>NC_072736.1:103791122-104456122 GCF_026930045.1 Uloborus diversus
ATTTTGAGTACTTATTTGTTGAAAAAAGTGTATAGGTTTTTTTTTTAAAAAAAAAGTCATTTTTAGCTAAAAACTGCAAGTACCTCAACCACTTCCAGTGCATTCACTTTTTCATCATTTTTAACCTTTTTCTGCCTATCTTTTAGTTAGACACCAGAGAGTGATATGACTCACTGTAAGGCAGTTTTTGTAGATACATCTGAAATGTTTCCTGAGGCACCCCATCAGTTCAAACTTTGGCAAACCATCAGAAAATGTCCATTAAACAACAGATTAAGGACTTAGTCTTGTTAATAGTCTGAAGACGCGGGTGACACAGTAGCCATACACATTTTGCAGTATCCTGGACTCACCACTTCCGTGCTCATCTCCTACAAAGGCAGCAAGCATTATATAATCCTATAAAATGGCTATAAATTGCTCAATCGATCTCTACGAGAGATCCTGATGATTCATCAGTATTGCGTATATCAGTGTTGTCATCTCCGAGAGAGCGCACGTCATGCTCACATACAGCGCTATTCCCAATTCTTTTGGCTATAGTTGAACGCAGATTTAATGTGGGACCTAATTTTAGACCCAGGTGCTTCGTCAAGTGTTCCTCAGTTAACGAAGCCAAAGTTGAGCCGTCGATGAAATGTTCCCGAAATATCTCTGCGTATTTAGCACACGACTCTATTGATAACACAAATTTATAGACATCATCTACAGTCCACTGTGACAGATCACTAGCATTAGTCTGAGTTGAAAACGATTTACTCCTGCAAGTGAATTCGCACCTCGAACGTTTCAAAATCTGCACTTCGGGGGAAGTCTCTGATGAAGATGTTGGTGACGAATGCCTTCTTTTGTCTTGCAAGGACATCCAAGATGCCCTTGAATCACTGACTGAGGAAGTCCTAAGATTTTCTGAGCAATTTCCACCAACTGATATACTTGCTATTGCTTGAAATTCGAAAGTATCGCGATTGTTCTTAATGCCATGACCATTACGAGGCACCGGTTTTGGCAGCTTGGTACTGGTAGCTGCTAGCCCAGACGGTATGCCTCTTCTTTTCACTGCATTTTCTAAAGAATTGCCCGAGGTACTTTGAAGATTAGAAGTTGGTGTTGAATTTACTATAGTTGGAGGTGACGAAAAATCAGAGATTCCATAAGACACAGCACCCGGATTAATTAAATAGTTGTTACTAAAATTGTTATTGTAATTTTTGTTTTCGTGAATGGTTGGAGGAATTCTTTCGTATCCAAAAACAGTTGATAAATAACTACTTCCATCGCTTCCCACACAAACGTTCCATACCGTCTGTTTGATGGCTGAATTACCGGTGTCAGGCAAGTAGCAAACCAATCCAGGTGCTAAGAATGGAGCGGTGGCGTAGACAATCGGTCCGGCCAGTCCTAGTTGCGTCACTGGCGGTAAAGCAAATACGTATCCAGGGATCGGAGAAAGTGGTGCTAAAGCAGACAAAAGATTGGGTTGAAAAGTGGCCATTGTCCATCTTGGCAAAGAAGAGGCTAAAGACACGGAAAATGAAGTAGCGGCATCCATAGCGTTGGTCATCATTGAACGGGAACGGTTGGGACCTCCTCGGAAGCTTGCTCTAATTCTTTCTGCCTTGAACTTATAATTCATCTGCCATCTGTCATAAAATAGACGGAATTAATGAAATCGACTTCGAACAAATTTAAAAAAAAAAAAGATAGTTCGTTCTAGGGGTGCGACGTCGATGTTTGGAAATATTGATGTTTCTGTTAAAACCTCGATGTTGTTAACATCGATATTTTACTTTCGATGTTTTCAGAACATCGATGTTTTGGGTTCGATGTTTATGTTTTTGTATTTTAATTGAAAATTATAATAAAATTCCTCACAGTGAAGCGACATCGATTTGCAAACATCAATGTTTCAAAGCATCGAACTTCAAAATGAAAAAAAAAAAGAAAACGATGGTATCTATAAATTGATTCAAAAACATTGAACTCGTGAAGCATCGACATCAATGTCATACCCCTTACGCTGGGATACGTCGTCAGGGGAGATACCAATCCCTTTATAGACAAGGCCCTTTCTATTTAGCACGAGGGAAGGTCTCAAATATATATATGCACACAGATAATAAATATATATATATATATATATATATATATATATTATATATATATATATATATATATATATATATATATATATATATATATATATATATATATATATAATATATATATATATATGATAGATAGATAGATAGATATAAATTTATTATTGACTTTACACTGAAATTTCTGAAACAATAGCTATAGTTCCACGAATTGACGCAAAGCCAAAATAATTCACTGATCCACTAAGGAACATTTGTTTAGAGATTATCATATATGTAAGTATGTAGTGTAGTACATTCAAAAATGTATGTAATATATTGATAAAAAGATCGATGTTTTTTTGGTCGATGTTATCAATACCATCGATGTTTTAATTCATTACATCGATGTTTTTGCCATCGATGTCGCACCTCTAACCATGCATACCTAACTACGCCGTGCCCCCCCCCCCCAAAATGCAGAGGTAGCGCTGTAAGGATCATGGTCTTAATGAAAGAGGGATTGTTTCCCATGAATGAAAAGATTGAGATCCTTTTAAAAGGCGAACGACGTCATCAAATCTACCAAAGGGAAGCAAACCTGAAGACCGATCCATCAAGGTAGAACTTGCTTCGTCTACCCCCCCCCCCAGGCGAAAACACCTCAGCCACGTCATCTCTGCTAAAGGTGTTCGAACGGATCCGAAAAAAGATATATATATATATCAAAAAATTGGAGTCGTCCGGAAAATATCCTTCCGCTGTGAATCTACCAACTAGTCTGTGCGCACGATGGGAAAATTGTGTAAGATTCCTCCACCACTGCAAGTTTACGAGCACTAAAGAGAAATTGCATTGGTCCCATGAATGGGGTCCATCAACTAAAAGACAACAACACTTTGACAGTAACGCCTCAATAAAATGCTTATCAAAGACAAAGCGGACTTATCATAATTGTTGGTCGTACACCGTAAGAAAATTCCGAAACGTCACAGATTGTTTACTGGCAACGTTCCGCAATTTCACGGGCTTCCACCAGTTTCCTATGAAAAACAAGTATATTTGCGAAAACCTTTCCTGAGTTGCTACAAGTTTTCATGAATTCAGACTTCTTACTTTTGTGAAAAACATTTTCAGCTTCCAGTAATATATTCCTCTTGCTTGTTAGGTGTTTTGCTTTCATTTTCGTTATGGCCTCCTCCCAAATTGACTTAGCGCCGAAAAAGAAAAAAAAACAAGCGCGGGTGCGAGATTCTTGCTAAGAGGGGATAAATATGTACAAAATTTGTGTGTTTAAATCGATAAAAGCTATATATTTCTTCGATGGAAGCCCTAAAAAACTCCATTTTGTCTGTCTGCGTTTCACTGAAGGACGGAGGGAGCAGGATCGAGGAATCTTACCCTGGAAATTTTATGAAATTGAAACATTAAAAACGCAGTTTTGATTCATTTTTTGGTGAGTTGAGGTTCTCCTACGAATGAACGTGTAAAATTGACTTAAAAAAATCTCAATTTCACAAATATTTTTTAAACTTTAAAGGAACGAAACGCTAAGGGTTCTTTAAATCGTGAATTCAATTTTAAGCTATCTTTGGTAACGTAGGAAGTTGTGACTCCTTTCGGATGACTTTTAAAACTGAAGTTTTAAAACGCAATATTATGCTATATTTGCTGTTGTTTAGGGAATGAGGATGGCTTGAAGGCTCCCTTTGGAAAATGTCTGACATTGAACTCTGAAAAAAGCAATTGATGCTTATCTTTCGTGACGTTACGGAAAGGGGGGGGGGGCGGGAGGAGGGCTCGGTGACCTCTTTTGCTAAGTTTTCAAGGTGCAAATATAGACTCTTTGGGACAGTTAGTTTTGGCAGTTTTTTACCGGTAATTTCTTAGCATAGAAGCTTTGAAAACGCATTTTTTAGACTATGTCTGGTAAAAACGAAAGAAAAGAGAGCTTTTCATCTTATTTTTTTTCCAAACTTGATTCAATTGTAGGCTTTTAGAGAAAAAAGATTTTTTGGTCTCCCAGGCGTAAATTTCTTGAAGCGCAATTTAAGACTACTTTTGGTGACGTTAAGAAAATTGGAAGTTTCTCGGGCCCTGGATATTTTTTATTTTGATCTTTGGAAAAGTTTGAAAAACTCAATTGAAGACTATCTTTCGAGCCTCTTGAAATATGTTTTTAAAACAGAAGTAAAGGTTAGGCTAGCTTTGAGAAGGAAGCTTTTGGGGCTCTCCCACGAAAGTTTCCCAAAATTAAATTTCAAAACGACCTGTGATTATGATAGGGAAAAGCTTCTCCCTCCCCTCCTGAAACGTTTTCGACCTGAAGTCTTGAAAACACAATTTTGGTCAATTTGTTGAAGACGTTAGATAAGACGCAGTGTGGGAGTTAGAGATCTTCCTTGAAAAATAAGAAATATTAACGTATGGGAATGGTTCAGAGACCCTCCCGGGAATTTTTTGAAACTGAAAATGAAAGATGTATTTTAGGCAATCTTTGATGACGTTCGGAGGAGGGTTTGGGTTCAAGGGCTGCTCGAGAAAACTTATTTTAAAGTTATAATTAGTGACTTTAGACTGAAGGGAAAGGCTAAATTATCTAAAATTGAAACGCCAAAATCACTTTTTGGCTCTGTTTGGTCCAGTTGAAAAGCGAGAGGTTCTCTTTCAGAAACGTTTCAGTTTGAAGTTGGCTTCCGTCGGAGAGCCATAAAAGCTTCCTTCTCAAAACTAGCTTAATATTGATTCCAGTTTTAAAATAAATTTCAAAAGCTGTTCCGAAATGCTTGCAATTCATCTTTAGTTTTGGCCATATGTACTTTAGGAGCTTTTCTGGTTAATTAGGAAGGTTCGAAGCTATTACTATGAACACAGAAATGTTGGGGTAAGTGGGACCCCTTTTGAGAACCATTCATTTTTGAAACCTTATACAAAAGTTTTGAAACAAAAGAATTCAAACTTATTGTCTTAGGGACCTTTATAGCAAAAATTTACCTAGTTGGTGGGACCCCTCCTCTTAAACACTTATTAAATAATATTTTATAGAAAAGTTTTGTTGCAGTATGAACTTTAAGTTACGCATGAAAAATTAATGATCGTTGAAAAATAATTAAAACTAACCTGGAAACACTCCTTCAAAATATGTTGCTTAAACTAGCAAAAAAATAGGTTTTCAGATTTTTTTTTTGATTAAGTGCTAGTGCTATGATTAGAAAAAAGTCCACGAAACCCAAATATATGCAAAACCATTTACTGTGATGGAATTTAACATGATCAGTGTAAAAAAGTATGAAAACTTTATCCATATTTCAGTTTTAGGGGGGTGACCCACTCACTCTAGTGACCCATTTTCCCCAAACAACCCTTATTAAGTTTCCTATGAAGGTTTAATTTACCTTAGAAGCATGACTGACTTTTATTGGCGACGTCCCATAATTCTTGAGAAAGATTCCAGGTTAGGAAAGTTCCTAAGTATTAAGATAGCACATAATAAAAGGTTTGAGCAAAATACTGAATATAACAATTTTTATTTTTAAGAATTGATCAACTTTACCGTTATTGCTTCTCCCTATTGTTATTAAGACTGGTCTCCCTTTTAATTTTGCAAGTGGCTATAGATTTCCGTGAAAATATGTTTTTTAAGAGTAATTGCTTGAAGATGCAACTAAAATATTAATTGCTGCTTCATCGTTTACCGATATGAGTGAAAAAAAGTCTTTAAAATGATGTCTTAATCATAAATATTCATGAAATATTACGAAATTAATGGTGTACTTAGAGAAAAAGACCATTGTGAAAAATTACAAGTTCTTTAACCCACCAATATCAACCAATCTCTCTATCTATTTGTCCATCTGTCTATCTACCTACCTATTTATCTATTTATCTAAAAACGTTTATGCGTCACACAAAAAATAATTTTTTAAATACTTACATCTAGTAAAATGACACCAATTAAAATGCTTATGGCGAATGTAGCAGAAAGCATCTCGCACAATTTCATCCATTTTTTTACCTAGAAAAAAACACCAAAAGTTGTCACTGCTAGTAAATCTATGATCCAACTAATTATAGCTCTCTCTCTCTCTCTCTCTCTCTCTCTCTCTCTCTCTCTCTATATATATATATATATATATATATATATATATATATATATATATATATATATATATATATATATATATTGAGGGGTGTCCGCACTTAAGGGGTGTGCGTTAGGAGGAGTTTTACTGTATATACACTGGTGTGCAAAAATTAAGGACGAAGTCGAAAAATAAGCATATTAGCTGAACAAAGAGGCAGAGCGGACAGAAAGACCAATCAGGAGATTAAGTAAGGTGATGTACGGTAGCACAGATATGCAGGCAAACGTAATGGGGGAGTGTCTGAGTAATATAAAGCATGTTGTTGGTGTAAGATCATAATTTCTGGCAAAGAGATTGCAGGCAGTATAGCAGTTAAAATCACACCGAGTTGCTGCCTCAGCGAGAAATGGCGAATAATCAATCTGTTAGACGACATCTGGATGCTTTTACCCGAGGTCGAATCATTGGGAAGTTGGAGGAAGGCCGCAGTGTGACAAGTGCGGCTGCAGAGTTCGGAATTGCTCACAGCATCGTTTTACGACTTTGGAGACAATTTCAAACTATAGGAACAGCTATCGGGGGGTTCAGTAGTGGTCGTCCACGAGGAACCATACCCGCAGATGACCGGTATATTGTCTTACAGACCAGAAGAAACAGGCTGCAGACAGCGGGAGAAATCGCTAGACACACGACACAGGCGACTGGACGACCGATATCGCGTTTTACCGTGGCCAGAAGACTGCACGGTGGTGGTCTGTTTGCATGACGCCCTATACGGTGTGTACCTCTAACGCCTGACCATCGGAGAAGGCGTTTTTTGTGGTGCCGGAAACACCGGAATGGGAGAGACAATGAATGGGGACGAGTACTCTTTACAGATGAGAGCAGATTCAGTCTGAGTAGCGATTCTCATCGCATACTCATCTGGAGAGAGCGGGGAAGCCGCAATCATCCCTCGAACATCATTAAAAGGGACAGGTATGGAGGTCGCGGTATTCTCGTTTGGGGAGGCATCATGCTTGGTAGTCGTACAGACCTTCACATCTTCGACGCTGGTTCAGTCAACGGGACCCGTTATTGTAACGAGATTCTTCTTCCATATGTGCGTCTTTTTAGAGGTGCCATGGGTCCGCAGTTCCTTTTCATCACAGGGATGTTTCGGCCTTCAGTCGCATTGCGCTCCATGCTACTTTTTCAATAAAGCTTCTTTTTATCCCTCTGATTTCTCTTTTAGTAAGTGTTGCTTACATTACACATGTCCTTACGCATTGGGGATCTTACGGTATTAAATGTGTTGATTTGAAAAGCTTTTGTACAAAGTTATATTGAAAAAACCGTCTCGTCCTTAATTTTTGCACACCAGTATATATATATATATATATATATATATATATATATATATATATATATATATATATATATATATATATATATATATATATATATATATATATATATTAGGGTGGTCCTTATTTTTGAAGTTGCAGATATTTTACGCGACGCCCCCTCAATTTGTTCCACTGTACAAATAAATGATCCGAGCAAAGTTTTAAGTCAATCTTTGAATATTAACACGTGCCCCTAGGGACCCCTTCTTTGAGTTTCGAAGAAAAAAAAATGCGGATTTTCTCATTTTTATGTAAAAATATTCGAACTTTTTATATTTAAAGTAATTTTGAACCTCAATAGGTGCTGCTACTTCCAGGCCGACCATCCTCTCACTTTCATTCTGTAAAATTTAACATGTTACAGAGAATAAGATGTACACCAATGGCCTTGGGTCATGCGTACCGCTCTTCTGCGCGTGTTCCAACCAAGCGGCAGGGGAACGTTTCATTTACTTACAGTCTATGTAGATGCAGTAAATTTAAATCCAAATGACCTAGTGATCAATCGTACATTCCTTAAGAGAGCAAAAGAAAATCTTCGAGAGGTAAAATTAAATTTCACGAATTTAAATTTAGATTTTGTAGTTATTCACTATGATACAAAGCTACACCCAGATGTAACAGGAAAAAGAACGCCGACAGGATGACCGTGATAGCTTCAGGTCCTAATATTGAACAGCTACTCGGAATTCCTGAGATATTTCTTTAGTTGTATATGATATCTTAGATGATAGCTCTTTATTGCTAACTGTTTTAGCTGTAGTGTTTGATACAGCGACTTGCAATACCAACCGTATAAATTGTGCATGCAATTTTTTAGAGCAAAAACTGAACGGTGATATATTACATTTGGATTGCCATCATCATGTACTTGAAATCGTACTTCAGAGTGTGTCCTTAAAGAAGTTCTTGCCTTTCTTAGTTCTATATCAGATATTCAATTATTTAAGCGCTTCAAAATTTTGTGAAAAGATCTCCATCATTCAGAACTTATAACATTTCAATCAAGTACACATACCACTTAAATTCTAAAAGACGAAGTTGATGACATATTATTGTTCGTAAAAAGCGGAATTGAGAAAGATTACAGAGAATTCTTATAACTTGTAATAATATTTCCTGGTGAATTTCCTCTTACGGGGATATGTTTTCGGCAACTTGGAGCTTATCTTTGAGCCACATGGGTGGCAAAAGGAATTTTTGTTTGAAACTTTTTATATTTAGGAAACAATTTAAATTGACTTTACATGAAAAGAAAGCCCTTCGATGCTGTTTTACAAAACTGTTTTACAATTAAATGCTGTATGAAGATATGGTTTTTCGCAGCAACCCAATCGAGGCTCCTTTGAATAATATAATATGTCTGAAAAACTAGCCGCGTACAAAATGACGACAAACATGCAGCAAAAGCAGTAATTGGAAAATTCATAAATCACTTATGGTATTTAGGGGATAAACTAGTAGCTTTGTCCGTATTGGATGAAGGAATTATCTTTGAAGACTAGTCCAAAAATGCTTGTGATAAGGAAGACGTGTCTGATGACTGTTTAACAAATTTCAGATAAAAATAGATGATTTTGAATACTTTCTTAGTAAAGATCTTCTTCTTTATAGAATCAATTACGAGTCAATAAAACTGTTTGGATAAGTTACAAATACTAAAAGATATTGTCCTATCTGATCCTGAATCACGGCAAAATGAAGGAAGCTATTTGAAGGGAAGAGAGATCGTTAAAATACGGAAAATTGTGAATGATACAACTGAAAGTGGAGCACAATATGAATGGAAGAATTTCACAACTCCTTTAGCAAATATGAGTCACAAAGCAATTTATTTTACAGACCGTCCAAGACTATCGGAAAAAGATACACACTATCGAGATACATTGAGAAAAGCGTACGATTAAGGAAAGTTTCTAAAGCATTATTTCATTCTTATTCAACGTAAAATCTTTAGATGATATAAAGTAATTAAAAAGATTAATTTTAGTGCTACCTCACTGTATAAATATTTTGCAAAACTAGGAGAAACGATGTACTGGAACTCTGAAGTAAAAACTCGAAAATTTGTGGGAAAATTATCAAAAGTGTTAAAGTTCAACGGCCTAGGGGCATGTGTTATTATTGACCGATCGAGTTCAAATTTTGCACACGTTACTTTTTATTATAGTGTCACAAAACTAAGGGGCGTCACTTGTTGAATTCCGAAAAAAAAAATTTCCCATATAAATAAGGACCACTCTAATATATATATATATATATATATATATATATATTCAAAAAAACAAGCAGTAGGGTAACGGCACCAGTAACAGACATGCTTAAGACATCACTCTCAGGTTAACTCAATTTTCTTACCCTTTTCATGTATTTAGGTTTTTAAAACTATTTTTCTGCCATGCAACAACATCTCATCTAACTTTTGGCTGCTTCTGGATCCTCTGAATTAGTCAATTCTATTTTTATTTGCTGAATTTAGAAAAAAGCTTCAAACCCCAGTAACAGACACCGAAAAATCTGATGATACCCAGTAACAAACAGGCTAAAAGGATGAGTAACAGACAGGATGAGTAATAGACGAAATTCCCTTTTTCTCCTAAAATTTGCTAACATTCTTTATTTCTAGAACAAAAGCCTTCACTTTCAAAGAACACTAATTGAGTACCTACCCGACAAGAAAATTTTCATCACAAAAAATAGAATAAAATAAAATAAATTAGAATCAAAGACGACAGCGAGGTTTTTACAAACAAAACTTAGATTTAAACTCGTTCAATTATGTGGATTTAAATTTCCAAATTGGAAACATTTTACTTGTAATATAAGTAGGAAGGCAACTTGCCTAACACCCGCTTTACTAAATAAGGCAAATGTAAAAATAAAAAAATACGTAGGTAATCAGTCTTCATAATTCTTCACTTTCTTCTGAACTCGAAGCCGTGTGCCACAATTTCGTGGTTTCGTTAATGGTTTTCCCCGTTCTCTCCTTTTCTTCATCTTTTCCTTTGCTTTCTTTTTCTTGATGTCTTCCTGTTCCTTCCTTTATTGAAGTCTTGCTTCAACCCGTGTCTTCTTAGCCTCTTCTTGTTCCTCTTTGTATTTCTGTTTTTTCAAAGCCTCGCTTTGCCACTCTTGTGTACTAATAACTGCTACTTGTGTTCTACTGTTGCAGTTGGATTTTATATTTACACTCTTGCGGGAGCAGGAGCGGCGGGAGTCCAAACAGGGGCTTTTTTTAGGGGGCCTTTGAGTTTTTAGCTATGGCTGAAATACATTGGCCAGAAATTCCAAAAAACTTCTTACTTGTCATGCACCCTGAATCCGACTTTTCTAATCCCCAACCATGGAGCATACTGAACTTAATGCTATCTGGGATTCTTATGTATTTATGGATCACTGTTGGTAGTAGAAGATGCCCAGCAGCGTTAGCAGTGGATAAAACTATGACACATTTTTTTTCATTATTGTTCACGTCTTGGTATACATTTTTGTCACCTTTAATTGCAAGCACTCGGAATCCCTTTGGGTTGAGAAAAAAATGCAGTCTCGTTGCAATTAAAAATTCGATTAGGATTCCCTAAAATGCCAAGGTGATTGTTGTCTTTTTCTTTTAAATAGTTGTAAAGGTCTTGAACCAGTTGCCTAAAAACTTTTGAACGGGACAATGTGAGGTTTTCCTTGATCCTATGGACGACTGACTGTTTAAGAAAATCATTATAGCATGATTTCCAAGGTCTTCCATCAGTAAAAGAATTATGTCTCCCCAATTCCTTTAAGAGCAGCAGCATACTGTCTAAAAATTCATCTTTTAAAACGGAAACCTTGCCTTAGATGATGAGGCTATCCAGAACACCAATATTTTCTCCTCGTCCTTCGAAAGCACTCGGTCTGAACCCATCCTACTCACGCTAGGATAAACTCCTTTCACTTTGTTCAAAGTGACTTTGTTCAAGTCACTTTGTCTTCACCTTGTTCTTTTGTTGTCTTTGTTGTTGTTTCTTTGTTGTTATTTGTTGTGTAACTCGTGGGACTCTATTTTTCCTTGCCGAAGCGGCAACGCTCATACCATTACTATTTACATCCAATAAGGCTACTTTTGCATCTGTTCTTCACTGTAACAAAATTTCTTAGCGGGGGGGGGCGGGGGGGGGGGTGCATCCTGAACTGAAAAAAAGAGATGTGTTCACTATTCTCAGGTTCCAAAAATATATGGCATGAGTAACAGATTGTTTTGGACCAGTGACAGACACCCTGTCTGACACTAGTCACGTTGTTTGATTTTCAATATTGAACCTGTAGGCATAATCCAATCAATGAATAACCTCTTCTGGAGCGAAAAAAAAGGAAAAAATGAAAAGGGCTTCAAGGACCAATAACAGACATGGGTGTCTGTTACTAGTAAAACGAGTTTTTTGGGGATGATTAAAGGACATAGATAAAACTCATATTAGAAGTGGTTGTGCGTGTTAAACGATGTGAAAACCGAAAAGAGCATAGTTTAAACATTAAAAATACCTCCAGCATGTACTCATATCGACATCTTACAAAAGAACATGATGGTTGAAAACACTCATGTTCTTAACGTAAACAGCTAGCTGCAGCATGCTACACCAGCTAACCTCTAGGTAGCTATTCATTACCTTCCACTACTGCCTCGTAAATACCTACTGACTCATGAAATTCACCCTGATAGCACTAGATGGTTCCATCGTATTCATTGGCCACAGCAACAGCAGTTTAACCCGCCTAAAATTCTTATTATTTAAATCCAAACTTATGACTGTCTGTTACTGGACCCTTGTCTGTTACTGGTGCCGTCACCCTGGGGAATGCAAAAAAAAAAAAAAAAAAAACATGAATACAAAAACCACACCAAATAAGTCAGAAAAATGAAAAACGTGAAGCAGGGATTGATACTTTATCAAAAGTATCAACCCCTGGTTCACGTTTTTCATTTTTTTCAACTTATATGGTGTGGTTTCTGTATTCTTGCTTTTGCATTCTCTATTGTTTTTTTCTTATATATATATATATATATATATATATATATATATATATATATATATATATAGGGGAAAAGGGGGCTCATGTGAACACGGGACATATGTTTTACGAAGATAACTTCAAGCAAAAAATCTGGAAAAATTCTCAGAAAAGGTCAGTACCAGTTGTACCTCTTGGAAAAACATTTAGAGCAGTGAGCCATTTTATGTTTCTATGGTAGCAACTTCTTTGTTTCAGCAAGTTTATTTTTTAAAGTTAACTTCTGATCTATATCTAAGTATCACGGACCGTTGTCTGAACATTCAAGTGAATTTATGAAAATGCTTAACTTTTTTTATTAAATTAAAATCAAACTTTAAGTTTGGCTAAAGTTTGATTTTAGGTTCTATAAAATTAACTATGAAAAATTTTAAAAATTCAACTCAAAAAACAGTCTTAACATCAAAGTAGCATATCATACTCAATATTAATTACAGACTAATAGTTCCAGAACTAAGTTTCCATTCTAAATTCTGAGTTTGTTTGAAAAATGGATTTTAAGGCCCCGTTCTCCCCTACATGGCTTGATTCCATTCTAATGCGGCCCTAGCTGGAAATACACTGCTTGGCAAATGCTAAGGAACAACTACGTTTTTTGGAATAGTTAAGAATAGACAATGGTTAAAGAAACAGAACTAAATACATAGTTATTAGGGAGAATGTGCCTTTATAATAAGTACAAAATAATACAGATATTACAGCATCGATGAAGTAAAAACTTAAAAATAAAAAAAGCCCACTTAGATGATTTTCGAACAACCACAAAAAATTGATCTAGGTAAGAATGATGGAGACATGAGTACCTTAGTATGATGTGTGATAAACACGGACACTAATGTACATTTTACATCTGTTTTCCATACTCCCCATTAAACTATCGAGGAGTGCTTGAGGGATATTTTCCCACTTCTCTCTCAAGGCTGATTTCAGTTCTTGTACTGTTCTGGGAGGGACGGTTTTTTGGCGTAACACGTCTGCCAAGAGCATCCCAGGCATGTTCAATTCTATTGGATTTAAATCGGAAGAGTAAGCAGGTCACTGCATACGGAGAATGTTTTAACTTTGAAATGTGTCTGATACTTCAACGCTCCTGTATGGCCATGCATTGTCGTCCATAAAGGTAAAATCAGTACCTTCAGTGTTCCTAAAAAGACGGACATGATCCAGTATAACTTCTCTGCAATAACTTTGCGACGTAACGCTTCCTTTTTCAAAAATATGAAGCGGTGTTCTGCCATTGTGCATGATGCCTGCCCACACCATCACGCTTAGTCAGTACCGGAAACGTTCAAATAATTTTTTACGCATAAGGTGTTCCACGCTCTCTCCACAGTAGTTGGTGACCAGAACCACTTGTCACACTGAAACAAGATTCAATCAGAGAACATCACTCGGGACCCTATTTTGACAATCCCAACACAACCAACATGTTCCTTACACCCGCGTAATCTCTCGCGACGATGGCGTGGTTAAAGTAGGACACGGGCTTCCCATGTATACAAACCAACATTATTTAATCGCCGTGAGATGGTTCTAGCTGAAACATGCGTACCGGTAGCGTTGCAAGATTTGCAGCTATCTGTCCAGGAGTGAAATTTCTGTTCATTTTTGCCACGAGGGATACATAGCGATCCTCCTGGCGTCGCTATGTAGCCCTCGTGGTGTTCCTATCAAGGAGTTCCTATCGAGACTCCCGGCATACTTTCGCAGGGCATTTCCACCTTCAGCAGTCTTCTCCGCGAGATGACACTTTTTAATTCACCCATTGCAGCAGCTACAGTGGTGACACTTTGACCTGCTTCCAGTAGTCCAAACCATCGCTCACGATCGTAGGAACAAATGATGTCTTGCTGACATTTTACTCTTAAATATTTCAAGAACCAAACAGAATTTCAGAGAAAGAAATTTCAACATCCAGCACTATTTTCGTTAAACACTCAAACAGGTTGAATTTTCGTACGAATCTTGAGCTTGTATACAGTCATATAGATAACGAGTCTTGATCTACCACGCCATCTGAACTTGAATTTATTTCCATTGGTCAGCTATCTGAGGCACAAAGTTGCATAAATCACTTGTTTCTTAGAAATTGTCAAGCATTGTATTATTTTTCTTTACTAATAATAAAGCTGAAAGTCTCTGTCTGGATGTCCGGAGGATGTCTGGATCTCTGTGACGCGCATAGCGAATAGACCGTTCCGCCGATTATCATGAAATTTGGCACAAAGTTAGTTTGTAGCATGAAAATGCGCACCTCGAAGCGATTTTTCGAAAATTCGATGTGGTTCTTTGTCTATTCCAATTTTAAGAACAAAATTATCATGAGATGGACGAGTAAATTACGAAATTATCATAACGTGGAACCGTAACATGGGTACAAGCCAATTGGCGAGAAAATTCACCATACATTAATTGTAAACATACAGGCGAACCAAAAGACCTTTTGATTTTTCTATTACGGGCAAAGCCGTGCGGGTACCACTAGTTGATAATTAAGAATTTTAATTCGTATTTTAGCTACTATCATGCAAGAATGTTAAAGCAGCTTCCGGTTAATCTGCATCTTGTGTGCCCAAAGAACAACATCATGAGTTTGAGCAGTTTATTTCACTTACGAGTCATTTCTTAGAACTGCATCTAAAAATACTTTTTTCCTTGACTTCCGTAAGTTGGAAAAAAGTAAGGAAACTCAAGTATAGCGCCTATTTTTAAAAAGGTACATTAAGGTTTTGACACAACAAATATTTTTCAAAATACTCACTAAGTCATCAGTAGCCGAGATAGTAATATTCTCTTCTATTCTTGTGAAAATAGTTCCCAAAAAGTTTTTCAATTCCTAGAAAAGGAACAATTTTAATCGATCATAAATATTTTTTTAAACATTAAAATTTTTAAAGTGAGATAAATAAATATAGATGGATATTTACAAATCAAAATTGAATTTGAGTTAAAGTATCCTCGGAAGCGAATACATTGGCATCAATAAATATATAATTTTCAAATGCTTCTCTACAAAATATTTTGAAAAACGTGCTAGCATCACTTGCTCTCAGAATTTATGACTCATTTATAACTTTAGGTTGACTTCAAAATGTGAAAGGATTTTTTTCCAAAAAAGGATAAACTGAGCAAGAAGTTAATAGAAAATTCATGAACCACAAAAATATTGCTCGCTTTAAGCGGAGCCTGCTCGTTCAAAGCGAGCTTTGCTCCCATTGATTTAACACTGTACCAACCAAATATTTCTGACTTCCTCGTTAAATGCGGGTTCTCGTTAAATTAGGGATCGTTTCAAACGAGTTCGACTGTACTTAGTAATCTATCGCCAGTTTTTGCATCGGATATTACGTTTCGGAAAATTGGCTTATACAGTAGGGTGGGTCATTTATTTATTTATTTATTTATTTACTTTTTTTCTTTTTTTTTTTTTTTTTTTTTGAAGTGTTAAGGGGCAGAGGATTAAAAAGATGCAAAATGGTCTCAAACTAACCTGTGTGAAATTTTATTCCATTCTGATAAGTCTTTTTACCTCCGGATCGAGTGTGAAGTATGGATTTCCTTCCCCAAATATGATACGTTCTCGAGAAACTACCTGCGCAAGCGCGAGTTAATTTAGCTATTTTAATATAACTTCGATCGAAATAAAATGAGCCAGATGCACCTATGCCCGACATTTGAAATCATGTATCGCTCTCGCTCAGGTTGGAAATGCAAGTTGTTTGGTGATTCTTCTGATATCAACTGCAATATGTTGCCTACCTTTGAAGATGGTATGAAGTATTATGAATGGAACCATCAGAAGCTAAAACATGGTAATGATACTAAAAAAGAACCATCTTACAAGGTAATAAAAGAAATTGTTGTGAAAAAAAGTTAAAGGAATTTTGTAAAACGCTTCCTGCCTACTGTGCAATATAGATAAGTAAGAGATGCTAAAAATCTACCTCTTGAAATGCAATGATCTTTTGAAATCTTATCCGAAAATACCTAAGAAAATAATTTGAACCATTTTACCAAGCTAGCAAACTGCTATTTGACATTTTATCTCGCAAAAACAAATATATTAACAACTACTTTTGTCCAAAAAAAAAAAAAACTCGAGAGAGAAAGAGAGAAATCGCAGTTTCAACCTCAAGAAAAAAGTGAAGACAGTTTTAGTATCATAACTTCATCGCATCTATTATATCGAGTACGAAAAGTGAAGATAAATTCAAGGGACCTTTACAAACTTCAAACTTTAAATGCTTATATCGATAAATTTACTACTACAAGCTATACGGTAGACTTAGATTTGCTTTCATGGACATGTGATAGATACGAAGTATCATATAGGGCTAGAACAGCTATTATTGCTTCAGAAGTTCTTTACCACAACACTTCAGGAATTATTTAGAAAAATATGATTCGTCGGAAGTGTAAAATAGCACGAAAATCTGAACCTGGCAAGAGACTAAAGCCTAGCAAAATGTCTCATGGTCGACGGTTAACTCGTGCTAATCGAAATCTACGTTTGTGTGTTTCAGTGGAATCTCCTTCTGAAAAGTTAATAATTATTGCAATACGAGTATATGTCGTCAAAGTTAATGATCCAATCTGGTTTGCTATCAAAAGTTACCTTCCATTTGAAGATGGGGCTCGGCATTTGTTCAAACTCATCATTGCAACTACATATTTATCCACTGAGTCGAAAGTCAAAATAGACCAAGTAATCCAAAAAAAGTGTTTTTGCACATCGTAAAAATTATTTTATTACAATGCTGAGAGATTTGAAGCAGCGCATCTGTGAATTAGCAACCAGTTGGATTTTAGAAGCTCGTAGTGTTCAGCAAAATAGACTCCGACTGTTTGAAATTCTTGTTAAGATTGATGCAGAATCTTACATTGATCTCATTGACTGGAAAAATGATCTACCAATACTGAAATCGAACTCTGACGAAGATATTCAGGCAGAAAATAACTGTCTTTAGTATACCTGCGATGCCACACATAGACTGTTGAAAGGCAGGGGCGCACACCAGAGAGATCCATAGCGCTGACTGCGCTACTAAAATTTTTAGGGGGGGGGGCGATTCAGCAGGATTTTTGCTTTTGGGGGCACTCCCCAGCATTTGAGGGGGTGCGGCATAGCCCTTAAGGAGGGGGACTGACAGAAGTTTCAACTACATTGTGCAAAAAATCTGAAAGAGAAGCCTTACTAAAGAACTAACTGGAATCCCGGAAACTTATGCCGAAACCTGATAGTAAGAAGGATTTTCAAACTAGTATTTAGAGAGGAATATTTTTAATTTTGTAAATTAATGATTTTCATAAACGTTTTTGTAAACAAATGATTAATACTTTGACAACATTTAGTTTTTTTTATTTGTAATTTTGTTTTTCAGTTTTTTAATAAAAACAGATTTTTTTAACCTCAATATGGGTTTTTCAAACTCATTCCGGAGCCGAAAAATAATCTCCTTATCGAATGAAGTTTTATATATCATATTAAAACGTCATTTGGCACATTTTTCTTGCCCTGCCCGATGAAAATCGCAAACTTTTTTTTACCATGGGACGGTGACCCTACTATACAGGGTGTTCCGTTTTAACCTGCAAAACCTTTATTTTCGCAACCGTAAGTCCTAGATGTATACTTCCAGTTGCAAAAATGTTCAAAATACGATGCAGAGTTAAGATATTGAAAGTTTAAAGTAAAAATAATAATGAGTTAAAAAATACAAAATTTAACTTTTTATACGGATCCCAGGTCCCCTTACTTATATTTAGGGAAATAATCTCCATTGAGAACTATTACTGACACAAAAAACTTGACATTTGTGCGACCAAAACTCAAGAAGATATTCCAATTTAAGGTTTTCAGGGACCATACAGAAGATGAGATTGGAATTTATCGTTCTTTCAGAAGAATGACAGGTCGTCAAAGTAAGGTATTTATATTTTTCATTGCTATTCAAAACTAAATGCAAATGTTATGCCGTGATACGCAAAAACGCACTACAAAACTTCCACCATTGTGCAAAACCACACACTCTATGTACACATATAATTTTTAACACTTGTTAACTGCTATATTTTCCCTCAAAAGGTGTTATTGACGGCGAGTAAAAAGTGGTGTAAGTCACAAAACGCTGCGTTTCATATCTCGGTGAATATTGGTCGTGCGAATTTAAAACTTTTTGTGTTGGAATTATTTTTTAATTTAGATTATTTCCCTAAGCATAAGTTGGGGAACCTGGAGCCCGTATAAAAAATTTTGTATTTTTTAACTTACTTTTATTTTTACTTCAAACATTCAATATCTTAACTCTGCATCTGATTTTGAACATTTTTGCAATTGGATGTTATACATCTAGGACTAACGGTTGCGAAAATAAAGGTCTTTGCAGGTTAAAACGGAACACCCTGTATATAGATAGATTAGTGATTAAATTTGGAGCTAAGAAATAGATGATGAATGCAATGCCATCTTCTCGATATTGGCGGTTTTAACGAGAATATTTTTGCTGAAAATTTGTCGTCACCTTGAATATCAAGCGTTACAAACATTTGCAGAGAAAAAAAACTTGGCAATCTATCACCTCTTAATACCCAATTCATGGTGTTACTTCAGTTAACATTCTTCTGAAGAGCTGGAGAGGTGGTAAGTTCAAAAACACAAAAACATTTGTAGCAAGAAAAGAGACTTCTTACAATGCAATCCGTGTTCAATATGCGACGCCTCCAAGATTTTATTTTAAATATTTTACAACACGATTTTTTGAATATGAAGTTTACAAAAGGGAGGCCGATACTCTGTTTTTACATTGAAAAATAAACAAAAAAAATTTTGAAAAAAGAACAAGAAGGACCAGTTTGATGAGTTTTGGAATATTTTATGTGGAAGTAACAGCTAAATCTTTTTCTTAGTAGCGGATTTTTATCTTTTTAAACTTTTCACGACACTAACCCTTCAGGAGAATGTTAACTATTAATATAATGCTTCCTTTTCCTTAAAATGAAAAAATGGTATGAAATTGTTAAAATGTGAAAAAAAATGAAGGGAGCAATTTCCAATGGAAAAACAGTTATTACATTAGGATTAAGGAGATCATTTTAAATATGAATAAGCAGGAAAAGTGTTTGGAGCATTTTTAATGACGTAGGGTAACGGCACCTGTAACAGACATGCTTAAGACATCGCTCTCGGGTTAACTCAACTTTTTAATGCATTTAGACTTTGAAAACTATTTTTTTTTTATCATACAACTACATCTCATCTAACGCTTTGCTGCTTCTGGATCCTCTTGATTAATTCATTCTATTTTAATTTGCTCCATTTCGAAAAAAGATACGACACCTAGTAACAGACACCGACCATTCTGATGATACCCAGGAGCAGATAGGATGAGGAAAGGATGAGTAATAGAGAGAATTACCTTATTATCTTCAAAATTTGCAAAAGTTCTTTAATTTTATATCTAAAAGTTTATTAGATTCAAATGAACATGAAACACCGGCAGACCTCGTGGTAGCTGTTCATAACCTTCCACCACTGCTTTATAAATACACCATTTAACTCATAAAATTCACTCAGATAAATACTAGATGGTTGCATCGTATTCATGGGTTGCAGCAACATCAGATTTACCCGCCAAAAAATCTTATTATTTCAATCTAAACTTACGACTATCTGTTACTGGACCTTTGTCTGTTACTGGTGCCGTTACCCTACAGTGTAATTAATTTGTTCAGAATGAAAGATTTAACTTGAACTGTAGGTAGTCCTTACTTTTGAATACGAAAGACTGAAGTATTGTATCAGAGAAATTCCTTTTTAAAACAATAATAACAGTTAATTCTAAATAGCTGGATGCCCCAAGGTACCAGCTAAAACTTTCGAGTTGTTGGAAGTTCAAGCAATGGAAAGTTCCCACGGCCTTCTTAAGAGTTTGGGACCAATGAAAAGTTCAAGATCAAGGCTTATTCAAGTTTGTGACTTAGAGTTATTTGGGGGCACGGCAGTGCCCCCGCCAAGTCGAGCGCGAAGCAAACACTGCCGTACCATTCTTTACTGGAACCATTTCGCCGCATTTTCAGGACCCTATTTGAAAACCTTCTGATGAGACTAGAACGCAGAAATTTTCTTCATCCAGTAAGCTATAATCACATACTTAAAATCCGAAATTTCAAGTCTGTAGGTCATTTAGTTCCGAAGTTAAGCGAAAGCAAAGTTTCGCATTTATGACACTCACTCGCTCACTCATGATCATCAAAATAGAACTAGTACTTCCCATAAACTCAGAGAGGTGAAATTTGGTACAGAGTTAGGGTTTGATGGCCACATAAAGGGAAAACTATAAAAACTAGGCTAATTGAAAATCTGGAGTGACCCTGATTAGAAAACACAAGAGCCCAACCAAACTATTAGAGATCGACATACAAGCTTTACAAAAAATATTCAACTTGGCGGGCCGCTTCATTTGATGTCAAAAATCGAAAGCTGAAGTATCTAATGAAGAACCCTCAGGTGTATTAGAGATATGGTAATGCCCCCTTCTCCTATTGGTACATAAAAAAATCGACTGTCATTGCAAAAGTCCAGCGTAGTGGGACACCATCTTCTAATTTAATCTAGCCTAACTTTAGTCTACTCGAACATTACACAAATTAAATGTTTCTACAAAAAGAAGTGAAATCCCACCAAAAACATTGTAAAAAACTAGCCAAGTCTCGATGGTGCTGCTTGTTTATCTCTAAAAAGTAGTGAAATCTAGACAAAGTCATGACAAGTCTAAGGTTCCTTACTGCGATTTCTTTATTATTATAGTTAATGTTGTGTGACTTGGCCGTTAAAGGGTACACAAGGGTACAAAACCAGGTGCTCCATGACACCATTGCACCAATCTTTCGCCAGAACCACTACCCATTGACGATGGAAAATTGCCACTTGGAAAAGGTGTAAGCAAAATTGACCTGTACCCACTAAGGTATACAGAATGTCTAACGGCCAAGTCACACAACATTAACTATAATAATAAAGAAATCGCAGTAAGGAACCTTAGACTTGTCATGACTTTGTCTAGATTTCACTACTTTTTAGAGATAAACAAGCAGCTCCATCGATACTTGGCTAGTTTTTTACAGAATGTTTTTGGTGGGATTAAGAATTTACTGTATTTAACTTCATTTTTTATGTAAGTCAACTTGAAAAATCAAAAAACAATTTCCTTAAATTAAAAAAAAACTATATTGAGTGGAAAGAAAAGCATATGTGTGAAACACTTTTTTTATTTTTCAAAAAATATATACAATTTTTCAACAACAAAAAAAAGTCTCCATGACGGATTAGTTCTTCTCTTTGTGTCATGCAATTTTTTGAGATTTTTTAAAAATGTATTTTTTTATTTTATGATATATTTAAAAAAAATGTCTTTAATTGTTTACATGTGCCCCTATAGAGAGGCGCATGAGAGCTGCCCTGGGGCACATATGAGCAAGATTTAAAAGTGCAGCACAGGCATCATAGTAAAATGAAAGACTTTTTGGTACTTTCTACATCAGATTTTTATACAGAAAATGATAATTCGGCGACTTACCGGATAATCCTGACATAAACAGTAGCACTCTGACGCGCATTGGATTATATACTGTGAAGGATAAAATAAAATCAAAAATCTATTTTAAATTTGACACAATATTATCAATTACATCAAAGAAAACAATGTTAAATATTCATTAATGCACATTTAAGTCCTGAAAGTTATACAAAACTAAAGTAGGGGAATGCGGGGCAAAGTAAAATAGTGGGGCAAGAATGTGAAATAGTGAAATGCTTCCTCCGCTTTTAGCTCCACCTACCTAATAATATTTTAACTATGTAATAACACATTTTGTTTATTCGAGTCAAGAAAAAAATTACCTCTGAAAATCAAAGCATATATAAGCAATTTTCAAAAATTGATGCTCAAATTGTAATATTTTGTTTTAAGTCGAAAATTATTTTGATATTATCAAATGACAAAGTTCTTTGTTATTCACGGTTTAAATATTGATTGGGACCTCCTAATATTTGATGCAGTATTTATTTAGTTAATATTTAGCTTATTTGTACTTTTAATAGTTTTCAGAATTAGTCAAGGAAATGCGTGGGAAAGTGAATGAGGCGAAGTGAAATAGCTCATTTCGTTTACTCATTCAATCATTTATTAAACCACTAACGTATTCATTTACTAACTAATTTATTTACATTCCTTCATTTAGTAATTCACTTATTAGTTCATTATTTACTTATTTAATTCATTCCCTATCTTATTCACTCATTTATTTTTCCTCGCGTATTAATTGATTACTCAATTAGTTTATTGCTTCATTATCTTTTCATTTATTCACTTATCGTTTTATTTCCTCATTCTTTATTTTTGCAATCAAATAAAAAAGATTTTATTCGAAAAAAAATTTAATTTTTTGCTTTGCCCCATGGAAAAAAAGTGAAGAATTTCCACTTCATTTTTAAGGCACAAATTTAGTGTCAAAAATTTTTAAAAAAAATGTTTTAATGTAAGATTTATTATAAAACACATTATTTCTTTATGTACTGTAACTTTCGAAATAAATTTCCAGTTTGTTCACTTTGAAAAAGTTAAGCCATCTTAACAATTTCAATTTGCCCCACATTTCCCTACTAACAAAAGGAATCATGTTCTTTAAACAAATTTGTTGTTAAAAAAATAATCGATACAAAAGTTACATAACAGCAACAATGGATGGAAGATCGTTAAAATTTAAAAAAAAGTCCATTTGAGCACAAATATTATTAAGCAAAAACCCTCAGAATGAACACACATTTAAAGAATGATGAACTTTCCTTTTATGAACTGCTAAACTAATCCTTTGAAACAAGTAAAGGGTGGTTCAAAATTAAAAAAAAAATGCGCAGTTTCAAGTTTCAAGGAGAGAAAGCTTTAGCAGATGTAGAGGCTGCCGAAAAATTTAAACTGGAATGGGATCGTTTCCAAAATTTTACAATTATTTCTTTCTGAAAGAGTATGCTTTAAAACATAGGATCTGACCATTTTTAAATAATTTGCTTAAGTTTAATATTTTTAAAAAATTACTTAAATCGGGGCGCTTTTATTGTTAATGCTTCTGTCGTGTGACATCACAAATGATGAAATGCCATTCTGTATTGACATTTTCACAAAACAAAATATTTAATTCGCATCTTTACTCACGTGTATTGGCAACGATATGGTTGATAGCAAGCGTAGAGCGCAATTTTAATTCGCTTCTTGATTATCATAACGTGGAAACGCGATAGAAAGATGCGCCAAAGAGCATCATTTGTGACGTCATCAAGACCACGCCTTGTTTGAAAAGTCGGACATTTTAAAAAATTAAGTAAAAAATAACTGTTAGGAAAATGAAAATATTTTCTGAGTCCATGTTATTTTTTATTTATTTTTTTTTGCTTATTCTATCAATTTCAGTGACTAAAAGTAATGCTTTTGACTGAAGGAAACCACCCCATTACCACAGATTATTAAAGGGTGAATTCAGCAGATTAGATTTTCAGTGCCGATGAGACAGCTTTATACTGGAAGAAACGAACTTCTCGAACTTTCATTTCCAAAATGTAGCAACAAAGCACCGAGTTATAAACTTTGCAAAAATCGCATTACGCTTCTCATATGTAGTAATCAGTCGGAAAGTTATGTAGTGAACTCAATGGTAATCAATCGTGCCTTGAATCCTAGAGCAATGAAAAACCATTGAGAAGAGATAAAATGGAGGAAGTGAAGACTTTCATTCGTGAAGCCAAGATCCCAAGTCACGTGATCGATTTTAAAGCAAAGCATTGGAAGAAGTAAATTTTCTTTCCCTCGTTTTACGCATAACATGCCAAGCATTTGTCGTTGTTGAGTCACGTGACTTGAAGTCTTTGTATCAGCTTTTGCTAAGTCAATGATTGAACTTGCTCTCTCTATCTACTAATTCCTGCTCTAAGTGAAAAACCCAGATAAGTTCACTCTACCAATTTTCTGGCGTATAAAAAACATAGGATTACTACGAAACGTAACGAAAACGTAAGATTACTTTTTCGTTTGTACGTTTTTTATACGAAGCCGAAATTTCAGCTTTAATAAAATTTGAACTTTAAGACTTAGTTTCGATGTAACACGGTATGCATTGCCTTGATTTGCATTATTTCAAAGTCTCGTATAACAGGGTTTAGATGTAACACGAAACACAATTTTGATACACGATGCGTATTGACCTTATTTGTATTTTGTAGGGGAAAGTGGAGCACATGTGACTGAACATGGTATATTTTACTAAGATAACTTCAAAAATCTTTAAATTTTCTGAAGTAATAGCAGTAACAGTCCTACCTATCAGTCAAAACTTTTAGAGTAATGAGCCATTTTATGTTTCTGTAGTGGCAACTTCTTTGTTTTAGCAGGTGTTGTCTGTAATTTTATCACTGACTTTTAATTTTAAGCTAACTATTAAGCTGAACTTAATTATTGCAAACCACTATATGGACAAAAGTAAAATTTTTTTACGTGTTTCAATTTTTTCACTAAATTAGGAAATTTTTATTTTTGCAAGTTAGTTCTTATGTAGATGATGGGGCACTTTTGAATACAACATCTAGGTGCATATGTGAACAGTTCCCATATCCCTTTCGTAATATTAATATTTGTGTAGAGTATTATATATATATATATATATATATATATATATATATATATATATATATATATATATATATATATATATATATATATATATATATATATAGCTATGTAGCTACAATCAGTTTGTAAATTTGTTTTTAATTATTATTATTATTATTATTTAGGAATATGCTGATACAATACATAACTTCAATACAATTACAATTTAAAGAATAAATAATCAAGGTATTCACTCAATAAAGAACATTAAAAATACTCACAGGAATTGATACTTGCAACAGGTAAATATGCACACTGATTACCATTATAAAAATAATGGTCTTCATTTTGAACACCTATAAAGGTTGAAGCTTAATCAAGATCAGGTATTTTTGTGAAACTTTAAACTTAAATAAGTAAAAATAGATTAATATGATTGATATTTATAAATCATAAATTGTAATAGTTCTCCCTCTCTTTGACTCTCTCTTTCTCTCTGAAGCTCTCTCTCTCTATCTCTCATTCGCTCTCAAATTCACAAAAGAGAAATATTTTTAGGTTTTTTTTTCGTAACTATATTTTTGAAACTAAGGGTTGTCAATAAACCCCCAACCTCGTTTTCTTGCCCTTCATCCGTTTACACGTAAAAATAAAAAATGGAGTAAGTTATAGGCAAAAAAATTTTGTCGATTTTAAAATAGAAATTTTCGTATTTTTAAAAACTGCATTATTTGCTACTTCAGGAAAATTCTGATTCAGAGGAAAAAGAACTAAGTTCAGAATCAGCGTGGTTTTATAAACAGTTAAAACGAATGACAAAAGTCAAATTTCAGACTTGCATAATAGGCCCTTCATTAATTTCGTCAAGGAGACGAAACATTATTTGCATTCTTTTGGGTGTAGTAAAATGTAAAATATTTTCTTCTTTACTAGTAATAATGCTGAAAGTCTGGCTCTGAGTGTCGGGGTGTCTGGATCGCTGGATATCTGTTACGCTCATTGCGCCTAGACCGTTCAACCGATTTTAATGAAATTTGGCACAAAATTAGTTCGTAGCATAGGAGGGAGCAGCGAAGCGATTTTTCGAAAATTCGATTTTGTTCTTTTTTTATTCCAATTTTAAGCCAATCTCGCTAAGTTTCCTTAGCACAATAGTAAAACAGGAACCCTGAATAAATTTTTGGTGAAACTCTTCAACCGATAATGTGAGCAATAAAGTAAAGTTGACTCACTATTTTCGCTATTAAATTTCTCAGATTTTGCTTTTGCTAGTTCAAATTCTAAACGTTCTTTCTCGGTTAAACATTTTTCATTCCGTTCTGCGATAATATTTTCAAGAATATATTTTGCATTCTGTCTATTCCAACTAGTAAATGCTGCTGTTGAATAAGGTTAGTTAAATTAATTATTTTTAAATTTGGCGGAAACGAGAAAGCCCTAATTATTCAGCTAATGTTATTAAATCATCCTTCCAAGCTTTAGATTTAAAGAAAACTCATGCCTGTAAAAATTCACACAAAACAATAAAAATTTTACTTGGTAAAACTTTACCCTCTTTCAAAAATATACTTCGAACAGACGAATATGTTCGTTGTTACTTTCATGCTAATGCAAAGTTTGTAAATCCAGAGTTTTCTTCTGATAACACTTTCGCTATTTACAACAATCAACTCTCTTTTTAGGGATAAATAATGGAAACTTACATTATTTTGAGAAGCTCATATATTTCAGCTTAAATTTATTAACTAGTATTTTTTTTTTTTAAATTTTTCAGCAGTTTTTTTGGGAATCTCTGTTTTATTCTATTCTATACATAGCGCAAAAAGATTCCTTTTATTCACCATAAGATATCAAAAGCACACATGTAATCTAATTAACTTTATTAAAACAACACATGCTTTATGAAAGTCTGTTAATTTCAAATATAGATTCAAAAAGCCAAAGAAGTGCCATAAAGAAAACTTAAAGCCTCTGCTTGTGGTTTAATTGACGTAGTATATGCTTGAAAAACCTTAAGAAAAGCCTAAAAATGAACCTTAAAAATTTGATAAATGTACAAGATTTTTTAACAGAGGACCATTCTTCAGAAACTGATCTTTGAAAATCAGAGTAAGCACTTACCCGAACTCACCTTAATAAAAGTAATAATGATAATTAATAATAGTAATATTAATAATAACAACAGTTATAATAATGATAATAATAGTAGTAGTAGTAATAATAATAACTGCTTGAAACGTAAACAAATAAATTTTGTGAATACTTATTTATCTAGCTTAGTGGTTCCCAACCTTTTTCACTAACTAAACAACCTGCGATCTCCTATGTGCCCCTGCGTATGTGCAGACATTGCGCGTATTTTACATAATAACTCAAGAGGCGTGAAATATTTTATTTAGGCTAAATGAGGGGTGAACACACAATGGTTGTAGAAGTAAAACAAAGATAGTCCCTATCAGGTGTTAAACATACACTTCGACACTTTCAAAATTCCTGCATCCTTTCAGTGGCGAATGCAGGATTTGTTTTTTGGAGGGTCATAAAAATCTTCCTATAGTCTTAGTGTCTCCAACTTTCATTGAAGTCAGCGAAACAAGGCCGTCGCGAGGTCAAAAAATTGGGCGCGGGGGGGGGGGGGGGTTGGCAGCTTTGCATTTTTTTTTTTTTTTCAAATGCATATATAGCACGAAACAGAGAGCGAGAGTCCAGATTTTTGCTTGAGGGAGGGGAGGGTGTCGTCACTAGCATATGAGCAGTCAAATTAATAGATTTGCGTTATATCAGCGGAGAAAGACAATTTAACAATATGAATTGACAGTCGTAAATTTGACATTCGCGAAGGCCCTCTAACGGAACATGTGCGAAATTGTAGATTTAAATTTGCAATTTATGCGATCTCTGGTGACGTTCGGGGGAGGAAGGTTCAAGGACTTTTATGAAAGGCTCAAAACCAGAGACTCTACGTTTGAAATTTCTCGAAATTTAAGTCCTAAAAATGGAGTATCAGACGTTTTTTAACGAGAGGGAGGGGAGACGATTGTGGATGCTCTCTAACGTTACGAAAATGAATATGAAATATTCTGAAAAAACTCAGTTGTAGACCATTTCTGTTGAAGTTAAGGGAAGCGAAGGGAAGCTATTCCCCGGGAGCTTTTCCTTTAAAGAAAAGCTTTTCCCCGGAAAATTTTTGAACTTGAGATCTATAAACGCGATTATGAGCCATATTTGTAAATGTTAGGAAAAAGTTTGGATTTGGAGACTCTCCGCCACAATTTTTTCGGATTTGAAGTTTCAAAAACGAAATTTTTGACGAGTTTTAATGATGTGGGGGGAGAAAGGAGTGGAAGTACTTCCAGGGAAATTTTTGGAAATTAAAGTCCCCAAAACAAAATAGTAGATTATATTTGATGGCGAAATCGGAAACCCTCACAAGGATTTTTTTTTTTTTTTTTGAAATATAAGCCCTAAAACGAAATTTTATGCAATCGTTAATTAAGTGAAGGGGGCAGTAAGCACTCCTCTGGAATTTTTTGCGAAATTAAAATGATAAAAATCTATTTCTTGGCAATATTTAATGAAGTTAGGGAACGGGACGGGGTTCGGAGCCATTCTCGGAGCATTTCCAAGCTTAAATACTAAAAACAAAATTACAGGACAAGTTTCCGGATCGGGGTTGGAGTTTAGAGAATCTCTCACAGAAATTGTTCGAAATTGTAGTTCCAAAAATGAAATTTCAGACGAATTTAAATGATATTAGTGGGAAGTGAATTCGAGACTCTTTCGGGGAAATTTGTAGAGATTGAAGTTCCTAAATCAAAGTTTATGATATTCTTAGAGGACACTGGGGGATCAGCTACTCTGGCATGAGAGAGAGGGGGGTGTTGCTGCAGCCCCATAACCAAGTATTGATGCTACTCTAAAATGATACTTCCCTTTGTATTATAATTTTTGAGCTATGCGATGATATAGTTTAAAATGTAGAAATAATGTCGCTACCCCTTAAGGGGATCGAGACCCTAACCTTAACTTAGTTTTTTTTAAACATTTCCGATTGTATTTTTAGGGAAATTTGTTTTATTCTATTTCATACGTAGGACAAAAAGATTATTTTTATTCACCGTAAGACATCAATTTTAAATACATGCAAATTAGTTGAGTTTGTTAAAAAACACATGCTTTATGGAAATCTATTGATTTTAAGATTTATTTAGATACAAAAAGTCTCATATCTTACATCAGAAATATACAAAAATATAGCAATAATGATAACAATAAGTTAAAAAAAGGGTAAAAAATAAACGTCGTATATACTCTTTCTTCTAGGTCATTTATTTTGGCAAGAAATAGTTAGTTACTACAAATTTTTAATAGTTTATTTGCAGAAATCGCTCACGAAGTATGCCGGTTCAGACCCAGAGCAACCTACGTTTGCCCATTCACTGCATGGAACATACTGAATCCACTCTTCTTCTCTTCTATCAGCTGAAAACTATGTATAGAATACCATTCCATATTTGGAACAACAGCGTATTCCATAATAGACAACTCGCCATTTTGTTTTTAACTTAAGCTAGAAGCCTTTATGGTGGTTTTAAAAACGCCATAAAGTAAGTAATACGAATTGCAATTTGTATGTTTTCATATGATGGCTAGTAACAGGATTGCCAACTGATCCGCATCTTGCGGAGTAGCTCCTCAAAAAGTTATTTTGCTAAGCGTTTCCTGGAGGAGCGTTTTCAAGCTGTTTTTCATTTTTATACTTGTGCTTAAAATTATTATCAAAGCTCAAAAACAAGTTCAGATAAGTGCTTTTAGTTTTTTTTTTTTTTTTTTTTTTTTTTTATTGCATTTGATGCAAAATACCGAGCTGCTCCTCAAAATTTCAAAATGCTTCTCAAAATTACTCCCAGATACTCCTCAAAATTGTTTCTCCAAGGTTGGAAACTCTGCTAGTAAACTTATACTGTAAACATACTCGAATCTCTACATAGTATAAAATGAAACCTCCGAAAAGCGTCTGTGTGTTCAAACTCGCAAAACTCGAGAACTACCGGGCCGATATCGCTGAAATTTTCAATTTGTTCCATTAAGTCATGAAAAGGTTTGCAGATCGTTTTGAGAGAAAAATTCGATGAATAGTTCTTCTTTTATTCCAATTTAGGCCTAATTTTCACATAAACTTCAGAATATGGGGATGAAAAATTACTTGCACATATTAATATTATATATCTCATTGGAAAGAGTTGAATTTTCCGCTTTCTGCGCATTTTGTTTCAATGCTTTAACTTAATTACGGCCGGGAGTTAGTTGCTTTTTTAGCTCGAATTTGTTAGGCTTAGCTGAAATTTAGGCACTACTTTCTTCATTATATCTATCAATAAAAAGTGAAGGAATTGACCCGCAGTTTCCTTGTTGACACAATTGGGAAAAGGCGACATTTATTACTCCAGATCTATTTCGACCTTTGGGCGAAAAACTAAGCTTCTATCTGCAAAGAAAAAAAAGTTACAAGAGTTTTTAAATCAAGTTCGAAAAATGTCATCTTCATTCAAGTTGTTAACCATTTTATTTTACGGTTACGCTTTTTGAATCCATTGTTTATTTCCTTATTTTGCATTTAATTTCTTAAACTTATTTTATTTTGTGTTTCCATGGTTACCTTTTAAAATCCATCTTTCGCATTTAAATTTCTTAAAAGCATTTTAATATCTGTCGTCATTGTTTGGAGGGAAAATTTTGATAGTGTTTTTTTTTATTATTATTATTTAATTAAGCCTGATTGTTGAATATGTCACTTGACACAATTTTTATTTTCAATGTAGACCGGAAAAAGCCGGTGAACGCCGATAATATTATATATCGTAAAAATCTCACCTTTCAAAAATTAGTTGGCAACGTTTTCAATCTTATAGATGCTATACCAGGAAAACACCGGTCGGTACTGTCAATGCGCACACAGAGGACAGCAGACTGGCCACACACTCTTCACACAGCAACTATCTGCCCCGTAGTACCAACTTCACTTTTTTTTAGAACACACTTCTAAAAAGTAAACAAATAAATAACGTAATTAATCATTCCTCTAGCTCATTTAGTTTAGCAAAAAGTAATTTACTACTATTTTTTTTAATACATTTCCGATACTTTTTTGGGGAACCTTTATTTTATACATAACACAAAAAGATTGTCTTTATTCAACTGAAGGTATCAAAAGTAACACATGCAATCAGATTTAATTTGTAAAAAAAAAAAAAACATTGATATTGATAAAAGTCAATTGAATTCAAATTTAGATCCAAAAAGTCTCATACTTTACGATCGAAAAATACAATTAATGACGATAGTGGTAATATTAATAATCGTAATGATAATAAAAATAATAAGTCTAAAAATTAACAAATAATTGTTAAAAATACTCAGCTAATTTATTTTAGTAAAAAATAATCAATTGTTAATATTTTTAAACTTTTTTTCTTTTGATAGTTTCTTTTGAGTTTTTATTTTGTTTTATTACATATACAAAGAGCAAAAAGATTTTAGTTATTCACTACAAGATATCGAAGGCACAGATACAATCTAATTAAACTCACAAAAAAATGCAGGTTTTATAAAAGTCTGTAAATTTCAAACTTTGATTCAAAAGTCTTATATTTTACGAACGAAAGATGAGTATAATAATAATTTATTACTATTTTTTAAACCATTTTTTTTTATTTCCGATACTTTTTGGGGGAATCTTTATTTTTTATATAGCACAAAAATATAGTTTTTATTCACCCAAAGATATCAAAAGTAATACATGCAATCAGATTAAATTTGTAAAATAAAAAATAAGCTATTTTAATGAAAATCAGTTGAATTCAAATTTCGATCCGAAAAGCCTCATGCTTTACGAGCAAAAGATACAAATAAAAATGATAATGGTATAGTAATAATTATAATAATAATTATAAGTCTAAAAAGTCTATTTTATTTAATGCACAGTTCAAAAGATTAATTAAATGTTTTAAAAAAACACATATTTTATGAAAGTCTTTTTTTTTTTTATAATTTCTATTTAAAAAAAATCTCAAGTGTTACCAACGGAAGATTCAAATAATAATATTAAGTCTAAAACATAAATAATAATGATACCTCCGAACATATAAATGTCGTAAATACTCTTTCTCATAGCTTATTTATTTCAGCAAAAAATCATTAACTAGATCTTTATTAGTAAATTGAAGAAACAGCGTAAATAAAGCACAAATAATCACGAAAATACAGCAATTAGCTATTTCAAGGCTACAATGGAGCCTCTTCATCAGTTCAAAAAAGCTCAACACACAACCGAAGTCGCGAGAGAACTGAAGTCAGCAACGTGAACACCAGTATTTATACCAAATGGGCCAACCAATAGGAATACACGATACAAGACGATAAACAATACAATCAGCGAACAACAAGTCATACCCGTGGAGCAGATCTTTATTGTATTTTATTTAATGCATGGGTTCAAAAGATTAATTAAACTTGTTTAAAAAAACACATATTTTATGAAAGTCTGTTTTTTTTATGATTTCAATTTTAAAAAAGTCTCAAGTGTTACCAACGAAATATGCAAATAATAATAGTTATTATTATTATAAGTCTAAAAATCAACAGATAAATGTCATAAATACCCATTCTCATGTCTCATTTATTTCAGCGAAAAGTAATTTACTACATTTTTTTAAACATTTCTGATAGTTTTTTGGCGATCTTAGTTTTATTCTGTTCAAAACATAGCATAAAAAGATTGTTTTCGTTCACCATAAAATATAAAAACTCAAAAGTGCACATGCAATCTAATTAAGTTTGTTAAAAAGTTTATGAAAGTCTGTTGATTTCAAATTTCGATTCAAAAGTCTTATACTTTACGAACGAAAGATACGAAAATAGAAAGAAGATGAATAATAATAATAATAATAATAATAATAATAATAATAATAATAATAATAATAATATAGTATCCCGTCGGTACATCGCGCCTCGTTATATCGCTCATTAGGTTCTACCACGCATTTCCTTTGTCACCCGAAAAAAAAAATACTTGATTTACATTTTACATCCTAGAAAAAAAAATTATAAATTTTTTGAAAAAGATTTTTTCCCCCCTTTTTAATCATTGGAGAAAATTGATACGTTTTCCATGCATCTAAATTCGATGTAGCTACAACTTTTGATTCGTAATCCACCGTAACACAATAGAAATGATTCTTTTTTTAAAAGTGATTTTACGATTTGTAAACCAATTTTCTTTTGTTTTTATTAAGAAAATCGTCCAATTATGATAATAAAAAATCTTTTTGTAAGGCCACAAGTCGTTTTAACTTCAACTAAATCGTTACGTTCACGATCTCGATTATATCGCGTTTTCGGATATATCGCCCTTTTTTGTTGTTTCCCGACAAGCGCGATACAACGAGGGTTTGCGGTATAAAATCTAAAAAGTGAACAAATGCATGTAAATACTAGCTCATTTGTTTCAGCAAAAATTAACTACTACTATTTTTAAACATTTCTTACACTTTTTGGAAGATCTTTATGTTTTACATAGCACAAAGATTATGTTTGTATTCACCCTAAGATACCTTAAGTAAATGCATGCAATCAGTTTGAATTTAAAAAAAAGCATTTTATTTTATAAAAGTCAGTTGATTTCAAATGTCGATTCAAAAGCCTCATATTTTACGAGTGAAAGATACACATAATAACGATCACAGTAATTGTAATAATCATAATAGTAATAATAATAAAATTTAAAATGTAAAACAATCACGGTCGTAAATAAATGGCTAATTTATTTCAGCAAAACGTAATTAACTACTAATTTTTTTTTTTCATTCCGATACCTTTTAAGGGTTTTTATTTTGTTCTATTCTATAGAATGCGCAAATTGATTGTCTTTGTGCGACGTAAAATTTCGGAAGCACACATACAATCTAGTTAAATTCACTAAAAAAAGCACTTTTTTTCCCCCCAAGCGTTGATTCAAAAGTATTATATTTTATAAACGAAAGATGCAAAGAATAAGAATACTAAAAAGAAGAAGAGTATGAAGCTGAAGAAGTGTAAAAAGTAAACAAAGTCTAAAAAAGTTTGTTGATTTTAAATTTTGATCCAAAACGTAACGAATGTTATGAACGAAAGATACAATAAACAATAAAAATAGCAATAATAATAATAACAGCAGCAATAACAACAATCAAATAAAACCTTACTTCGACTAAAATATCAAGTATGTAATCCAATGAAGTATGGACACACTTTCATCAAATGTGGTAAACTCGCTCTGGCTGAAGACATCCACCAACACACTTCCACTCAGTGGCAAGACCAAATGGTTTATGTTGTACAACTAAGAGGCAACAGACTTGCTTTGCTAGGTTCAATATCATCAATGTTTGCAATAAAAATGTCCTTACAGTACGAAGACCTGGCTATTTTCCTGAACTGTGAAACCAGTTCGCAGTGGCATAATGCGTTTTGTTTTTTCCTGTGCGCGGACCACATCTTCGTTTCACGATCCGCCCACTATCAAAGAATTTTCAATTACAAGGGGAGAAAGAGGGGGAGGAAAAGGTAAATTACTTTTTTTCTTGTGGTTTCGGAGGAAATGGTAAACATTCATCTGATGTCAGTGAAGCGTACCATAGAATCTGTAATTATTTTTCTGATTCTTTTCACATTTCACTGAAATTTTCAATTTAAACATTTATTTTTGCATTGGTCAGTAAACTTCTAAGAATGTGGTGTTTTTCAAGGACAACGGTTTTTTGAAATAACCTCCAGCGGCTTGGCTTTCAACTTTTTCCATTCCTCGTGCCCTCAACGTTGTGTGTGGCATTAACTGTGACTGTCTCCCTCCCCAAGTGCATACAAAAACTGCTTTAAACTTTATTAAAATGTGTTGCATTAGGTAAAGTTTTAATGTACCTATAGCAGAGTCGCAGGGACCAAGGTGGGACCCTAGTCAGATTTGTCACCGCTCCCCCCCCCCCCCGCCCTTTTTTCCCCCGCAAACTTTTCCACTTTTTGCCTCTCGTAAAAGAACTGCAGACAGTTGATTCTCTGCTTAACGACTTTCAAGGGATCACAATAAATCGTCCTTAAGTTGAATGCGTCCTTAAAAAGAATGATTTTAAAGCTACAGTGTAGCATCCCGGACCGTGAAAAAACGTTTTCAAATAGAGAAAATCGTTAAATAGAGCGTCGTTAAAACGAGAACCAGCTGTATTTTCCCAAGTATCATCAGAAGTTGGAATCATCTTCTTCGTCGTACATCTGCAAGAAGAGCGAGAAAACTTTGTCTCATATGATGATATGATTCCTCATTTAAAAATAAAATAAAAATTTAGTATATTTTACTGAGAACGAATTGGTATTCTCATTCGAGTTTTCAGTTTTCGTACGGTCAGCAACTGAGAAAATGCTTAAAATTTATGAACATTTTCAAACATCATCTTCTTCTTCATCAGCACAACAGCCTGGTGCAGGTCAAGGCTTTCTCCGTCTGCTTCCTCCAGGCGGTACGACACGTTGCCAGGTTTCTCCACCTGTTCACTCCTAAAATTTTAAGGTCCTTCTCAACACTATCCAGCCACCTTGTTGTTGGTCTTCCCCTTCTCCTTGTACCCTCAATCCTTGAAAAAGTTAGCTTTTTAATCGGGTCCAAATCTGCACGACTAAATACATGCCCCAGCCATCTGATTCTATTGGCTTTAATTACTCTTAAGATGTTGGGTTGTCGGTATTTACGGTATACTTCAAAGTTATATAAACTTCTCCGAGTGTCATTTTCTTTTACTGCTCCAAAAATTGCCCGAAGGATCTTTCTTTCAAAAATGAGAAGTCTATTTTCCTCTGTTTTATTGATTGCCCATGTATCACTACCGTATAAAATGATCGGTCTTATGAGGGTTTTGTATAGGTTTATTTTTGTATTAATGGAAAGGAGCTTAGATTTTAATTGACTCTTTAAGCCAAAGTAGCATCTATTTGCCATCAAAATTCGATTTCCGATTTCAACTTTAAACTCATTCTTACTGGTAATAAGTGCACCCAAGTATTTAAACTGGGTGACTCCTTCAAAAGTATAGTTTCTAATATTAAGCGGCTGCACATCTTGTATTCTAGTGCTCGCAACCAAAAACTTAGTTTTTTTCCTCGTTTACAGTCAAGCCCAATTCCTTGGCAGCGCTCTCAAGGGCAACAAATGCCTCGATCACATCCTGTTTTCTTCGCCCAAAGATGTCGATATCGTCCGCGTATGCCAATATCTGTATAGTTCTCTGCAGGATTGTTCCTCTAGTGTTGATACCTGAGTCTCGTATAACCTTTTCAAGGGCTAAATTGAACAAAATGCAAGACAGAGAGTCTCCTTGTCTGAGGCCTCTCTCTGTATAGAAGACCTCCGATACTTCGGACATGATCTTAATTCTGCATTTTACGCTTCGCAAAGTCATTTTGACAAGATTGATAAGCTTAGGAGGGATTCCGAATTCGTACATCGCCTCGAACAATTTATTCCTGTTGATACAATCATATGCTGCCTTGAAGTCAATGAACAGATGGTAGGTATCAATTCCGTACTCCTTGGTCTTTTCTAGGATTTGTCTTATAGAGTGAATTTGGTCTATGGTAGACTTCCCCTCCAGGAAACCACATTGATAGTTTCCTACAACTTTTGAAACATACGGAAGAAGTCTACGAAATAGGATGTTCGAAAAAATCTTAAAAGCCACATTCAGAAGTGTGATACCACGGTAGTTGCGACAGTCCAACCTGTCTCTTTTTTTGTGTTTTTGTGGATGGTGAAAATTGAATCCTCTTCCCATTTCAAACATCATCACTAAAATTTGAAATCCAGAAAATTGCGCTTTAGAAAAATAGAGAAAGTTAGTATACTACTGATTGCAAAACCCTCAGAAGGTAGCCCAATGCAATGTTAGCTAAAGTTATACACTCAACACCTTTAATTTACAGAAAGGGAACAATATTTTTCTCCAAAATATTTCACTTTCTTCTAAGAAGAAAGCAATGAAAAATCTGACATATTTTCGGCACGAATCTAAAAGAGGAAACAGAAACTTGGATAATTTCTCGATGACTCGTATGACAGTGAAGTAAGTTAAGCTGCTCAAATTTTTGCATGCTTCTTTAAAGTGATAGTTAAAATTATAGTAAATCAAATGCGCTAATACAATGACCAACGAACCAACGTTAATAAAGTAACAAGGGTATTTTTCTCAATGCAAGTTAAATTGGATACAGCAAAACACTTATCCAATAGACATTGTTTTTGTCCGAATTTAGCAATTCTTGAACAAAAACCAAGCATTAGAAAAGAAAAATTTAAGGTGATAAACTTAATGGGGAAATCTTTTGCTTAGTGTTCACAATTATTTTATCCCAGTGCAGATAAAATAATTGTGCCAATTGCAGTGTAGAGCCAAAACACGTGTTTTCATCAAGCGGTAGAATCCATGTCAATTCAACAAAAAGCGCAACATGATGGGCTCGGATTTTTTTTTTTTTTTTGAATTTAACATATGTTAAAATTAATAAAAAATTAAAAAATACATCTTTTTTTTTTTGTGTGTGTGTGTGTGTGTGTGTGTGTTTGTTTTGCCCCCAAAAAAATCCTGGGCCGAGATACAGGCTGCAAAAGATGGCGGTCCTTTAATGATTTCTCACTTGGAGTGTTCGTTAAAATTCTTTAAGTCCATTATCTCAGGAGCAGTAGAACATATTTTGTTGCGGTTTGTTTTATTTAAAAGGATAATTTTTCTTGTTTAAAAACATGTGCAGTATTTTTAAAAATATGTGCTTTAGTTTTTTTTCCATAGTTTTTTGAAAAAAAAGTTTAACGTATTTTTTTTTCTTAAAAATGTCATTTTTAAAAACTTTCATTTTTTTATAGTTTATTAGTACTACTGAGCACTACGTTCCCTGAAAAGGAGAGCTTCCACTTTTTCGTTTGACAGATTTTAGAGGCATTTGAAAAAATGAGGGTTTTTAAGGAACTCTGTACGTAATGGCAGACATAATTTTTTTTTTTTTTTTTTTTTTTTTTTTTTTTTTTTTTTTTGCAGCAGGTGGCCAGAAAACACTTCTAACTCAGTCATATAGTGAAAGTTTCATTTTGAGTCCCCATTTTATCCATGATATTGAATTTAGTGAGAACAAGATGGCGTGTTGCGCTTAACAATTCTTTCGGCGCTACGCTGAAAGGTTGCGTGGGGAAATGCAGCGAATCGGCTGGAGGCCGCGTTCTTGTTTTCATAAAAAAAACTTTTGGATAACGTGGAGACTCGAAAAGAAAATTTCGCTACATAACTTAATTAAAAGTGTTCTCTGTCTACTAGTTGCTTTTTTTTTTTTTTTTTTTTGAATTTTCAGGTCTGCCATTACGTAAAGAGTTCCTTGAAAACCCTCATTTTTTCCAATGCCTCTTAAATCTGTTAAACAAAAAAGTGGAAGCTCTCCTTTTCAGGGAACATAGAGCTGTAACTGCAAAAAAATCAAATTTTTAAAATTGACATTTTTGAGAAAAATCAAAAAAATTATTTTAAACTTTTTTTTTTTTTCAAAAGACTGGAAAAAAAATTTAAGCACACATTTCAAAATGTTGCATATGTTTTTAAACAAAAAAAAGTATCCTTTTAAATAAAATAAACAGCAACAAAATATGTTCTACCGTTCCTGAGATAATGGACTTCAAAATTTTTGACGAAAATCCTAAGTGAGAAACCATGACAGGACCGTCATCTTGCTGGCGGCCTGTATCTCGGCCCAGGAATTTTTTTGGACAAAACAAAAAAACGTGTTTTTTAATTTTTTATGAATTTTAGCATATGTTAAATTCAAAAAGATCCGAGATCATCATGTTACGTCCCTTGTTGAATTGACATGGATTCTACCAAGGGCAAATTATGATTTGAGCAAAAACCATGTCCTATCGCATACGAGCGATGCTTCGTTAAACCGCATTGGACGTTTTTAGGCCTTTTTTTGTGTATCAAACGATTATTGCTCTTTGGGATGATTTTGCAGTGCTCTACAATTCGTGTGCAGAATTTGAGCAAACTACAAATTCAAATAACAAAAAGCACAACTTTTTCTATTTGACATTAATATTTAGTTTTTAGAAGAATCAAGTTAATCTCGCGAGATCCCGATCGATTAGATCCTTAAAATCCCGAAATCCCGCGGGATTGAATTTTGCGTGGGATTAGAAACTCTGCTCTGTACCCTTCTTTGAACACTGATGTAAAATCATAACCCCCTCCCCTCCCTCCCCACACTGTACTATAATGTTTAATACAAGCAGTAGAATCCGAAACTGAATTTGAGGCTGGTTAGGAGAAATAATTCTGGTGTATTAATAAAAATATATACATATAACTAGCTAAATTGCCCAGCGTTGATATCAGACAATAAAAAACTGTAAAAATTTCCCGTCAATGTACAGAAAAGAGCAATTTTCTGATTCAAAAATTAAATTTAGACCTCTTTGGATTTTTTTAAAATTCCAAAACTTCAATCATCTTTAGATATTAACCAGCATAAGGCGTGGTCTTTCCACGTTGACATGGTTATTAGAATGATGATTATTAGTTAAATGAATTCGCATGTATTAATAAATTATGTTCTGAAAACTTCAGAAAAATATTTAAATACTCAGACTAAAAGTAATTCTAAAACTAATGTACGTCAACTTATGACAATTTGCCATTCTATTGTGTTCCGCAAAATATATTAAAAACTGGCAGAAAACGCAGTCGATATTTAAAAAAAAAAAAAAATGAAAACTACATCTATTATCCTTTTTGAATATCTGAAAAAGTTCTCTTTTTTTTGAGCAATCACGATTGCTTATTGTTCTCATTTGACGGTTTTGATGTCTTATGATTTTATTTCCCCCCCCCCCCCGCCTCCCTCTGCAGCACCACCGTCGGCCTCCCTCACGATGCTGCTCCTCTAGTGAAAACCGTCTCCAGGTTGCGTCCATATCCTACACACACACACGCAAATATACACATACACAAACACGCACACACACACGTGCGCACACATGCACACACACACACACACACACTCATGCCTGCACACACACACAAACACACACGTGATTGCGAAAAACATAATTTGAATTCGAAATGTCAAAACTCAAATTAATTTTTAAACTTTTTTTTTTTTGGAGCAATTACGATTGTTTATTGTTCTCACTTGACTGTTTTGATGTCCTTTGATTTTATTTTCTCACTGCCACCCTCCGCAGCATCACCGTCGACCGGGTCCTCACGATGCTGCTCCTATAGCGAAAGCCGTCTCCAGGTTGCGTCCATGTCCTACACACACACGCAAACATACACAACTACACACACACGCACGCACATACACACACAAACACACACACATACACACAACTACCCGCACATTCATGCCTGCACACAGCCACAAACACATATGCCTACACATACATACACATATCCCCCCACCACACACACATTCATATACACAACTACCCACACACTTATGCTAGCACACAGACACAAACACACATGCCTACACACACATATACATACCCTCTACACACAAACATACATGCCTACACACACATACACATACCCCCTACACACAAGCACATATGCCTACACATACACAAACCCCCTCACACACATTCATATACACAACTACCCACACACTTATGCCAGCACACAGACACAAACACACATGCCTACACACACATACACACACCCCTACACACAAACACACATGCCTACACACACATACACACACCCCTACACACAAACACACATGCCTACACACACATACACACACCCCTACACACAAACACACATGCCTAAACACACATACACATACCCCCCTACACACAAACACACATGCCTACACACACATACACACACCCCTACACACAAACACACATGCCTAAACACACATACACATACCACCCTACACACAAACACACATACCCCCCACACACAAACACACACGCACACATACACGCGCATACATACACAACTACACACACACACGCACACATACGCACACAAACACATACACACCTACACCTACATACACATACACACACGCATACATACAGACACCTACACATACACACACACAAAAACATACACACATACACACTACTCACACATTCATGCATACATACAGACACCTAAACATACACATACACACACACATACACAAACACCTATGCCTACACACATACACATACCCCCCACACACATTCATACACACAACTACCCACACACGTATGCCAGCACACAGACACAAACACACATGCCTACACACACATGCACACACACCCTACACACAAACACACATACCCCACACACACAAACACACACGCCTACATACACACACTCGTGATTGCGAAAAACATAATTTGAATTTAAGAGATCAAAATTCAAATTAATTTTTCTTTTTTTAATTCTTCATGTTTGTTTTTCATGACTTTTCTTCACTAAAATATCGTCTGCTACGAATCAGAAATTCAACTTTATTCGCAACTCCAGCGCTCGAATACGCTCCCTTGCGGTGATTTACAAAATTTAAGAAAAAGGTAAAACATTGCGTTCCACGTGTGTCTGTTGGTAAACATGGGCAATTTGTTTATGAGTATTTATTAACGCATTCGATGTGTCTTAGATTGCTTTCAGCAGCAGAAATTACTTCCTCCCTTAATGGTATTCTCTCTTCGGGCAGACTTGGGGGTACAGGAGCCGTTTCTAGTAACAATAACTCCAATAAGTACGGTTCTGTCGCAGTTCATGATTGCGAAAAACATAATTTGAAGTCAAAATTTCAGAATTCAAATTTTTTTTTCTTTTTTTTTTTGAGCAATCACGATTGCTTATTGTTCTCACTTGACTGTTTTGATGTCCTTTGATTTTATTTTCTCACCGCCACCCTCCGCAGCATCACCGTCGACCGGGTCCTCACGATGCTGCTCCTATAGCGAAAGCCGTCTCCAGGTTGCGTCCATGTCCTACACACACACGCAAACATACACAACTACACACACACGCACGCACATACACACACAAACACACACACATACACACAACTACCCGCACATTCATGCCTGCACACAGCCACAAACACATATGCCTACACATACATACACATATTCCCCCACCACACACACATTCATATACACAACTACCCACACACTTATGCTAGCACACAGACACAAACACACATGCCTACACACACATATACATACCCTCTACACACAAACATACATGCCTACACACACATACACATACCCCCTACACACAAGCACATATGCCTACACATACACAAACCCCCTCACACACATTCATATACACAACTACCCACACACTTATGCCAGCACACAGACACAAACACACATGCCTACACACACATACACACACCCCTACACACAAACACACATGCCTACACACACATACACACACCCCTACACACAAACACACATGCCTAAACACACATACACATACCCCCCTACACACAAACACACAACCTACACACACATACACACACCCCTACACACAAACACACATGCCTAAACACACATACACATACCACCCTACACACAAACACACATACCCCCCACACACAAACACACACGCACACATACACGCGCATACATACACAACTACACACACACACGCACACATACGCACACAAACACATACACACCTACACCTACATACACATACACACACGCATACATACAGACACCTACACATACACACACACAAAAACATACACACATACACACTACTCACACATTCATGCATACATACAGACACCTAAACATACACATACACACACACATACACAAACACCTATGCCTACACACATACACATACCCCCCACACACATTCATACACACAACTACCCACACACGTATGCCAGCACACAGACACAAACACACATGCCTACACACACATTCACACACACCCTACACACAAACACACATACCCCACACACACAAACACACACGCCTACATACACACACTCGTGATTGCGAAAAACATAATTTGAATTCAAGAGATCAAAATTCAAATTAATTTTTCTTTTTTTAATTCTTCATGTTTGTTTTTCATGACTTTTCTTCACTAAAATATCGTCTGCTACGAATCAGAAATTCAACTTTATTCGCAACTCCAGCGCTCGAATACGCTCCCTTGCGGTGATTTACAAAATTTAAGAAAAAGGTAAAACATTGCGTTCCACGTGTGTCTGTTGGTAAACATGGGCAATTTGTTTATGAGTATTTATTAACGCATTCGATGTGTCTTAGATTGCTTTCAGCAGCAGAAATTACTTCCTCCCTTAATGGTATTCTCTCTTCGGGCAGACTTGGGGGTACAGGAGCCGTTTCTAGTAACAATAACTCCAATAAGTACGGTTCTGTCGCAGTTCATGATTGCGAAAAACATAATTTGAAGTCAAAATTTCAGAATTCAAATTTTTTTTCTTTTTTTTGAGCAATCACGATTGCTTATTGTTCTCACTTGACTGTTTTGATGCCCTATGATTTTATTTACTCCCCGCCTTCCTCTGCAGCACCACCGTTGGCCGGCCTCACGATGCTCCTCCTCTAGCGAAAGCCGTCTCCAGGTTTCATACATATCCTACACACATAAGCACACACACACACCTACACATACACGCACACACACATACGCAGACACACTCACAAACACAGTCACACAAACACATACACACACCTACACACACACATACACGCACACACACATGCGCACACACACTCACAAACACATACACAAACACACATGCCTACACACATATACACATACCCCCACACACAAAAACACAACTACGCACACACACACACAAACACCTACACACACCTACAGGCACTCACAAACACATACACACACACCTACACGTACACATAATTACCCACACATAAACATACCCCCCACTCACACACATATATACAATTACCCACACACACATACACAAACACACATACCTACACACACATACACATCCCCCCATACAAACAAACTTAACCCCCCCCACACACACACACACACAAGTACACACGCCTACATACACACTTACTTGTGATTGCAAAAAACATAATTTGAATTCAAGATGTCAAAGTTCAAGTTTTTTTTTTTTTTTTTTGAGCAATCACGATTGCTTATTGCTTTCATTTGACTGTTTTGATGTCCTATGATTTTATTTTCCCACCAGGTCCCTCTGCAGCATCACCGTCGACCGGCTCCTCACGATGCTGCTCCTCTAGAGAAAACCGTCTCCAGGTTGCGCCCATATCCTACACTTACACGCATACATACACGCACGTACACACACATACATACACCTACACACACATACATAAACACATACACACACAAACACATACACTCCCACGCATACATACAGACACCTACACACACACCTACACACAACTACCCACACACTCATGCCTGCACACAGACACAAACACATATGCCTACACACACATGGGTGGGGGGACACAATTCCTGCCTGGATGAGGGAACAATACTCCCTTTTGCGAAAGAATTAAAAAAGTTCTGTATAATTAGTTGATTTCGTGGAAATTAGAAACCGTTTAAAAAAACTGAAAGTAATAGGATCAAGAAGTTTTAAAGAGGTGGGGCAGCAAATCCCGCCTCTCCCCCTTGTTAGGTATGTCTGATTGCATACGATCGACTGGGTGAATTGGGAAGTTACAGAACAATACAAACGTTATTCGGTCGTTACTTTATAATAAAATACATCAAGGCTCTTTTTAAATAACTACGAAAATTCTGCGGCACACCGGGTTCCTTGTCGCGGCACACCGGTGTCGAAACCCTGATTTAGCACATGATGATTTTGCTCTCAAGAGAAAAGATTGAGATATAAGACGAAAGCTGAAAAAACGGAATCCAAGATAAACTGAAAAAAAAAGGAATTCCAAGATAGCGGCACGAACTCCCCTCAAAACCCCTCTACCACCGGGAACTTTTGGTATGTCCGTTAGGAGACCTTTTTGTACGAATGTACCAATTTTTATAACTAAACGTTTATTTTTTACCCTCATTTTGGGTCTTCGTTTGCTGGACTATGGAGGAAGGGGAAAAAAAGAATGAAAAGAGCACCTGCACATATTTTTGTCTTTCTGCATTACTCGCCACCTTCCTCCCCCACCTGCCCTCTAATTTCAAGAAATAAAATCCTCCAAAAAACCTGCACTATTTCAGACCGAAAAGAGGAAAGAATCTCATCAAATAAATCCTCAAAGGACTACAAAAATAGAAGAAAACGAAAAAATGGTCAGTTTTCCGAAAATTCACCAACTTTGAAATTTAATTTCTCGTCAACCATTATAGATAAAATAAAAGTAAAGAAAGCTTTTTAAAGAAAATTTTACGTTCTTTAATTCATCAAGCAACGATTTTGTTGGAAAGTAAATAGTTTTTGAGATACAAGACAAAAACTGAAAACACGCACTTAATATCAAGATGGTCGTGCGAGCTCCTTCTCTACCACCGGGGACTTAAAGTACCCTCACCTGCTTTCCAGTTTCATTAAATCAAATCACCATAATGACATTCACTACTTTAGACTGAAAACAGAAAGGAATCGCATCAAATCAATCACTGAGGAGGCTCCAAATATAGAAAAGAGCGAAAAAACGGTCCGTTTTTCAAAAATTCACAAACTTTAAAATTTGATGTCTCGGAAACTATTATAGCTACAATAAAAAATAAAATACGCTTTTTAAAGATAATTTTTCGCTCTTTAAATAATCGACAATTTTGTTTCAATAACAATTTTGTTCGCAAGTAAATAGTTTTTCAGATATTAGACGAAAACTGAAAAAACACACCTAAAAATCCCAGGTGGCGCTGCGAGCTCCCCCCCCCCCTACTACCGGAGACTTTTAGTATGTTCATAAGGAGCATTTCTGTACATGTGTGCCAATTTTCAAAACTACATGCTTTTTTTATTTCTTTTTCTTTTTTCACCCTTACTTTGGCCTTTTTTTACTAAACTAATATGTATATTTGTTAACAAGTAAATAAAATTAAAAATTAAAAAAAAACCCGACTTATTAGCAAATGTAGAATTAAGAGGAAAAATTTAAAATCCTTTTAAAAGCCTTATTCTATTAAAATCAATTACAAGTATTTTATTTGTTAACAAATAGAAACTGGCAACAGATTAAAATTTTAAATTATTGCTTTTAATTTCCTTGTCGGCTAACAATAAATTCGGTTACCAATCGCGTGATTAAAGGCTTAGCCGTATCTAAAATCTGCTAAAAAGCGTTATAATTCGAATTCTATATAACATGGAAGTTTCAAACATATTCTATTAGACGCAGAGAAAAATACTCTTTATTTTGGTACTAAATTTTAAAAAAAATTAAATATGTTTTCACTGTAAAAATTGCAAAAAAAACTTTTAGAGGTTTTTAATTAATATCTTAATAGGTCGTTAATTAATGTCATCCGAAGAGGAAAACCTAGCTAAGAACACTCTCGATCAACTCTCCTTTCGAACAATTTTTTTTTTTTTTTTTTCAAAATCGGTTCATCCTTGTAGGCGCTAGCGTGCCACAGACAGATACACAGACACGTCAAACTTATAACCCCCTTTCTTTGTGTGTCGGGGGTTAAAAATAGAAAAAAAAAAGTAAAAGAAATAGCGCTACTTTAACCATCTGTGTGTAAAACATAATAATAATTGCATATGTTTTAATCACATGATATTAAATGATAATTCATCTTTTGAATCAAAACTTTATAATGAAAAGAATAAGTTGTAAAATATATGATGTAATCATATAAAGGAACAAAATAATTGAAGAAAAAAAATGCTGTATCATCAAAAGCTGGAGTGAGGGTTACTTGACATAAAACTTAGGAAATGGTTCTTTATTATTCATTCAGTTTTATGCACTTTCCAAACTATTTGTTTTTATTCTGTACGCATTCCTACTACATGTTATTATTGTTTGTAGAAAACTGCAATTGTTTATTGTTAACAAATGTATTTAGCATAGTTTCCTGTTGCAAGTCTTCTTCAAAAAAATTTTTTTAGAATAGATCTTTTTCGCCGATTAATTGGCAAAATTTGGCTGATTAATCGGTGCATCCCTACTTATAATGAAGGTGTCCATGTGCCTCGGAATTAAATTATTTATGAGTAACCTTTTGGTCTTTACACAATTCTTTGTACGCAAAAATAGTATCCAACACACAACATCCAGCATCCAGCCCCTGGTATTCATTTGAATTTTGACGTCTTGAATTCAAATTATGGTTGCTGATTGCGATAAAAGTCATTAGTAGAAACAAGAAACCCAACGAGTAGGGTCCTATCACAATTCGTGATTGCGAAAAACATAATTTGAATTCAAGATCTCAAAATACTAATTATTAACTTTTTTTTCCCCTAACACACATTTTTGTTCTTATCTTTACTAATAATGAAACTTACAGTTTCTCTGGATATGTGTCGGGATATCTGTCTGTGACGCGCACAGCGCCATAGACACCAGTTTTTTTTTTTCCTAACACACAGTTTTGTTCTTATCTTTACTAATAATAAAACTTTAAGTTTGCCTGGTTATGTGTCTTGATATCTCTGACGCGCACAGCGCCTAAACCGTTCGGTCGACTTTCACGAAATTCTGCATAGAATTAGTCTGTAGCTTGGGGGTGTGCACCTCGAAGCAATTTTTCGAAAATTCGATTTTGTTCTTTTTCTATTCCAATTTTAAGAACATTTTACCGAGCAAATTATCATAAAGTGGACGATTAAATTACCAAATTATTAAAACGTGGAACTGTAACATGGGCGAGCAACTGAATAAATAGCAAAGTGGTGAGAAATTCATCATTTATTATTAGTAAATATAAAGGCGAACAAAATGACCTTTTAATTTTTTTACTACGAGCAAAGCCGTGCGGGTACCGCTAGTACTAATATAAAGTACTAAAGCAATTTCCAGTAAAATTGACGCTTCTCCATAGGGCAGGTAATCAATTTAACGAAGCATGATAATTTCAGCTTATTTTTATGGTCAGTGTTCTTGCAACAGCTCCCCCCCATTAGATTTAATACAAACAACCACACTTCTTTCTTTATAAAAAGTCTTTTTTATGTTTGCCTTCCTCCATTAACCACCAAACATTTCAACATTTCTTTTATGCCTTGGAAAAGGTGAATGATACCAAACAACGGTCAATGTACCGTATTGACAGGCTACAAGAGTTTTATCATGATTTGAACTTGCGAAATATTTGTCACTGGAAAAGAATTCTACGTTGATAGATTGCAAACAATCGTCAAGAAAAAGAAGCAAATTCAAACACGATGCTAATGGACTTTTCTGAAATATATTAGTTTTTAGAATTTGTGTATGCTTCTTTGACGCTTGTTTAGCTTTACTAGCATATGGGAACGAGCTTTTAATGATAAGCAATAAAAACAACACGCAATATATAATGGAAAGAGCTCCAACTAGTAAGGCGTGCAGGAGCGTTTTATTTGAGTTTTTATTTTTATTTTATTTTATTTATTTACTTTTTCTGAATAGCACCCAAAAAAAATGCATAGTCTTACTTCATTATTCAAAAATATTAAAATAATTTTTATACAGTTTTATGTACTTGCATTTGGTCTAATATTCTGTACGTGGATTTTTCTGTCATTAAAATAAAATTTTAAAAAAGTAAAAAAAAAAAAATTTTTTTTAATTTTTTGCCTACTAAACAAAAAAAAATGTGATTAAAAAAGTTAATTTTGACTTTGATTATTTTTTGAATGTTGGTGTCATCGTTTTTTAGTTATAACACTGTTTTAACCGACTTGCATGTAAAAATAAAAGAAACAAGAAAAAACACCATGAAAATACAAACAAAACTGGGTTTTAACGAGCAAACCCCGCTTAAAGCGAGCAATATTTTTGTCATTCCTAAATTGTCTGTTGATATCTTCCTCAAAAATGAGTATCCTATTTTTGGAAAAATTCCATTAATATTTTGAAATCAATCGAAAGTTAGATATAAATGTAAGATATATGTCATGAGAACAAATGATAATGTGGCCCTTTTTTTGAAATTCATAGAGTAATTGAGTATTTAAAAATTTTTTATTTATTGAACAGAATATTATCATTTCCGAGATAGACTTCAGAGGATGTTGTAGCTGAAAGTCAGGAGAGAGAAAAAAGGAATGAAAGCGACCACTATAGCGAGATCTGTGAAGAATTTGAAGTGAAATAAACCTCGACGTACTTGGCTTTTAAAGTGCAGAAAATCTTCAAATTACGTATTTTGAAGCCTTGGGTGCAGATGAAGATGTTTTTCGGACCTTACGTTCCACAAAAACAATAGTGAGAAAGAGACAATAAGACAGTCCAAAATAAGTACCCAACTTCTTTGGCACTGTGCAAAAATCTTAAAATTAAAAAGCAAGCATGTGTAAAATTTTATTATTATGTTTTTCACGAAGCCGTTTTTTTAAGAGCACTTGGTTATAACAAGCAAATATCGCGGTCCCTTCGGGCTTGTTATACGCGAGTTCGACTGTACAACGAAATATTTGCTTCAGCGACAGTAATTTTAAGTCCCGATTTAATTTCTAACATTGTTTGAATTCCATTACAACGAAATTACCTTTTAAACGAGCAAAATCTGCAGACCCTTAAAGTTCCTAGTAACGGGATTTCACTATTTACTATACTCGCTTGCAACTTAAGTTGACTATGACGTCACGAGGCGCGGAAGAAAAAATTAGAGCCCCTATTACCGGAGAGGCCGACGCATCCGCCATTTTGGAACAAGCGTACAGCAGGGAAAGCTACTTTTATTGGCAATCATTCGCCAAACAGGGAACGAGAGAGTCAGAGAGCGAAGGTGGACATTGGCGACATTTTGGAAATAGTTGGCGTCGTTTCTAGTCTGCCAGTCAACTTCGCGGGCTATTAATCCATTTCTTTTTTCTTTCTGCATCTGCTGAAAATCTGAAAAGCTGAAGTCCTTTTTTGGGGCTGTTTCTACAATTAAGAGCCGAACAACCACCCATTTGACTCAATTTAACACATGCTAAAGAAATGTAAACATCAGCAGCAATGCTATCGCTACGAAGAACTAGATAAAATTTGTTCCAAAATGGCGGATGCGTCGACTCCTCCACTATAGAGGCCTTAGAAAGAACGAGTTAACAGAAAAAACGTCACACTTAGTAGCGAATAAGAGGAGGTCGCCACCTGTCTGTCAGCTGCTATTGGCTGGCGCGTTTTATTCAAGTAGATAAAATGCTCCGCGCTGCTTCGCTGGTAAAATTGAAAATATTTATTGATTGACAGAAATTATGACAAAAAAATGTTACGTATGCGTTCAGTTAACTAACTAATCCGATTTCTTAAGCGAAGAGCGTAATTTCACCCAAATATCGGACAAGGCGCCTAGGAACTATTTCTTTAGCTTGGCCGCAGCTCATTTCTCCATTGTCAAGTAAGCTTGCAGTCGAGTATAGGGATATCTCGAGGGAATATACACATCGCAAAAATAGTAAACGGATGAGCTAATCGATGCAATACAGTGAATTACGTCCCCCAAATCTACATTTTCCCCCCATTTCAAGTTTTTTATCATCAGGTCCCATATTTTTCCTATAGTAGGGGAGACCGGGGTTAGTTGTTACGCGGGGTAAGTTGTTACATTCGAATTTAAAAGTAACCGCCAGGAAAAACTGTCTTTCCTTGCAGTAGATGATAGCACTCACCCATCTGCATTCCCTGACAATCACTGGAGTGCTTGTAGTCAGTAGCATGGAGAGTGCTCAAGAAAAACGGTTTTTAGAGTCTGGAAGTAATTTTTCTTTCCGCTGTTATTTTTCTATTTCTGCGGAAGCCATTGCAGATAACGAATTTATTTCTATACCACGTGAAAGCCTACATTTTTAGGTTAGTGCTAACATATTTAAAAGTTTTGTGCAAAGGTATAATACCAGTAATATGTGCCAATGACTAAAGTGGCGTCGTATGGTGCTAGTTGTTACAATTTTGATGGGGTTAGTTGTTACAATTAACAACTTGCCGCATTCATGTTTTAATTTAATATTATGTTTTCTTTTTAAATGTGATATGGCGGGGGACTATAAAAACAAGTCGGACAGGGGCAAAACACCTAAAGAAACATACCTGGAGGTGGCTAAAGAAGTAATTGCAGGTACTGTCTGACCACGGATTGTATGGAAAGACAAACATCCGTTTTATAGCCGGAAATGGACGAATCTATTATTTTTTACCAATGTCAGCTTTTGCAGAAGCAGAGTCTCATTCAAATGAGCGGAATACGCGCATCAAATTTTTACTTTTGCCCCTTATTCACATAGATTCGTCTTATCTGGACGTTTAAAAATTCCATGCAATCCGTGGTTGGACAGTAGTTCAGTACGAAAGGCAGCCGATGAATTTCATGACACTAGAGAGATTCTGCAGTAAGATGAAAAATGCTAGTGGTGTTAAGTAGTATTTGGGGCATTCCAAGGTATTTTTGACATTTATGCCAAGTCCGTAACGTAACCTTTTTTGCCATAACGTTTTAGTTTTCTGTTTGATTAGCATATTATTTTATTTTGATCTTTTCCTACCAACACACCAGCTCAAACTAAAATTATTTGCAAATCAAACGGTAAATTAAAAAGTTATGGCAAAAAAAGGTCACGTTACGGACTCTACATAATTTTAAAAATACCTTGGAATGCCCCATTTCTGATCTGTGTTATTGCATGATTTAATTCATAAAGTACTGTAGTTGGATGACGATAACAATAATAATAATAAAAATAATTCTGATCTCTTTCATTCCATGATTAATTTGTTGTTAATATGTACGGTTGAATAAATAATAATTACAACAATGATAATAATAATAAATAATGTATTATTCGAATGTATAGGTCTTTCTCCAACGCTGCAGGCAGTGCAGAAGTGAAGACGGTTCGCAAGCGGAAACCATAGATCAGCGACATTTTAACAGATACATCAGTAAAAAATGTTTTGCAAGCCGAAGCTATCTGTGAAAAGGAAATTGTGTCTAACAGAAAAGAAATCAACAGACACAAAAGCAAAAAGAAAATGCAAAAAGGTACGTCCAAACAGTGCATCCTTCGGATGAAGATGATCTGCATAGAGTGCTCTAAACCGTACTCAGAATCCAAAAAACCAACTAAACGGCTTCAATGTCGTAATTGTGACAAATGGGCACTTGACCGATGTGCTAAGTTTGATAAATTATATGCTTGTGAAAATTGTAATTCGCGGACTATGATAATGATGATGATAGTTTATTAGAATAAGTCATTAATGAAGTAAATTTGTAAAGTCAAAAAGTTTTTGATTTTTAACTTGGATAAAAACTTTTAAAATTCAACAGAATAAACCAGAAAATGCGTAAAATTCATTTCATTACTAAAATATATCTCATGTAACAACTAACCCCATATACTGTAACAACATGCCCCGTGGTGGGGTAAGTTATTACAATCTACATCTGTTCAAAAAACTTGAAATATTTTGGAGTAGTGGCTTCTAATCATTTTTTTAAAAAAATGTTATAAATGTTAAACAATCTAGATGCATTTTAAAGTTCCACCCGTGTAAATAATTGAAATAGTTTAGCGCAAAAAAATATTGCAAAAAATTGTAACAACTAACCCCGGTCTCCCCTACTAATAATGTTGATTTAAATGGGATAGAAAGTTAGTTATTAATAAATTTCCCGTATTTTGCGTTTTTCCCTGGAAAGTAAAAAGTAGAGAAAAACATGTTCTAAAATAAGCATTGTGTTTTCTTTAGTGCATTTTTAAAGATAATCATCGCAGTTTAAAATTAATCTATGAAAATAGAAATGACACTGCTTCATCCGTAGCCGACCTCATGTACTTTTCGGTCGCAAATGAAGATAAACTAGAAGAAGCGGAACCACAACTCGTTTCTTAACATTGCATTTAAGAACTTACAAGTGAAAGTGAGAAGAAACTTGCAAAATATTTCAATCTTGGAAAATGCTGAATTTACTTTGAATTCAATGACAAAAGAACAATCTATTATTACGGACTATTTTCAACCTAAACTCCCGGATTCGCAACAAAATGTGTTTATAACTTCATCTAAAATGGCATGTACAATAATGTTCTTTTCGTGAAATATTGATATTATACCGTTTATAAGAGTCATCGTTACTACCTTTAGTTTTTTTTCTTATTTAATTTTTGCATTCCAAAATTTTCCGCATTCTACGTTTTCCCGTATTTTACGTTTTGTAAATCCAGTTCCTAGAGAAACGTAAAAACAGAGTTTCACTGGGGCTTCACTGTATCAATTTTTCAATTGTGGCAAAAAAAAAAAAAAAAAAGATTCGTTATATGAATGGTTAAAACGTTTTGAACTGTCTTTGATTTGTAACTCAATTTGTGTTGTTTAACTTGAGCTATGCTAGTCAACATACAGCTTGATGAGCAACTTATAGAGTGTTAAGCAAAAGTAAGATACTGAACGAATTTTATTCATCTTCAAAAGGCTCTAAACCTCTTTTGAATAAAGTTTTATTACTAAGAGATTTAAATTATAATGATCTTTCTCGTCAATATCTATCAGAAGTTTTTAATTTTCCAAAATATGTTTAAATAAAGAGTTTAATGTTATTATTAGAACGAGCCTTAGGAAAAATGTCAAAAAGTAAACCTTCTTTTTTTTTTTTTGCATTTACAGTATAAAACATATTATTGAACACTTTAGTGTAATTACACAAAAACTGGATGACCCACCAAAATAAAGTGTCTCACGAATGGACTTAGTATGCTTATGAATTATAAATGCCCCCCCCCCCCAAAAAAAAAAAGAAAGAAAAAGCATTAAGAATTTTATAATCGTTCCACTTGATTTTCCTCTAGTTATGTCTACCGGCTTAAGATGGCACCACGAGCAGGTTGAGCAATAAGTTTCGCTTTTGTCTTCTAGATGGCAGCACTAATAAAACAAATACAGAAAAGAGAAATATAATGAATGCGACACTTCTTGTTTTAGATTGTCACTTATATTAAAACACAAAGTAACGTCAAAGAAATTGTGAAGTTCTGTGATGTGCCTGTGTCCAGGAGACGATTGCACCTACAGCCTTGAAATTTTCTACAAAATTACTTCAAGAGCCCCGAGGGTTTGCACCTGGAGTTTTTTTTTTTTTTTTTTTTTTTTGAATTAGTTTTTTTTGTGATAATTTTTTTAAGCTAAAATTTCAAATAAAATGCCTATTAAAGAGACGAAAGATTTCTCACACTCTTTAGCATTCGATGTCTTTCGAAAGAGATTTTTTTTTTCTGCATTAATTAAAGCTTGTTCCAGTTTTCTCTAATCAATTAGAAGAGCAGCAGCAGTTTCTACTTTAGCGAAAAGTCCTAGACGCAACTCAATTCAAACCCGGGGCTAAAGCAAAATGTGTTACTAGAGACCATGAATTTGAAAGCCTATTCCAACGTACTAAACTATCGTCTTGCGATTATCAGGAACCTCTTAGCACCTATAAATGTGCAAGTTATAGATTGTAGCCCGGGAAATTGGTGTTCTTTAAAGTGTTTTTTTTTTTTTCTTTTTTTAATAGCTTTGTTATGCATACTTCTATCAAGTTCTTTTCGTCTTCGAGTGGGAGCCGGATTGTGTTCTGAGCAGTTTGGTGCACGGGGGGGGGGACACCTGTTGGCCTGGGCCCGAGCTGAAGGAGGCCCAATATTTTTAAAACTAGGCGTGAAATATAGGGGTAAACAAGATGGAGGGGGCCTGGGAAAGCCATCTTTGACGGACCCCAAAATTTCTGTGTACGCCCATGGTTCTGAGTTCCAATTATGAGTACTTTTCTGAAATTCTATTTTCTACGTAAGGGAGATTTTCATTTTGTTCGATACGGAACTCGTAACACGATTTCTAATCTGATTCTTACCAAAAGAAGATTTAAATATTTGCGAATCAAGTAAGATTGCGGAGCTATATTCGAGGGATGACGAGCGTCAACGAGCAGGGGGGAGGAGCCCACTAGTTCATATTTAAAAAATCATTAATATTATTACTTCATTATAATTTTTTATTGGAAATAACAAAACTCTATTAATTATTTCTGTTCGTTATAAATTATTACTTCAACAAATTCATTCGCATTCTCGGTTAATACTAGTGTGACTTTTTCTTTCTATTGCCCACTCAGAATGAAATTGATCATAATTTTTTCATCTGTTTAACTTTTCGATGCCCTATTTAATGGACACTAAATATTGTTATTTGAAAAATAATTATGCATATCAATATTATCAGCACCAGCACATTCTATGAAATGCTAAGGCATTGTATGCAAGGCCAGACGATAGATAATACATGGTACATAAGAATTTTTACCTAGTTTGCTTGTTCTGAGAATTATATGCTACTCCTAAGCATTCTATTGACAGTTGCTATTTAGGCAAAGTATGAACAAAATTACATAGCTCAAAAATACAAATGTTATTCTGAACCAGTTATCAAAAAACGGCAGTAGAAATTAATTTTTCTCTCTCAGATGAAAAGAGAACAAGAAATAATTTAAGCAGCAAGCGAAAAAATGAGACAAAAGAACCAAAGATCAAAAAAAAAAAAAAAAAACGAACAAAGAAGACCCAAAATGGCAGCCGACAAAGAAAAAAATCTCAGTTTTTTGCCTCCAGACTTTAGTTACAAACGTTCAAATCAACTTCGAAACTTCGAACGAAATTCAGCTAATGTTGAAAAAAATAGCACCGTTTGATTGGTGTGAAAATTGAAAGCGTAATGAAAATGACCCAAAATGGCAGCTAACAAAGGAAAACAAATACCACGAAATCTCAGATTTTTTTTCTTCAGACTTTAATTCTAAACGTTCTACTCTGCAAAGAAAGTTCGAATAAAATTCACTAGTCGACCCGTGCAGAACTCCGCACTGTGCTTCGAATCGTTTCATAAGGCATTTCGCTCTTTAAAAACTTCAAAGAAAGAACATTATGAAGAAGAACCGAAAAAAGTTAACGGAAAAAAGTAAGCGCACAAGAGAAGGCATGTAATTTGAAGACATCAGTAACAAAACCTCGTTAAATACAACGTTGTGATAATTTGATCATCGCTCACCTTTTGGTTGTACGTATTTTCAATGCAAACATAAATATCATTAAAAGTGTGGAAGAGTGACTCGTGAAAAAGCAGTAATTTTGCATGTGAAAAAACAGGTTGTGGCAAATACAGTCCTGCCCATGTGAGCATTTGACGGGAAAAAAAGAAACAATAAAGAGATATTTATTGGCATGGATTCGAACTGGTGCCATGCTGATTAACAGCACGACACTCCAACAAACCTAGCAATTGCGCCTTCCTCTTCGAATGCTATTCATTGAAGGAATGCGTAATAAAAAACAGAAAAAATGCTTTTTGCCGAAAAATAAAATAAAATCATGCGTCTATGTATTGTCATTAGCCAGCATGGTACTATTTAAAATTATTCGTAAAACATGGAATTTGATTAAAGAATGAGGAAGATCTCACGTAGCGATTGAAACAAACGTTCTAGAGAAGTAATAAATTCGATTAAAATTCAGTGTTTGTATTTTTGAATATTGAACAATTTCCCATAGCAGGCTGCTTTAACCGTTACGGCTTAAATGCCCGCACTTGTTTTTCTTTTATTTGAACACTTAAGATTCAAAACCTAAACCAGTTGAACTGAGTCCGTTTTTTAAGTGTAATTTTTCGAACGTAGACAAAATGTTTTTTTTTTTCAGCCGAAAGCGGAGGAGTAGAGGAGTTTCTTACTAATGAAGTTGATAATAATTTTAATGTTTTATATCGTATTCGAATAATTAATTAAAGGTTTTCATGGTTGAAACTCGTAGTTTCAATTTGGCGTAGTATTTTTTCATTTGTACAAAAGGTCGAACACTGCTATTAGAAAATTCTACATTTCAGAATACAATAAAAATGATTTTTTGCACAAAAAGGATTCCCTTGAGGTAAATCTAATACTTTTTTATGCTTACATTATGCTTAGTGGTCTGGACGGAGACAAAGTTTAAAAAAAAAAAGGAGAACACCCTTCGATTAACAGCAAGGACGTAGCCAAGGGGTGGGTCCATGGGGTCCGGACCCCCCCCCCCCCCTTCCCGAAAGACTCCTCTCCTTTTTTCTCAGTTGTTGCATCTCGCATCAACAAAAATTTTCCGAAAGACAATAATTTTATAAAAGGCAGCATTCTCCCCTTAAATATTCCCAGTAATCGGCAATTTCCTCAGCGCTTGAGTCAATTCAGAACACGAGAACCTCGTGCAACAACTGCAGGTTCCCAATTTTCGTCCGTTTTTTGCTGTGTCACCCACTCCGTCCGAAACGGGGAAATGTCCCTTTCGACTTTCAAACCAGCTGGGTCCTGTGACCTTGAAATTCAACCCCTCTCCTTGGTCCATCAAATTGCCATTGGCAAAGTAAAAACAAGCATTTATTGCCACTTCCGCCGTATCCCACATTCTCATTGGCGTGGTTTTCTTTATTTCTTTCTCTTTTCTTTTTGGATTTTCGTGGATTTCGTAGACGCATGTTGTACGAAAGACAGTCAGAGTGAGGTGCGTTCCTGGTGAATCAGTAATTGAATTCCGATTCTTTTCTGTTTTAACACGCAGTTTTTATCTACGTCATACTTATAGGAAACATATCTTGAACAAAAAATTGTATGCAAAAGAAAATTAAGTTTACCCAAACTAGGTAAGTCGTAGTGCTCCCTTTTAAAGTTTTCTTGATAATACGAGCAATTTTACGTGTTAATGTGTTTTTACATTTAAAAACTAATTTTAGATTCTAAGCCAGCAGCGAAAAAAGAAATTCTACACATTTCGTGTGTTTGAGGATGAGAAAAATAATTATTGATTTTTTTTTTCATTTTAACTCTTATATTTTTGGCATGGTTCATTTCAGATTCATTTTATTTTTTGATAAAAATTTTATTTGAACTTTTAGATTGCTTTTAACATCTCTCTCCTTTCTGAGTAACAAATTACGTAGATTTTTTACTGATGTTTTCCCCCCAGTATTTAAGCATGATCATGGAACATATTAAATGCCCAAAAAAAAAAAATCGTGTTTGTAGGTAAAATAAATAAAATAAATGAATAAATAAAACTTGAAGTTGATGTAGCAAACTTTTTACGGTATAAAAATTGTATAGAAAAATTAAATTGAAAATTACTTAAATATTTTACTGTGATCAGTTTATGAAATTACAAGTTCGGCCATATTAAGGCATGTAATAAGTAATTTATTAGAAATTATTACTTTTAAATCTTACTGAATTGTGATTCTATGATCCCAAAAGAAAAAGTTAGTTTTTAATTGACGAAAAAAAATCTTATTCGATGTTGTTCCATAAAACATATTTGTATTTGCATCATTGGAACACATTTTCTGATTGTTATTCACTGACTTTGTACTAAGGAGTTATTTAATTATTAGCATCTATGCATCCATCTTTAGTAAATTGTGAAGGTAGCATTAAACGTAACAAAAAACAGGAATGTGCATTTAACTATAAATTACTAGGTGAAAATTACTGCTATTTACTGCGTTACAAGCAAAGAAACAAAAAAGGTGAATACGAGGTAAATGTTTTTGAGCTTTTCTTTTATATATTGCCTTTTTTTTAAACACTTATTTTCTTCAAGCTAAAGATATTTACTATTTCTTGCAATAGAGTGTTTTGCTAACATCGTATTGAAGAAAAAAAATCATTACCTGCGTCGTAAAATATGATATGTACTGTTGTTAAAATTAACAACTTGTTGTTAAAATAAAATTACACAGATGCTTAATTTAATTCATTAGGTATACATTCCATTAATCGTCATGTAAAAGATCCCTTAGGTCGTTTGACTGTGAATACTCTTGACAAAATTAAATTCCTTTTGCAGTTTCGCATCGAAGAGAGCTCAGGTGTTTCCATCTGGTGGAAACTGGGCATCAAATTTTCCTGTGACATTCACATCCGCGCCTTAAGGGTGGCATATGAATGACTGGATGCCATATCGTTGGTTCGCACTTGTTCCGCAAAAGGCTAAAGCCTCTAACACAGCCCAGTTAGAAAGAAAAAAATAATGATAAAATACGCCTTTTTCGATATTTAAATTTTTTTCGAACAGCTTTCACCCTTTTTAGGAATAGCGACTTCACTTGAGAAAACCATTTATTTCTTGCTTCTCTTTTTTTTTTTTTTTTCCCCCAGCTAACTGAAATCACTGTGTCAGTTGGCTGAAGAAAGAAAATATATATATATAAAAAATGGTTGCAACAAAGGAAGCCTCCGTCCCTCAAAGAGTTAATAGTTTGTTCAAGCTTTTAATTGATGATTAGGAATGATAATTAGAAAACGGATAAGATTAGAAATATCATTCTATTTCGTGTTATCAAAAGAATATTATAAATGTAAATAAATAAAAACCAATTCAAGCTTTTTAAATGAAACCTTGTTAATATTTTCGTTGAGAGAGTTGTGGGATTTTGCCTGAAATGTTGTTCAAATCGGACAGGGTTACGTTATGTAACATTCATATAGTTATACATTCGACTCCATAGATATAGATTTATTTATCCTCATACAAATAATGCCGATGATCGAGTAACCCGCGTGTTTCAACAATGAATTCGCACCACGGCATGATATGTAATTCGATAATATGTTTTGGTAATGTTTAACATGCAAGGAAAGGCTTTATTGTGACAAGGCTGAACTCGATCCGGTAACTTTAACAGTTTTACTGGTGAGACTGTGTCATATCAGAGGAATGAAGAAACGAAAACAATGAACGCTATCTACTGGAGTTTAGGGTTAATGCACTGGTGTTAGAGTTAAAATTTCAACTATCAAAATATCACCAAACAGGCAATTGCTTCGTTCAAATGAAGAAGAGTTGAAGCAATTTTCACCCGTCATGCCTTGACGGGTGACTTTCTAGTTTTCAAATAAAATGGCATAAGTACAAATGTACATATTTTGTTGAAATATATTACAAAGCTTTAATATTTTATTAAATTATCGCATGCATTTTCCAAATAATTTCTAGAACAGTTTTCATTTTCCGTTTTTCTTTTATTGTGCCCTTTTTATTAATAGAAAATATATCACTTATTTTCAGGAGGACAAAGGTTCACCCATATTTGGAAACTTTGTATGTGATAACCTTCAGTTTAATGTTAATTTACAAACTGACAATAATTAATTTACCACTTAACATAAACTTTTTGTTAACTAATTTTAACTAATGACTTTATTAATTTCAATTATTTAATTAATTTTAATTAATTATCATATTTTAATGATCAGTTTTAATTGGATTTATCTTAGTCTTGTGTAATTATCAGCTACTAATTCTGCTTTAGCATGCCTCCTCTTTTGAAGTTCGTGCAACCTTGGACCCCCCCCCCCCCCCTTAACAAAGTTCTAGCTACGTGCCTGTTAACAGTCAACTTATCTGAATGATAACTGTAGCCTGTATAACGGAGTCGAAACACCAAGTAGCATTCCCACTGCATTTATTTTATTACGTGTGTTATCTGTTGTACGTAATGAGTACATGTAATGCGTAATGATAAAGTAAATTTGCTATTATGTCGGACAGCCCGAACTTGCTGGATGTTCAGATAGTTTATAGCCGCATGCTCTACGGAAAAAAAATTATCAATTTAACCGAACAACTGAGTCTAGTGCTTTTAAGCCTTATAAGAAAAAAACACACACACACACACACAGGTTAATTTCATTTTTTTTTCTTGCCGAAAGCGACGCAAAAAATTGGAAAATTGTATTAGAACTTTGCTTTAAAAAATTGCATAAGAACTACAGGCTGCATCACGGTTTTGCAACAGCAAGGGGCGTTTCCGAAAACTTGATTTTTAGACCGTAAGTCTATTTTTTGTCATTATCCGGCCTAATAAGTTTTAAAATGAGGGGAGAATTTCTTCAAGAGGTAAGAAAGATCTCGCATACTGACAGAAAAATAATCCACAAAAATAATATATAAGATAAGATATTTAAGAGAAATGTTTTTATTTTTGAAAATTTTTACAATTTATTATCACAGGCTACTTGAACCCTTATGGCTTAGATGGCAGCACGTGTTCATCATTTAACAGCACGGTTCAAATACAAAATAATTTGAACTAATTTCTTTTATAATCGTAGCTTTTCGAATGTAGTAAAAATGTGATAGGCTATTTGTTTGTTTTTTTTTTTGCAAAAAGAAGAGAAAATACATATTTCCTCCTTCAAATTGAGGTACAAAGAGTCAAAACCTCATTAGAATAATCTATATTTCAATATACGATTTATTACTTTTTTCTGAACAAAAAGCAACTCCATTGTAGTCTGAAATCTTAAACCTGATACTTATAATTTCGCTTACAGTATGCTTAAATTTTCTTACCGGAGCCAAAGCTTAAAAAAGAAAAAAAAAAAAAGCCTTACAATTAAGAATCAATTTAGTCCATGTTGCATCATGTTCGCATAACAGCAAGGAGCGTTTCCATCTCATTTATTCTATTCCCTCATATTTGTTACTCCTTGTTATTAAGGGTTCATGTAATGCGCGATATTTCTTTAGATTTTTGCTGCAGATTGTCCGGACATGGGCCCGAACACTCATTCTCCTGGTTACCAGTCGAACGCTCTGCCAATCAAGCTATTCAGCTCTGTCGGTTTCACTGCAATTTAAAGTTATAAATTTAACCGGAAACCTCATTCTGGTTCTTTAAAAGCGGTTTTTTTGACAGAAAAAAAAACAATTTTTAGATCGTGGGTCTTTTTTTCGTCAGTAGCCTGTACGATAAGCATTAAAATAAGGTGTAAATCAAAGAAATCGATCAAGAATTGAGGAAGATCTCGCGTAGAACCTTTTGATTGATATGAAAATTAAAAACGTACGAAGTTCTTTTCCTCATAAGTACGGAAATTTATGTGAAAATATCGTTTGAAATTGGAAATTTAGAAAAAAACGTTCGTATAAAAGAAAGCAATTTTATGCACATCTACGACCAGAAGCGTCACTAGGGGTTGGCAGGAGTGGCTCTCACCAGGGGCGCAGCGGCCGGGTGGGGGGGGGGGGGGCATTTCGACTGATTTAAAAAAATTAAAAAAATTATGACGGCTTTTTTTTTTTTTTTTAATCATAGAAATTGAAAAATGAAAAAAAAAAGCCCACAAGAAAAAGAGCTAGAGACACATGCATAACATCGACTGAGAAGGAACATTGGACATCATTGTAAACAATTCTAAAAAAGAAAATAAGAAAAAAAAATACAATGCTGCCTCCTATTTGTCGAACAACTAATCAAACTGTTGCAAAAAAAAAAAAAATTGAGGTTACAATGACCTCCGGTGACTTTCCATGTGGGCGACCCTGGGGGGGGCGCAGTTTCTTGAGTTCGCCATGGGCGCTAGACCCCATAATTGCGCTACTGTCTACGACCAGGCCCGCGCTAATTCTGATCGGCGCCGTCGTGCAAATGTCTTTTGAGCGCCTTTATGCAGTAGCGTTCGGAAAAAATATAGTTGACACCTGGAGTGAGATTTTGAAGACAAATTCAATATGGGGAAAAATACTTGAAATTTAATTTATTAAAAAACAATGTGTGAACATTTTGTGCTTCGTCAAAATGTACTCCTAAATGCATTTTTTGAAACGTAAGTTTTTACTTTTTAAAAAATAGCATTGAAAGTATATTTATATAAAATGTATATTACATACTGAACACATTTTCTACTAATGAACTGAGATTAACCCTATCAACTTACAGTCGGGAACAAATTAATTTAATACGTTTCATGAAACAAATTTTTAAAGTACTAGGGGGCTCCGCACCTTTCTCGTTGTTGCTCACCAACCCCCGAAGAATGCTCTGCAATCTTATTTGATCCTCAAAGATTTTAATTGTTTATAAAAAGAAGATTACGAGTTCCATTTCGAACAAAATGAAAATCCCTCTCTACTTCCCGTAGGAAATGGAATTTAAGTAAAGAGCTCATAATTAGAGCACAATTCGGCTCCCACTCGAATGCGAAAGAAAACTTGATAGAAATATGTATAACCGAGAGATTAGAAAAAAAGAAAAAATAAACACTTTAATGATCACCCTTTTTCCAGTTTCTAAATTTACTTGTACCAGCTTGAACAGTTATAAGTGCTAAAGGGCTCCTGAGCATTGCAAAACGGCAGTTTTATATGTTTGAAAAGTCTCTTTCAAATTCGTGGTCTCTAGAAAAAATATTTTACTCTTTAGCTCCGAGCTTGAATTGAGTTGAGCCTAGGACTTTCCGCTAAAATAAAAAACCTTATATCTGCTGTTCTAACTAATTAAGAAATTGGAACAAGCATCATTTAATGCAGAAAGAAAATTTCTTTTGAACGACATCGAATGTGATGGAGTGTGGGGAGATCTTTCATTCCTTTAATAGGCAATTGCGGTGTGAAATTTTAGCTTAAAAAATTAATTACAAAAAAACAATTCGATTGAAGAAAAAACCCAGGTTCAAACCCCCGGTGTTTGAAGTAACTTCGCACACTATTTCAAAGCTGTGGGTGCTCTGGAGTCTCCTGGACGCAGGCCCACCACAGACATCCTTTGACAATTTCTTTGACGTTACTCTTTTTTTAATATATAGAGATAACTCTTATGATATGTTAATTTACGACATAAATAACTGAGGGAAAAAGGGGGAAGAGAATCGAATTTAATAATTATGATCAAGTCTTACTTTTCCGTACTAAAAGATTAACCTAAATTATTGTCTACAATATACAAATAATACTGAAGTAAATAACATACTAATGTGCTTTCCGTGTTTTTTAATGTATGATAACATGAAGCAGTTGAATTACCACGAAAAATAGTTAAAAATCGCAAAAAGTCATATCGAATAAATTAAATGACTGAGCTGGCGGTGTATTTCATGTATTTCTGCTTTAGCCCTGGCTAATGGGCGGTAATTTACTGAATATAATACACCATATTCACCGTAAGAACCGAAAGGGGGAATAGCAAATTTGTTGCACTTCGTAGGCTCAACCTCGTACTATATAGGGTCTGGTGGGGGAAAGTGGTCAATGGGGTAAAGTGGTCATACATCAAATAAATGGCTGTAACTTCGAAATAAATGCTCGAATAAGTATAAAATTTTTATTTTAGAGTAGGGAAGTTAGAAACTACATTTTGAATACAAAATTTTACAACTACCAATATTTTATTTACTAAAAAAAATTATTTTGTGTGCATATGAAAAACTTAAAAATCTAAACAGCTCTTTTAACTTTTCAGGGAAATTTTGTTTAAGTGAATTTCGAACAAACTGACGGCACGGGAAGCTTCCTACATGTCTCAAGAACACTTACTCTTTAGCAGCTATCTGTATTTATTTTATATAATATTTTAGAGCAATTCAAGTAAGATGGGGTAAAGTGGTCATATAATTAGGCTTAAACGTAAATCGTCGCTCTACTGTCACTCAATCTTAACGTACAAGGCAGATATCAATTAAATATTCATTTCACTAAACATGTATTGTTTTTACAGTAAATGGTATGAAATAAAGTTTAATTTACGAACACATACGTGTGATACTACTATATCTGTACGCAAATACGTATAATAGTATATAGATGCTCATGTCCGAATAAATACGTTGTTTTACGTAAATACGTATATGAGCGCGCCGACACGTGTATACGACCTGTATATACGTATACTATATATTTGTATACAAAAGTATATACGGGCATTTAGAAGTATAAATGAAACTACATGCATACATGAGTATGTATATGGGTATACATGTCGGCCCGAGTATATACTCGTATATGCGGGTGTACACGAGTATGAACTTGTAAACACGTGCTTTTACCTGCACTGTTAAAAATTTTCCGGAAAATTTACGGTAATTGTTACTGGCATCCATGTTGCCAGTAACTATTACCGTAAAAATCAAATGTTACTGTAAAATTTTACGGTTTCCTCGGTAGGCCACAGCAACCAGTTGGCGCTGGGATCGCTTATTTCTCCGGTATAAATTACCGTAAAAATCAGCGATGCGTCGGCGATGCAATTTTACAGTAATAATTACCAGAAAATCTTCCTGAATTTTTAACAGTGTGTATATAAACGACTATAACACCGGTATTTACAGTTACAAGTATACTAAAAAAATGGATTTACATAATTGTACCAATAAATACCTACATGGGTGTCTACAAAAATATTTCTATATAGGTATATATTCGTCTATATACTCGCTTATCTTTACAGTTATTTTCTTTGCGCGTCTGTCTGTTTGTGCGTCTCTAAACCAATTTTTTCCGCAGTGGCAATGTCATCCATGTCAATGCTAGTACCGTTGGATGCAGGACGTCCAGATTCAGTCATTCCGCTCTGTTTCACCCCTCTAAACCTTAAGGGGGCGGATATCCGGGTGAAGAAACTTTAAATTAATAATTGTCAAACGCAGTCGGTTTCGAGTCACCGCAGGGGACGAACGGGGTTGGCGAGCAGGGGCAGAGCTCCCTACTCTATAGCATTAACTTCTGAGCGCTTCTGTCAGTGGCTGTAACCCAATCTCCTCCGAACTAGCAACGTCTACCAGATCAATACTGGTTCTGTTGGATGTAGGAGATTCAGGGGAAGCCATTTCGCCCTGTCTCACCCCTCTTATACTTAAGTAACCGAAGATATGGAGCCAGTTATTAACTCATCAAAAACATTAAAGGCATCAATTGTCACCCGCCGCTGGTGGGGAACGGGGTTGTCGAGCAGAGCGAGCAGGGGGTGTAGCCTCCTGAAATGCGTAACACGTAAATACTTGGACACATACCTATATACTCGAGTATACACGTGCATAAAAGCATCTGATATATCCATGCATATATAATCATGTATACATACACTAGTTGACACCTACATACAAGCATTTGATAACGCGCATATACTGGTGTATATGTTACGGCCAAAGTCCGAAGTCCGGCCAGTTCGCGAACTGGCTGGCCAATTCGCGAATTGGCCAAGTGGTTTGGCCAAAGCCCGAAGTACTTGCAATTAATATTGCATTTTCTACTTTGGCTGGCCATTTCGCGAAGTGGCCAGAAATTCTTGGCCAAAGTCCGAAATGATTACGAAATATTTTAGATTAACAGGTAAACTACACATGTGTCGCTTCCAATGTGAACGGCGCGGCGTGCAAGTGGTAGAAACTAGAAAAGAAGGGTTGGTTTAGGGCCGCCGAGAGCCAAATCGAGTCCCTTATCAGTTTCGCCACCAGGCCCGCCTCCCTCTATAAAATCAGTCAAATTTATACTACTTTAATACCGAGTCGAATCCCTAGTTTCCGACTAGGCTGATATGATGTCATCTCGTTGGGCTTGGAGGGTGCAACCATGTCCCTGTGAAGGTCGTGACAATAGATATTCTAAACTTCGATCTCGTTTTTCTTGGCGTTAGTTCTTCGACTGAGCTATGAGTATGTATTTCTGATATTTTCACTTCAATGTGTGAATACTTTCAGTTGAAATTATATGCGATCGCCAATAAAGTGTCATTCAAGTATTGTGTAGGCATTTTTTTGGTCATTTTGTACCTCCCCCCCCCCCCCACCTTGTGAGAAAAAATAAACATGCGCTATAGCTCTTCCCTTTTTGCTTATATAAGATTTTATGCCATATTGTGCGTCACAGGATGCTCTTTTCCCACGTTTTTTGTTGTTCATTATTTAATGCTTACCCAAGAATTTTTGTGACCCCACTTCCCTTTTCAGAGAAAAGAAGCAGCCCTTAGTCTCCCCTTTCTGCCTACATAATACTTGACCAGTCCCAGCTAAGGTTAAACCTAAGGCTGTGTTTCTCAACCTTTCAGTGTGTGTGACACAAATTTTAAACATAATTTTCATTCTGAAACCAAACCTAATCACAAGTAAGGAATTTAGCGTGTGCTCCCCTCCCCAGAATTCCATTTAAAATCGGTTCTATTTAAAATCCCTCTAAATCCCGAATTTCTACAAAACCACATCTCAGAGAAAATCTCCAAGCCAAAATCAGTCATGAATAAAAAAAATTAGCTATAAAGTAGTGATGAAAATCCAAATATAGCAACTTAATTGTCGGCAACACACGTTTTGGATAGGACTTATTGCACGAATAATATGAACTAGAAATTAATTAAACAATCATGTCTGACTTTTTTTTCTTGAAATATGCTTTATTGGAAGTAGAAAGTTTAAAATTTGAGAAGCTGCAAATGTTTTTTTTCGAGCAATCACGATTGCTTATTGTTCTCATTTGACAGTCCTTGACGTTGTGGTTGATTTTTCAGCTTGGACCAGCAGCACCACCGCCCACCGGCGCCCACCACCGTACGCATACTCATACACCCTCGCCTACACGCGCGCGCCTTTACACACATACACAGGCCTACGTGCACACACACAACTATACACATATAACCACCCAGGAGGAGGGACAGGCTTGGGGTGGGGGGGAGCCATTTCTAGAAACAATAACTGTAATGAGTTGGGTCTTGTCGCAACTCGTGATTGCGAAACACATAATTTAAATTCAAAGTTTCAGAATTCAAATTAGAAAATTGGAAGAAGAGGGTCACAGGTTTTTTTCATTCTGCTTTCATTTGTGCAGAATTGACAATTAAAAAACGAGACAGCAAAGATGGGAAATTTAGCATGTTTTGCGCCGAGTCCATGCGATTAGTCTGTACTCACAGTCTATTCACACCGTTGCGTTGGTGCGATAAGCCATTTCGAAAAGTATGAGAGTACTTTTATTAATTACAAGCTATACCCACATGACGATTCCTGTCCTAAGAATTTAAAGGAAGGTTCTTGAAATAAACCAAAATCCTCCCACCCTCCCATCTCTGATGCAAAATAATAATTTTCTTATACTGAAATGCGTACACTCTTTAAGAAAACCTATAAAAAAAATCTGCAATTGTAAAATATTTTGCTACATGAAAAAGCCATTAAAGTACATAAAAAGTTGCTTTAAATGTAAAATAATTAATAGAACTCTGTAGTTTTTTCTCCAAACTCGCCAAGTTACCAAGCCCCGTTATCCAATCGATTTGCGAGCGAAGCGAACTCCGATCGATTAGCGATATAACCTATCTTACGAAAGCGTTTAAACGATAATCCCGCTCTCACACCTTCCTCGCAGAGAAGGTAAATAAAAACATTGTATCTAGAACCAAAGGAAAATCTCGCTTATCCATCCCCCGTAGAAGAAAAAAGAATTTAGCTCAAATATACGCAACGTAAATTTTATAAATGAATTCCGCATCCTCAAGAAGAAAGAGTTTTGAATTAAAACTTCGCATTGCAAATACAGCAAGACGAAGAGAAAACCAACTAAAATACACGCAATCAATTTAGTCTTAAAATAAATGCAGTAAAACATGCGTGAAAACGTTCGGAAAAAAAAAAGAATTAAAATAAATACTATGACAGTAAGAACAACCTTTCCTAAATGTAAGGAAAATATGCTTAATTTTCTAGATTGCTTTCTCTTCCGAAATATTGATTCAACAAAATTTGGGCTGTTTTACAAAGGGAAAAACAATGCTACGAGAAAATTAAAATAAATATAATGACATTTATGTATAAAGTATTAATTAGGACATGTTGTAGGGGAAGTTCGACAAAAAACGGCATTAAAGAAATGTCTTTAACTAATATTAACAACATAACTATTTTCGCTTTTTATTTGTTTTAATGAGCCCTTATTATGGAGGCTTTCCAAAATAATTTAAAATTTTTTGAAGCGATATTTTTTGGTACAATGTGATCCAGGATCTTTAAAATTAAGTCTACGGAGCAGAAAAAGACTGTCGATCGTCCTTAATTCAATTTACCTTTGCATTCGCACACTTTACACAACGCATTTATTTAAGATATAATTCGCTCACTTGAAGGGTGCAAATGTACTTCTTTACGCTATCACGTTGTTACATCATGTACTTTCACTGAATAATATCTATTATGGCTTAAATACGAAAAGAATAACACGAGATATTTTTATGCATTTCAAGCTTTTCAACACAGAGGTATCACTTATATTTGAACTCGTTTTTGAAGCAAGTGTACTTTAGAAAAAAAATAGTACATCGAAGTACTCATTTCAAAATACTTCATTTTTTAAATTGTGTAAAACAATCTGCTCTTCATTTCTTTTTTCGTACTTTGGCCGATCGTCCATAGCCACTTCGCGAATTGGCCGGCCAAAGCCCGAAATGAAGAAAATTCCGGGCTTCGGCCGGTAAGTTTTCAGCAATGTTGGCCAGTTCGCGAATTGGCTGGCCAATTCGCGAACTGGCCGATTTCGGGCTTTAGCCGTAACATATACAACTAATTTACGTATACACAACTACATGTACTTATATACGTCTATACCGGTGTATACAAGTACATATACGCATTAGACATATAAACGTATATTCATGCATACTCGTGTATACCCGTATATGTACGTATGTACACTTATATGTACATGTATACTCGTATATATTCGTGAATATACGTATATTCTCGAGAGATATGCATTCATGCACATGGTGTTCGTCTATAAAGGTCGTGAAGACTCGTGTACGCACGTATATGCTCGGGTATACACGTATATACTCGACTAGACATGTACATAACTCGCATCTGATGCATAGATGCATATACACCTGTATATACTTGTATACTCATGTATGCACGTATGTACTCGTGTATACATGCATATACTCGTGTTTATAAGTGTAATCATTATAAATAACCAAAATATATAAATAATATGGTTATTCATACTGGTTTTGCATCTTTTTTTAAATATGACCACTTTACCCCATGGTATGACCACTTTCCCCCACCCCATGGGGGAAAGTGGTCATACATAGGGAAATGAAAGTGGTATAAAACTACTTAAATAAATATTTTTCTTCCTAAAATTCAATGTACCGTGTTCTTCATTAAAGTAATGTAAAATAACAACAAAAAAGTTTAAATGTTTAAGGAATTTCTTTTATTTGTTATCCATTTAAGTTAGAAAACCTTGATTTTATGACCACTTTACCCCAACAGACCCTAGACATCCCGAAATAGCATTCATAGCTCTACATTAGGCAGACAAATGCTAATGTATTAAGTAACAATGTACCCATTGATTAGCATCAAGTGTTTTCAGTGCAAAAGATTGCGCTTTTGAATAGCATGTTCAAACACGAGGCAATAATTTTTCCCTTTACATAGGCAGCAAGACGGATTGCTTGTTTTATTGAGAAGTATAATTTCACCGCCACCATTAGATATTTAACTTGATTTTTTAGTTCGAGATTTTTTTTTCTCCCCGTTTGTGGCATTTTTGAACGGTAGAGCTCGGCGCCTTTTTGACTTTGGTGCCGTCGTGCGCCGCACGACCTTGCACATAGGGACGACGCGGCCCTGTCTGCGACCCAATAATATGAATGTCACAAGTTTGGTTCCTGACCTCGAATTACTATTCAATTTAATTCATTTTATTTCAATCAGGATAATATTTTTTACAAAAATACATTTCACAGATAAAATAAAAGAAAAGAATTTGCAAACAGACGTATATTTCACCCTGTCTATTTGAAAATCCCTGCTTGAGTAGGTGAAAGTAAAAGCTATAACATATTAGAACTGAAAAAAGAAGAGAAAGCTTGCGATGCTGACGTATTTGAAAGTAACGATTGCGTAATCATACAAAAATATCAAACTCTTTTTATAGACAATAATCTGATTGCTCTACCAAGTTAGTTGAACATTACATTATCACTTTAATGATAAATCAGGGTAAGAGCTATATCGTGTTCGATTGATGTTTAATGCTTCATATCAGTCGGAGACTAAGCACTTTAGACAACAACCTTTTAAATGTAGTTCATCTGTTGACATTCGGAAATGACATTCTATTAAAAACTGCTCCGTATTTTGAAAGAAGCTCCGTGACAATTATCTTGATTACTCCACTCCAGGTCCACAAAATGTAATAAATGGAAATACTTCTTATTGAAAATGAAGATAAAAAAGGAACTTATTACTGCTGTTCAGTTACTATTACTGTTACACCTCCTTTATTGGAGCTTTACTTGGAACCTACCACCTGAGTATGTATAAATTTTGTATATATAAGTACTTAGCACTGATTTAATGCAGCTAAATTATCTTCAGTTTTACTGTAAAACATATTTTGTTTATCTATTTCATATTATAAGCAATGCAAAAGTGTAGGCCTTCCCTTGCTACGTTTTGAATCTAGTACTGAAGAAATGTAAAAGTTGAATAGATTATGTTTAAAATTCTGAGAACTTTAAATGAATAAAACACGAACGAACAACTTTTTTTTTTTTTTTTTTTTTTTTTGCAAATAAAATTATTTTTTGCAATTGGTTAAACAAATTACAACAATGATAAAATTCCACAAATAACCGAATAACAGTAACACCAAGAACATATATATGTTTCAGGGTTACAAGAAATCTTCAGGGAATAAAATTGCATCCATAAATTAATTGTTTTAGCATTGAAAGGGGGATTCCTCGCAAACAAAATACGGGCATGCCATTGTTTTTTTTGAGGGGAATTTCTGCATTGTTATAATGTTTTTAACTTTTATTTTATTCAAAAAAAAAGTGGATTGAAAGGAAATGTTCGAGTTATGTCGTAATACTTTGAACCTAATTTAACTGGTTATCAACTACAAAAAAGTGCCGAAATAATATATTCAATTGTAGGCAATGAGTTTCGAAATGATTCAACAGCCATTGGAAATCTGTACTCTTAAAGACCCCTTTTGTTAGCTGAAAGAAAATATGAGGTCTAATAACGCAAGAGAACATAACTCTTTAATTTAAACTAGACATTTGTTTCTGAATTAATGCGAACCTTTTCTTCAGTTGAAAGATGACGGAAGCAGCGCGTTTAAATGCTCATTTTCTACCTAACTTAATTTTCAAACAATAGAAGTGAAGGAAATATACTATCGTCATCATAGTACAGGGTGTCTAAAAAATCCTTGAAACAATTGAAAAATTCATAAAAAAGCAAAAAATTGTCGTGTTATGACATCGTAAAAGAAAGAAAAAGAAAAAAAAACGTGTAAATATAAGTTTTTTTCATTAACGTCTGTATCGTCACAGTAAGAAAAACAATAAGTTTGCTTTTCTGTCTGTGACTGAACAGCCGTCAATGTAAATTACTTATAATCAAACGTTTCCTTTTTTTACTTTGTCATAAAGAATACTTGAATCTGTGAAGTGTTATGCCGCAAATCGCATATTCATACGATAATTTTTCGCTTTTCAATGAATTTTTAAAATGTGCCAAGGACTTTTCGACACTCTGTACTTGTTATTAAAACTGACCTGCTACATAGTAGTCTTTGTTAAGTAAAAATACCCGGATTTTCAGAAGCATATACAGTTGTTTCTCAATACTTAACTAATAATTTTGTTTATTTTGTACATACTATTCGTTTTAAGCTTTCAATAGTCTTTTTCATGAGCACTCTACATTTCGTGTAAAATATCTCTCAATAACTTTACTGAATATGTATTCTAATAGTTGTACAAATGCTCATATTTATTTATCAGGGCTTCCAGCATATTTTTTCCTCGTCCCTAGGTGAAAAGGGACCTAAATTCTAAAAAAAAGGCCAAAAAGGGAATTGAATCTTTACTTTTAAAGATTAAAATAATGGATTCCCCGATTAATCGGCGGTAATCGGTATTTGACCTCTTTCCGATAATCTATATTCCGTCAATTTTAATCGGCTGAAAAGTTATTTTTTCATGGAAAAAAAAATACTTTTGCTTCGAACAAGTAAATGTTCTGAACAAATTTTTAGCCCACTGATCAGCTGATTGTTTTTTATATTAAAATTATTTTTGCTTAGAACAAGAATCTATGCTAAATGAATTTTAGCCCATTAAACAGCTGATTTTTCTTTTTTTCTTACATTAAAATTACTTTTGCTTAGAACAAGAAACTGCTGAAAGAATTTTAGCCCATTAATCGACTGAATATTTTTTATACGAAGATAATTTTGCTTAGAACAAGAAACTATGCTAAATAAATTTTAGCCCACTGATCGACAGATAATTTTTTACATTAAAATTAATTTTGCTTAGAACAAGGAACTACGCTGAATGAATTGATAAAACCTAACCAATACTTTCTTAGAACTCGATCTGTCTTTAACCCATTGTAGTCAAAATTTAACTTATCAGGTAGGGATTCATCAGTCAGGGCAGCGCCGTCCCTATGTGCATACAAACCGACATTATTTACTCGCCGTGAGATGGCCTGTGAAGGTGTGGTGCTCCTATCACGACCACCGGCATGCTTTTGCAAAACATTTCCACTTTCAGCGGCCGTCATTAATCGGGAGATGGCACTTTTTGATACACCCGCCCATTGCAGCAGCCACAGTGGTGACACTTAGACCTGCTTCCAGTCGTCCAACCGCTCGTCCACGATCGTAGATACTCAAATTATGTCTTGCTGACATTTTACTCTTAAGTATTTCAAGAACCAAACAGAATTTCAGAGAAAAACCTTTCTTTACATCCAGCACTATTTTTGTTAAAAACCAAACAGCATGAATTTTCGTACGAATCTTGAGCGTGTATGCACTGTCTTTTATATAGATAACGAGTCTTGATCTACCACGCCATCTGAACTTGAATTTATTTCCATTGGCCAGGTGATTGTCAAGCAGTGTAGTTCCTTACCACATTTTAAAAATATTATTGAAGTGAAAAAAACTTTTTTTAAACTCTACAAAATTAATCCGGATAAATCGAAGATCCAAATAACCGAGGGCCGGATAAACGAGACTGTATTTTATAGAAAACAAACACAAATGGATAAAAGAGGTTAAGGGGAAATCTCAAAGTAAAACTGAAATTTTTAGAATAATGTACCAGATTTTGAAAATATTGGACTTTTAGGGACTAGAAATTAAAAAAGAGACTTTTGGGAGAGGGGCGGGGTTACTAGTTCGGAGCCCTGGTAATTTTACTGAATGTAAGTTTCAATTGTTGAATAAATACTCATATTTATTCATTCATTTTTATAAATGTTTCTCCTTTAGCTTTGATGGAAACCAAAAGAATGAGATTGTCGGCAAAACTGCGAAAACAGGACCGACTATTCCGCTTGTACTCAACAAGCGCGCAGTTCTCTTGGAAACCATCAAATACGTAAAACAAGTGAAAGAGGCGAAATCACGCTTTAGAAGTGCAATGATACCATCTTTTAACGAATGGAAAGAATCGGAAATGATGAAACAAGGTAATAACTTTCTGGAATTTTCTAAAGAGAGTATAATTAGAAAATTTTCATTACACGCAATTTTAAACTGGTTTTATCCGAACACGTAGATGGTTTATTATTGAATAAGATTACGTTCTCCGTCACCAGAAGTGCAGAGGCAAGAAAGTGATTTTATCTCAAAGGAAGCATAAAGGTCGCGCCGATGATAGGTCATGGGAGGTCACTGTGTCCTCCCAAAAGTTGTCATCATTCGGCAAAGTTCGTTTGATGATTCGGCAATTTTTATACATAATTGCAATATTACAACTTTTAAATGCTCGAATATGTTCCTTTTTAACAGATATACGTATGTGTGCGTTCCCGCATTTTATCATTCTGAAAAATTTGAAACTCCATTCGGCAAATTAAGAATTTGTCCTCCAAAAATTAAAGTTCGGGACGTTCCTGGGAAGCCCCGAGTGTGTAGAAAAGATTGAAGAACTTTACAATACATGTTTTGTATGTGCCGAACCATTTGTGAATAACCAGGCCCAGTTCATTCGACAATTTGTATCTGAAATCGAATATAATAATATGTAAAAGAATCAGTCGAAGTAAAGTGTATAGTAATGTCTAATATTACCACTCTCATTCTTCGTTTTAGATAAGGGCAGGATCTCTAACAAAAATCATCACAAAAGGAAGAGGTCAAGAAGAAAGCTCAATTATGCGTCATCCAAATGTGGAGCTAAGATTCTGTCATCCAATTCCGAAGCAAGACATAGATTATCCATCTTAAATGAAAAAGCAGATGAATACATGTTAAACCCATGCAGAGTCAAACAGTGGTTTGTTCTCGAACTATGTGATACCATTGAAATTACACAGGTAAAAATTATTTTCCTGTTTAATGATTTTAGGATTATGTTATATGATGTCTTTAAAAAAGAAAGAGTCAGAACACACGTACACACATACACACACTTCAAAGCATTAGTGAAATATCACATTCTAAAAATGTTTTCTAACTCAAGTGATTGATTTTGCCAACCCATCGACGATGCTTGAATCTCAATTGAGCAGTAGTTGTACTTGAGTTTTTGAATCGAAATAAAATCTTGTTCGAACAGCAACAACAACATCCTCGAAGCAACAATAGGACATCTTTCTCTAATTTCTGGGATTAGATGATGCTCTGGGGCGACGATATTTGTGAAATCTGCCCATTAACTCAAGGCAACAATTGCAAGTTTTGTGAATTTTCTTGAGAAACAATATAAATATAATCAAAGCCCGATCAAGAAAAGGTAGTGCCTAGGTAAACAATGATACTTTGCAAAAAAAAATCCATTTATTTTAAAATTAGTTGTTGAGCACTGGAAAACCACGAAAAGATTCATACCTATATGTATTTCACAGAAATCTTACTAAAATGTACCCTAAATTTTTTATGATATGAGGTATACTGAATGATTGGGAAGAAATATATAAATATATGCTACTTAGAATAGTAGTAGTGGCAGAGTGGTACAGAAGTTAGACGTTGGCCTCCCTCTTACGCTTAAAGGCATAGGTTCGAACTTGTCTCCAGTCTTTGGATTTCCAAAATGTAGGAAATCAACTACGTCCATATCACATGAGTATGCGGTATGTAAAAAATCCCTCGAGTACTCGTTTGGATTTTAGTACTCTTGGAAAAATTAAATACCTAGGGCAGTTTTTCGTACAAAGAGAGCCCATTCTTATGACTAAGAATCATTAAAACAATAACATTCTATCTTGCCGAATTTTTTCGCGTTGCATGATTAAATTCGTTATCTTCATCTTCTTGCTTCTAAATAAATCCATAATTTTCAAAAATTAAAATTTTTCTGCAGAAGAATATTTAATATAGATATGCAAAAACATTCACAACTGTTCAACGTTACTAAATTAGACCGCAAATTTTCACCCCGAATTCTGCAATGAATGTGCCAAGTGACATTAAAGTAATAAAAATCAATTAAAAAGCATTAATTCTAGTTAGTCTCTGTTTAGAAAGACAGCTCGCGCCCTCTATGTATTGACAAGAGATGCAGTAGAATTTGTGCTAAAAATTTCAAGTTGTTAAAGTTATGATGCAATAGTACTTACAGTGTTGCTGCTTAATTTATAGTTATTGCTCATTTAAAATAAATTGTAGCTAATTTCATAATCCATTTTTGTCTCCTTTTTTGTCTCAATTAAGATTGAACTAGCAAATTATGAACTCTATTCGTCTTCTCTAAAATCGTTTTCTGTTCTTTGGAGTGATATTTATCCAACCCATTCTTGGCGACTTTTGGGATCCTTCGTCGCTAGCAACCGAAGATCCATGGAAACCTTTGAAATCATTCCACGTAATTTGGGAAAATTCATCAAGGTAAGTTGCATTTCTTGGTAGTTTCTTCTTCTTTTGCGGTCACTCTTATCACTTTGAAATTTTTTATATGTATTAATTAAATGCATTAAAATCACATACATTTTTAAAAGACACTATCTCAAAAATTTTTGAACTTTTAACTTTTAAACTTTTGTAAAAAATAAATTCTCCAAAATATTTCAAGCTATCCTATCACAGGGATCCCCCCTCCCCCAAAGACCAAAGGAGTACCCCCTTAAATATCGCGAAGATCCCCCCAAAAGCAAGTGCTCCCTCCCCCCTAAAAATGAGAACAATACCCGTCAACCCCCCCTAAAATTTTCAATGGCGCAGTTCTGCGCCATTACCCTCCCCCTACTAGGGTGGGCATGAGCCACCCCTGCCTATCAAACCAAATTGCATGCAATAAGTTGTCTTTAAAATGAGCTATTATACAACCCTGTAGCTTCCATAGAACTTGATTTATGACATTTTAAAGTACTGGCGGCAAGTACACAAAAGTGCTTTCGAACGAATTTGAAATATAAATTGCTCATTGCATTATTATGAATGATAGGTTTTTTGAAAAATTATGCATAAATTTAAGATGTCAAAGACAAAGGTGTCCGAAAGTTTCATGCAAACTTAAGATAGTCAGATTAAAAAACTGGTTTTGATTTGACATGGAATGACGTGCTGATTCAAATAATAATTCACCACTTGAAGATTAAAAAAAAAAAATCTGTATTCATTTCCAATTCATTATTATTATTATTATTATTGATGTTTCTGGTATTTCTGTGATTGTTGGTTAATAGCTAATCAGGTAATCACCCGAATATTGTAAAAGGTATTAATCGATACATATTGAGACATTTTTTAAACACAAAAAGTATTTGCCATTTAGTCCCCGCTATCGAGACATAAGGTCTTAAAGTCTGCTAAAATTTTAAGAAAAGCACCGAAGTAAAAGGCTTGGCGAGAATCTGAAGGTATCAATTGCTCGTCAACGGATTTCACCGTCTGCATATGGTAAGACATCCATCAGCAAAGCGTGTGAAAGATGTCCCACCAAACCTCTCTAAATTGGGCGACTTTTCTTAAAATTCTGGCAAGCTTTTAGACCTTACACTTCGAAAACTGGGACACAAGTGCAAATAATTTATGCATTTAGAAACATGTTTTGCCATGTTTTTTCAAATGCTACTAAGTTTTAAAAAAAAATTTCATATCTTGTCGTTCCCTAGTAAGAAGTGATTATCTAACTTCTCAGATTTAAAATACATTAAGTATTTTCATTGAGAATCATCTACAGCAAAGTTCTCTTTTGACCCGCGGACCAAAAGAAGAAAAAAATCTCGGGTCGTTGTTGTTTTTATAATGTTTCTTTTCTTTCTCCCTTTCTTCTTCGACCCCCCCCCCCCCCCCCCCTTGAATTTGCAGACCGTTAAAAACCAGTGGCGCAGTGTAGGGGAGTTTTGGGGGTTAACACCCCCAGAGGCATAGGTTTTAACATAAATGCAAATTCTAATACAATAGTTGATGCATATGAAAGGGCTGATTTGATCAAAAAAATCTATTCAGAAGGTATATTTGATCAAAAAATCCCCTTCAGAATGCATTTTTGATCCAAAAAAACCTTCCAGAAGGTATTTTGATCGAAAAATTCCTGCAGAAGGTATTATTGATTAAAAAACCCCTCCAGAAGGTTTTTTGATCAAAAAACCGGAAGGTATTTCTGGCTGCGCTCATATGAATTTTGTTGACGAACCAGTTAAACTTTTCCATTGTTTCTTCAATGTCTTGGAAAAAAAAAGAAAAAGAAAAACTTCGTCTCGAGGACCGTTAAATACTCGTGAAAAACCTTTGTGAACGACAGAGGGTTTTTTTTTTTTTTTTTTTTTCCTTTTTTACAAAAAATATAATAATAAATGAATTTAAAAAATATATAAATTGAACTTTACTTGGTGTTAAAGAACTGTTATAAAAAAGTTTAATGTTAAGGATAAAATAAGTAATTTTTACGATAATCTTACAGAAGTAATAAACATTACTGAAAAATCATAAAAAAGCACGAAAATTGATCACAAAATTCACCTAAAAGATGTCGTATAGAATATTACTTTTATTTAGGTTGAGGGTTTTTTTTAGTGAGGAACATTTCTTAACGTGGAAGAGCAAAATCTCTGGGGTCAGCTCAAATTTTTCTGCGGATCAGGGCCAGTCCGCCAGGTTATCGGTTGAGAAACGCTAATCTGCAACAGTACTTGATTCATAATCACATTAAGAAAACTAATTTTTGTTATATTTTTGCCTTCATGATCTTTAACGAAAACTTATTCACTACTCGCAACCTAATAACAATGTTTATTTTCAGATTATTATTTTTAGCCACTACGGTAAAGAACACTACTGTACATTAAGTACAGTTAGAGTCCTGGGATATTCCATGATGTACGGCTTTGAAGAGGCGGATAGTACTGCAACTGAAACAACAGTTATGGATATTAGTAGCAACAGTGAGTAAAAAGATATTGCTTACTTTATAATAATAAGTTGCAACATTATTTATTTGTATTTTCTTGAGAAAAAAAAATTTTTTTTTTTTTGTATTTCTTTTTAATTATTCTTTCCAATTAAATCTATCATAAAAAAAAAAGAAATTTCATGAAATAATTTCTCATCTTAATTGATTCGAAATAAAGGAAATGTAGTAGCAGAAAAAAGTAAAAGCATAATGCTTATGAATTTTACTATCTGAAATCAGGACCGTATTTAAGAGGTGAACTTTTAGGGTTCAACCCCCACCCCCACCTCACCCCTGAAATTTTTCATTACTATTCCAAAAAATGCTTTTGGTTTTTCTTAAAAAAAACATGTGTCATTTATTTATTTATTTATGGTTGTTTTCATTTGAAAAATTAAATTATTGTTATTGAAGAATTGTACGAAGAACTCAATGCATTCATTATCTGCAGTATTTATTTTTACTGCAGTTATTGTAAAGATCAATTCTCACAAAGCAATTGCAATGTTTACCTTTAAATGTTGAATGCCTGACGACAACAAAAACTTCAAAATTCTTTAATTTGAAAGTGCCAAATTCTATATTTAGGTAATATTGGGGGAAATTCTTTAGTAACCAATTGGTCGGTAGTAGCAATTTCATTAGTAGCAACTTTTTCAACAAATTTCTTACATCTTTACCTCTTTTAAGTGCTGGTTGGTATTGATATATTTTATTTTCTTGAAATTAATAACACTAAGTGCAATAAATAATGTAAATACTTCATTTTTAATAAATTACTTCTCAAAAGCTGCGTCTGGATTTCGATCGGTTAGCTTTCATCCATTACTTATTGCTCTTTGCATAAGGCTTAAAGGTCAGGCATTTATTTTTGAGGTGGCATTGACAGATAAGTTTTTAATTTCCACTTTTTTCATTTAGTCGCCCTGTAGCGATGGGCAACGCTAGTTTTGACCTTTATTGATATACCATAGAACTTCGTTTCTCCAGCCCCCTTTTATCCGGATCTCTAGTTTATCCGGATCAAATTTTTAAAATTAGAAAAAGTATATTCACATAAATGAGAATTTCAAATTATGATAGCAACAAGAAGTTCTGTCTAGAACTAAACGAGCCTACTTTCACCTATACCAATATCGACTTTCTAGTATCTAATCAGTATTCGCAAAATTAGCTAAAATCGTAAATTATTTCAAACACATTTTTTAATATTTTAAGCTGATTTCGAGAAATAAATATGCCTCACTCATCTAAAGAATTAGATACGTAAAAAATAATAAAAGAACAAATAAAATAGCAGAACCTTTTAAACAAAGCAGCTAAATACATTTTTTCCATCAGAAAAACAATCTTCAACTGCTTTCAAAAACGAAAAAAAAAGAATTCAAATTAAAAGCTCATTTTAATAATCATATTTAAAAAATCGTTTATTTTTCCCCTGTTGCCAAAAAAATTTTTAAGAATGAATTAATGTACTTTCAAAAATAAATAAAAATAATAAAATGTCAACTTAAAGAAATAATTTTCATTGTCGAAAAAAAAATCGTCTGCGCATATCTTTATGTAGAAACATAAAGGACTCCGAATTTCTCCGCCAAAAACTGAATACACAAATTAAAACTTTAGCTTGAAAATAAAATCAAAACATATTTAGAACAATTATTTCACAGTAAAAACCATGACTGTGGAGTCAGAGTCGGAGTCCATCTGATTTTGGGACAAAAGAGTTAGATTCGAGAGCCGAAAGTTTTGAATTCAAAGACTCGGAATTGGAATCGGTCATTTCCCCAAAAAGTTTGCAAGTCTACCAATATTTGCAGAGACGGGGTAAGAGTATTATTTGATTCAGGAGTTGGAGTCAGAGTCGAATTTCCAAGAGTCGGAGTCAGGCATTTTTCCTCCATGCATAAATTTTTGCCAAAGCTACGAAGTCAGATTCAAAGTCGGGAAGTCGGAGTCCGAGTAATTTTCGGGCACAGGAGTTGGAGTCAGGAGCACCAAAATTATCGGAGCCGGAGTCGGGAGTAGGTCGTTAAGAGCTTATTTCCAAACAAGTTTGTTTGAAGTGAATTCGCCTTTAAGTTCGGAATCTATATTGACTTTCAGTTTCCCCGTAGGCGCTAATGTTAAGAGATTTAAACTGTTCAAAATTGAACGAAAACTTGTTCAGATCAAAAAGATATTTTCGATACATGTTTTTCATCAAAGGCTTTTCCCTGCAAAGTTTGTTTGGAGCCACTTCGCCTCTAAGTTCAAGATTTATTTTTGCCTTGAATTTTCTCGTAGGTGCTAATGTTAAGTTTTTTTGAACTGTTCAAAATTGAACGAAAAATTGTTTAAATGAAAATGAGATGTCCTTGCCGAGATCTTTCTAACAAAAAAAAATTGTTCGAATCGGACTATTCATTCAAAAGTTATTAGGGGGGGGACAGACAGACAGACCGACAGACATTTTTCCCCATCTCAATACCCTACTTTCCAATTTTTAATTTTTCAATATTTACCTATTTTATTTATTTTTGACTTTTTTTTTGTTTTTCGGGATATTTTTAAGATGCATTAAGACTTCTTTCATGCTTTTTTCTTCTTTCTCTGACTTTTACTGGGAAAGTAGGCTAAAAACGGAGCTATAAATAGGCCAAATGTTTGCTACATTATTTTGATTAAATATACAACTCTCGCACTATAAATTACAGTAATCTAAATAAACAAAATGGCGTACTTCGAACGTCCGTCGACACCACTGCAGCTGAATTATAAACAACAATGTGTTAGTGGGAAACGATCTTATGTAACCAGGGACCCCCGAACTTAAAATTTTGGGAAAGCGGAAATTCTTAATTTACTGAGTGCAACCCAAATTTCGCCAACTGATAAAATACGGGTATGCACACATAAGTACATCAACCGAAAAGGAACATTCGAGCATTCAGAAATTTCAATATTGCAATTAAGTCTCCAAATTTGTCGAACTGTCAAACAAAATTTGCCGAATAAGGACTTTTTTCGACGCCCCAGAATTGTAATCTTGTAACAAAGCATTTTTTTTTTTTTTTTTGCTGCAATCAAAGATAAGCCTGCCTATTTAAGATAAACTTGCTTATTACCTGGATTACTCGGATTTTCCTTATCCAGATTGCCTTTGATTCCAGACAGTCCGGACAAACGAAGTCTACTGTACATAGTTTCGTATCAATTCGCATGTTTGCTATAATGATTTCTTGAACTTGGTCTAGCAGTCTGGGGCAAGGGGATCATCAACAACATGTTCATTATGCGTTACGCTGATTATTATTATTTTTTTCTTTTTTTTTAGCAACAACGGAGGAACTCAAACAAGAGAAGAATTCTTCCTTTTTAGTCAAGTAAGTCAAAACTAAACTTCATACACTCATTTAAATAGTAAGCTTTTCTTTTAGTAAATTTTAAAAACTTTGTGACTAAAAGCTTGATCAAAAAGTTAATTTCTCGATTTAGGCATTGAGAAGCAAAGGGTTGTAAATGAACAGTTCAAAGCTTTGAGTAAAACACGTGCCAAGTTCAAACCCTAGATAGGTTATCGTTGAAAAGTTTTTCTAAATCATGCTATGTGTAGAAGCACCTATACTAGAGTTACTAGGGGGTCATTCCACAAAAAACTCGCTTTTTTAGGTCAGGGTGGTTAGTTTAAAAAATATTTATTTTTAAGAACTTTTCGATGAGATTTAGAGAAGTATAACAAAGTTTGAAAATGATCAATAGAAATTAATGATGTTATAAAAAATTTTTAAATGTTTTTTTACTGAATGGAGCGATACTTGTATGCCACCGTTACATGTCCCAACAAATTTCTTCCCATGTACTTTCATTTATTTACTCAATACAAAAACATATAACAGATTTAATAGTGAAATTTAAATTATTTGATGTTTTTTAATAGGTTAAAAGAATTATGTTGTAAAATAAAAAAATATATAGCATTCATAATCTTTTGCATCACTGTCACAGTATTTCTTGTGTCCTCCGTTCAGAATTTAATTAAGTAATAGAATTTCCTATAGACGGTAGTACTGCTAGCTCATTACAGAGGTTTAGAATCACAAGTTAGCCCTTTTCAACTCTGGGTTTTCATAGTGAAGCTAAAGAACTAAGTGTGAAAGAATTTCAGTATTATTCTCTTTGAAGTCAAATACTTCCTTAACTTTGTGTATCCTCCATTCTTGATTAAAAAAGGAAAGAGTTTTCTGTGTACAAAAACAAAAAAAAAATTTATAGTTAATATTGAATCACTTTTTTTTAAGTAAATCCTAAATAACATGTTGCGTTAACCCTAAACCAACACAATGATCATAGCAAAACATAAGTATTTGTATCCTCCGTTACAGTATAGATGTAATGGAGGATATACAATCAGAAATGGAGCATACAACTTTCTTTTAAAATCCATTTTAAGCAAGATGTGTACATTTTAATCAGTTCAAATCGTGTTCCTCAGACAAGATGCAATGTTTATTTAAATGAAAAGTTTAAAAATAACATTTAAAATATATATTTACTATCTGTTACCCTCCGTTCTCATCCAAAATTTTAACTACAAAAGGAAGTTACAAAATAAGCAATAAAGAATGTGACTAACTATGTGAGAGTAAAAAGGTGCCTAAAAGGAACAATATAAAGTAACTTTTTAAAAAAATGAAGATTTTTTTTTTCGTGAATTTCAACTTCAAATACCTACGTTTTTTGTTTTATGACCCACTAGTACTATCATCCTGCCAGAAAACAGAAGAGAGGTTCTCCTACCGTTTGTACTATGGTTATCTTCAATTTTTTGAATTTTAGCACCTATATCCCTTGCTTCTCGCTGCTTTAATTGATATCTAAATTTAATGGTCTGCTGGAACAACGTTGGATGTGACTTTTTCTTTTCTTTTCTTTTTTTTTTCAAAATTGGTTTTCGGTGAAATAATGTTGGTTGGTTCGTTAAAAAACGAAATTTGTTTTATTTTTATCGTTAGGAGGGAAATGTATATTGAAGTGGAACAACCTTGGATGGAACATTTTCTCGGCTGCTTTTCAAATTTAATTGCGCTCTTAGGAAAAATAAATAATCATCTGTAAAATTTACATTTTGTTATGTCCAACAGATCATTCAATTATCGAAATAAGAATCTATATGTTTATTACTTTTCTGTGAAGTAACTAAGTTTCCCTCCTATATTTCAGGAATGAGGCCCATAATTCATCAGCAGTGACTTTGAGGCAAAAAAACAAAACATTGACCTACGTAAAAATGAGCCATTTTATGAAGAGGAACGTGAAAAAGACATACGAAATCAGTCAACATTCCCGTTTTCTCAACCTTGTGTATCAAAAAACGAGCTCAAATTCAGATATATACCATAAAACAAATGCTGGAAATTACACTGATGATAATATGTCGCATACGAAAAATACAATTTCTGAATGTTTCAACAACAAAAGTTCAAGCAGGGATCTATTTATAAATGCAAAAGACAATGTATGTTCAAAGAGCTACGAGTCTGTCAAGCACAATCAATCTCATTCCAAAAATATTGACAACAGATTCGTCAACCAAAGCAAATTACCAATCAATGAATCAGCTCAGGACGATAAACTTACAGAAGCAATCCAATCAGTCGACCAAATAGACACAAAAACGTTAAAGTACGAAGAATTTAAAAGAAATTACGCAAAAGTAGAGGACATTCCTCCACATAAAGATGTCTCATGCCATTGCGATAATAAAATATCCGATGCCATCGAATCAGAAAGAACTGAAAAAGCATTCACCAGTAAACAAAGTGCAGTTGGCTATGAATCTTTTGAAGACAGTGCTGCCCTGATCCAAAAGGAATCTATTCTAGTGAAATTGAGCAGTAGGATACAATCTTCCGAATTTAATCTGAGTTTGATCAACGTTTACCTGCAAGAACTCAGCCAATCTTACAAGCAGCAAATAGAGGACATGCATTCGATGTTCAACGAGACGGTCAAAGCTATAACAAGTGCGTCAGATAAAGCGGTATTAATAGTAAGTTTTTTTTTTTTTTATCATTAGAATCTTTTTGTCTAACTTTGTTTTAAATATATTTTATTTTGTCGGAATAAGAACAATTAGTTAAAAATTGTATACCAGTGGGGAAAATTACTATTGTGTATGTACGATGCTTTTAATATTTCCGCTAAAAAAATTAGGTACGTAAAATTGGTTTATCCCCAGTTTCGCCGACATTTCAAATTTCCTTCCCCTTTAATGTAACAAAAGATATGATTGAAACTGAAAAACATGGGGGAGGGGGGGGGGCACCGTGAAATCATAAAGTAATTGGCGTTGAGTGCAATACTCGTACAATGTTATTCGAAGAAATGAATATGATTAGAATTTGTGGGTAATATTGCACTAATCGTTAATAGTTGAGTTAAGTAATCAAAAACATCTTCAGTAATTTTCCCTAACTTTAATAGTAATTATATTGTTATATATTTTACTGTTGTATGTCTTACGCAGCAGAAAAAGAATACTGTTTTTTTTTTTTTGTTTTTTTTTTTTTTTTTTTTTTTTTTTTTTTTGTATTAAGTTTGCTGTTATACAATTACTATGTAGAAAACGCTTCAAGATTGTCAAACAAATGTTACAAATGTATATCTCAGCCTTCTAGCTTTTTTTTTCTACCTTTTTCGAATTTTAACTACTGGATAACAAGTTGCAAAATGTTGAATCCCATTTTGAATTTCATTGAAGTAAATCTTTTAAATATTTCAATTTTTCATAGTTAAATATCAAGTTCAGTTCACTGCCTGCGATGTCAATATTTGAAGTTAATGTTAATATACAGTGTTAGCAATCATTATATTAATTACTTTTTATTTTTTTACAAAGGATAATCATCAGCAGAAAGAAATAGAGCATTTGGAACAGAAAATGACTTTTTTAAGTAACAAAGCTGCACATTTACTGGCGGAGCAAAGTCACATGGTCAGGCTTGTGAGTATTTGCAGAAGTAATCTTATCATTTATCAATTTTTAATTCAGTGAAACCTGTAAAGTTGACCACTCTTGTAAGTTGACCACCTGTCTAAGTTGACCGCACAGAATTAGAGCTTATCATATAATTCAGCCTCTATAAGTTGACCACCTGTTTAAGTTGACCACTAAAGTAGTGCACCGCATGTGGTCAACTTACACAGGTTTCACTGTACCCTTTTTAACCAGTGCAGGCTCAGCGCCTGCCCCCTCAGCACCTGCCCTTTGAACACTAACGTAAGGTCATGCCCAACCTCCCCCCCCCCCCCCGTCTCATATAAGTTCAATGCAAGGAGTACAATCAGAATTTGAAACTGAAATTGATTAGGATAGTTAAATATGGTTATTAAATAAAAATATAAATAAGTTCGTGCACAAAATTTTAACATTACCACTCATCATAAGTTTATTTGGAATATGTTATAATTAGAGCACAGGAAATACGAGAATCAAAGGCTCAATACAAATTACCTTAAGGTGATCTATGATCTACACGAATTTAGTACGTTATACCAGTCACTTTCAAAACATCAATGAAAGGGTTGCTATAATGTTTTGTGCATGGACATTGGGTTGTAATGTAACAGTGAGGTTACTTTCAATGTCTTGTTCCATAGTTTGAATTTCTATTATGCTAATGCCGAAAATCTACATTCATAGAGACATGTGGATCAAAACTGCACTAAAAAGGCTCAAAAAGGCCATCTCGAAAATATTGTAACCTATATGACCAAAAAAAAACAATAATATTCAGTTTTATTTCATTTCATTGAAAATTCAAACCTCTCTAAAAAATCTTTTGCGCCTACCAGGTTGAGAGACATTGCTTTAAACAATGATATATTGAAAATTAAAATGTTATGAGACTAATTACAATTATAATTGTGTAAATGAATGATTAAATGTCGGAATTAACTAGCTAAACGACTTTTGTGCTCCCTTAATTTGCAGTTAACTACAATAATGCACTTTATTTTCCTGACAAATATATTGGAATTTTTTATTATTTGTCATTACTAAAATTTGTCTTCATCCATAATGGTGAAGCAATTTTTAAATATCTGTACAATTTCCGTCGCATCGAAAAAATTTCTTGAATAACTTTCATGTACTATACATTTTTTTTTTCATTCCAAAACTACGATCATTTAAAACATACGAATAATATTACTTCTAACAGTCGTAAATGCAGATTTGTTTGGCTCAATTTGCAGTGAAATTTACTTACAAATGTTAACCCTGCTTTGTCGAAATTCAACGTGCAAATTTCGTACACAAGCGCGTTTTAACATTAATCAAGTGGGGGGGGGGGGAGATATTGCAAAATTGGGCGAAGCAAAGACGTTTTATATTAAGTTTTTTCGTTCAATTTCAAAATGGTCTTTTGGTTTTATCGTTCGGTTTTATCAATCATTGAGATTTCGGTTTCATCAAATCTTTATCAAACAAAATTTTTCAAAATTGATTAATCTCCTTTCTAACATATTTTCAACGCGTAAAAAGTACACCAACACAATATTTGACTGTTTTAAACCAATTTATGTGTGTGTTTTAAGACGTAAAAAAAAAAATCTGATATTCCTTGCAAAACACATTGATTACTATAAAAATAAGCAAAGCCTAGCATGTACTTGCATTAGCGTCTAACTTTTAAGCATTTTTTGATGCCCATTTAGATTTTCCAATTCCTGTAGTTTTTTTTTTTTTTTTTTTTTTTTTTTTTGCGTCGCCCACTGAAAAACAAAATACTTCTGAGAAGGCACCGTTAACCGGTGTTTTTTCAATGAAAATTGCCTAAAAAGTGTTCACAGGGAAATACAAAGAAGCAAAAACGCGTTTGTCGTTGCGAGATAAAATTCAGAACTGCGAAGTCAGAGACTGATTTTGGAGTGAATGATTCGGAGTCGGAGGTTTAAAATCCCATGAGTCGTCAGACATTTTCCTTCCGACTCCGCAGCCCAGATAAAATCATCAGCTGAAAGTTTAGAACCTTACTGTATATCGACATCGTCGCCTGAGTTTTAGAGCAACAGTAAGACATCTAATCCCGGGAGTAACAGTAAGATTTTTTAATGTTGCTTTTAGGTGACGATACATCGATCGATTAGTTGAAAGAATTGGTGAGTTTTAGCTATTAGTATTATATTACATTATCACTTACATCTGCAGATTCAACTGTTTATTATTTGAACGCTTTTCCACCCCTTTTCTATAATGCTAAAATCCAAATTTTTCCAAACGACATTGATAATGTGCATCTGAGAAAAGTTTGAACACATCATTTGCTCATAAATAGGTTTAAAGCTTTTAAAGGTTTAAAAATATTTTATAAGGTGAGTAGGCACAGTATAACCTATTAAGGCCCTTGCGCCAAAAAACTCAATCTAACCAACCAACCATCAAGCGAATAATCAAAGGTAGAACGATCAGATATTCATACAAGTTTCTTAATGAAATACGCTGTATTTAGGGAAATGTTTCTTTATTTTATTATGACAAGTGCAAAACGTTATTTTCAATTCCTTACTTTAAAAAGGAATATATCTTCATAAATATACATTGTTTTTATTGTATTCATTTACAATATTATTTCTGTCCACAGGTTATTGAACTACATGCCTTCTTTCTCATCCTTGAATTCATCATCATTTCGACCATCTTCACAATCTTTATGAACAATTTTAAACAAACCAGACATTTTCACGACAAATCACATTCTCAAATAAGAAAGTATTCAAATAAATATCTATCGTTTACTGTGCAATAAATTAGGTATGGTTCGTAGCCTAATATCTTTCTCATTTGTGACTCAGTTGACTCCAACTTTTGTACATTCATCGAATGACTCATAAAAAATAAGAAGAAATAAATCCATGTGAAAATTTAAATATGTTTTTCTGCACTTTTAATAAAGAAAAGTGGGAACAAATCTGATATACCCCCCTCTTGGCGACTTTTTCCTGTTGGCGCCAAAAAAGCGTCGCCAAGAAAACTATGTATGACGTCATATGTCATACATCGTTTTAGCGATGCTTTTTTAGCGCCAACAGGAAAAATTCAAATTATGTCATTAATTATTTAATGAAATTAATGCATTAATTTTTTTCCGTTGTTTCTCCGGGATACGCCAGGACCTCGCTGCCGCTCGGTCCGTTATCCCTCCGACTTTTAATATACATCACAGTCGGATATAAGTCACAGATCTCCTCCGTTCAGTATACAATAAAGTCACAGATTTTATGTGAAATTAACACCATTTTTGTGCTACAAAAATGCCAACCAGACCAAAATACAAACTACCAGAAACACACTAAAAACACAATAATTCAAAATATGTTCACTTACCTTTTTTACTTTTCTTTTACTTCCTCACGTGAGGCAGTGCACATATGTTCCGCTCTTAGGGAAATTATCCCATTTTTTATTATCATTACTTTACAAAAATATTTAAATTATGTTTGTTTTGACAAAAAAAATTCCGAAAAAAACAACCTTATTTTACTTGTATTTTGTACTCCACCCAATTAATTTCGCGAATTATTTCCAAAAACTTTACAAACATATCCTCATTTTTGTATTCACAATTTTTTTTGTATAAATAATAAGCTAAATAAAATTTAAAATCCCCTAATCTATTATATGTTGGTAGAGTACTTTTAACGTGTCTCCATGTGGATTCAATTGTGTTAGTGTGACATTTAGTTTCTGGATCTACAAAATTAAGTTTATGGTTGACTGTTAAATGCTCATACCCCTCCTCCCCCAATGTATCATATGCCCTCCAACAATCGGAGTGCACCGTCATGCCTGGTAGTATCCACTGCTTAATTGCCAAAAATAGAGTTTCCCTACCCCTATCCCCAACAGCAACCAAAAAAGTTTTCCCCGAACCCCGTTCAACCCCCCCAAAAACCCATTGTCCCTCAACTGCATGTCCCCGATTATATTTTCTTTTCCCAAATTTAGATTCATCAACTTCAATAACTTTCCCAACCCCCCCTATTTGTTCGGATTTTAATTCAATGTAATTTAATATTTCTTCATTAATATAATTTCGCCAATCGGCTAAAGTTTGTGATGAAAAAAAATATTGACTTTCAATATCAGCAGTTTTGGTCCCAATTAAAATCTCATATGTTATCAAAAAAATCTCCTCTATTTTCAACTTGCTAGAACTAAACCATGACCCACTCCTGATCGTTGCTTCTTTTCCACAAACAACACCCCCAATAACCTTTCTACAAAAAAAAATTAACCCATCTGAACATTTTTTAGTTTTTTTAATTTTCATAACAGAATTACATCTAGAACATAACATTTCATTCTTAAGTAAACCAATTTCCCTTAAAAATTCTAAAAAAACCTCTTTATTTTCAATTAGTTTAAATATAAAAAATCTATTTAGGACTCCGGTACGTCCAAACGTTGGACAACCTGACGAAAAAGAAAAAGAAGATTCATTCAAAAATTTCAATTGATACTTTTGGACAACATCACAAACCGAACTCATAATTAAAATAGAAAATTCAACTAAATTAACATTAAAAAACAACAAGAAAAAGAATACTCTAAAAGCGGAACATATGAGCACCTACCTCCTACCACACAGACACGTGCAAAAAGACAGACTTCGAGAAACTACTTTCCAGCGTTCAAGTTGCAAAACCAGGGTTGCCAAGTTATCGCCTTATTGGCGATTTTCGTATCGAGCGAAAAATTAAAATCTCGCCAAGATGGGGGCATATCAGAGGAGAGCCGAAAAGTGATTTGGCCTTGTCCCCAATAAAACAAAGTTTGAAAAAAAAAGGGGAGAAGGCAAGTGCCAAAATTAAAGATTTGGAGATAGCCAGTACAAAATGGTAGGTGAACCAAACTCCTCTGTCTTGAGACAAGACATAATACTAATATAGTCTTGGTAGATGCTGCTATACAACATGATTCAGAAAAACTTTTGAATGAAAGTCTACATAGGTCCGCAATTTTAAACGCGCGTTTTACTCAAAACTTGTTCATTTACATCCCTTTTCTTCTCACTGCCTCATTTCATAAACTAACGATATCAAAAATTCCATATTTTTTTTAATGGAAAGGAGAAAGATCAACTGTCAAATTTGGGGATGTTGTAGCTTATTATTTTCTGTTTTCTGATTACTGCTGCGTACATTCACACACACATACACATACAAATATTTCATTATATGTTTGTTCATGTAATGTTGTTCTTCCTACTGTAACTCAGATACACACTAATTCATTTCTCAATGTCCATACATTTTTAATGCGTCAGTAATTTATCCTCGCATTGTTGTAGTGTTTTTATTTAGTCTTGCTCAACACCCTTCCTGTCACAGAAAGTTTAATCACGACTTAATTTAATAACAATCTCGCGCCGCAGATTCAATTTCCTATTACGGTTTTGCTTCTTGTTTGGTTCTTAGTAACAATTAGACAGGGGAGCTGTTAACAAAGTTTCAAAATACTTTTAGATACATTTTAGAGACGAAAAATACAATAATTGATGTCTCAATTTTTATCAGAACAAATTTTGAAGTGGGAACAAAAAGAAATATTAAATAATCAAATTGATAGTTGTAAAAAAAATCTGAAATTTTTAAGCCAGCAAAATTAGCAAGGAAGGGAAAAAGAAGTGTCGTTTTTTGCGATGACTTTATTTAAAACTTAGTTTTTTTATGACTTAGTTTTAAATATATTTACAATTGTTCTAAACATTAAAATTTTTAAAAATGATTTTCTCCGTGCTCATACTGTAAGTTTTAGAAGTAGGTTTGTTTTTTTTTCTTTTTTATGTTATTAAACAAAAACAATGAGGTTTTTACTTATAACCTTGCAACGGGTATTGAAAGTGAAACATTTCGCAAAATAATTTAAACTTTAAAACACGTCTATAAGCAAACAAGGGTGGCGGATTAGTAGGAGTTTTTAGAGTAAAAAAAATTGGAGTCGAGAGTCGGAGTCGCAGGCTCTAAAATCCAGGGTTCGGAGTCAGTAATTTTCTCTATAAATCCGAAGCTATACCAAAGCAGCGGGTTTGGAGTCGGACGGATTTTTGGGGTAAAGAAATAGGAATCGAGAATCGAAGTCGGAGGCTTTAAAATTCCAGGAGACGGTGTCGGTGTTTTTTTTTCCTCCGCGTTCGCAGCTCTTCGAAGATAGCAGAGTCGGAGTCGGACTGATTTTGGGGTAAAGGAGTTGGAGTCAGAGATTCAGGCTTTAAAATTCCAGCAGTTTGAGTCAGTAGTTTTCCCTCCGTTTCGGCAGCTTTGCCAAGGCAGGGGGTTCGGACTTGGAGTAAAGGCATCAGAGGCTTTAAAATTCGAGGAATCGGTGTTAGCAATTTTCCCTCCGAATCGGCAACTCTTCCAAAGCAACGGGGTCGGAGTAAGACTGATTTTTAGGAGAAGTCTTATCCTTTACAATTCCAAGTGTCAGAGTCCTGTCTTTCTCCCTCCGTCACGACAGACCTGGATACAAAAAAGGAAAAAAAAAACGAATTAAATGCAGTGATAAACAGTGGGAGCTTTATAGGTCTACAGTACCTTTCTTCATACATGAACAACCTAAACTTAGTGTGGGAAGAATCACATAAAATCATAAAGAGTTTTGGGAGCAGAACATCCGAAAGCTGTCATGCAAATTAAGCCATGATTAAATGCAATAGCAAGGATAGGCACACAGCAGCTATGCTAGCGAATAATACACTTTAATTCTCACAACAATAAGAGATACACCCTCGTTACACCCCCATTAATTTTCTCCACAAAGTGAAAATGAATGGAATCAAACCAATTTTTTTACAAAATCATCTTGATTTACATCAATCAATTATAAAATTAAAATCAACACTTAGTATGCCCCCCCCCCTTTTTTTTCCAGCACCATTTTCACTCTACTTTGCATAGAGTCAGCTAGAGTTTTGCACTTTTCTTTGAATTCTTGATCTCTAAACCATGTTTTTAGCAAAGCACAAATCATTTTTTCTTTTGTTGTGCAATCAGATTTTCACTCAATGTCACAATGGCCTGCCTCTTCCGTGGGATAAAAAGTGACCGGAATGAGGAAAAACAGCAAAAATATGTAGAAATTTATAACACTTAAACAAAACACAATATTTACGACAAAAAACCCTGAGGTTATAGCGCCCAATCAACCGGTTGGCTATACACTATACAGCTTTATTAAACAAAGATTGAACAACCCAAAAAATTAAAAATTAAAAATTCCCAGCTTGATTCCATTAATTCGCACAAGGGTGTAGATACTTACTAAAACATACAAATTAATTCACGTGCAAACGTCATAAAACTTTTAGCGTTTTCAAAAATAATATAAATGGATGCTTCTTAATAAGGAAAATTAGTAGTTAATTATTCGTATAATAGTAGTAATTAATCCTACTCAAGTTTTATTAATTAACTACTAAAATAAAATGCAATTGCTGTAAAAACTAAAGCATTCAAAGTTCAAGAAAATCCAAAGTTATTTCCTTCTTCAAACTTCAATTCGCGGGCTGAGTACTACAAAGGCAATCACTAACTTAGTAAAATAGAACGTTTCACTTTTATTGTAATTTTTTCCTGAAAAAAGACATAGGTGCTTCTCATGGCATAAAGTTTAGAAATGTTAGTGTAATAACATTTAAAGCAAATCTTCACAATCGTCCAAAATCGTGAAAAAACATTAATTTGCTAACTTTTCCCCGAAGGAGTATGAAGTTTTGATTAAAAGTATAAATTGTAGTTAGAGGCTGTATACAAATGATGTCACGCTTTGAGGGGGGGAGGTCATGAAATTGTGACAGGTATCGACAAGAGGGAGGGAGGGAGGGAGTAATAAGAAGTGTGAGAGCACGCATTGTTTTTATAATAATATGTTTATGAAAAATGGCTTAACATGTTACAAGGGGGGATGGGGATGTGTGACACTCTGTGACAAGGGGGGGGGAAATGTTTTTAAAAAAGTGTGACATCAATTATGGACTACCTAGTGGTAGTATTTACCCCACAAATTCATATATATGCAACTCTTTTTTCTATTTTAAGAATTTCAGTTCTCTTTTTTTTTTTAATTTAACTTGAATTTTCTACATCCTAACCTATTTTTATGCAATCTTTTTTTTTTTTGTGCGGTATATTAAAATTTTAATCAGATTGAAATTCAATTACGAAATTATTTTTAAAACGAGTGCGAGGAAGCATCTTCAAGTGGTCATAGCTACCCTGATGGAAAGTAATTGTGACCTCCCAAAAATTTCCTTATTTGGGTACTCGGCAAAAATTATCATCACTTGGTTTGTTTTGATTTCATTTAAATATTACAATTTTGTAAGTTTTTGGGCTATTTTATGGGAGACTTTTTTTATGCGGTTCTTATCCGCCGCATAAAAAAGAAAATTTTAACTGTTGCGAAAACAACTTTTTAAAGCTACTCGTGAAGTTTCGAACAATTTTTTATGCATTTTTTTTTTCAATGCTGTCCCTATCCACCGCACAAAGACAGGTTTGGGTGTATGTAAATGGGACTTAAAACAACAATGATTAGAACAACAATACACTTGTTCAAACTATTGTTATAATAAAGTTGAATATTCAGGCTTTGTAGTTTCTTAACAATTTTCAACTGTGCTATCATTCATGGTTTTTGGATAGCCAAAATTTATTTACCATTTTCATTACAAACAACCGGATCTCTCAAATGAACAAACAAATGAACCAGGTCAAAACTTCTCTTCACCTATTTTTAAAATATGGACCATGAAAAAAATAATAAATACATACACCAAACATCTCAAAACATCGTTTTTATACAGCCCCTCTTTTTCCCGCAGAGCTTCATTTAGCCAATGGCTTTGTACCTCCAGAGCCTCCGGTGGTAAGAAAGCTGTTTCTTGCGCAGCAGGAGATATCAAAAAAGAGTGCGGGTTTTCAACACGAAAAATATTGGCATTAGTTTCTTGCGTTATTAAAATCATTATTTCTTATAAAGAGCTTTTGGGGTAAGTCATTGTTTAATATTCAGTTTGATTTCCATTGTTATCAAGACAAGTTATTTGGGATTTGGGGGTGTAAATAATTGGGTAACTTTATTTTTATGAAGAAAAAACTGTCATTTCTTTTGCCTCTGTTTAGTATTTATTGGCTTGATGCAATGTTCTATTTGATAAAATATCTCGAAAACCCTTAGGGAGAGTTATTCTTAACTGTTTTTTACTTGAAAATTTAACGTTCATAACGGTAATCAGCATCGCTCTACAAGAGTTTTAAATAAAAAAAGATTAAAATTTTCTACAAATATGCTACCGTATTATTTTTGACGCAAATTTTGTCATATTTGTTTTAATGCGAAGAGAAAATTTTCAATGCTTTAAAACAGTGTTTTGACTTGACTTGAATCTCTTTACCTCAGATACAATGACGCCGCAATTGTAAAATAACGTTTTGGGATGAAATAATATTTAATTTATTAAAAGGATTTTCCCTATTTACAATAGAAGATCATTTAATATGTGAACAAAAACTGACACAGTATTTGAATCATGAAAGTATTAGAATTAATCTATTGATATTTCTTTTGCTGTGTTAAGGTACTCATTTTAATTATTTTTTAACACAATTTCAAAAAGCGTCAGTAATGTATAAAAGAATTTAATCTTCAACATTATCATTTAAAGTTATATTTTACATAAATCATATCGCATCATTTTGAATGTTATAGAGAGTTTATTACGGTATTAGTATTTTAATGTGTCATTAGGCAAAACATTGACATATTTTCCGAAAGCAAAAGTTCTACTTTTGGGGAAGTCGGATATAAGTACACATTGCTTGTTTTACAAAGTTTTACCAGTTTACCAAGTTTACAAATATCATTAACTGATTAGTGCAATTTCATTATCACAGACAGAATTTTCTCATGGGTGTCTGTTGCTTCAGAAAAGTTCTTAGATAGAAATAAATTCGCATATTTGGATAGAGAATGACTTGAAACCAAAGATTCTAGATATTTATATTACAAATAGTTTGTTTTATTATAACAAAAATATATAAAACAAAGTATAAAAAAGAATACTTTGTTTTATTCTTTTTTATTAACAATTTAGTCTTATTTCTACTAAGATATTTTTTTCTACTAAAATTATGCAAATATATTATGTTAAATGGTTGTCATTTTATCATTTAACATTTCATTCTTTAATTTTATTTTAAAAGATTAATTAATAGTATGAAATCACAATGCTAGGGAACATTTTTAGGAATGAGCAGTATATGTTTTGAGCTGAAACGCTTTCGATTCTTAATTTCATCGCTAACATTTGCATGAAATAAAGTAGCTTAAAAAAAGCTTTAATTTTTTGAGTTTCAATTATAAAGTTCTTTTGATTGTGTTGATGTGATAGGCTTGGTTTAATTCTATCCTACCTCTAAATTTAAGATTTTATTTTTAATCACTAAGAACGCTGTTATTTTTCTTCTTTTGTTCATGTCAAACTAAATGCAACTTTTCAACGCAGATATATTTTGAAACAATTATTTATGGACATATTCAAACCAATATGAAAGAAAATAATCTATATCGGCCATTCTACAAAAGTGGGGAAATTTGTGTTTCATGCCGGTATTATTATTTTGTTTTATTTCTTAAAGCAAATCTTTGACGGATATTTTAATACTTCGTACGCACTATAGTTTGAATATTTAACTACGACGAAATTTGTACTTGATTACATTTTAAAAAAAAACGTTCTGTCAAATCGTACGTCTATGTCATTGTCCCTCAGCTACAATCCTCGTATACAGCAAAATATGAACCTAAAATTACTAGACACTTCAACTTCATTTTTATTTTTCAATTAAATACATGTCGCACCGCGGCAAGGAAAGAGACACTACTCAAAGAAACAGCTTTCGAGAAAATCTAGGTTTACGCAATAGTAGTTTTCAGAGTCATTTAGTCTCAAATATTACTATACGTGCAAAATATGTTTGATGTGATGTTTACTGGTTAGTTTTTGCTAAATAAATAATCTCTTAAAATTCGAAAAATTGTCTTCTAAATTATGAAATTTCAAATGATATGTTTTTTTTTATTATATTGTTTTTACGTCGCCCACGAGCTAGTTGTGCAAGCTAACTTCGTGCTAGTCTTGTGGCAAGAAAGAGTATTAAATTTATATATAGATTTTAAATCAATAGCTAGTACTTTTTCCCCAAATTTTGAATTGTGCCACTTTTCTTGCCGGGGTGCAATGTGTCAAAGAAACATATAATATATAAAAATCTCCTGTCACGGTGTTAGTGTTTGAACTCCTTCGAAACTGCTCGACCGATTTTAATGAAATTTTTTATGTTTATTCGGTAGGTATGAGAATATGTCGTAAAGTATATTTCATGCCGCTAGGTAATCAGGGTGTAACTATCCAGACTTTTTTTTTTTTTGAAAATCATTGTAAAAGCCATTGTTGGAAATCATTGTAAAAGCCTTGCTTAAATTAATTACAAACATTTCATTTGAAGACAAATAAAAGATGGCAACAAAAAATTATTGAACCATTCAGAGTTTTCCGGCGTTTTGCCAGAGCATCGCGTCATTTTGACATTTTATTCTGCATTTGTTTTGCATTACAAAGCAATGCGTGCCAAATTTTGAACGATACAAAAAATTTTGTCTGTTTGAGTGCGTATGAATGTATTGAGAAAAATGAATGGTTGGCGAATTTTTATTTTTATCGGTGATTATCGTCTACAGCGCTAAATTCTTCTTTTTGTCAAAGATCTCATCCCCACACATTTATAATACATTCGTTATTTTTTAATTAACAACCAAAATATTCAGTAGAAACTATTTATATGGCAGAACACCGTTTGCTGGGTAAGCTAGTTTATCATTAAAAATTTATCGAAACAATGTGGAAACATCATCTCAGAAAAAGAAGTGTAAATATTGTCCCGATTACTGTCAGTCATCCAAATGGCGGAGAGTCCATCCTATTTCCTTAGAAGACATGTTTCAAAAAGTGGTATAATACTGGAGAAGGAGCATTTTAGCTTGTTCATGCACATTTTAGTTTAATTTTGAAAATTTGCACTTTTTTTTTTTTTTTTTGAGCAATCACGATTGCTTACTGCCTTCATTTGACTGTTTTAGGTGTCCTATCATTTTATTTTCCCACCGCCACCCTCCGCACCATCACCGTCGATCGACTCCTCACGATGCTGCTCCTATAGCGAAATCCGTCTCCAGGTTGCATCCATGTCCTACACACACGAGTATACATACACAACTACACACACACACACGCACATATACACAAACACATGCACACAACTACCCACACATTCATGCCTGCACACAGACACAAACACATATGCCTACACACATACACATACCCCCCCCCCAACACACACACATTCATACACATAACTACCCACACACTTAAGCCAGCACACAGACACAAACACACATGCCTACACACACATACACATACCCCTACACACACATACAAATACTCCACACACATACCCCCCACACACAAACACACACGCCAACATACACACACTCGTGATTGAGAAAAACATAATTTGAATTCAAGATGTCAAAATTCAAATTATTTTTTTTTTTAATTGTGATCGGTTTCATTTTTGAGGGAAGTGCTTTTGTTTTTACAGAAATTATGCCTAAAAAGCTTCGAAAATGACATGCTGAGACAAATTTTAATATTATTTTGGCATTTACTTGCATTTATCATGCATTTTATTGCAATTTGCATGGATATTCAAGACTATAGTTGGGGCAACTCTAACCTGGCAGCATTGCGATGACGTGATTAGGATCTGCGTATCCTACACAATGCTGCAGGTTTTGTTTGCCCCAACTATGGAAAACCTAAAATAAAATGTAGAAGTGCAAGTAGTAAGTTTGTTTGCGAAATAATATTAAAAGCGTTCTTTTTTAAGCTCTTTGTTATACTTGGCCTGATTGTCACGGAAAAAATCTGAGGCCTGCTTTTGCTTATATCGCATCTAGACTATTTAGAGACTTCGGGGTTTCACTAGATGATTTGCTTAATCTTAAGGTACAACGTAACGCTGAAAACTTAAAATTCTAAAATAAAATTCTTATTTCGGTTAGGATGGAAAACAGCAAATTTCATGTAATTTCCCCATTAAATGATTAAATATAAAACCCATAGTTACAAATATTCGTTGCCTTACTACAGTAATATTAATCATAGTGAATATTTTTAATGATGGCTTCTCTGGAGCAAGCATGAAATGTATTCATTGCTCTCAGCTATGTCAATAATCGATAACGGGCTAAGTAAAGAGACATATTAGATCTTTATCACGAGTAACTTGTGCGTTTTGAAATATAAATTAGTTTGGGAACTTTAATATTTAAATGGTTTTAATTAAATTAGCAAACAAATAAATCCTAGAGAGGAACAAGGATTCATTTTTAGTGCCAACTGCTTAAAGTTTTAGACACGTATATAGCTTTTCTTCCTTTTAGTACGGAGAATTTATATCTAAAAATAAGGGTGAAGTTTCGTGATTGTAACATTATTCTATTTCTGAAACACATTTACAGTAAAAAGAATAAAGTAACAGAATTTTTTAAAAAATATACTAAGCACTTTTCATTAGTGCACTCAAAACTATAAAATAACTTTTCTAGGTCAGAAAGGACAATTTAAGTATACCAGTAGTTTTCAAAAATTCCAAGAAAATTACACCACAAATGATGAAAAATGCGGTTCTAGTCATTTTATACCAAACTTTCCTAATAACAAAAATATGCATGTTTCAACACTCAAAGTTATGATTGAAAGCTAGATAATGGTAAGAAATTCTCTTCATGACTTGAGCCGCACTTTTCTTCGTTTGTGGTGTCACTTTCTTGGAATTTTTGAAAACTACAGGAATACTTGAATTGTCCTTTCTGACCCAGAAAAGTTATTTTGTCCTTTTGAGTGCATTATGATAAATGCTTAGTATTTTTCAAAAAATTCTGTTATTTTCTTTTTTTTTTTTAAATAGGATGCAGAAAAATTTTGATCTAATGATTCATTCTTAAATTAACCAATTGAAATAAATTTTTCTGTTGTAAGTTACAATCTTAAAGCCTTTTCAAAGATAGTGGAGTAGTAATTTAGTTACTACACCTGCTAAGTCAGGAGCGCTTCCCATGTAGAAGCTTTTTATGTCTTACGATTTTTTTTCTATGCAAAAATATGTTGCATGAAGTAAAATCAAGCCAAAAATAAATGTTTCGTGCTCTATCTTTTTTTTTTTTTTTTTTTTTTTTTGTTATTTGAAAAACATTGTTAGATTTATTAATTTAATGTTACAATCGATCGGTTATGAGTAAAATATGATCTTACATTAGTTTTAAAATTTTCTTCCTATTTCCAAATTCAAAAATCGTACTTAGTTTAAGTATTACCAACATATTACGTCACTAACATGTCCATTAGAATGTTCTGTCATTCATATGCCTCTCGAAAATTACTATTGCAAAACAAAATACAAATTATACAAATAATTAAGTTCTTCGATGTCTCATTTCCTTTATGTGACTTTTAAAGCAACTTCCTCTTTTTCCCCCCAGGTTTTATTTTTTATTTATTATTTTTATTATTGGTATTTTGAAACACACTCTGCAAACTTTTCCGTATTTGCAGAATCACGCATATGGTTATTACCAGGGTTTAATTTCTGATTTCCTGACGAAAGAAATACGGTAAAGCGCGGTCTTCACAAACAATTTCCATAACTAAATAGCCGAAATTCAGTATAATGTGTAGAAATTTACTTAAAACAGAAAAAATATATACAGGGTTTGGAATTCCTTGAGCTCTTATTGAAATTAAGCACTGGTTATGATATAATTTAGGTTGCATAAAAGAAGTTCAAAAACGTAATGTTTTAAATTAGTTAACTTTTGCTTCCTTTCAAAATCTTTACTAATAATAAAGCTGAAAGTCTCTCTGTCTGGATGTCCGGAGGATGTCTGGATCTCTGTGACGCACATAGCGCCTAGACCGTTCGGCCGATATTCATGAAATTTGGCACAAAGTTTGTAGCATGGGGTTGTGCTCCTCGAAGCGATTTTTCAAACATTCGATGTGGTTATTTTTCTATTCCAATTTTAAGAACAAAACTATCATAAGATGGACGAGTAAATTACGAAATTATCATAACGTGGAACAGTAACATGGGCACAAGCCAATTGGCGAGATACGAAATTATCATAACGTGGAACCGTAACATAGGTACAAGCAAGTTGGGGAGAAAATTCACCATACATTATTTGAAACTATACAGGTGAACCAAAAGACCTTTTAATTTTTCTATTATGGGAAAAGCCGTGCGAGTACCACTAGTTATAAAATAAAAGGTAAAATTCATAGCAGTATACTTGAAGCGTGATTAATACTAGATTACATCTCCTACCGCATATGAGGGTCTTTTACGCATCCTTACTGGGTGACAGGTGACAAGAAAAAACCTTATAATAAGATTTACTGCACCGAGAATAGCAAATTGATGCATAATACATTGGAATTACTGGGTGTGGTAGTGAATAGCTTGACAGGATAAAATATAACTTCAATTGAAAACACCTCCACAATGTTTTTATACCGAAATATAAGGTTAAATTCAAAGAAAAAGATTGCGGAGTATACCGATGAAAAGTAATTAAAATTCAAGATTTATTTAAAAATAAATACATTTACTAATTATAAAAGCGAAGAATTTGAAGAAAATTAATTATCTTCGGACTAAGACGTAATTTATTATTGAGTAGTCAGTCAGACGAACGTATATTTGCAATAAGAAACCCATTAAATTCAAATTATCGAACGGCAATTGGTGATTTTATTCATTTACCTATCTAACCTTGTTTCTTTCTTGATTGTTCCTTTGTTTACAAGCAAATTAATTATCTTCTGACGAAGACGTAATTTATTATTGTGTAGTCAGTCAGACTAATGTATATTAGTGCAAGAAAAAACCATCAAATTCCAATTATCGAACAGCACTGGGTAATTTTATTCATTTTCTTAATCTTGTTTCTTTATTGTTTCTTTCTTTGTTAGTTTGTTAAATATTCAATTAATTTATTTTAATTTATGAATTGAACTTCATTCTTTCCTTAGTTTTTATGCCGAAGTTTCCAATCTCCGTGGCCCAAAAGCTAAAATCACGCAGTGTTTAATATCTTCTTCAGAATTCATATAAATGCATTCCGTGTTCGCTCTAGCGTGCAAAATTGCGCGATTCCCGCAACTTTTTCTAAAATAATTCCACTCAATGAAAATCGCTAAGTGGTCTGTTCCCGCTGATCATTTTAGAGCAGGAATTAGCGAATGGAAAGAGCAAGTTCAATCATTGGCTTAGAAAAATCTGAGGCTAAAACCTCAAGTCATGTGACTCAGCAACGACGAATGGTTGACACATTTTGCGTGAAACTAGCGAAAGAAATCCGATTTTTTCCAACGCTTTTCTTTAAAATTCATCACGCAACTTGGGATATTAGTTTCAAAAATGAAAATCTTCACTCCCTAAATTTTATCTCTTCCTTATACTGATCACCATTAGCCGAATGCGTCAAAAAGATCACGAAATTTCTCACCTCGGATTTTTCCATTTTTCACATTTCATTTCAGAAGATAGCTAATATAAATGATACGATAGTTTTTATCTTCTTTTTAATGTCAATGAATAGAAGAATTGAATAATTTAGCCCTAAAGACATAGGGATAAAAGATGGAGAATAGCTTTGTTCTTTAGATTTATTGAACGGCTTTTGGAACTGAGTTCATCTTCTGCTTTTAGTTGCACCAAACAAGATGTATTTTTGAACTGTTTTGTGTCGAAGCTGCACTAAAATGCTTTCGTCGGCTAAGTCGCTATTTCCGGGCTTTTTTTCCTTTGAAAATTTGACAATGATACATTTTTTATAACAATTGAGAGTATTTCATTAGCACACCACGTAGTTAAATGACTGATTTTAAAAAAAAAGAATCTTGCTTGTGTAGCGGAAATTAAGGGGTATACGTTAATTTTTCTTTAAAAACTCAGTTGATATCTCTAAAATACTAAGATGCATATTTAGTTTAGCAAACATGTGGAACATTCTTTTTCGATGTTATGCTCGTGAAATAAGTTTTGAGCTCAAGATATGCAAATATTTTGCTCAAATAAACATTTATCTAAAAGGTTCAACCAATTTAAAATGAAGTACTCCCACTTCAGTTTTAAAAATCTTACTTTGGTCAGAATGGGAGATTCCACCTTACTTTTTTCCCTAGAATGAACCCTGTCTACATGAATATAATACATTAAGAATTTTCAAAACAGACGGTTTTTTTAAGTAATCAGAAGCTTCATTAACTCATGTTGGTGTTGCCTTGGAAATGTTATTGCTTATCGTTAATGAATGCATACAACCTTTGAGTTAACACTTGGTTTCAATGACGAATTAGTCTCATGCTAAAGTAATTTACAGTGTTCATGAATATTCATGACTAAAAGTTTGGTAAGTCCAATTGCTTTTACACCAAATTGATGAATAATGAACTCTATTTTTAGTTAGTAAATATTTATAAAAAATGAACTTTGATTCGGTTCGGATTCATTAAGGTTTTAGCAATCACCAAACCAGAATACAGCCAGGTGATTACTCTGCGCTTAGGTTTTGGAAAGTTAGAACATTGGATTACTTTACCACCAGGGTTGCGGAGTCGGAGTCGAAGAGTCTGAGTCAGATTTTTGTGGAAAAGAGTCGGAGTCAGGAGTCGAAGGTTAAAATTCAAAAAGCCGGAGTCATTTTCTTTAAAAGACTGCAACTCTGCCAATGCTTGCAGAGTCGGAGTCGAACGGATTTTGGCGCAAAGAAGTTGGAGTTGGACGGTCTAAAATTTCTGGAGTCGGAGTTGACCATTCTCCCTCCTAATCCGCAACCCAGATGCCCTAAAGTTTATAGCTTCATTAAAAATAGAGACATCAGAAACAGAGACGTAGGGCTCTCGTTGAAGTGAGATCAATTAGCAACCTGGTTTATCAAAAAAAAAAAAAAAACAATAAAACAAGAATGAATCAGCATAGGATATCCTTATCAGATCTAGTGGTTGAGCCACCAACAATTACAAACTCTTAAATCACTAACAGGGGTTTCGATTGCCCCATAATTAATTCGCTTCCCAAAATTAAGAACTCGTGTGATGAAGCAGAATAAATCATTGGTAAATGATTGGTATGCATACAACCGCAAATCCTTAGGCTTAACTCAAGGCTTAACTAACAACCTCAAAATCTGGAGACATCCTGAAATTAAAAGCCAAAAACCGTATATGTCCATCTATAAAGAAATTTTCCGCAGCACAAATAACTCGCGAATATTCTCAAGAAACTTGAAGGTCTTTTAATTTATGCATTTTTTATTTACTTGTTTCTACAAATGCATTTTTTCATGCAAAAGCGAAAAATTATGTCTTGATAATAGCCATTATTATATCAGTGCAACAAGTCCCTGATTCGATCTAACATAAGTAGAAAAGCCTTGGATCTTGTTCCTCATATTTATTCATCAGAAGAAGAAATCAAAAGTAGAAAGTAATGATTACACTGAAGATCCGCATTAATGGCCTCCAAAATTTTACAGAAAACCTCTTGGGTTTTCTTTGCTTTTGAATCTCTTTATTCTTTAAAGATAGAAAGCATGATACCAAGCATGGGGGCCATTCCACGAAAAAGTCGCAATTTTCAGGACGGGATGTGATAAGCTTGCCTTGGCTTGTCATTTCAAATTTTTCCGGGGGGGGGGGGGGGGGTAAGGGAAATGTACTCAATGTAAAAAAAAACAGCAAAAACCCGACCTAACTTACATGTAGATACAAATCCCTAAAGTCAGGGGGATGCCCCCCCCCCCCAAGTGATAGGCCTGCCCTAGACATCGGTTTTCTTTCCAACCTAAAAATCCTATATGTAGTCCGACAACATTGTTTAAATAACTACCTGACGACACCACGAATTGCATATTACTGTTTTACCTCTCTCTCTCTCTCTCTCTCTCTCTCTCTCTCTCTCTATATATATATATATATATATATATATATATATATATATATATATATATATATATATATATATATATGTATGTATACTGTATCTGGTATGTTATTTATTGTTTTACCCCCTAGTCAAATTATAGGCACTTAAATCCCCAGTACACGTAGGCGTAATTGTTTAATCGTTTGTAACTCACATTTTCAACTCAACCTAATGAAGAACCTCCCATGAAGAAGACATTGACTTCTAATGAATTCCTTTGAGCAATCTCGAAAGCAATTTTGGGGCCCATGGCAAGGATTAGTAATGAGCTTGGTGATTGCGAACTGGTAAAATAGATGAATTTGAATAGTTGATAAAGGATATCCTGTCCTGGCACACTATTTAAAATGGATCTTTTCTTGCCGCATACTGTTGCTTAAATAACTGACTCGTGACTATTTATACCTGTCACAGGAAAAAAAATCGCAGTGAATGATACAATATTTTCTTTTAGTTTTGAAATTTTTTTAATTAATATTTTTAAATGTTCAGGTCCAGTATTGCCTCGATGGGAGGTCACTGCGACCTCCCAAAAATGTCCTTATTTGGCCAATTTCATCTGATGATTCGGCAAATTTGGACATCGTGTTGCAATTTTGCAAAAGAAAAAAAGATGCCTTATGTGTTTTTTTTTTTTCCAGGTATGTGTGCATGCTTATATTTTATCATTCGGCAAAATTCAGTGTTTTATTCGGAAAATTCAGAATTTACCCCTTTTCAAAAGTTTAAATTCGGGACGTTCCGGCTCAGTTTAGTTTGAAGTTTGAATATTATATTCAAAAACATAGAAAAATTTAAAAACCTGAAAAAATAAATCCCCTGTAATGAGCAATAATAATAATAATAATAATAAAACTTTTTAAAAGAATCCACTTGTCCCATTCATCTTCACCTATGCGGTTGAAGATCTAAGAGGCCACTCACTGGTGGTGATGAATGGGAAATTATTTTAAATTCAGAAAATACTTAGCTTAAAATATTCTTTTTCCTTATATGATGAATACAGACATGAATAAAAAACAGATGATCACTGTGTTAATTGCTTAGTGAGTAAGAAAACAAAAACATATTCGAAGCAAAACTTGTTGAATAAATTACCAAGTTTAAAACTTGTAACTCATTTTTTTCAAAACGTTTTAGGTCCAATTTAAACTTTCTCCTTTTGACATAAATTATCGGCAATTAAGAGCATGATATTTGTCTTTACAAGATAAAAGGACTAGTCCACAAAGCTATCCCAGAAACAATGTCGGAAATAAATTTTATTATGATAAAAAAATCAAATTATTTATTTTTTTTTCTTTCAAAAATGTAAAAACACATGATTTAAAGTAACTAATTAAGTACCTAAACTTTATCCAATAACTCATACAGAAACATTAGAACTATAAATAACAGTTATTCCTTTAAAACCAAAATATTGTGTAAGTAGTAAAGTAAATGATTTCAATGACGACTCTAACATTCACCAATATTTATTAGGCTCTGTTATAACTTTTATCAACTGAAATAAAGAAAAAAATTTTAAGTTTATGTATAAAAAGAAGTGACAAAAGTGTGTCCCATTTTTTCCATGTCTTGTATCCCATTCAACTCAAAATGTATTTTTAAAACTTAGTTGTAGTTTTTAAAATCTTATCTTAGAGCTGAAATTAAAATGTATCTTAAAATAAATAAAGGTTTTGTTACTCATGACTACGAGAATAAGTCTAGTTCGTTGTTTTTAATATTTACTTAAAGAGATTAATTTTCATTGCTATGTTTACAAGTCGTTTGCGTTCATTCAAGGCTTAACTCAAGCAGATTTTACATTGAAAAACGAGGGTTTTGTGCAAAATCACGTTATTTCAGGAAAAGCATATTTATAGATGAACTTATTCGGAACTCCAGCGCTCGAATACGCTACCTTGCGGTGATTTACAAAACTGCCGATGGAACTAAAACATTGCCACGTTTTAGTTCCATGTGTGTCTGTTGCCGTAAACACAGGCAGTTTGTTCTGATCATTTATTAACGCAATCGATGTGTCTTAGTTTGCTTTCAGCTACAGAAATTAATTCGTCCCCTAAGAGTATTCTCGAGCTTCTCAAAATAATGTTAGTTTTCCTTATTTCTTTCAAAAAAGTATTAAATGGTGGACGCGTAAACAAGAAAACTCTGGATTAACAAAATTGGATAACGTTATACCAGGTAAAATTTTTTATTGTTTTGTATGAATTTGTAAGAATATGAGTTTTTTTTAATCTTAAATTAATTTAACTAATCATATTTTACAGCAGCATTTAGTTGGAATGGACAGTATGCAAAATATTTTCTTGGATTTATTATCGTAGAACAAAATGAAAAATGTTTAACCTAGAAAGAATTTACTTTATTCCTTTTATTCTCAGCTGAAAGGTTTCGCCAAATTTGTTTAGGGTTATAATTTTGGTATTGTGCGAGCAAAGTAGCCTTGGCGAGATTTCGCGTTTTTAGTTAAACCATTTTTAATTTTTATCATGAGTGGAATAAAATGGTAGTAAGATTACAGAATTCGATAAGTGAAAAGAAATAATGGTCAATCAACTGAAAAGAAAACTACCACCATATATCCGTGAGAATTTTGTTGATGATTTGCATAACATGACACAATTAAATCGTAACTCAGAAATTAGAAAAATCGAAACAGAAAATTTTTAAATGAACCGATTCGGGAATTCGAGAGAAATAACTCAGCTACAAATGGAAAAAAAATAAGCGCTAGCCAAGCAAGGCAAAGAAGTATCAACTTCTTTCGATAATAATTTGTGATGTCATATTGAATTTTCTAGCATTAATTGTTGTTCTTGTCAGGCCACAATTATTATTTAGTTTTATCAAGAATTGATAAATATCGAATTCAACATCATGGAAATAGCTGCTTAGAACTACGAACTACGTAGTTTGCATTAATCTTTGACGTTTAGTAATGCTTCTTGAATTCTCATTTCTTTCTACGTGGGCCAGAATATCCACAAGACTTTGAAAATTAATTTAAAAAGAATAAAGCGAAAAAATCATACGTACGAACAAAAATCACAACACTTTTAGCATTTTCTTCGTTACCATGTGCGTTTGTTTTAGTTTTCAATTCCGCCATTAGACAGTGACTTCAGTGCCCCCTACAGTTCGTTGGAGTTGCGAATAGCAAAATTTCATTCAAATATAAAATTTCCAGATTATTAATTCTCACCGTTAAAGATTGATAAGAAATAAGAATACCAAAACAATATACGCTATAAATATAATCTTTATGATAAGTTGCAAATTTGTCATAATAATCATGACACATTGTTACCGCATCCTAATTACCATTTCCTTTTTAATGGATATGCCTCGTATTACCTAATCTAGAAAACTAACAGTCATAATATGACGAGTGCGAATTTCATCTCCATTTGCATTCCATTCCATTTGTAGAACAAGAAACACAACGAGCAGGGTCATATTGCAATTCGTGATTGCGGAAAACATGATTTGAATTCAAGAAGTCAAAATTCAAATGATTTTTTTTTTTTTTATTCCAATTGAGCCCCAAGCCAGGTCCGTCATTTAGGGGGGAATCAGGCTGGGGGAGGGGGGAGATCATTACCAGAAGAAGAAAAAAAAAGGTTACAAAATCAAGTTTTCATGTCACTCTCAGTTAGTGCTGTTGTTGGAGTGGGGGGAGTGGGGAAACGCTGTTTCCTGAGATAGTTGAATTTGCTTTTTCACGATAAAAATAATGCAAATGAAGTGTACATTAGTTTCAAACCACCTTTACTTTTGGTTCTCTTACTGCCCCCAAAACCCCAAAGCAAGTTGCCCCAAATATTTTTTTTTTTTTTTTGCAACAACACCATAGCACCGGGCAGATTCACTTCGCTCCAAATAGACTCGAAAACTTCCAGTAAGTATAGTGACAACTTGCACTTTCTACTTCACTCTCAACTTGTTAATGCACTGAAATAATTTACAAAAGGAAGTACAATGAAAATACTCAGACGATTCTAATCGGTCGGGTTTTGTCTTTTTTTTTTTTTTCTACTGTTCGCCGATTGCTGCAGGCGTTTTTTTTATAGGAGATCAGTTCAGTACACAGGGTCTGGTTCACTTCACGATCCTCCCATTTTCGCGGACCCGCCTTTTTTTCTTAACAAATGAAGAAAATTTGAAAATATTACTATATTTTGGCAATAGCGTAAAAGTAGGAAAGAAAGTTGTATAAAATATTATAAAGAATTTCATCCCGATTTAAAATCAGCACCAAATGTTGAGAGCAAATGCATAAAAAATACGATACTATATGATTTTTTTCTTTTTTAACCTTTTTTCTGTAATAAAGCACGAATTGTAAAAAAAAAAAAACATACGGCGTTTTTTTTTTTTTTTAATATACATGCATTTGCCTAAAATTGTTAAATGTTTCTTTTTGAGAGGAAAAATAAATGGTCACCTTAGGTTTTCCCTAACAATTCCCAAAATTACCATGATATGCCGCAGAAAAACTATATTTTAATCTTTTTGAGCCCTACTCTAACAGACGCACAGTGGGGCATTTGAGCCAAAAAGCTGGCCATAAATCAAATTTTCCAAATATAATGATTATTCTGCTAGTTTTTCACTAAAAATGGTTGCTAATAATAAACTCGGGCAAGTTATATGTATACTCTTAATTTTGCTTGCTCAAACGCAACCCATAAAAGTTATACCGATTATTAACTGGCTTAGATATGTAAAAGGAAACCAAACAATTTAACAATGTTGAAGTACATATTTACTAACTGTTAAACAGACATTCGACACAGTGAAATGTACAAAAAATTAAAGCAGAGCAGATTAATTATAGTTTTGCTGTTTTACACGTACATGGGATGATGGTGATGAAAGTCTACAAACTTTTGTCATCAGTATCACTATCTTCAAAACAAAAAGATTTAAAAAATTTTATGGCTTCCTTCGATATCATTTGCCTTTTTCTCTTCATGTTAGATGATCTAACGCTACTCAAATATGGATCAGAAGTTAACAAGAGCCTATTTAAAACGTCTTCGTTACAATCCTTTCTGGAAAATTTTCTGGTGAATTTTTCTCTGTACTGCAGAAAATGCTTGTTTCTGGCTTCTGCGGCCTCTTCGGACAACTGACCGATTGGTAACAAGGCATGTGATATAATACTCGGAGCATGAACTAGTATCTTGTGGACTGTTGGTGACATAGTTTGCCAGGCATACAAATTTACATAATACTTCGCAGTATCCATGGTATACATGCCAAATTGCTCCACATTTATGTCGAAACCCGAAGATATCACCTCCAATATGATTTTAAATCGGAGAATTAGTTCTAAATCTATCCCTGTAAAGGCAGCTGCTTCATTCACGTCACCAAAAAATCTACGAGACGTGTTTCCATAGCCAACTTTAGGTACGTCAACCAGCAATCCCATTTTATTCTTGAATTCTTTTTGAATTATCACTTTGGCTGCCTTAATTTGATCTTTTTCGTTTTTCTTTGTAATACGACCTTTGAATACTCCTGCTTTTATCTTATATGATAAATGTAATAAAAATTCGAAAAACCGAATCCTAGCGTGCAGAATAGATAGCCCGAATTTAAAAGTCTCTGGATCTTCTGTGATTTTTGCTGATAAGTCATTAAAGGTTTTTGACGTGCTACCGCATATATAGCAGCGCATAGTAGATGCAGTGTAAGTGACCGCATTACACACTTTGCCGTCCACTATTGTAGGCAGTAACAAATGTTTTATTTTAATTGTTTCACTAATATTTGTTGGAACTAAGTTTTTTGCTTGATTTTCTATATGCCAAATCTCTTCGTTTGTGATGTCTTTGTTCTCTTTAATAAACCTTATTCTAATAGGTCTGCAAAATCTAGGTGACGATGGACAAGGATTCTGCCAGATAGTATTTTTGCCAGACATTAATCTAAGAGGCACAAGAGAACTGAGGAAAATGTGAGCATCAGTGCCATCCTCATTTTCAAAATTTTGTTTGTACTGGCTTTGCTTTGGTCCGTCACAACCCCACTTAAAAATCAACACAAAATCTGCAGCTTCTTCATGACTGTATGCTTGGAACACTGGCTCTAAATACATGCACAATCTTATGACTGTGTAATTTACTAAATCTTGCAACTGTATTTGAGCACAAGTTTCTTCGACAAACGTTTTCGGATAACATTCTCGCTTTGCTTTTTGTACATATTTATAACAAGGATAAACATCTTTGTTAGCCTGCTGTATGACTTCATACTGACTCCTAGACAAATTAGCTTCAACAAATATTGCTAAAGCCTCTTCCGGCGAGTGTTTTTTGATAGTAATGCAACCAGCAGTGACTGCTTTTCGAAACTTTGCTGCTCTGGTTGGAGACGTATTTATGTCTTGGATAACTTTTGCCACGTCTGTGTTGCCTATGGCACGATGACTCATTTGAGCAGCATACGTTAATTCATCAACAGCAACATTTTTTCTTAGTTCCGATGTTTTTCGGCGCTCCGTTCTTTCACTCGATTCTCCGAAATCCTTACTGGGTCTTCCTAATGGTAAAAGACCCGGAATTGAGTAGGTAGGTAACATAACCCCTTTTTTTAACCAATTTTGGTTGTTTTCTAGAAATCGGCTTTCCATTCTATTACATGCCATCCATTTTCGCATGTAAACAATTTTAAAACTGTTAATGGTGTTTTTAACTTCCGACAATTTTTCGCAAGGGCAGTTAGTAATTTTAGCTAGATTTTTAATTAGTTCCTTAAACTTTCCATCAAAGGACCTTTCTGTACTGCCAATTAACATCTTATGCAGTTGTATTCGACTCAAAGATGTAACGAAAGCCTGTGAACCTAAAAACAACCGAAAAAAGAGAAATAAATAAAAATCACAACTGCTCTATTGATCGCATTATTATTTTTTCGGGCAAATTCGGGCAAACTTTTAGTTCAGATTATCAAAATAGAGATTCTGAAGTATCACGGGGTATAATTTTCAATGAGTACAAATGAGTACAACATGTTTAAAAACCTTCACTTTTTTAGGAATTGCAAAAAAAAAACAGATATAATTTTTGTGAAGTTTGACGAACCGTACTAATGTAAAAATAGTAGTTTAAAATAAATAAAAACTGATGAATAATAGTGCACAAACCTTGCTCAACCCCGTCCATAGTAAATTACTTCACTAGAGTTACTTCTGACGTGAAAATAGTACAATGAAGTAACTTCGAGAAACTAATGACTCAAACGAAGACAGCCGTATTTCGAAAGCGCAAAGTTCTGACTGCTGGTAAATTCGACTGGTTAGTCTCAGTGCAGAGGGAACACTTCCACGTGATGCCAAGTTTATCTACCTTTTCTGAAATTTAAGGTCAAAGCTACTCATTGAAGTTTGCATTTTCGACTTTTGGCCAGCTTTTTGGCTCAAATGCCCCTCTGTGAGACGTTAAAATTTTATGCTCAATTTTTTTAAAAATAATTATGCCATTATTTTTATTACAAAACATATGGATTTATATGTAACTATGAATGTGGTTTGCAAAACAGAAAAAAAATACCACAACCACTTTTTTTAGGAAGGAAATTTCTTAACTTTTTGCACGTAAAATACGGCAACACAAATTTGCTCCAAAAACGAAAACCGCGAAATTTGAACAAAACCCAGTCTTGATTTAATGAAAAATACTGAGTGAATTTGATTTATTTCACCGCGAACCGCAGGGATCAATTATTTGGCGGTCCATTTCTGCTTTCAATTCCAGTTGATTAGCTTGGAATTAGGGGGAAGACTACCCGCCGAAGTGCACGTTAATTATAGGAGGCATAGGAAATGACCACAAGTTGTCAAATTCGTCCTTGAGATTGAGATCAAGCGGGAAGCTTTTCTAGAAAGGTTGGGATGTCAGTGATTTGACGCGTACGGGTTACCAGAAAACTTTTGCTATCGCGGTGTTGGCAAATTTCGCTTAAAACTGTTCATCAACAAATCAGAGAAAACAAAAATGTTCTTTTTTTTTCTTTTTATAAATGCAAATTATTTCTTGCTGGAACTAAAAAAAATTGCTGACCCAGTGAAAACACTTTACTTGTAGATATTGTCAAGCGCGAAGGGTTTTTTTTTTCCTCAATATCTTTTTTAACTGAGGTAGTGGGAAGCAAAGGGATGTAAGTGGAAAAATTAAAAATTTGGAGATAACCAGAGATAACCAGTACACATGGTAGGTGAACCTCTCCTCTCTCTTGGGGCGAGAAATGGTACTAGTAGCCCTGGTAGTTGCTGCTGTACAACATGATTTAGAAAAAAAAGTCAATGAAAGCCTATCTAGGAACTAATCTTTAAACGCGTTTTACTCAAAACTTGAAAATGTCCACCTGCATCCTTTTGCTTCTCACTACCTGAATTGTTGATTTTAAATAAAGCTTTCTCAGGCCGGACATTTCGATTTTTTGGGGGGAGGGAGGTACACTCAACATAAATTTTCCTGAAAAACAGCAAAAACAACGCCCACTTATATGTAAAACGTAAATACATTAATTTTCCAAAGCTAGGGGCAGTTAACCCCGTGACCCTCCTAAATAACGGTCCTGAGCTTACCCGTATCGTGCAAGACACTATTGGGTATCAGTTTTGGTCTTTAATTTACAGCAAAGTATCCTCCAACTATTGAAGATTTATTTATTTTTTAAACATATTGAACATTGCGTTAAAAAAGTTTTCTTAGCTTTTCAACTAATCATTTTTAGTGCTTGTTTCAAAAAGAAACAAGTAGTGGGTCATTCCATAGAAAACTTTGTAGGGCACCGTGGCATCTTAGTATTTTATTTCACGAGTAATATTCTAACAATGTAATGAACAAAAATGTTTTTGCCTAAGAAATCAAACAAAAATTAATTTGTAAGACAAAATTTTTCTGCTTATTACACGTTTTGAACTGAAGTATAGACCGTCACGTGCAGGATAAAAGTCTGCTTTTTCGTGTAATGGCCCACAATGAAAATTTAGTTTAAAAAAATTGTATGTTCAAAGGTAGAACAACCGGGGATTTTTTCCATTATTTTCCTTTCATTTTTCTGGTTCTGTCCATAAAACTTCCTACTAGTTGATTTTTATGAAATATTTGCTGCTAGTAATCTGAGGGTGGTCGTTCCAAGCTCGTCAGCTTGCGAGATCGAGATTCTCGCTCACGTGATCGGTTGTGACGTAGAAATGTCGCAAAGTAGTATTCTAATCTCCTCGAACCTAGCCGCAAGCTACGTTCGAGTAGATTAAAATGCTACTTTGCGATATTTCTACGTCACAACAGATCACGTGAGCGAAAATCTCGATCTCGCAAGCTGACGAGCTTGGAATGACCGCCCTGAAGGTGATTTGGAGAATCCCTTGTTCTCACTGCCAGGGTTTACAATTGTTAAATTTTGTGCACATTTAGCTGAGCGGTTTTGGACTGCATAAAGTATTAGTCTCAATAACAGTTTAATCAACATTTTTCAGTAAAACTGTATGACGTCATTAGTAGTCCAATGGCAATGACTCCGTGACTAAACTGACTATACTTGACGCTACTTAGAAAGGTCCTATCAAAACATTGACACTGATACTTACAAATAAAATGTTTAACTTTAAAGCAAACATAATAACGTTAAAATTGTACAAATAGCTATTCCACCTGTTTCGGGGTTACAAGGTATCTTTTCAATCCAAAAAAAATCTATTTGCATTAGTTAAGACTAAATTAGTTAAGACCATTCAACTAAATCAAACGAATGTCATTTTATCCATACCCCACTCCCCTCTCTCAAAATTCTTTGTGCCCCCAAAATATGTCAGCAATTCTAGCGAAATCTTAGCAAGTTTATTATGTTTGTAACTACGGTATTGATGTTTAGTAAGACAGTCAAATTTAAACATTGAAAAACTATTTTTTATGAGATTTTGTATAAACGTACATCTTACGAGAACTGTTGCAAGATACAAATTTAACGATTAAATCAGGGAGGAACGCGTAGCTTCGGGAGAATTTTTTACTATTTTTTATTTATTTATTTCAGTGTCTGAGAACGAGGAGAAAAAATGGATTCATTCTCCTTCGCAACTGAATTAAAAGCACAATTTTCTACCATTGTCAAAAAAAAAAAAAAAAAAATGTCCGGAAGAGATTTTACTCCCATCCGGTTTGATGATGTAGTTCAATAAAATCATGTGCCAAGAAAAAGAGAGTATTTATACAGATGAACAAATTCTACTTTTATTGTGGGACAGTAAAAATATGTTTGTCTAAAATGTCCTCTATTTCCAGCCACGTAAGCCTTGTTGAGAAGGTTTTTTCTAGCAATACTCACAAATAAACATCCTTTTTATGGTTGATTTAGTTATTTATTTTCCAATTTAAAAACCAAAACCAGAAATTATAAAAAGAGCAGAAATGTCGAAATTTTCAGAACATAATTGTATTTGCATTACTTTGTATTTCTGTTTACGAAACATTATTTAGCACAAGCAGTAACTTTTAGTTTACGTATTCATTGTTAAGATATTAGTTAATCAATTGTCTTACTTATACAAGCCATACCTGTTTAATGAAATTATTACCAAGTGTTTGTGGCATCTCCAAATACTTTATGGTAAATAATGTAAGTCTAATTCATGTCTCAGTATTTCTTCATGGAAAGTTATTGTGTACATAATTCATCAAAATCTAAAGAAAAACGTGAGTTAAGTTGTTGGATTTACATCAATTACCACTTACCTGCTGTTTAAACCAGTCGTAACGAAGTTTTGTACTTTTTTTCCCTCTTTCTCTTTCTTTTTTTTTTTTCTTTTCCTCTTTTGCTGCCGCTAAAAGTCCCACGTCTTTTAGTCTTCATTACCCCTCCCAGCTCCCATCCTACTTATGCTATGCCCTACTATAAAAGCAATGCTGGCTGCGCCAGTGCTATGAACTAGGATTGGCCCATTAACTTCTGAACAAACTAGGGCTAATTTGAATGGAAGCTCACGGGAACTCAGCTCCCGTGTATTTTGTGCACTTCTTTTCATTTTTACATACTAGACGTTATTCAGGCTACTTTCTTATAAAATATAGGCTGATGACTAAAGGGGCTTCCGCATTTTTTGATAAGAAATTAAACTCTGGACCCATCAGGAGAAAATTTTAGTTGCATCATCGAAAATTTTAATAAGTTTCAGGATAAAATTTTGCATTTTCTGCGTAAAAAATCAAATGAACTTACAAATATACTTTTATGCAGATAGTAAGATTTTATCCCAATTTGCACAATAAGGGATGGGATTTCACCGCCAAGAGGTCTCCATTTCCTTTTGAAGGCACTTAAAGATACTCTCCCTATAATACTGTCACTGTGTATTCTATAGTTCTGACACTCAATACCACTTAAATGGTGGTTAACCTTTTCCAGATGGTTAAATGAGCAAATCCATTTACTGCCTTCTTGACTGGCAGTGATCCAGCAGAAAGCTAGTGATCCAGGACAATAGCAAATCTACCTGTGACTCCTAGGGGACAGAGCACGTGGGAGTGACCAACAAGGTCATAAGAAAGTGGCGTCTTCTTCTAATGGCCCTCATTGGCTTGGACAAATGGACAATGAAGCCATGAAGTTCCTGAAAGCAGGCAGTTCACTTGTCTATCATGTCAACTATTGAAAGAATTTTCGGGACGATGAATAGAGAGGAAAAGGGTACACAAATGGTTGCTGTAGTCCCAATTGTTGGCAGAAAAAGAAGAAAAATTTTGAAGTTTCTTCGTTTTTCAAAGAAATTTGGGTTATCGTTCTCCAAGACTTTATTAAGGAATCATTAATAAATACTATTGAAAAATTGCTCATTTGTACTTTCAGTAATGCGCTCCATCCTATTTTGTCCCTTCTAATAATTTCAATAATAATACTGAAATCTAGGGGAAAATCCTTCACTTTAATGTGTTAGATGTTGATTTTCTGATTTGCAGACATAGACGGGGTATATACCGTCTCCCCATCCATGGCTATCTGCGATCGCCATGCCCCATCCCAAAAATTTTCTTTTTTTGACCGTAGAAAAGAATTAAAATTGACCATATCCCCAGACACACATCATTTGGGGGGTCAGAAGGGCAAAATTTACCCTCCCCCTGACTTTAAGAAAAAAATGTACAACATTTAAGTGAGCTTGGTGTGATTGTTTTCGGTATTTGGTCCCCGTCGGAATTCATTCTTGGGGCCTCTTTGTCTATATCAGAATTAAGTAAATCATTAACCATGTGCATTTATGAATACCTTCAGGGCCCCTCATAGTTGTGACATGGTAAATTCGCTAATAGCAGAATGAATAAAAATTCTCATTTAAGGACGTTTTTTGCGATTAATAAGTTATTATTTTTAATTATTATGCATAATTCTTTAGGAAATGTGAGGCCCCTTAGGAAGGTGGGGCCCCAGGCCCAGGCCTAGTTGGCCTGTGCTATAATCAGGCCCTGTCTACGCCATTGTTATTAGCGTTGAAGAGGTTCTAGCATTTTGTCGTTCATCTTTTGGCTGCACTTTAACACGTTTAGTAATTTATTTTGCATTTCTTATAATTTATGAGTTTCTCGACAAACAAAGAAAATATCACCTGCAAAACAAAGAAGGTTGTGAAGTTCGCCCTCCATTTTATCTCTTTTCTTGTTCAAATTCTAAATTTCATGTATTTCTTTCATCACAGAAGCAAACAATGCTTCGAACCTCCTCGGGCAGCTGCTTTGCCGTAACTGCTGTTTTTATTAACTCGACGTGAACTCCTTTTTACTCCATTCCGTTTCTCCATTCGACCAGACTTGAGTTATACAATGGATCAAAGTGTTTTCAAAGTCAATGAAGGCAGTAAAAAGGGCAATCCGATGTTCCATATTTCATTCAATCCAGAATTTTTGTCGTGTGAACAGGATCCGAAGTGTTGAAGTTACTTCAACATGAATCTTGTTTGTTTCTTGGTGATGAAATGTGTTAAATGAGAAACTCTCTTGTAAAACAGTGACAGTAGACTAATGAGTTTTTAATTCTCGTGTTTTAATAAGCAAAGGAATCCACTTTGCGTTGCTCCAATTTTCCGTTCCTGTAGAGTTTTTCCATTTTTTAAATAGTTATTAATAAAATAAAAAGTTTTAGTGTGTACCATGTTTTTAAAATGAAAGTATAAAATAATTTCTTTAAGCTTTATGTAGACATAAAGGCCGATACAATTTCAAAATTTCTTACAGATTGTCCAGAAAATTTTGCGTTTGTGAGTTTTTAGCAATCAAAATACTTGTGAGTTTTAAAAGGAAAAATGTCGGACGCATTCAACAAACAATTTATGCATTTATGATTTAACTTTTTTATCGCTCTGCAAATAGTATAAACTGAAACGTAAGTTTTTTCATTGATAGCTTTTCTTGACACTAAGTGTTATTTAGTACATGGGCCCATATTTTTCCTTTTAACAAAAAACAGACACCCACATACACATAAATGGTGTTAATTTGCCGCCCTCCAGAAATGGCCGTCCGGGGCAAGAGCCACGGCTCCCCCACCCCCTAGATCTGCCACTGAACATCGTTCCTAGGAGGGTGTTTTCTTTTTTAAGACTTTCATTCTATAGTTTTAATCGATACTTTGTTTCTGTTTTCTATCCTTTTAATTTTTTTTTTCTTCACTTTCACTTTCAGTGTTATCTTTTGAATAGAATAATTGCATGCGTGCAACCATTTGCCAAAATTTTAACAATCTGTACGATTTTGCTGACATTTTTAAAAGCTCCGTGTTTCTTTCTCATTGAACGAAAATTAGCTTTTTAACCCGGAGCGGAAATACGTCAGACTATCTTCAAAAGCTGATTTTTTTCATGATCGAAACTTTATTTTTCAAATATACACTGAACCATACTTTCCTACTTCTACACCTTAGAAATTAGTAGCATTTCAAAAGCTAGATTTATTTACATAGCTCTAAAAAACGTTTACTGGTGAGTGTTGGGGGGGGGGGGTGAACAAAAATTATAGAAATTTACGGAAAACTCAGTATCTGGCAAGCATGATTTGGTGACCACATAAAAGGATATCTTTTATTTTATTTATTCAAAAAAAAAAAAAAAAAAAAACAATGAAACCAACTTTTGTTAAAAGAGTTTCGTCTAAACGAGATGTATACTATTATCTTTGTTGCACGGGGGTTTTCTATTTTTCTTCATTCTGTTGTTCTAAAGTCAGTTACGGATTTCCAAATAGGCTAACGAAACCTATAACATACGCCAGCAAACATTTCTTTTAAATTTTTGATTTTGTCTTCTGCGGCCACTATAAATGGAGTATCAATTTCGCCGAATTTCTTTCACTTTTGCAGGAAATGTAGCATAGTTAGAAACTTTTTCCGGCCTATAAGGTATAAACATAGGCGGCTGTGGTTCCAAACAGTTGAGAGGTCAATAAAGTGTAGGGTGTTAGGGGGTCAGAAGCTTATTTTTATTTTTTGTTCATTCAATTTTTTAAAATTTATTTATATTTATTTATTTACTTTTATATTTGTTATTTATTTTAATTTATTATTTATTTTTAATTTATTATTTTTATTTATTTATTTATTTATTTTTTTACTCATTGTAAAATTGGGGTAGAATATTGGATTTTACTGATTAACTAACCTCCAAAAAATGTGGAATTTAACCGCGGAAGGCCACCGCAGACTTCCCCTTTCCAATTCAAAGTTCCCTTCTTATGAAATACCAATAGAAAAGTCCATTTTTTGGTGTTTTTAGTTTTTATTTTCGTGAATTAAATCAATCCACCCTGTAAAAAATCATTTTTCAGTCGATCATTAATGCTTAACTCTGAAAATTGAAGGGGCGGCAATGCCACTTTAATTTTGGAAGTAGAGGGGCAGTTGCACCTCTTATTCTTACCGTCAAGATAATCTGAAAAATCAAAGGAACATCAACTTCGGTCAAGTGAGCTTAATGAGCAGTTCGTGATTTCTCAAAAAAAAAGAGCGTAATTCTCAAAACTTTGCACACTAAAACTTTTTAATTACACAAGTCAAAAATAAAAAAGAAAGAGAGAAAGAGAATGAATGAAAACCTCCATAAGTTTGTTGAGTAAAAAACTTGAATTGTCGTTGATTAAATTCATTTTTAATAAGTAGAATTTTAACTTTTATCGCGTGTAATGAACACAAACATATTTTTTTCCTCCTTTGTTCTTCAAAATAATTAAAATTTTAATTTGATTTTCTGGTGCACAGTGTTCAAAAAAGGAAAAGAGTTGAAAGAAAACCGTGGGGATGAAACTATTGCTGCTAAGTTGAAAACTTTGATGTTTTTTTAAATGGATTCAGCAAGAAGAAAAAATGTTTCATATCTCCAAATGATTAATATCATTCATTTCATTAGATTATGCGATAGCTAATTAAAAAATTATCCTTTTGATTTTTGGCAATATTAAGAAAACATTCATCAATGGAATTATTTATGAGAAGAAAACATGAATGATTAATTACAATAGTTCTTTGATTAATAGTTTTAGATATTTAATGAAATGCAGCAGAAGGGATAAATTTTATCTCACAATGAACTAATTATTTTTTCAATAAATTTGTAAAGTGTGTATAAATATATTTTGAATTTAAAACCCAGCGAACATTTTAAGTTTTATGTTCATGTATGTTTGCTGTGTTTTTTTTTTTTTCTTCTTCTTCTTTCAATATTTTCATCGTAGTTTTACACACGTATCTAACTTAAGAAATTATGAAACGAAAACAAAACAAAAAAAAGAGATAAAGCAAGAAGTTCGTCCAAAACTAAACGAACCTAAATGTCATCGAGGCTCTGGTGTTGCTATTCCAGACTTCCAAGCCCGAAATAAGAGTGAACCTGCAGTCTGTGGATTCTATAATAAGATATTTAATGCGTGCTTCCTAGTCTCCCTTAGCTCGTTTACGAGACGGTTCTAGGACAGTTACACAGCTTTTTTATTTTTTGACAGGAGCTAATTCTTTAAAATTCGTTGCAATTTACAAGTATTTTTATTTTAGAATTACAGTAGAACCTCTCAATAAGGGACACTAAGGGGACCAGACATTTTGTCCCTTAAATAGAGGTGACCCTTATTCGGAGGTAGATGAATTGATGCATGCCGTGTAATTAGTAGTATAATACAGGGCCGGATTTAGGGGAGGGCAGGCGGGGCTACTGCCCCGGGGGCCTCCACAATAAAGGGGCCCCCACAATAAAATTTTTACAAAATATCCTAACTTTCACGGGTCAGCAAATTTTACGTTTTTTCTACCCTATAAATTATAATAATAATAATATAAAAAAATAATTGCAGTAACTTCAGGATGTATTTATAATTAAAGTGCTGATCAAAAATATCGGATATATACATATATATCAAAATATTCGGATATACATCAAAGTATCGGATGTTTTCGAAAATATGATGATCTTTTCAAACCCTGATAAGGGGCCTCCACTCCATCGTTGCCCCGGGGCCTCCACACCTCCAAATCCGGCCCTGGTATAATATCACAATAAACATTAATTATTAACATTTAAGATTAAATAATGAAAATGTATCATTATGTTAAATAAAATTCATAGTTATTCAAATTTCTAAGTTTATATTATTTTATTAATTAAAATTTAATAAAAATTCTTGTAATGGCAAAGTTTTGTATCATACAGAAAAATTTTTGGAGTAATTCATTACATGTATTTGCTTTATGTTATGTAATTTACAATTCAATACTATGTGAATTACAATTTATGTTCAGATTTTTAAAGTTTTATAAGCAAAGCTAATTTGTTGCTCTGCACTCTTCGTCGGCCCTGAACCTACTCGAATAAATTGTTGAGAGGGCAAATTATGCATGTTAATTTCAGCAAGTTTTTTTGCAATACATTACTTGTTTCCTTGAAAGATGTTTTTGTCAAACTTACCTCAATTAATTTTTACAGAAAACGTGAATCTTGTATCTCAGTAAATTCACTATTTCTTAAGCGCTTATACATTATTTTTTGCTTTGTGACTGTCCCTTAAACAGAGTGTCCCTTAATTAGAGGTAAATATATGAAAGTCCCTATTCAATGGGACTGGGACCAGAAAAAATGTCCTTTAAATAGAGGTGTCCCTTATTCGGAGGTGTCCCCTTAATGGAGGTCCTACTGTATAATAATCAATAATCGTCAGCTTTTATTGAGAAGTAAAATTATTTTTTTCCCATTCTCTGCAAAATTTTTGCAAATCATTTTTGAGAAGCTCAAGAAATACGAGAACCTACATTGAGACTTTAAAATCTCCATTGCAATGAAAGTTGGGCCAGCATTTAAGGGCAGAAAATTTTAGCAGAAAGTTAACGACCGAGAACTGTCGTGTTTAAGCTTTTAATTTAAGAACCAATACAGGGTGGGCAGGTAAAATGCAGTAGCTGCAATTTTTCGTCCCCCCCCCCCTTTTTTTTTTAAATTTTTTTCATGTATTGATCGGATGCTTTATTGTACAAGATTGCTTATTCGGTTTTTTCTGAAAAAAAAAAGCACGAATAAAATGTCTAATTCCAACAGTTCTCTATTGTTGGTATGGAATCCAGAACGCATTTCTTTCAAATATCTCGAAAGCTCATTTCTTCAGATACAGCCGTTTACCTGCTCACGGCAGAATATTCAATTACAATTCTTGCACAAAATAATTAGAGAGAATGATTTTTCTAACACGCTTTATGATAGCTCTAAGGAAACAAATAAATGAAATGAAATAAAATAAAATACCTTCCAAACTCTGAGTTGCAATAAAAATGGCTATTAATACAATTTTGACCAAAGTTCAAAAACCATTTATTATTTGCATTGCCGTAATCATTATGAATTTTTTACTCATTAAATATAGAGAATAATTTAAAACAACAAAAAAATAAAAATAATAAAAAAATCATTAAAAATTGTCCATTTGTGATTCATTTTTTTGTTCAATAACTCAACAGTTACATGATTTTCTACGTAAATAAATCTGTGATTTTCACTTTTATGTAAGGGCGTCTACACCTATTAAATCATGTCGATTATCTTACGAAAGATTTTCTGTGAGATCGCTGTAAGTTTTGTTGGTTTGGATATTTTAATTCTTTCTCTGCCTAATCAAACTGTGCGTGAACATAAATTGTTCTATAATGATGATTTCGCTTCGCTGTTTTTATTATTTTTAATTATCAGAAAGTGATTCATTATTGTGCGTTCTAATACTCTAATTAAGCATTTAATATAAAAAATATATTTATTAATTAATGCTAAGTGATTGTTTTTTTTAATGTTTTTTGTTCCCGACAATGGATAAAATCCAATGAGTCTATTTGAATGCGTGTTGAAGTTTGAAATGAGAATGGCGGACCTTTTTTTCGATTCTGCCCCCCCCCCCCCCCCCCCCCCGTTAAATTCCTGTGTGCGCCGCCGCCGCTGAAAGGAGCAAAACCAAAAATTTTGCGGTTTGTATTCGCGCTCCAATATTCACGCCATTGGCGACGGAGAACAATCTTACTACAAAGCAACCCTATCCGAAAGTGCCAACCGCTGCGTTTACTCAAGCGGTTGCAAAAAGCACATGTGTTTGTTGGTGGTAAGGTTATTTCCCGACGAAACGGGCTGTCTGGGAAGTTTGAAATAGTTGTCGGCGTAGTTCTGAAAGAGAATGGGAGCTTTTATGTCTTCGCACTGCCCTGTGGATTTTCAAGTGCCCTGTTCTGGGAGTGGAATGCACTTTCACAAAATTTTAACAATCCGTGTGATTTTGCTTCGTTTGTGAATTTTTAGAATGCAGTTTCGTGAACTTTTTTGCAATTTGTGATTTTGCTTGCTTCATTTGTAAATTATTGATCATTTTTGGAATGCAATTTCATGAGTTTTTTTAATCAAAGTGGTTTTGCTTAAGTAGTGAATATTTTGTAATATTTGGAATGCAGTTTCATGAAAGATTAAGTCAGTGTGGTTTTGCTTCAATTGTGAATATTTTGTGACATTTGGAAATTGAATAGTTTCATGAAATTATAACAATCAGTGTGATTCTACTTCATTTGAGAACTATATTTGGGATTTATAATTTTCGAAGATGGGAAAAGTGTCAAGTAAATGCTGGAGACCTCCTACGAAAGGTAAAACAATTCATTTTCATTATTTCTCCCAAGTTTTTATGATGTAATTTTGTATGTATGTTATTTTTCGTACAAGGATTTTTCTAGAGTGATTGATTGATAGATTTGTTTAAGGGTCATTTCACGCTATTTTTGTTTTTTAATTTACTTTTTAATTTACTATTTGATTTGCAAATTATTTTTATTTGAGTTGGTGTGTTGGTAGGAAATCTCAAAATAAAATAATATGCTAATCAAACAGTAAATTAAAACGTTATGGCTAAAAAAGGTCACGTTACAAACTCTACATAAATGTCAAAAATACCGTGAAATGACCCTTAAGCTTTTAAAAAATGTTACATTTTGACTGAAAACACATTAAATGAAGACGCGAAAAACCTTTTCAGAGAAGTTAAGAAGATTTTAAACTGACTGGAATGAAAAAAAAAATGTAAAAAAAAAAATGACGAGGAGATGCTGAAGCAGTGAGACAGCAGGGTCGCCCCCCCGGGGGGGGGGGTTGTCATGAAGCAGACTTCACCATTGATTTTTTTGGGGGGGGGATTAGGTTTTTTCGTTTTTTTTTTTTTTTTTTGTAGAGTTCTTGTTGTATTTGGGACTGGGGTGAAACACTGCTCTTGGGGGAGGGGAGGCATCCGTGGAGACAGGTTTATACTTTGTGAACAGACGTGCTCTTTCAACATACCCGTCATTTTATATATTTACCTCGGGGGGGGGGGGTGGCAAGCCATATAAACTCAGTTATATATTACGTGAAAAAAAAATGCATGCATTCAAATAGAGATGCATCATATTTCTCAAAGCCAGCGCGAGGGGGAAGGGGAGGTACAATGCCCTCTCCTGACCCCCCCCCCCCAAATGCCGGGACTGTTTTTGAATCTTGCCCAGTTTATGTGATCTAGATTTATTGAACAAATTACCTCACTTATTTCAGTACAATCTGTTTAAAGGTCTGCCCTACTGAAGTGCTTCATTATGTTACCGCAGGGTGGAATGTTTGAACTAACGATAATTATAACTGACACGTGCCCAATGCTTCTCAGTGGGAACATTGATTCAGCTTTCGCGGCATTAACGGGGAATGGTCTTTTAATGATGAAATATGGTTCAATATCGTCAGACGATGGAAATTCGCCTAAGTCAAACGCTAACTTTAACTTTTATTGTTATTTTCCTTTTTGTGGTATTATACATTTAAGGATTTTTCTAGAAGGAGACATAGTAAAAGTTCATTAAAATGATATAATGAGCAACGCCTGCAATCAGAGTAAATTTTGAAAAATAAGCACTTTAATAACAAATAATGGTCGAAAGTAGAGGGGGGGGGGAGTTTTCTATTGGTGAAATTTTTCTTCTGGGAAAAAATTGAAACATGGAATTAATCCATGGCGAGACAAATATGAGCGCTTATGAAATGAAATCAATTGTATCAAACTAATGAACAGACTTACTGAAGGACATAAGTTTGCTGCAAAAAAATTCCTAAATGATATTCTATTTTCGTAAATAGTTCATTTTTGCAATTGCGATTACTAAAAGGATACATTTACAACAACCCAGTAAAGGCTTAACCTCCTGACATCTTGAAACGAGGAAATAACATGTGTTAATATCTAAAGTTAAGAAAAATAAGAAATGTTTTTTGAAGAAATGAAAGAAAAACCGTTTTTGTTGGAATACATCCTTGAAAAAGATCACGATCGCAACTATCAATCGCCTCCTGACGTCTTGAGACGGGGGAATAAAAACTGCCCAATTTTAAGCTAGAAAAATATGAAGTAATAAATGTTTTAAATAAGTGATTGAAAAATATGTTTGTTTGAATGCATGCTTGAGGAAGAACACAATCGAGTTATTAATCGCCTCCTGATATCTTGAAAAGCGAGTATAAAAATTGTCCTATTTTAAGTTATGAAAATACTAAGAAGTAATGTGTTTTAAACGATAAGTGAATGAAAAGCTTGAGTACGTTTTCGTAGAAGAAAACGAAATAAGAATGAAACAAAAATTACAAATTATTTTTAAATGAATTTTCCAAACCTCTTTCTGAAAATTCAGTTGAACTTGGCTGTGATCTCATTTAGAGTGACAACTTTGTGATAACGTAAAAAAAAAAAAAAAAAAAAAAAAAAAAAATGACGAGTCCCTCCATTCGACTATGATACCATAAGCGAACCGACTGAAGTTGTGTGAAATTTACAAAAAACTTCAGAAGCAAATTATGATACCCGACAAAGTTTGCTTGAAAGTACCTAAACTGGGCTAGTCCATACTACAATTTCTTAATGCTGTGAAATTTTTCTCTACTTCATTCATTTATTCCTTTAATAGTAGAAAAAAAAAGTGCCGTAAAGACTCACGATAGAAGTGAAACTTTATTTAGTTTCTTTTTTTACATTCTGAACTGTCACTTCACCCGCACGTTTTCTCACACCACGCTCTTGCGCCTGACTTATAGGCATATTCACAACAAAATTGTGCATTTAAATGAAGAAAATAGATTATAAACAACGAGAAAACTAAACTATACTCGAAATGCGCTTTTTAGTTGTTGCTAAAAACAATGAAAAATAGTAGTAACTTTCAAGGAATTTGACCAACTAATTTCAAGGCTGAAATTAGGGCCGTGGTGGCCTGATCGGTATGGTATCGAAGTTCTAACCGGAGGGTCCCGGGTTCGATCCTAGCCGGCCGAAGATCCACCGTCTTCATTAATTGTGACTGGGGGACGTTAAAAATGCTCGTGCTGACAAAGTCCTCCAAGTGAAACGATACCTCTTGGGATGCTGGGCCAGGGATTGCTCGGCTTTTGGTCTGGATTAAAAAATTAGAGCTGTCGTTAGGGTCCCATCCAATTGGTTAAACCACAAATAGTGGTAGGTGCGGGGGTCCTTGGAGGAGTGAAAAGTAAGAGTAAAAGATTGAACTTCAGCAATGTGGATTACATTATACTTTTAAACTGATCACTTGGCTTGAATCAAAGAAATGTTCGAAAACCTGCATTATTTGAAAAGTTTAAATTGCGTAAAATCCACAAACGTATACTTGCTTAGTTCAACCTTGAAGTTTATTTGTTTTTCATTGTTTTTGTCGACGATTAAAAAGCGGAAGTATTTTAACTTTATATTACTGAGTTAAAGCTAAATAAATACAGGTAGTTATCAAAATAATGGAAACACTCTGTGACAACTGTGTTGGGAATCGCTACTCTGCCGTAAATGTTCTGTTAAAACGTAAATAAAGGTGCCTTCTGGCTATAATCACTCACACTGGTGAATCCAGATGGTGATTGAGTTCTGTGGTCACTTTTGCTTCTATTGTTCGCTTTTTAGACATTACAATCCACTTCAATACCCGTCGGTCTCTTTTCACTGAGCTTTTATTTCCGTCCACTATTTTGCTTTGCTGAGCTTGTCAGCGCTGTGTGTATGCTGTTATGGCTTTAGATACTGGATCTCTAGAAACGCCAAAAAGTTGAGATGTTTCTGTTACACTTGCTCCAACTAGACGTGCTCCAACAATTTGGTATCTTTTAAAATTTGAGAGGTCTGACATTTTACGCGCTTGAAAAAAATCCAAAACTGCCAGAATTTCAATTAAGCCACCATATACTACCAGAATATGTACATTGCTATTTATATAAAAAAAAAAAATCAGAAATCTAGTTTTATTCTTTATTACTTATGAAGCACGTTCAAAAATCACTTTTATTCACAAGTGTTTCCATTATTTTGATAACTACCTGTACCTATGGGCTGAGAAGTAAAATAAGAAATAACAACGTTAAAAAGCACAGATTGTTGCAGACACGTGTTTCGGCGTTGCAAGGAACGCTTTTTTCAATGCAAAAGAAAAGAGCTTATAAATGAAAAAGCATTCGACATCTTATTATACATTTCCTTTGTTTTTGGCAACAATTTAAAAACAACTACATCACTTCCATCACACAAAAAGATTACGAATCAAAAAGATCAAAGCCCTCATCCCTAGTATACAAAAATTTCACTTCGAAAAACATAATCAGCGAACAGTTTTATCCCCAGAAATACAAAGAGTTAAAAAAAATTACAACAATACAAGTCACATGAATAAAAAATCCTCTGAAATTGCTGATGTTTTAACAATTTGCTCACTTCTCAGAATTAACCAATACCAAAGTGTGTAACGTATAACCAACTACATAATTCTTTCAACTTCTTCGCGAAAATCTTATTTATTACTGAATCATTAATTAAATCTGCAATGAATTTGTATGATACGCTCTTTAATGCTTGCAGTGTGCTGTACTCACGGAGTTTGAAAGAGCGTTATTCTTCAATCAAGTTGTCAAAATTATTTTCGATCTAAAGTAATGTAGTCCGAAAAAGAAAATTTTCTTCTTTTGTTCAGTTGTAAATGATCATATATCAGTACGATTTTTTTTTTCTGTGGCTATTATATTAAAAATAAATCATCTCTAATAACAGAAAAAGAATAAAAAAGATTGATTAATCTAGCACTAAAAATTATCGAAAAAACAAGTCTATATTTCAAATAAAACTTGTATTTCCGTCTGAGATTAAACACGTTCATCTTTGGATCTGAGTATTTTTTGACTACATTAATGAAATCATGATTAATGAGTACTTGAACCTTGAAAAGAGTGTTTTAAAGCTCAAAACTTTGGAACAGCTATTTAAGTCCCAACTTTATCAAACGCAGACAGCATTTCAGCATCCATTTTCATCAAGGGGGATGCAGAAATTTTTCAAGGAGGGGCGATTGATTTTTTTAAAACTTTTACTACCCATCCGAATTACACATGCTTAGAGTGTGTGCGAAGGAGGACAGAAGGTCCCGAAACATATTTGTATGAAACAACTTAAAAATTTAATAAAAGATTTTGTCTAGTAGGGAGAGGTACGAGGTACCGAATCTATTCCATTCCTTCTTCGTTGCCAAAGGTATTCCAAAATTGTGTTTTAGAAGCATTAGTTTCGTAATAATTCTGCGGGAATGTTTCGAAATCTCTTCCTCCTAGCATCATCGAAAGTCGTCTACAATTACGTTTTTTTGAGCAATCACGATTGCTTATTGCTTTCATTTGACTGTTTTTGAGGTCCTTTGATTTTTCCCACCGCTACCCTCTGCACCATCACCGTGGACAGGCGGGCTCCTCACGCTGCTGCTTCTATAGCGAAAACCGTCTCCAGGTTGCATCCATGTCCTACACACACGCGCATACATACACACCTACACACACACACACACAAACACACATACATACATACAGACACTTACACATATACACACACAAAAACCTACACACACACACAAAACTACCCACACTTTCATGCCTGCACACAGACACAAACACACATGCCTACACACACATACCCCATACACACAAACACACATATCCCCCCCCCACACACACACTCGTGATTGCGAAAAACATAATTTGAATTCAAGATGTCAAAATTCAAATTTTTTTTTTTTTGAAAATTCAGTTTCTAAAAATTACCAGAGGAAACTTTCCTAAACCGCATTTCTTCCCATAACACTATCTGAGATTGTCTACAATCTCATCTTTACGACTTAAATTTTGCAAAATATCCGGGAAAAGGACTCTGAATCTCTCCTTTCCTCCTCTTCCTTCTAACATTAACAATGAATGATTGTCTAATGTCTACAGTTGGTAGGGAATTAATGTATTCGGCGATATCTACTAGTGATGGGCATAATCGAGTACTCATAATCGAATCACTCGATTATTCAAGATCATTCGAGAACTCGATTATCATGAGTTCTCGATTATCACTTTTCGAGTTCTCGAGCGATGAGCTTCTCGAGTTCTCGATTATCACTTTCCGAGTACTCGAGCGATCAACTGCTCGAGTTCTCGTTTGTCTTTTCCGAGTGCTCGAGCTATCAACTGCTCGAGTTCTCGCTTTGAACTTCTCGAGATGTCAATCACTCGAGCAGTGTAATTTTCGATCGATTTGAGAATCGAATGAACCTTTCAATATAAGTGACTTCTGACAGGGGTGCCCACCTAGAAAGGGGGGGGGTCATAGCGGAGACTGCGCCATTAAAATTTTTAGGGGGTGTGTTTTAAGGGGTATTTTTCTTATTTTTGGGGGGCTCTGCGATATTGAGGGGGTGCGCCCTTGACCTCAGGGGGGCACCCCCGCTTCTGAAGTGATTCAGTTGCAGGGACGGATTTGTCATTTTGGGGGTCAGAGGGCTGGTTTCGAAAAGTTAATGATTTTACTTATGAATGGGCATGGTTTTTGTTGCCTTCCAAAAAGATATGCATTGAGACCCTTTAACCCTTCCCCAGAAAAAATTGCAGTGACGGGCTGCGCTGAGGTGCCCACAGGGGAGGTGGGTCATAGCGTAGACTGCGCTATTAAAATTCTCAATGGACGTTAATCTTTTTTAGGGAATATCCTTCTTGAGGGGGGGGGGGGTTGAGGGATATTTTTCGCTTTTTTTTTGGGTGGGGAGGTCTCTGCTATATTGAGGGTGGGTGTCCTTGTCCTCATGGCGGGTGGGCACCCCTGCTTCTGAAGTGTTTCATTTGCAGGGGCGGATCCATCATTCAGGGGGGTCAGAGGGCTAGCTTTGAAAAGTTAATGATGTTTCATTCGAATAGTGTTATAATTGAATGTATGCTGTCGAATGCTTGATTATCAAATGATTATTTGGGATGCTTTGGTAGTCTAATGACATGTTTGGTGGAAGTGAGGGCGCTAATAAGGTTCTAACTTGAGAGGCATTAAAATTAAAATTATATTTCAGGTAAAAAGGGGGAACACTTAAGTTGAAAACCTGAGGGGAAGTCTTCCCCCTTACGTCCACCTTCGACTATACCATTGGGTAATGATACAGGTCTAACAGGCAATAACAAACGTTTTAGAGCCCAACTATACAGATTACTGCAGACACGTGTTTCGGGGTTTCAGGGAACCCTTTTTCAACGCAAAATAGTGAGATTGTGGATGTAAGGACATTACAGGATGTCTTTAGGGATCATTCATTAATTACGTAAGGGTTCCGAGAGGGAGGGGGGTTGGAAAAATGTCTACATACTTGGGGGGGGGCGTCAAATCCATTCTCACGCAATATTTTCCAGGTTGATGTTTTACATTTGAAATTGCGCGGTCAAGTGGTTTGACGGGGATTATACATTTTATTTGCGTGTGGAAAATAAAAAACCTATTAGGATAAGCTGTTTTTTATTTGTTTTACGAAGAATGAATAGTGTAAAACATAATAAAAGATTCGTACTATGCATAGCATATTTTATTTTTAATAAGTATCGCATCATATACCAAAAAAAAAAATGTCGAAAAAATATTATGTCTAGATTCCAACTTTTTAGTAAATATTTCATTACACAAAAAGGATTAATTTAATAATAGTGAATTTAATTTCGATTCCAGTGATGTTAAATTCGTTATTTCATTATTTTGAAAAACGAAATGGAATCTTACGTAAGAATAGGGGGAGGGGTTTGAAAAATCTTACGTACCCTTACATAGGGGGAGGGGGGCAAAAAATTGCCAAAATCATCCTTACGTAACTAATGAATGGTCCCTTACATGCAAAAGCTTACCATTTTGTTTAAAAAAGGGTACCTTAAAACTCCAAAACACGTTTCAGCAGTACTCTGTATATTTGGGATACAAAACGTTTGTTATTTCATGTTACTTTTCGGCACTAAGGTATTTACTTATTCCTTAATAAAACAAGTGGTTTACTTCTCGTGTAATTCCTTCCTATGTGTGCAAATAAGAGGGGAGGGGGGAGGGTGGAGTTTTGACACAAACTGCGGGATTGTAATTTTTAGGGGATTTTGTCTTTTTGGGGGTATTGCTCTTGGGGAAGAGCTTCATAGGTGGTACGCCTTCGCTCTTGGGATGGATAGATTTGGAATGATTTTAAAATAGAATGAATGCTTTTCGCTTGCTTTATTCGAATAGGGTTATAGTTGAATGTTTGGCGTCGAATTTTCGATAATTGAGAGATTCCTTAATAATCGAACGATATTTTTCGAACAAAAATTGTTAATTATCATATGAGTGGATTTACGGCGGGGCATGTGTTGTGTGAGTGGCGGATACAACGGGAAAATCATGGGGATCATGCCCCCTCCCCCCCACCCTAAACCGTCGACAACAGTATCCGTACACATTATGTTCAAACACTTCATGCATAAAATGTCAACGATGACAGTATCTTTTCATTTCATTAATTATTTTTCAAAGTAAATATTTGAAACTACTTCGTTTCGTTGCTCATGAAATTAATTTGCAACGTTAATCCCCAATCAGGTGCCTTATTCCTGACCGATTTGGTGCTTTTTTTCTGACTCCCAAACAGATTCAGACATTTTTCGTACCAAAAACGGGAATTTCATTCATGGGGGTGGGGGCTTTCTTAAACATGAGCCCCCTCCCCCATCCCCCCCAAAAAATGGTTTTCTGTATCCGGCACTGGTGTGATTCGGTGGCGAAATCTTGAAACAAAGGGTAGAGAAACGCTTTCCATACTGTTTTGAACTTGACAATTATTAAAATCAAATATGTACAATTTTTATTAAAAAGTGAGTGATAATGATAATATGGGCGGGTCTTTGGGCGACACTAGCAGGTCTAAACTTGAGAGTTGTTAAACTTAAAAATATATTGAATCAGTATGGTACAAACCGTGTAATTTAAAATTTAAGGTGGTCTTAGCTCTTTTTCGGATTATTGTTTCTTAGGGGGAGGGGGAAGGGAAATTGTCATAAGAGGCGCGCCATTGCTCACAGGGACGGACCGAAACCCCTGTCATTCTATAAAGTTTCAGAATCAAATGCTAGCTTCTCAAGTACTTTTTTTCGAATGGGGTTACTCAGAGAGCACACTTCGTTGAGATAAAGATTTTAAAACGATTGTTAACGTTGTGACAATTTGTTGAAACGTTTGTGAAACGTTTAAACGCAATGTGTTTATAATGCAGTGGTGCCCATTCCCCCCCCCCCCTGGCGATGACACTCATCCCTCAAATGCGACGGAGAACCCCCAGAACGAGAGCCCCTTAAAGTAAGACTAAAAGCCTTCTTACCCTCTCCTCTTCAAAACTTCAATGGCGTGGTCTGCGCCATGAATCCCCCCCCCCCGCCCTCTCTCTCGTGGGGACCTTTGTTTAATATATTGCTTGTTGTCGAATGTTCGGTTATAGAGCGTCTCGGATGATTTGAAAACCGGATACGTAATCTGCTTTTCAGAGAAACTTGGTAATCAATTTAAACCTTTTTGAGAACCAACGCACGAAAAATGAAGCGCAGCTACGGAACCTTAAGTTCCGAAATGGACCGTCGCGAGCCAAAGCATTTTCAGCAGTTTTGCCTCAACTTTACAAAAATAAATAAATAAATAATCTCATAAAATCAGCACATCAATTGACTCCAAATTTTTAAGTTGAGTGAATAATATACTAATCAACATTTATGAAAATATAAGGAATATGACATTGAAAATATAAGGAATATGACATAACCAGAAGCGAGTAAAACAAGAAAAACATTTAAATTCAACTACGCACGTGAAAATAAATGCTACGTACAAAAGTCGTCATAAATATCTTAAGTATGGAATTTGAAAAAAAAAAGAACATCTGAAAAGAATGTTATTTTTATTTAAAATAATGGGCCAAAGAGTGGAATAAGCTAATATTAATCCCATACGACAATCGCCCACATTTCTTTTTAATGCACTCAGAAACATTTCAACTTCACTCCCTACACGTTTACTGTTATTACATATTTCCCAAATCAGCGAATGAAAAAGAAAAATAAAAAAGAGCGAATCAAGAAAGAAAAAAAATAATAATAAACTTCAATGCAATACAAGTCACACTAAACTTTCAATGCGCCGGGAATCTCAATCTTCTGGAAAACGCAGTCAGAAATATTTTACCCTCCCTCCTTATGTATCAGTCAGATAAATATAACTCCACTAACAAGAACATAAAAAAGAAGCAATAAACTAGAATAAATGAGTCCTTTTGCGCAGAGAGAGCAACGATTCCACTACTTGTTTACATTATTAACTTTGTGTTTGAGTGCCCGAAACCATTCGAAATAACCACGTGATATCTGAGAATCATTAGTTTAAATACATAACCGTTCGCATAAATCACTCAGAATGAATGTAAAAAAAAAAATAAAAATCGAGAAATCAATCTGTTACACAAATTGAAATGAAGGGGGGAGGGGGGTGATAGCGCACCATTTCAATCGCTACGGGGCATCTCCTGAGGGCCACCAAGAGTCAAGGGCCCATTGCCAGTTCTCTAGCCGCTACCAATAAACCTATAAAAGTTTAGACTACTCCGAGCCGAATCGCCCAAATGCTGAGCTCCTAGTTTCAAGCTAACAGGGAATCTCGTCGAAACAGCATCCCCAAGGATTGCGACCCCTAAATGAAGACTAAAATCTATCAAATTGACCCCCTAAAACAGGCTTGCGTTCCGAACTTTTCCGGAGGGTAGGGGGGCAAAGGGTGTATCTGCTCATTTTATCGGAAAACAAGAAAAAACTAGACCCACTTAAACGTAAAAACTAAATTTTTTCAAGGAATTGGGGGGCGGGGATGGGCAGTCCCGTTATTTCGAACTTTATAAGAGAGGACGAGGGATTAAAGAGTATCCTACGAGTTGCATATTATGCCGAATAACAGCAAGAATTTCATATAACTTCTAAAAGCCAGGAGGGTTCGCCCCTTATTATACCCTTAAATGATAGGCCTGATGGCACATTCCTATTTCGAGCGTCTCCCTGCCAAAACAACTAGGGAATTCAACTGTTCCAAAAGTCAAGGGTATCCACCTCCCCCCCCCCTCCTTTCGCAGGGCAATGGTGCACCTTCTCAAATGTTACGGAGCATCCGTCTAGAAAGAGCTCCCCCTCTCCCGAAATGAGATTTAAAAAACCACTTTTATAGAAATTTCGGTTTCGCAAGCTGCGCCATGGACCCCCTGCCCCCTCCCGAAATTGAGATTTAAAAAACCAGCACTAAAAATTTTAATGGCACAGGCAGCGCCATGCCCCACCCCACCCGAAAATGAGATAAAAAACACTCTGAAAAACCGGCCATTGGCGCAGGCTGCACCATGCCCCCTCTCCCATTATAGTGGGCGCCCCTGTAGCAGTCTACTCAATTCTGGAAAAGCTCAGAAAATGAATTACTTGAGTACTCGATTCAAACGTCTCGAGATCTCGATTTGAAACATCTCGAGATCTCGATTTAAAACATCTCGAGATCTCGATTTAAAACATCTCGAGATCTCGATTCAAAAGATCTCGAGAAGTCAATTGCTCGAGTACTCGATTCAAAAGATCTCGAGAAGTCAATCACTCGATTCCAAAGATCTCGAGAAGTCAATCACTCGAGTACTCGATTCCAAAGATCTCGAGAAGTCAATCGCTCGAGTACTCGATTCGGAACATCTCGTTTATCAATCGCTCGAGTTCTCGAATTCAAAAGACTTCGATTATCAATCACTCGAGTGATCAACTTGAAAAGATCTCGATTATCAATCACTCGATTATCAGAAGTACTCGATTCCCGAGATCTCGATTATCAAAAGATCTCGATTATGCCCATCACTAATATCTACGAGGTCTGATATAGCACATGCTGTGAACTTCTCTTTAGTCAATACAGGAAAGCGTGCTTTACGATATTTGAAGAACACCATTGGTCATGGATTTGTTCATCGAAATTGCGACATATCTTTTGTTGGTTACACTGATTCATATTGGACAAACTGTCCAATATATAGAAGATCATTAACGCTTAACAGCCAACTGATTTATTTTTTGTTGGGGTTTTAGCTAGCTGGGACAGTAGCAAGCAATGTACCGTCGCACTATCGTCGACTCCAAGTATATGGCTCTCACAAATGGAGCAAAGGAATCTATTTACTTAAATAAATTGTTAAGTGAATAGTTGAATATAAAAATGGGAAAAGTTCAAATTGTTTTACTGGTGACATGGGTGGAATTAAATAAAAATCCCATTTTTCAGAAACGTGCTACACATATTGATGTGCGGTTTCATTTCGTTAGAGAAAAAGGTAAACTGTATAAAAAGGTACTATCGAACTTAACTTTGTTCCAACTGAAAATATATGTGCAGACATTTTAAAGAAAGCATTGTTAAATAAAAAACATTTTTAAAAATGTTGCCATTTGATTGCGTGTTATTATTATAGACATGTAAAATAGTTGCAATAGTTGCAAGGATAACTTCCTTGCAGGAGTATGAAACTTTCAGTCTTGTAGTTATACGTATTCTTGTATATTTCAACTCGTTCTAAATGTTTCAGTGCACAAAACTTTCACTGAGTGCTTTTAGCCAACCTAGCAAAATGGACAAAGGGCATCACAGCTGATAGATTCTACGTGGTAAGAAACTGGTCCCATTTATAGATACGCACCATCATAGTGTTCATTCATAAATATTAGGTTATTATAGTTGAAAAACTAAATTAATAAAATAACCACATGATATTAAAGCTCTGAAATAAAACACGACATTTTATAAGATTGTCTTTCCCACTTGTGCTGTGCAATGTGCACACGCACCATCGTGATGTTCATTCAGAAGTTATACATCGAATTACACAGGGGAATAGAAGAAAGTTTTTCTGGTGCCTAAAGTTAGAGAACGGATTTTAGATATGTTTAGCTCTCTGAATCGAAATATGGAATTAGTTTTTCTCTATCAGCTCTACTTTTTCAGATAAGTACTGCTGTTTTCCCCAAAATATGCAGTTTTTACTCCATTTTGTGCACTTTTAAAACTAGGCATCTGAAACATTGCTTGCAGCATATTTGCCCTATTGTCAGTCTGCAGTCGAGTTCCGTTCAGAAAAATTCACTACAGTGAAACCTGTGTAAGTTGACCACTTGCGGTGGCCTACTTTAGCGGTCAACTTAAATAGGTGGTCAACTTATAAAAGTTGTTTTATATGATAAGAAACAATTCCGTACCTGTGAAAAAAGCGGCCAACATAGACAGGTGGTCAACCTACAAGGGTGGTCAACTTCACAGGTTTTACTGTAATATTTTCAGGGCGCGATTTATATAGTGAGTGACCCTAAACAAACATTTTTCGGGGGTCCTCTGCAGTCAAACCTTATAAACGTAAGCATTAATGGAGAACCAGAGGGTGGTGGTTTCACTGGGTTGAGGTGTTGAACCACTCATTCAAAATACTTGTTTTGGAAGGCAGAGCGACCCACACTGGTAAAACTCAAGAAATGTATATAAATAAAGTACCTTAATTTTCTTTCATTTTCTTAAATAATAGACTACTACAATTTAAGTCTTTTTGGCACCGGGGAGCCTTGGCCAACAGCCTAATTGGTTTGTTGAGTAATTGAGCTATGATTTATTTGCATAATACAATAGGAATAAAAATTCCATGTTTCATTTTTTATTTGATCTATGGATGTAACTCGAACCCATATCATTCATGTATATTTCAAGGTTATATCTTAGAAATTTGAGCTCTTTTGCAAAAACTGTGATGTCAGGTTTTAATTAAGGATACCAAAATGAAATCAGTTCCAAATACCCTTGCACTAAAATGACTGTCCCCTGTTTTGAGTGTTATAGTAGTATGATGAAAATTTTTACATTTCCCCAAAAATCATTGAAATCTGATGAAAAACAGACATCGACTTAAATAAGATTCTACTAAGTGAGAAACTATCTCACACTTGTAGACACGCACCGTCGTGGGGGGTTCATTCATAAGTAACGGACGGACAGAAATTCATTTTCGTTGGTAAACTAGATGACTGCCTCCATTCATAGAAATCGTTTGGGTGGGTGCCGGGGCACTCTGCTGGAACTCCGGCATAAATTCATTCCCCACCGGAAGAACATGTTGTGTTAATGGAACGACAGAAAGAGATGACGCGTCAGGTATGGCACGCCACTGAGCCTGCATAATATATCATTCCAGAAAGCAATGAAGGTTGGGCGAAATGAAGGTTGCTCAGTTGAATTAGTTCTGTGATGTAATTAAGGTCAACATGGTTTAAAATGTAGTGTTAGCACCATGTATTGTTTTAACGTTTTTTGATGCTTTTGGAGAGCTGAACTCGTGGTGAATTAGATTTTTTTAGTTTATTTATTTTAATTAGAGAATATTTTGAGGACTTGGTGTTCTGCTATTGTGTGTAAGTAGTGGGAGATGCTGAACTCGGAAAGTTTATTTGTTGGTTAAAGCTTGACCACAGAGACATGGCAGATGACCTTGAAGCGGAAAGTCATTTGTATCGTTTGAGGCATTGAGAAGCAAAGGGATGTATTGTGAGGCTCTGAGAAGTTGAGCTCCGACTCTGACAAAGTTTACCTCTGTTTCGGAAAATAGGGAGGGGTAATTGGCGCTAAATTGAGCTGAGAAACTCTCTTAGTAGTTCTTCAAAAATATTCCAACTAAACTCCGAACCAATGACACATCAATTTTCCACTAAACTCCCCTTAAAACGGGTAAACATAGTCAAGGTCACAACTCAACTAACCAGAGCTGCAATATAAGTGGACATTTTCAAATTTTGAGTAAAACGCGTTTAGAGATAACGTCCTAGGTAGGATTTCATTAAATTTTTCTTTTCTAAATCATGCTGTACAACAGCAACTACCAGGGCTACTAGTACCATCTCTTGCCTCAAGACTGAGGAGAAGTTCACCTACCATTTGTCCTGGTTATCTCCAATTTTTTAGTTTTGCCACTTACATCCCTTTGCTTCTCACTGCTTCATTTGCAATTGATAGAATCAGCCCGAAAGTGCCGAGTAGTAAGAGGCACGTTCTTCGCTGATCCTATCTGTTACAAAGTAATAACAACCTTGATGCAAATGATATTTTTGCTTCAAGGTCATCCTCCTTCTCTCCGTGGTCAAGCTTTATCATATTAAGATAGAAGTATTTTGGCTTTTTACACTGACGTTCGTGGCATGGGTGTCACCTGAAGTAGTAATTTGCGTCGTCAATTCCCCCCCCCCCCCCCCCACCGCCTCCTTCTACCCGAAAAAAAAACTTTTAATGTTTTATGTTTGATGGCAACTGCGTGAAACTTAGATTTCTCCGTTTCTACCGATATATTAATTATTTCAAAAAGGGTTGAAATCTCCACTCAATCCGATCCTATTTGATCTGATGATCTTTGCTTTGATCTTGCTTTGATCGGTTTTTTTGAAACCGAAAATACACTGTATATCATGGAAGCAAAACAAAAGGGATTAATATGAAGCATGTACTGCATGCTTTACCGTTTGACAGAAATACATTCGTGCCCGTTTATAACAAAGTCGAAGGAGCCAAATAAGACTTTCATTATTGTATTTATTTATGTAAACCCCACCAATCACCACCGTACCATCTCTGGTGAGGGTTTAACTGGATGTGAGGGGAACAGAACAGGTAACGAGTGACCAAGCACTCGTTTGAACAATTTTGATACATACTAAAACATAATAAATACATAAACACGTACAAAAACATAAAACATTTAAAAACACAGTAATTAGGTGAAATAGAAGTTGGAAAAATCTGGCTGGCTGGAATTCATTATTGTATTGCTATAATTTCGTTATATGAGTAAAAATAGAAATAACACACCATGGAACATTCAGGCAGAGGTAACCACTAGGGGGTTCGTGGCGCAGGCTGCAGCAACCAAATTTTTAGCGGGTTTGAGGGGTATTGTTCTTTTTTGTAGGAAGGACTCCTGCTTGGGGGACTGGGGTCTTCGCGATATTTAGGAGAAGGTTCTTGCTCTTAGGGGGTGGGCACCCCTGGTAAAGGAACACATTTTAAGCTATTACGTTATTCCTGTAAATTCGGTGCTAGAGGGCGCAACTGTATTCAAGATTTTAATCAGGTTAAATCAATTCAAAATTAGAATTTAGATCCGAAAAAGAATGTAAAAAATGTTCGTCGGTTTCTGCAGATGTTGTATGGTAAGGCATTGAATTTCTGTCAGTCGAAGTTTAAGAGAGTTGAAATTTTAATTTGAAATTTGGAACGGATAGTTTATTGTCAAAAGAAAAAAATACTTTCTGCCGGAATGATGGAGCGAAGAGAAAAAAAAAATGCTTTCTTTTGTCAATTTGAAAATTTGCAGGATAAAAATATGCAATTCAACGTTTGATAAGTTCTTATGCAAAGAGGTTTCTGTTTAGTTATCTCAGTACGAAAAATACTCGAACTGCTCCCAAAACATTCCAACCACTTATCCCCTTAGGGGAACACTTGCCAGACCCTTTCTCAAGGCTCTTGAGAGGATCCACCCTTCTCTATCCCGTTTGTTATCGTTCCATACTTTATCTGTGCAATATCCGGTGTTGCATTTTCGTATTCAGTTGCAAATTGGCGGCAGAATTCGGAATTTCTAACAAGCGGAATGTTCTTTTGTTGTGCAAGATCTTCCAGGAATTTTGACCCCACTGTTCTTCCGTGTATCGGATTATGTTGAAAAATCACAGAAAATGGAGAGTATCCTTATTTAACATCAGCTGGCTATGTTTATTCTTCGATCTTACTACAAAGGCATTGATGGAGTGGGAAAGACATAGAAAGATTGGCCTATAAAGCGGCAGTTCAACTGCACAGCAAGTCTACTGTAGAAAAATGGTGCTACCTCAGAAGCTTTTCTTGCTACAGTGGCTCCCAAAAGTGTTCGTACACCTACGACTTTCAATAAAATAGGCCCCTATCATTTCATTGGTTAGAATTAATATTTCGGAATAGGTATTTAATTATAAGCTCTATGATTAATTTTCAACAAAACTACATTATTTTTTAAACATTAAAACTTAATTTTTTAAAAATCAAAAACCAAAAAGTGCCGAAAATTTTATCTCACAAAAGTCTTCGTACACTTTAAAAAATATCTATATATTATTGAATAATTTAACTTTTTATCACGTTATTATTTAGTAGAATATCATGCAGTATCAACAACACCTTTTAAACGCCTGGGAGTAGATTTCATTCTTTTTTCTTTCTTTTTTGCGTAATTTCTGAGTAAGTGCTCAACCACACTTCGAGTTTTACTGTTTCTAGCTCTCTTTTCGTTTCAAAGCCGTATTTTCGTAATCTAGCTTCCAAATATCTCTAAATATGTTACATTAAGTTCAAATCTGGAGATTGAGGGGGTATTTTCTAAACTTTAGGACAGTTCTCGAGGTCCTCCCATTTCAAAATTGTAGACATGACAAAATAGCGTTGTTATATGGATGCCTCAGTTGCCAAATCGATTAACTCTACTTTTAAAAAAAATCTTCATTTCTGCTTGAATAATGCTCTATCAATGCTTAGCATGCGAATTTATATTAAATTTTGTTTCAGCACATTTCTGACCATGTGATGGCAGAAAATGTAACACGAGGGTCTATTTACTCCTATGGTTAACATCTTCTTCATAACTATTCTCCACTTATTGTTTTATCGAGGCCTTCGAGATAAAAAGGCCATCCAACTAGCAAATGACGTCATCGTTTGTCGATCCACAATGATATTGGGAAGGGAGCACTTCGATTAATATTTTGGTTAAATAAAACTATTTGGTTTATTTATTATTGTCTTCTGTTATTCAAGTAGCATTACAAGTTCTACTTTTTCATTTGAAAACATAAAAAGGAACAGATAATCATACATTAAAAAATACACTGAGCTTAATTCATAGTCTTACAAAGTATTCAAATAACTAAACACGATTTTATTTTACAATCATGTTAAAACAAAGTGATAAATAAACACAGTTTTATTTTTCATTAGAAATTGTTTTTTAACTAATCGCATTTTAAGTACTCGTATATTGTATTGAAACATTAAGTCTTAAGAAGTATTCAAATAAATAAATGAACTTTCATTTTACAATTACATCAAAACAAAAAATAATATTACTATTGTATTTGAATAAGAATTAAATGAAATTTTAAAAAATAAATAAACATTTTTACTTAAGTAAACGGGAAACAGGACTGCAATATGTTTCAAAGACATAACATCAAATTAAAGTACATAATACAAGATTATTAATGTTAACTTAGCTGAGCAAATTTATGCTTTTAAAAAGACGTGAATGCTTGGGTGCCATCCCCAAAGTAGACGGTGCCCTACCCCCTTCAATTATGAAACCTTCAAAAAAAAAAAAAAAAAAAAAAACCAAAACATCTCCATCTCCCTTAAAATTTCAAGGGCACAGTTATTTATAACTATAGCCGTTGAAAAGCTATCATTACTATGAGACTATGATTCCGACCCCCCCCCCCCCCCCCCTTCGGTGGGCACTCTCGAAAAATTACACAGGAATTCAACTTGAAAAACGTTAATTAAAGAATGAATGATACATCATGAATACTGTATGTTGTATATAAAAAAATGTATTCAATATCTAAACAGCCTTTTTTTTTGGAATTCGGCTACTTTCCCATTTTTAGCTTTTTCTGCTGCTAATGATTCTTGTGTGTGTGGGGGGGGGGGGCTTTAATTGTTCATCATTTTAGGCTTTTGAAAAATTATTTTAAAAAGCATTAATTGATGACAAAGTAATATTTTTCAAAAAACTTTTCATAGAATGACCATTTTAGCAACTTTCTTTAATACTTAAAACCTCATATATGTTAAATTTAGATCAACATTTTGCTAAGTATGCTCTTTTAGGAAATCAATGTGACAGTTTTGTGACAGGGGGAAGGGAGGGGATAACAAGAAGTGTGACATCACGCGTTGTTTATAACAATATGCTCATGTTGAACAGCGTTACATGTAACAAGGAGGAGGGGGGGGGGATTTGTTCAAAAGTTTGTAACATACTTTATAGACAGCCCTTTAATTCAATTTATGTTACAGTTTCAGAGTTCCTGAAAGCTTATTAACAGAAAACCCAAGGAGTTCAAAAAATATGTAGTTCAAGACATTTTGCCCTTTTTAAGCATAAACAAACAAGCATAGAGCATTTGGCAAAAACACGTTGTGTATCCACTGCTCAAAATTAATCTTTCGCAAGCCCAGAAATTATGAATACCGTTAACTTAACCACAATGTGTGCATAAATATCATAAAACCTAAAGACAACAGTGAAAAAAAAACCATATATATATTTTTTAATTTACGCACAGAACCAGCTTGTTTGAATAACATTGCAGGGGCGTAGTTGGGGGGAAATGTTTAAGTATCGAACCCACGACCTCCGGCGTTCAAATCTAATCTTTTATCTCAGAACTACGGAAACCCATCAAGGAATGTTTTTTGATCAAAATAACACATGCTAGCGTATAAAACAATTTAATCGAAACCGAAAATATAAGATTAGTTCAGTTAAAAGCCTGTTTCAATAAACTTGTTTACATTTTTACTGAATATCAACACCAAGTTAGCAACAAGTATATTCGCAGAAAATTTTGACATATGTATATTGTTAGTTTGGAAAATCCATTTCGAATAAATGCGTGTTCAAAGTTGAAAAAATAAAGAAATAAAAAGTTGCAAGTTAACCGTGTCAAATATTAAAGCAGTATGCTGAAATTACAGACAAAGATATCGGAAAGGAAACTGACAATTGTTTGTGTAATGGAGGAAAACTTAAGAAATCTTAACTGCATAAAATGTAAATTTGTTTATCTGAGAAAAGAGTACTTACCTCCGAACTTTAAAATTTATTCCATGAGGCGTCCAGCTTTTTGCTTTACATGCAGGTTGTTCGGCAGCGGAACTCGCTGACTCACTTTTTTAAGACTTATATTATACATATATTTTTTAATTGCCTCTACATTCCGGTACGTGGGAAGGAAGAGATAAATCCAACAGAATTGTATTCAAAAATGTGCATCCGAAGTTACATATTTCCTATTTCATCTATATCAACCAGAGCAAGCAACACTACTGGTAAACTGCACTGTTTTTAAGTTTCGCGCCAAGTTCAAAGATCGACTACTGGTGGCGTAACGAAGCGGGGGGGAGGGGAGTTGTCTGGCCTGTTATCACGTGGGTCTCGGTTTTATGCAGTTAGTCGATTTAGCAAGTGAAGCATCCACAAATTCTGCTCGGATCAGTAAGCCCAAGTAGAATTTTATGAACCGATTTAAAGCAAAATAAGCGTCTTCCTTTTTTAGCGAGCACTGCTAGGGAGGAGGTCCGACTTTGGCTCAGACAACACATGATAGATCGAAGCCCCTTCCATCAAAATCATCATTTCAAAATAACATTTCCAAACAACCCCTGATCCTGTATCCTCAGATGTATTGATTTGTAACAGGAACATATGGAGCATTTTGTAATCTCGATTGATGTGTAATTGGAACTAGAAAATTATGCAGAGGAAAGAGGGGCACATGTTAACAATTTATTTCACTTCTCTATTAAAAAAAATATTATCAACTTTTCAGAGCCTATGATTCAATAGTTTTTCTTTGCTTTCCAAAAATTTGTAAACTACCAGACCCAAGGGACTGGCTAAAACGTTCGAGTTATTGGTAGTTCGACGTTCGAGTTATGGGAAGTTTCCACAACAGTCTCGAGTTTGGGACCAGATGGAAACTTCGAAATAATGGAATATTCGAGTTATAAACTTCGAGTTCTCGAGATTCGACTGTATATTTTTTACTTTATAGTATTTAAAAAAAAAAATCTAGTTCACATGTTTACGTGTGCCCTTACTAGGAGATAGAACATTGAATTTGTTTTAGAATTTCTAAACAGTTTACTACAATTTATTTTAATCAACGAAAATTCACATAGAACAAAAAGAAAAAGGTTTGTAAACTGATTTTACCATCTTTATACATATGGATATTTCAAACTTATGTTAACGTAATTGCGAACAGTTTTTACTATGTTCCAAAACTCTATGCATTTGCTTATAAACGAGTACAACTCTAATGTTTTACTTTGTTCTTTTACTGTCATTTCATTAATTGTACTGCCGTGGGATATATTTATATTACCGTGCGCAATAACAGAAACTTTTCCTTTCTTTTGCATTTTTTCATCTATTGTACTTAAGCTTTACTGTGTAAATTTGCTTATTTGATTTCCGCTGCGCTAAGAAAAAGGACGAAGAAAAAGGGCTTTTTCCCAACATTTCGCTATTGTTACTATGTTTCTGCAAATGTCTAAAAAACTCATTTCTGCTGATACTGCGCTTTACCTTCTCACGACTGTATACAGTTACGTTTTTTCAGTAATTGTAAAATTTGAGATAATTGAGTTTTTGAAATAAGATTTTTGACAGGACAGAACCACGGTTATAATGACAGTCGAAAGCTGTCAGACTTCAAAAGCTTGCCAACTCTGGACACAATGTTCAATTAAATCCGCTGCATCTATCCCGATCCATCCTCAGTTCTGTCTTCTACAATGCCTTTTATTCCCAATTCTAAAACATGATGTCTTATTGAATTCAGTACATCTTTATAGAGCATTTCCTTATTAATTTTATACGTCTTTTCTTTGTAACCTGATCTCAAAAATCATCCCACACAAATTCACATCGAATACTAAAGAAACCCTACGCTTCTTGCACACCTGGGAAAATTATTATTGGTTTTACAACAATCCAAGGAGTTAAACCTTATTACTTGATGCGTGGGGGTCGGACAAGATTTTTTTGAAAAATCTCTGCTTGACCTTTAAATGTCGGCTGCTGTTAGCTCTGTATAATTACAGTCACGACACGATTATTTTTCATTCTGTTTTCGAGTGCCCATTTGAATTGAATTAAGGCGTGATGCTACATTTTATGTGGGGTGTGACTGGACTCTTCCGACCAATCCTTTAGTGGAAATTGGTTCCGATTCTATACGTTGTTAGCCATTAATATCCATTGATCCGAAGAAGATGTAAGAAGGAATAATGGTTTTAATTTCCTAATATTTCATCAGGGTTTCGTTCTTGAAAGAAACAAGCTCGAATCCCGGAGTAATTAGTTGTTCGTGTTTCTCTTGCGGCGGAGCTTTCTGGCTGATTCAGGTACTTTTGAACATGAACTTCGATTTCCGTTGACCACTAGGGTGGAACGAAAAAAACAAAGTTTTTATTTTCGAATCGTAATAGTGCGGAAAAGTTGCGATTGGTGAAGACTTACAAAACAAAACAAAGATTTTTAAAATCGGATAATATCTTCCGATCCCGCAACGAGCCTGAATATTTGAAAAAATGGAAAATTTCGTGTTTTCTTAGTGATTTTTCAAAAATTTTGTTTTATGTTTCTGTTTAAGGCTCTAAGACGGAAAAGTTACGATTGGTGAAACCTTCAGAAATAAAAAAAAATAATTGAAATCTAATAATACCTTCTGATCCAGAACCAAGCCTAAAAAATCGAAAAAGTTGAGAATTTCAGGATTTTTCCGAATTTTTAACATTTTTGGATCAATGTACTTTTTCAGGCTACAGAACGGAGAAGTTACGTTTAGTGAAGACTTCAAAGCGAAAAAAAATATCTTTTTGAAATAAAATAATATCTTCCGATCGCGCAACGAACCTACATGTTTGAAAAAATGAAAACTAAGCCCTTTTTCCGCTTTTTTTTTCTTTTAGTTTAACGATCCTCATAAGTTCGGTATGAAATACTAATGAAAGAACGTTTGTTTATAAAACAAATGTGATATTTTAGTATTAGAGCCTGCCTGTAAATTGTCCACATGGCCCTTTAATCCCGGGATACTCATATTTGTTTATGCCGCTTAGTACAGTGTATGCATCTAATACGCCCCATTAGCGAAATGAAGAACCGCAAAAATTTCACAGACGGTGCCATTCATGTTTACAGAACAATTCAAATCTGTCGATACTTACCTGACAATCTAAAACAAGTTGTTTACCCTGTCATTGAAAGAAACTCTTTCTTTACGCATCCCGAAAACTTATTAATGGCAATGGTGTTTGATGAAAGGAGGCACATAAGAGAACTAGCGTTTAAAAACGTCTTAAAAGCTAGAGAATCTGTTTCTAAAGGCAAAAGCATTAGAAACTTTGTCATTCCATCTCTAAATTTCGAAGCAGAAGGTTACACAGAGATTATAATTTGGAACACGACAAAGCTATCTTATCCACCTTTTCTTCGAAAAGTTCCTAACAAAGACATTGAAAATTTTATTGTAACAGGCACTATACCCGACTGGGATATAAAATTATTCCCCTGCCATATGCAAGCTGTCGAAAGATGTGTGATGCTAGTGACGGAGGCTTCACTCAAAGTGTGTGGATTTAAATCAAGAGATGGCTACATAAGAGCAACATTGAAATCCAGACCAATTATGCCCGAATTTTCCAAAAAATCTGATTATAAATTAGCTTCAACAACTAACACTTAAAACAATAAGACTTGTATACTGGATTGTAAATTTGGTAAATATTTTATAACTTTTTATTATTTGAAAATGTTTCATTGTTCTAAAGAATGGTAGTTTTGCATGTTTCGAAGATACCTTAAAAGTCAAGAAATAAAATTAATGTTTATGTGTAATATAGGAGTTTTTAAAAGGCTTTTCCCTGTAACACCGGGGAAAAAAACGAGAACAATTTTATTTTTAATCACTAAGAAAAGATGAAATTCTCCCTTTTTTTACTTTTCATGCTTGTTCCTGGATCAGAAGGTATTATTGATTTCAATATGTTTTTTAAAATTTCTGAAGGCTTCACTAATCGTAACTTTTCCATCTTCGAGTATGAAAAAGAAACGTTGGAGAAAAATTTTTAAAAAATCTCTAAGAAGACATGAAATTTTCCATTTTTTCAAATTTTTATTCTCGTTGCGGGATCGGAAGATATTATCCGATTTTAAATATTTTTGTTTTGTTTTGTAAGTCTTCACCAATCGCAACTTTTCTGCACTATTACAATTCGAAAATAAAAACTTTGTTTTTTTCGTTCCACCCTATTGACCACCCGACCGACGATGTTGAAATAGGTTTCTTCAGTGTATTAGTTTAAAATTTCGTGAGTTCAATCACTCTTTGTTGGTTGTTGTAATTCAATATGCAGTAGTCCTTTAATAAAAATGCTTCAACACATCTCCAATTGGAAATTGTTTTCTTTTTTCTCTAAACCTAAACTACCATTTCTCAGTCACTAAGTAATTGTATTATCGTCTAAAAAGTAACTGATTGTTTATTTTGTTTGAATATTGTCTTTTTTAATGTCTTCAAAAAATAAAAGTTGAATGTATCATGTTCAGTCAGCCACTACATCCTTAACCGAAATCGATTTCAGTCATGCAGTTTAATGACTTAAAATGATTAAAACAATTTTAAAAAAAGACCATAAACTTCTATTTATTTTTTTCTTTTTAGTTTTCATTTTTTTATTATAGCTAGCCAAGAGCTGTGTGTGTTGTCTAGAGAACGAAAAATTTATGATACTAGCCAGTCATTTTGTGTGAATGTTGTGCTGACAGATTCTAATATAAAGTGTAATAAAGTTAAAAAGACATTTAGGGTAACGCTAACAGACATGCTTAAGACATCGCTCTCAGGTTAACTCAATTTTCTGAGCCTTTTAGCGTATTTCGACTTTTAAAACTTTTTTTTCTCACGCAGCTACATCTCATCTAACGTTTGGCTGCTTTTGGATCTTCTGGATTAGTTAATTCTATTTTTATTTGCTCAATTTCAAAAAAAGGTCCAACCCACCGAGACGCATTCTGATAATACCCAGTAACAGATAGGATGAGGAAATGATGAGTAATGGACATAGTACCCCTTTTCTCTTCAAAATGTGCAAAAGATCTTCATTTTTAGATCTAAAACCTTATTAAATTCAAATGAACATGGAACACAGGCAGACCTCATGATGGCTGTTTATAACATTCCACCACTGCCTTGTAAATACCAATTGGCTCATAAAATTTACTTTGATAGTACTAGATGACCCGCTAACTTCTTTTTCATCATATTTCTTTTTTCGACATTTTATGGTATCAAGAAGCATCCGACACTACTATTCTTGGTCAAACCGTGGTTCTCGAAATTTCCTCTTGATCGCTCTTTTATTTCTTTCGCTGTATTGGGAGAAAAAGGTACAGGACATCTACAAGTCAAGGTCAAGCAGTCCTCCCTGCACGCTGGTGTTCAAACAAATTCCTAGAAATAGTACTGCCTCGCGTTGGCGGGGGGAGACATGGAGGAAAGAGAGAGAAATATTTTAGATAAGCAAAACCTGCCTGCAATTGGTTAAAAATAAAAAAAAAACCCTCACTGACTCGACGGCCTTTGTTGATTTCGAAAAAGAAATTGAGAGCTTGCTCTCGTCAAATCTCCGTTCTTTTCCGTTGATGATATTGTTCTGATTGGTTGCGACGATTTTTCCCATTAAAATGTAAGAAATTGTTTTATATTCCTTCTGTTTCATTGTTTTATAATTAATAATTCAACTATTACTTATTATTGTATAAGGGGTAAGAGGGTATTGTTCAACTTTTTCAAACTGCGGCCTGCCTGGTGATCAGTAACCGGAATTCTGGCCCGTGGGCTCTTTGCAGTTGAACAGTCCTGCCCTACATAAAAGTGAAGGAAGCCAGAGTAAAAAAAAAGTTGGAAGTACATCGCTTCCCCGCGTACCTCCTCAACTACTCCACTGGGTATATCTGGGACTAAACGTAATTTTCTTACTTATAACTTACTTTAAAACATACATAATTCATTTTTGATTAATTAAATTGTGCTTAAGACTACCTACGCAAGCTGCTTTTTAGTTGAAAGTATGGAAAGGTAAATCCTCGTTTTACGCGGGTTTATTTTACGCGGTTTCGATTATACGCGGTTTAAGATTTTACACCTTTATTTTATTTTACGCGGATGAGTTTCGGTTTTACGTGGATGCGGCAATGCAAACTGATAAAATTTGCCCCTCTTTCAAAATCCAAACTCCTAAAGATAACAGATTACGCGTAATCAACTGCATTTTGGCGTGATAATAATCGAGTTTGGGCCATTGGAGACATTGTATGTGATTGGGTTCCAGAGCTCTTTCCAAAAGTAAAGTTATTAAATTCGCACAGTTCAGAACTCACTGGAAGAAGAGCTTTTAAGAGTGACAAAGGAGGCCAAAAACAACGAGGATACCAACGCACAACCAAAAACGTTCACATTGAAAATTTTGAGCCGTTCCTAGACAATAGAAATGATCCTTCTGATTTGGTAGGGAAGGAAGATTCTATCATGGAAATGACGCAAGTGATCATGGATGCGTTATTGCTCTGCAAAGAATTACAGAGGAAAATTCTTAAAAGACTATCACATAGCCAGCTCCTTTTCATAAACAGAACACGAAATTAATTTATGTTTTCTTTATGCATGTTGTGCATAAAAGTCGATATAAGTACACATTAAACTTATTGTACAATTAGTCATCACTAGAATGAAGTATTTTTTTATCTACAGAACCAAACCCCTATTTCAACACTAGTATTAGGTCTCAAGTTACGCGGTTTCTATTTACGCTGCATTTCCGTGGAACATAACACCCGCGTCAAGGGGTTACACTACAGGGGTTATATTTAAAAAGTTATGAGTGGTTTTAGGCCACGCTCCCTATGTGTTCTTATGCAAAAGAAAATCTTTAAACTGATTTTTCTCGATGATGGTATTTTTGTATTTTCATGTCATTAGAATCCCTAGGGATTTTTTTTCTGTTAAAGATACAGCTTTAAAGTAATACTTTTAGCAATTAGGATAACATATTTGACAAACTGTGCATCGGATAAGCATTTTATAAATTACTCAAATGTTTAAAGCATGATAAACCTTTTTAAAAAAAAACTTTGATTTTTTACATAATTAATCACGGAAAATTTTCTAATAAACTCATTTGGAAATGAATGCACAGATTTTTAGAGATGATTATAGTGATCGTTTAGCAAAAAGAATTTTTTTAATTAGTGCAAAAATAAAAAAGCCTTAAGGAGCCTCCTTCAATTTTTTGAATTTTTAAAAAAAGTAGGCAATATTTTTAAATCTTGAAAATAAATTATTGATTAAGAAATAAGTATGCATGTTATGGTTTCAAAAAAATATAAAATTTACTTAAATTTAAAAAAATTGCTTGAAAGGTATTGTGACCCCTTAAACGAGGGTCTACTGTACTACACATCATAATTCTTAAAGCACCAATTTCAGTTTTTCAGTTGGTCTTTTGTTTAGCAAGTGATGCTTTTCTTCCTTCTTGTGGATGTATGCTATATGGTTTATTTTACTAGCAGGAGAAAAAACGCATCATCCAGAGTGTACTGACCTTTTTTTGCATTCCTCTTTCAGTACTTTGCTTTCACGTTGTTTATGGCCTATAAAACGTCTGCCCCATCGACCCTTTAATTATGAACTTCTGCGATATGTCACATGACGTTTCTTTTCTTTTGTTGTTTCGAGTTCAAACTTGAATTTTACATTCTTTCTCTTTGTAACTAGATTCAGATTGCATATCATGTGCAGTAGTGAACTGAAAAATAATTTCCCTTTCTATATCTTTCGTAACTTAAACAAATTTGAAAAATACCTCTTATGACAGGGGTTCTCTAACTTTTTCGACACACGGCACCCTTTGACGAAATAGTTTTCTCGCGGTACCATAGTTCATCTCTATTATAGTAGGTAAATGCACTAAATAAGGCCAACCTAATGTTCATAACCAAATATCATGCTCATTTATGACTGAATTACCACCAACTTTTCATATTCATCAGATGGCTTATTGGGCTACAATCTACTTTTCAAGAATATCAAAAAATAGGAAAAAAATGACGGTACACAAAGTTCTCTTTGAATGGGGTCGTTTCCAATATTTTAAAAGTATTTTTTTCTGAAAGAACATGCTTAAAAACATAGGATCTAACTATTTTTAAATAATAATTTAAGTTTAATATTTTTAAAAAATTACTTAAATCGGTGATCTTTCATTGTTTACATTTCTTGCCGATGACATTACAAATGATGAAATGCCATTCTGTGTTGCCATTCTAAGAGCAAAATATTTAATTCGCATGTTTACTCACGAGTATTGGCAACGATATGGCGATAGCAAGCGTAGAGCGCAATTTTAATTCGCTTCTTGATTATCATAACGTGGAAACGCGGTACAAAGATGCGCCAAAAAGCATTTGCGACATCATGTAGACCACGCCTTGTTTGAAAAATCGGACATTTTAAAAAAGTAATTAAAAAATATCTGTTGGGAAAATGAAAGAATTTTCTGGGTCCATGTTATTATTATTATTATTATTATTATTTTTGCTTATTCTATCAATTTCAGTGACTAAAAGTACTACTTTTGACTGAAGGAAACAACAACATTCGTCAACAACATAAATTAGGCTTCAAGAACAATAAACAACTTTTATTATGCTAATAAACTACAGAGAGAACAGAAACAAAATCTACCGTAAAATAAGACAAGTTAGTTTTGACATCTTCTGTAATAACTTTTGCTACATTGTTGTCTGTTAATCAAAAGCTGCTTGTTGAAAAGGCTTAATCATCAGTCAGGCTTCATGATGACGATAAAGACACGAAATAGCGAATTTTTAATATGCTACATCAAAAAATAGGGTGATGCTTTGTTGGTCCACATGGCTTCATTTGGCACACCCACCTAACATACATATGGATACCATGGACATTTTGCGGCACCCCTTGCCTCTTCTTACGACACCCCTGGGCGCCGCGGCACCCAGTTTGAGAACCCTTGTCTCATGAGATGATCAAAGTTGATGCTGCATAAGATTGGAACTAACAACCGGCTGATAAACTTAAAAGTTAAGTTTTCTGTGATCATTATATACTTATGTTTATTTATTTATTTTTTCTTTGTCTTTGGTATACTTTGGATGAAAACATTTTAAAGATTCATATCAGAACAAATTATAATAGTAATAGATTCTGGTACAAGTAGAAAATGAATTTTTTGAATAGGATGATGAATTTGCAATATAAATTTTTGACGACTTTTTAGATTAAAATATCAAATAATTTTCCTTAGTCTTTGAATTTTATTAAATGTGTTTTAAAACTGTTTGAGATTTTCTTAAATTAAAAGCATTTTGTAAACAACAATTCGTTTATAATTGAAAATTTTTGTTGGTTGTGTTCCGTGATTAAAAAAAAAAAAAATGATGGAAGTCAATTTTCAATGATTGAATAAAATTTAGACAAAAAATTTTATAGTTGAAAAAGTTCTGAGCTAGTTTGAGAAGAAAAAAAAGTTATCTAATCTCTAATAGATTAGATGCTAAACTATCCAAAGCTGGTTATAAAATATTTGGCAATAAACCTTTAAAATGATTTTTTTTTAGTGGGAAAAAGTTTTATAAATATGTTTTACGATTTATGTCCTGTTGAACTAGAGCCAGTAAGTTGGCCGAAAAAAGGATTTTTGCCGAGACAGCGGAAAAATCGTGGCAAAAATTAGGGGAAAAAACCCGGCAAGAAAGACGGCAAAACCTAATCGCAAACAAAGTTGCATTGAATTTTGTTTAATGAGGAATTGTGATGACATGAGAACACTTAAATAAAAATTTTAGTTATCTATCTCATCACATATAACTAGCTGCGTTGCCCGGCTTTGCCCGGTCTACCTTGAAAAAAAAAAAACCATTGCGTCAAGTGAAGTATCTTCAATAACCAGGATTAAATTAAAGAAAAAAAAACCCATCATGCTAAGTTTTCTCACCAAACAATGACGACAGATACTAAAATACTTTTAAGAAATTAAATAAAATGAGAAAGATGGATTTAAAAGGCGTAATCATGGAAACACAAAATAAAATAAGTTTAAGAATTGAAAATGAGAAAGATGGAAATAAAATATGGATTCAAAAAGCGTTACCGTGGAAACGTAAAATAAAATGGTTAAAAGCTTGAATAGAGAACAGATTTTTGAACTTCATTTAATTCGCTTGTAACTTTTTTTCTAATGGAGATAGAAGGTTAAACTTTAGACCAAAAGTCGAGTTAGACCTGGAGTAAAAAAAGCAGCTCCATCCAATGCTGTCAAAAAGAAAACTGTAGGACAATTCCTTCACTTTTTATTGGTGGATTTAATGAAGAAAGTAGTTCCTAAATTTCAGCTAAGAATAAAAAAATTCGAGCTAAAAACGTAAAAAACTCCCGTCGCAATTAAGTTAGATCATTGGAATAAATTGCATAGAACGCGGAAAATTCTTCCTTTTCCAACGATATATAATACTATTATTTGCAAGTAATTTTTCACCCCCATATTCGGGAATTTACGTGAAAATTGGACCCAAATTGGAATAAAAAAAGAACTATTCATCGAATTGTTTTCGAACTGATCTGCAAACCTTCTCAGGACTTAAAGGAACAAACTGAAAATTTCAGCAAAATCGGCCGGATAGTTCCCGAGTTTTGCGAGTTCAAACACACAGACGCTTTTTGGAGACTTCATTTTATACTATGTAGAGATTTATAAATTGAAAATAAATGCGTGTAATTGTAATCGCAATGATTTTAAATCTCAGCAAAGGATATTTCAATATAACATTAATTATTTCTATGAGTAAAATTCTTCTAATATTTAAAAAATATATGTAGCTTAAAGATTTTCAAATTAATTAAAAATATTATTTTGCTTTTCATTTATCTGGATTTATTTTTTATAGTTTTTGTATTGATTTAACAAGTACAATTTCTAAATATGGAATGATCTGTAAATGTTATTGTATTGAACAAGACAACCATCCCTTACATTATATGTTAACAATTATTTTAGGTATTAAATGTTACAAATTTCAAATTGCATTTATGCTTAGAAAACTAAAAAATAAAATTTTTCAAAACACTTTACAAAATATTTTGAGAAAAAACAAATAAAACCAAACTTAAAATTTTATGACAGCATTTTAAACTTTTTTTTATTAACTTACAGAGGGGAAAAAAATAGAAAAAATACCACTCATAATTCAATGAAAATTTCATTTTAGCAACTTCAGCAAAAACTGGATTTGTTGCTGAAATAATTCATTTAGGATGTGTGACGTAAAATTTTTGCCGTCCATTTATTGCATTGAATTTGGATTTGCTCAACAACTTTATTTTTTGACGAAAATATTTTTTTCGGGGTTAAAACTGCGTATTCGCAGGGATCGTGGGGCAGAAAGTGACTCACGTTGTTCAGCTACCACTCCTTCCCCCTCTCCCCTCCCCCAAAAAGACTCCTTATTCTCTTTTAAATTAATATCCACATACATAAAATAAACCACCAGTTCAATTATTCCATCCGAGGACTGCAGTTTCGTGCTTTTTAGCACTCATCAGCCCGGAATAGGAAGTAACTGAGTTGGAGGCGGAAAACCTCTTAAAAGAGCCAAAAGAGCCAAACAAACTGGTAACTAATGTAGAATTAGCACACCAGACGAGTGACCGCAGTAGTGGTGCGGTTCAACTTCAAGATTGAAGGAAAAGCACCTTACTGTAACTTACTGCAAAATAATATCTATATATTCTGAACATGAAAAATATTTTTATTTTTTAGAATAACTAAACTGTGGAAAAACATTTATGACTACAAAATTAATTTGTTTTTCCCACGATGAGAGGTAAAAAGAAGGGGATACTTTATCAGCCGAGTCAGATGCAATAAATATGTAAGCCATTCAGTTGTCAAAACGATTAACTCCGCGAAGACAGGAATTATATAGAGAAGACTGGTGAAGAAAATGGTTTCGTCTATCTTGTCCAACGAAAAACCCTCTGTTCAAAAATTCTTTTTTCTTTTGTCTTGAGGGCTTGGATATAGAAGGGGAGGGGGGGACTGGGTCAAGAGAGGTTTTGCCCCTTTAACGACCAAATTTTACCAAAAACTGACATTTGAGGGGGGGGAGGTACCTTACAAAAATGGTTCCAGACATCTCATCTGCTCCCGTAAATTGCACTTTGCCCCCCCACCCCCTCTGAAAATGACGCTTTCCAGAACTAGATACTGCATCCGCTCTTGTTATCTTGTGACTCAGATACTATGAGAATAATTGGGGAAGGGAGGGGAGTATTTGTTTTGACTGGAAAAAATAGTACCATTGTTTGAACTTAAAAACAGAGCATATACCCACACACACACTCAGATAAAAAAGTATTATGAATTTATTTTGTCTTAGTTTTTACTTTGAGACTTGCTTAACAAAAGAAAACACTTTATTGTGAAAAATTCAAAGTACAAGAGGAAATAACGCCACCAGTTTTCGCAAGTTACCACCTACAACTTTTGTTAAGAACAACCTTTCAAAAGCTAATTTATTCTTCTATTTACATGACAGAAATTTATCTCGAATGTTTTTGATAGAGTTCACTAGTTTTGAATGATTTTTGAAAAAAAGAAATTTTTTGCGTGTATTTTGTCCCCGATCAGGTACATTTGAAATGAAGAGAGATGAAGAGGCTATAGAAGAAATGAATAAAAATGTCAGCCGACACACAGTTAGGAATTGAACATCCCAAAAGTTCATTATAGATTCACATACTACACATCACTGATGAAAGATTTTTAGAGCTGAAAGGATATTTTAAAGATTTTTGGCAGGCTGATAATTTTTCATATATGACTTCAGAAAACTAGATAGTTGCTAGGACTTCTGTGTGTTGTTTTTTTTTTTTTTTTGCTAGGGACACAAAAATATTGTTGATCCGATTATTGTCTTAAATTTACAAACACAAACATCAAGTATTGATTGTCGTTCCACAGCATACAACTGTTATTATTTTAATTCTTCAATGCAAAACGGAGCATCTTAACCTTTAATTCATAATCTAAAAAAAAAAAAAAAGTTTGATTTCAGCGACAAAAAAGAGAGGGAGAGAGAACTTCTATTTCCACTGGTGATTCTCCCGGAAGAATATTTTTTTCGCCGATATCTTTGATGCGTAAATGTTGATATTGACCAGTTAATGTCGACATTTTCCAGATTTCGGACTTCCACACGACATACACGTGTTTTTTTTTCTCCAGATATTTCTTTGGTTTTTATCGGATTTCTTCACATTTTGATCCATGGCTTCAGCAGTGTTGCTTCCTGCACTGATTATAAATACAATACTTTATGACAGATAACCTTATTTGATATTTGACTCCGAAAACAAACACTTTAAAGGAAGTTTCAATCATATACACGATTATGTCGCATGATTTTCAATTCCTTTTTCAAACGCTCAGTTACTGTTTATAACAAAGCTCGTATGGATTATGTCCGAGGAAACAGGTAATTTTTTGTATAAATAAATGTCACTTTCAATTCATAATTAAATGTAACTGTTGTAATGGGACTTAGGGAATAAGCAACTGTGGGGGCGGTGGAATTCCGCTTATTCTATTTTTTGCAATTGCTTGCTACTAACTTCAAAAGTCTGTGGAGTATTTTTAACCAGTTTAGTTTTCTTTTAACAATTTTTGCAGAAATTATTATTTAAAAAGCTGCTGTACATTTGTATGTAAAAAAGGGAATTCTCTTAAAATCTACCGTGTAACAAAAAGAAAATATCAGCTACTTACGAGCGCGTAATAAACTGTGGTTATTTCGTAATTTTTAACTATAGTTTTGCAACAAATCCCTCATGAAGTATAATGGGGTGGTTTAATTCAGTCAAAAGTACTACGTTTAGTCATTAAAATGGATAGAATGAGCAAAAAAAGAAAAAACATGCCACATCTTTCTACTACCTTTCCGCGTTATGATAATCAAGCAGCGTATTAAAATTGCGCTCTACTCATGCTGTCAACCATATCGTTGCCAATACACGTGAGTAAAAATGCGAATTAAATATTTTGCACTGTGAATGGCACTCTGAACGGCATTTCATCATTTGTGATGTCGTCGTCAGAAGCCGTAAACGATGAAAGCGCTCCAATTTAAGTAACTTTTTAAAAATATTAAACGTAAACAAATTTATCAAAAAATGGTCAAATGCTATATTTTTAATCATGCTCTTTCAGAAAAAAATACTTTTAAAATTTTGGAAACGACCCCATTCCTTATGCCATAACAGTAAAGTGAGTATGATTTAGTTTTTTGCTAAAGTTAAAACATTTAAATATGAGACTGAAATATTTTGAACCATACTCTTAATTATGGCAACAATTTACGGAGACTAGTACGGGGGTGTAACATATCACGCGCCTGTCTAAAGAATACCAATAATTTTTTTTAAGCAACGATTTAAAATACTGAGCACACGTTTATAGTTATCGCTTTTTGCCAAAATGATGTTGAAAAAATTGCATTCGCTAATGAAGAAGAGGTGTGAGATCAAAAAGAGAAACAATTTTTGTTACAATATAAGGACACTCTTAATGAAGTCATAAATAATTTAATCAGGTTTGGACTCAAAACCCCAGGAGTTATGTAGGACTCCTCAAATGATACGTAGCCCCTCCTCGAGGGCAACCCAGTTTTTTTGAATGTTTGCGAAAAAAGTGTTACAATTAATACAAATCTATTATGCATTTGTGATGAGGTATTTTCCTTGTCAGCTATCTTGCGGATAATCTGCCGGATTCGCTCATCCGCAGTTACTGGACCACCTTATCGTGATATAATAATAACCGTGAGTTCACTGTACAAAGTTTTTCAGAAGTTTGCATGCATATTTCGTTAACAAGTATAAAATGATATTTTCCAGAAAATTCAGTCATGAATATCAGCTGTTTTTAAAAGTAAAATGTGTATATATTACTCGCCTTCACGGCCTAAATCTACTTTATGATTTGAAAGCAAAGGATTACATCAATATGGATAACCAACCCATTCCCAATAAATCAGTCTTAATCTAAGCTTTTATTAATGTTGACTTAGTTTAAAAAAAAAAGTCTCAACCCATCAACATTCGGGCTACTGGACAGTAATAAAAAGGATGAATTGAAAAAGAAGACAGGTGAAAAATGTGGACCCTCCTCGGGCTAAGTTGGACATGAACAATCTTGCCTCAAGTCCTAATGGACCTCTGCAACATAATCGTGAAACTTGTTCTACATTGGCTCTGGTGCGACTCGACAATTGGAGAGAAGGAAATGGTGATAAATCTCCAGATTACTGATTAATGATTCAATTTCTGATTACACTCGCTCCTGGTAAGTTCTGCGATTTACTTGAGAAGTAATGGCCATAAAGTCTGATTAATAGCCAGTCCGATGTCTTGATTGAGTGGATGTGATAAATCTGCATTGAATCGGTATTTAATTAGAATATTTCAACGTTTTTTGTGTCGCCATTTATGCAAAAATCTTAAATGATTATGCTTACTGAGGGTTCAATATTTCATTTTGATGTCATGAATACGAAATTTTGCCCCTAATTAAGAAAGCGACAAAATTGGCTTTCATATTTGATAGGTATTCTCGTGAAATGTAATGGCAAAATAGCTACAAATAATTTTGGGCATGGAAATGATTGCTAAAATCTCATTAGTTTTCAATTGAATCCAATATATTTAGTTATAAAACATCCAAAGGGAGGGGAGGAGAGGCGGAGAACAGGATTTCATTTTAAAAATGACCGGTGACATTCAATGTTGCTATGAAATGTTTATTGTTGCTGATACATTTAAATTTGGGTCTATTTATTATAACTGATGTCTAGCATAGCATTACCTGCCGCCTCAAAGTTAAACTTATGCTTTTATTGTCACTTGGAATTTGTTCGCAATTTTTGTTGAAACTTTAAAACTCGTTTCTTGTTTCGTAATGTTTTTTTTTTTTAGTTACTATTTTTTCCCCCATAAAATTCGATTTTTCTTAGAAGTTTAGGAATATACTAAATTATAAACAAATTAAAATCAACGTCAAAAAGCGAATTGCATATTACTGCAGACACGTGTTACGGCGTTATAAGGAATGCCTTTTTCAATGCAAAAGAAATGAGCTTATGGATGAGATTTTTGATGTAGTGTACAGCTCATGCATAGATTGCGCAATAAATCATGGTAATCTAACAAACACCACTGCAGCTGAACTATAATCACAAAGCTTTTGGCTGATCGTGCTTTATTCAAAAAACACGTGTTTGAACCAGAAGACAGTGGGTCAATTTTTTGTTAAGGAATTATGGGAAAAATTGTATTGATATTTTTTAATGTAGTGTAAGCAATTCTATGCTGTTAGCTGTACTAATGTCCTTGTACTGCCGTGGGCAGGTACACGGCAGTATCTGCAGAAATGAGTTTTCGAGACATTTGAAGTAATGTGTTTGGGATTCATCAATGCTAACCAATGGAGAAATGGGGGAATAAGACGGTTTTTTTTTTTTTTTTGAATTTTTTTTTCATCGGAAACCAAATAAGCAAGCTTGTACATTAAAGCTAACGTACAATAAATGGCCCAAATGCAAAAAAATAAATAATAATAATAATAAAATAAAATAAAAAAATAATTTGAACTTTGACATCTTGAATTCAAATTATGTTTTTCGCAATCACGATTGTGTGTGTGTATGTAGGCGTGTGTGTTTGTATGTGTGGAGGGTATGTGTATGTGTGTAGGCATGTGTGTTTGTGTGTGGGGGGGGGTATGTTTGTATGGGTAGTTGTGTGTATGTGTTTTTGTGTGTGTATGTGTAGGTGTCTGTATGTATGCGTGTGTGTATGTGTTTGTGTGTGTAGGTGTATGTGTGTGTAGGTGTATGTGTAAGTAGGCAAGTAAGTGGCGCAACCTGGAGACGGTTTTCGCTAGAGGAGCAGCATCGTGAGGCCGGTCGACAGTGGTGCTGTAGAGGGAGGTGGGGGGAAAATAAAATCATAGGACATCAAAATTGTCAAGTGATAACAATAAGCAATCGTGATTGCTCAAAAAAAGAAAAAAAAAATTTGCTGTTACTGCCCTTTACCTGTCCACGGCAATATAATCCTCCATTTGTTTCAGAATTGCAAAGAGTAATGTAGATGAGTCAGGGCCGTCTTTAGGGGGTTGAATTTTAAAATTCTAACTTCCTCCGAAGTTTTTCAAAATTATTCGAAAAAACATGCTTTTTGAAAAATGTTTTATTGTTCCTTTATCTGCGGTACTTATATTTTGTAGTTAATATGATCATCCTTTCTTACAAAACAATACAGCATTTCCCTTTACATTTTGAGAACTGACGCTAAAAAAACCAAAATTCCTAAATTTGAATGCACCAAACTTTATATTTAACGTATCTTATAACTGCCAAAAAATATGAATTTAAGAAGTATTATTTAGAATATACGTATTAGAGTTCTTGAGTCTATTCTTTTGAGTTGTCAAAAAGACGTTGAATAATTATTCAATGTCCTATCAATTAATAGAGTTGAGTGTAGATTGTTGTGTACACATCAGAAGTTTTCTCTTCATTTAATAGATGTGTCATTTTTTTGCATTTGCTTATGTTTATGCCCTTAAAGCACACCTCCTCATTTAAATAACCTCTATTGTAACAAAAATCATAAGAATATGCAAATGGAATAAATTTTATTTCACGAGAAATATGTTTGGTAAACATCGAAACAAAAGTCTGGTTACTGCTCTGAGATGTTGTAATAAAAACAAAGCTTTTTGCCTCAATTCCATGCTTCCTTTTAAGACCAAACTAAGGCTTGAAATATCTAGTTCCTTTAATACGTAATCAACTTCGCCATGATTGCACGCTGTAAGAAATTCGAATTTATTATTCTAGTAGAACCTTCTACAATCGAGATTTCCATAAAAGCTTTTATATGTAGTCTCTTTTATCTCGAGTTACTTCATTTTACTTAGTATCTATATATGGGTAAGACCCATGTTATGAGGCTGAAATAATAATTTAGTTGCAGAGGTCACAATGTATCATAATTAAAAATTCTATTCACAAAATTCCAGACACTTCTTGGAAGCATGACTTTATCAAGCCACCTTTCCGTGTGGTTTCCTACAAGGATAATAAAATGTAAAAAAGGAATAAAAATGGCCAGTAGCTTAGATAGAGCCTACGTCTGACGTTTTTTATACCTGTCCGAAACTGAAAATAAAAATAACCCAGTTTGATTTCTACTCGGAAGAGTCTTGTAGTGTATTTCTTTGTGCCAAGGTCACATTTTAATGGAAGCGTCAACTTGAATACGGAAGGGAAAAAAAATGTTCTGCGTATTTCTTCTGTTCGGTAAGGTTAACCACGAGCAACTATTCACCCATTTCGCTGCAAAATACATGAATAAATAGTTAAAAGAAAAAAAAAAGTTTGAAATTCAGCAACATTAATACAAAATCATTGGTACACAGAAGGGAATTTTGTTGCAAAGTGACTGGAATTTATTGTGACAGTACGTCGTGAAATGTAACTAAATGTTTTAATGTATGTCTTTTGTGCAATAAGATTAAGCACGAAGTGCCTCAGCAACTATGTCAGCAACCCGTGTCATTGAAAAATGCAAGAATAAATAGTTGAAAGAAAAAAAAGATTGAAATTCAGCAACAAAAATTTTAAAAAAATCATTGGTACACAGAGGATAATTTTGTGTCTAAGTGACTGGAATTTACTGCGACAGTACGTCGTGAAACTTAACTAGCGCGTGATGAAGATGATTAACATGATTTGTAAGTTCTAACCAGGGGTGAATACAGATTACCATTGCTTGTGGGGGGGGGGGTGAGTGGCATATATATATATATATATATATATATATATATATATATATATATATATATTTTAAAATTAAGCAAACAGAATTGCAAATATTAAACAAATTATAAATAATTAATGATGAGAAAAAGGAAAATTGCAAACAGCTATTAAGTAGAAAAAGATAAAGTATAGGAAAACAAGTTTATCGGAACTTGTTTTCCTAATTATTCGAGACGAAACCCCCTGCTTTTAGTTTTAGGTTTGAGCTCTAGTTTATTGTTTTTAGTTTAACAAGTGGTGCTTTTGCCCATTGTTACTCTATATTGCATGTACTGGAGCTTAAACATTCTCTTTCAGTTCTTAGTTAAAAATTTTGGTCTTTTGACCATATTTAATGAATCCTCCACGGCTGATGAGCTCTGGATTCATACTTTATCTTTTTCTACTTAACAGCTGTTTGCAATTTTCCTTTTTCTCATCATTAATTATTTATAATTTAATATTTGCAATTCTGTTTGCTTAATTTTATATTTACTTGGCTTTTTAGTTTTGCTGCGTTGCGCATCTATGGGCTCTTGGTGTTGTCTTTTCAATATTTTTCACTTTCATTATTATATATATATATATATATATATATATATATATATATATATATATATATATATATATATATATGGTTTTGGGGGACTGAAACTGCTTGGTTCTTGGAAATATTCTTTTCCGCTCAGTTTAGGTTCGTTCATATAACATTCGCGAAACTTTCTGCTCTTTTCACTGAATTCTAATAAGAACGTCTCAAACAGAGCAGTTTTATAATTCTTAATCTTTTTCCTCAAACACATTTCATTCCAAACATGATGATTTTTTTTTTTTTTCCCCCTTCTTTCTTCTCTTCCAAGGTCCATACAGACTGAGTCACAACGGAAAGAAATTAAGTCAAATACCAAAGCATTGGTTTTGAAGGTGGGGGAAATAAATAATAAAAGAAACTGAATTTCACGGTCGGACTTATTATTTCCTGTCATATGGCCGCGCACGCCCGTTTTAGAACGCATGCGCAGGCGACACGGGACCTCCTACCGATTTCTAAGTTTACCAAAGCAGTAAAGGAAATGAACTAAATCGGCAAAAAAGAGAAAAAAGTGCGTCTTTGAACCTTTGAGCAGTTTGATCTACTGCAGAGGGAGTACGGTAGAGAGAGAAGTAAAAAAAAAATACTCGAAAACATTCAGGATGAATAAGAGCAAAGCGTGTTTACAACAGTTATAAATAAGCATGGAGGTATTTTTAAGATATTCGTGGAAAATGGAATTGACGTGAAGCTGAAAACGTTTCTGGGGTGTTGTGCTGGTCTTAGTTTTTAGCCTTCGCATGAGAAACTCATTTATTTTTGAAGTGTATTTTTTATGCGAAGTATTTGTAATTCTGATCTTCAACCTTTTTGTGTGACGGAAGAGACGTAGTTGTGTTTTAATTGTTGTGAAAAACAAAGGAACATAATAGTATTTGTAAAATTATTTCTGCCACTCAATTTGATAAATTAATTTCAGGGCTGAATCCAAACAAGTAAGGGAGAGTGGTAATGAATGGGCCAATTTTTGGTTTTTAATTTTTGTAATTTTTTCTGATACTTTTTTTTAGCTCAAAATTGCTCCTTAGTTACTTTACTTATTTGGTTACATGCAAAAGACAAAAACTTGGATCAGAATATGTTTATAATGAATGATAATAGAAAATGAAAACATAGAAATTTGGCCCATTCATCCCCACCCATGGGGCTGAATGGGCGATTGCAGGTAATGAATGAGTGAGCCACTAAATGAATTCAATGAAAACATACGGAATTAATCTTTTCAAAAATTCTCATGAATAAATGAAAACACAAGCAAAAATTGTTTATCATATTCACTACACTGACTATTTATTTTTTTAATAGTTAAAATTTTAATTGCTTCTAAAACTCAATATTATCATTGACAATGTGCATATTCACTACACTGACTATTTATTTTTTTAATATAGTTAAAATTTTAATTGCTTCTAAAATTCAGTATTATCATTGACAATGTGCTAATAATAAATAAAAATTATTACCTAGATTTTCAAATAGAGAAATATATTTTTAACATTTGATTTAAATGTACACCAGTCTACAAAAGCAAACAATAGGACATTAAAAGAAAAAAACGCCTATAAAACCGACAAAGCAAAAGCACACTATTCTACTCTAACCTATTTATTAAATACTGGATGGAGTCACTCATATCAAATTCAAATGGTGAAATACTGGCAGGTGGGATCAATAACTGGACGGTTCATCTTAATCATTTACAGAATTTAATAGCTAATCTTTCTTAGGGTTAAAATGTGCAAATTTTAGAAATTACTATAAACCTATTTTAACAAGACAGTAATCTAAATCTAAGACAGTCAGTTATGTTTCATATTAAAGAGAAAATCAGAAAAAAAAGGAAGAAAAACCCCTTTTTTTGGTGGCCCATTCATAACCATGATATAGTGGCCCATTTCAGCCCCATCTTTACTTCTGGAATTATATTCAGGTATTTTTAATACATAAAATTCAAAAAACATCAAAATACATCTGAAAATTAGTTTACAGATATGGAAAGACTTGCTTATACATATACCTGCAGTGAAATAATAGATATTTTTTAGCTAGTATTTATTTTACTGAAAAGGGAAAAAAATACTTTTCAATCCGATTCCTGACCATCATACTCTAGTTTAAAAATAACTTTTCTCAAACAATTGAAAATTGCATGAATTTAGTAGAACAAATAGCTCTATCGATTAGTGGCATCTAAAATAATTTTATGCGAATACTTTTTCATATTTTGTTAGTGGCCCTGGCCCATTCATCCCCATGGCTCATTCATTACCACTCTCCCCTGCTATAGATTTGTGGATTTTGAACTTTTCAAATAATGCAGGTTTTTGAAGATTTTTTTTATTCAAGTCAAGTCAACTGTTTGAAAGTATAATGCTTTCACACGTATAATGCTTTCGTTCAGCCTTAAAATTAGTTTGTTAACTTTTGTAAACAAAATTCACTTTTTATTAGAATTATTTTTTATTGTTTTTGGCAACAATTAAAATGCTGGTTTCGAGTATTGTTTCGTTTTCTCGTTGTTTATTACCTACTCGTATTTTCTTCATTGAAGTCTGTACACAATTTTGTTTTGAATATGCCTAAGTCAGACTCAGAAGGTACAGGAGGTGGTCGCCTGGGAGAAGACATGCGTGTGAAGTGACAGTTCAGAATGTAAAAACACAAACAAGTCTTTACAGCCCCCCCCCCTACAAAGCAAGTTCGTTCATAAAGCTTGTGTATCTAGGTACAGGATGCGCTCCAGGGATTTCAATCTGTTTGCCGGTAAAGGTGATACCCCAACTGCCACAATCCCCTTCTAAAAAGCCAAGTTTTAAAAAAAACTAAGCCAAATTTCTCAAGTCTTTCCCAAAAAGATTTATTTAAACAAATTTTAACGGTGAATTTTTTCTTCAAAAATTTTCAGTTTATAAGAAAATGGTGGATTTTACGAGTAACTAATACCAGCCTGGATTATTTACATTTCTTGAGGAACATACTCACCATCTTTATGATCCATTGAGCTGTGAGAAACTTCAGCCTCTTGTCTGGGTGCCTCAGGGGGATGCGGAGATAATTGTTAAACAGTTATCTCTTTGTAAAAACTGAGATGGCCTCCCCTGGTACGCACTAATGATAGATGTTGGGTGTGTCAAATGGAAAAGGTTGGAATGTGTAGTTTGGAAGTTGAACAATGAAGTTATTCAATGTTCTGTTGCTTGCTTTCCTTAACATCTCTTTGTTAACAAGTGGTTTGCGTTGTAAATAGAATGATTATAGAAATCGATTAGCAGATGTGGAAAGATAAATATTGCTAATGTGCAGGATTTCTTCAGGTAGAATCAGGAAAAGTGTAACGATAATTATATTTTGTGTAAATTATGTGCATAACTTTCACTGCCTGCAAGTTAAATTTTTGGGAGAGGACAAATACTCAGCTTGAGACACGAACTTCGAAGGATATGCATAATAAGCTTGCACACATACTAACAACTAATAAGGAGACGCATTAGACATCAGTAATACTAATAATTAAAAAAAAAAATGCAACAGTGCAAACCTTTAAAAAAAGAAAAAAATCCGGAAACGTTTCTGAATAAGGCAGCTGCCGTTCATAAAATTTTCAAAACTGTTTCCGAGTAGTTCGGAATCCTCTTTCTGAAATTTTCAAAATCATTTGAGTTTTTCGAAATCCTCTTTCAGTAAAGGAGTTAAATGTCATTGTAGTATTTCGAGTCGCTAAAACACTTAATTCCATCCAATGCTTCATCGACATTGTTTAAAATAACATTAGCCATGACTGCGCTGTTTTTCATGCATATTAGAAGAAAGAGCAATTGTTAATGTTAGACAAACACTGATGACTATCAAAAAAAATTACATTTCGCCTTGCCAAAAATAAACAAAAAACTTCATTTTTCTCACACTCTTCATTTTTACTCCCGTTCTTAGAAAGTGCATGTACTGCACCTTATACTATATCGTTCCTAAGACTGCATGGAGATCACTCAAGAACTCCACAAAACTTGCTTTTTTCCCTTTTTTTTCAAAACTTTAAAATTAGTCACTTTAAATACTTCACTCAAACCTTCTTTTTTATGATTATTTTCCGAATAAACGGCTAAGAAAATATCAATAGAGGATTAAAAAATTTCAATTATCTCATCTCTAGAATGTGACTTTTTTTATTGAAATAGTGCTTGATCATTCCTTCGACCAGAAATTTAAAATGATGACATTCAGTCGAATTATGGTGCAATTTTGTGAATTTTCTCAATTGTCACAAAATTGCATGCTAGCACTACTACTATTTGCAAATCAATTTATGTACTCAACTTACCTGTCGACAAAAAGACAAAAACTTTAAATATCACCACAGACTTAGTGGTGAACTTGATATGTGAATGCAACTTTCATCCATAAAGCCTTGATATTAAGGATGTATCTGCCACACTAAAAGCAGGTACCAATCATGTCATAAAAATGAAAAAACTCTAAAATTTTATTTGAAATTACAGTTGGCTCTCTGCTTAACGACTTTCAAGTGACCACAAAAAATTATCCTTAAGTAGAAAGCGTCCTTAAATAGAATGCTTTTAACGCTACAGTGGAACATCTGGGACCGTGAAAAGCCGTCGTTAAATAGAGCGTCGTTAAACAGAGAGCCAACTGTAGCTGTAGATAGATCTTTAGAGAAATATGTGTTAATTTTAAAATTACTTTTTTTAAGTCAAAAAGTAATTTTTTAAACAAAAAAAAGCATTTTAATTAAAACTAAACCATTTCTAGAATGTTACATGCACGCTATATTGTTGAGGGAAAAACAGTGGGCGACACTCCGCCATCTTGGGGCTAAACGATGTTTTCTTCCAGAGACATACCGAGTACTCTATAACTACCCGGTACACTGTTATAACTAGAGGTTCCAGACGAGTGAATATATTCCCCCTAAGGTGAAAGCATGGTGACCAAGGGTGCCATATTGGCCAGGAAGTAAAGCAGAGGTGCGAAAGTAGCAGACAGTCGTAGACGGGGGTGCCAAAACAGCAAGCAATCGCTAAATGATTTGCTCGCGCATGCGCTTCCGGCATACATTCACCATTCAACCACTTCAATATGGCGGACGAATGATAGGTTGCACTACGCGTGGCTTCTACGTCTTTCACATTGAATGAAGTACACTATTGGATTAAATCTCAACTTTTGTAGGATAATTCTTTAAAATAACAAGTAAGTACAGCTTTTGACCACTTTGTAGCTTTTAGGGCTTTCAAACATAGTTAAAAGTACGTTTACTGCTTTTCAGTTACCGTTAGTCCGTTACGATACCGTAATACCGTTAGTTGTTTATTTTCAGGTTACCGTTACCTATCGTGAAAATTCCATCATTCACACAAAACGCTACTAAATGTATCTATCATTATTTTCTTGAATACTCGATAAGCAACATTTAATCACCGAAATAGTAACCGCAATGATATTTTCAATAACCAACAAGTGAGAACCTAAATAAAAATGATTCTTGTGCTTCGTGTAGCGAGTGCAAAAAATAAAAAAGAAATCTCTCTCCGTCTATCTTTTTCTTTTGCTTTTTCGTTCAAGTGTTTGAATCATTTCCTGTTAGCGGTTATTCGATAGTGTTAGGAGTTTCTTTAAATTTTTAACTGTCGAAAAATTTTATGCGCATTTTATTTTATTGTTATTTTGATTGAAATGTTGAACCTTTGAGAAACGATTTTGTTTTATCGTAACTTTAATATCCCAGAATATTTTTGGCTGTTCATGTAAATAATTCATAAGTACACCTACACTTTACTTTCGGTGCGGTTATTTCTCACAAATGATCATTAACTTAACTATGATTATTCAAATAATTACTCGTCTTTAACTTTAAATATATTTGTGACAACTCTTTGATACCAAATAAAGTCTGTAGATATTTATTGTTTTATTAATCTTTAATATTACTTTGTAAAAAAAAAAAAAAAAAACTCATCAGTACGCAGAATTTTTTCACAAGTTTTTTACCGCCCCGAGAGTTATTATAATTATTATTATTTATTTTATTTATTTTTAAGAAAAGGATAAAAATTTCACAGGTCCGCAATGTTTTTCATTTGTTTTTACCGACCCGTGGGTCAAAAGAGGTTGAGAAACACTGATGTAGAGAACGATCAGATGAATTAAAGCAATGAGCACTTCTTAACTATGTTGAAAACTCTGAAATATGGTCAAATGCTGTAATTACAAGTTTTAATAATTTCCAGTACTGAATTCATGCAATGTGAAAAGTGTGCAAAACGTAGACTATCATGAATCAAAACAAAACTATTAAAAAAAGAAAAATACACAACTGTATTCAAAAACGCACACAATACGGGGGAGGGGGGGGGAGGATCTACAGTAAGGGTGCCATTTCTCTCTCCGAAGGTTCATTCTTTTCACCCCGGCTGCCTACTTTTTGAAAGGTGCCTGTTTTCCACCCTAGTTAGAGGTGAAATTTCGGCTCCGTATTGGGTGCCGCTGGTGAACAAGCGTTTCACCCCTGAAAGGTGCCGAATGCAACCTGTAGTTTTAACAGTGTACTCGGCCAATTTGCCGAGTACTCTGTACTGGGCCAAATTTTGATCAGATACTCGGCCAATACCGAGTAGTTGTGAGAAATGGAATATTGTTAAAGCAGATTTTAGAATTATTAAAGGAGTGCATCCATATAATATACTGCAATCATTTACAATTCAAATTTACAAGTCAAATTTAAATTTTGAGAATAATGAAGTTTGTTATGCTTCAATAGAGTAAATCTTTTTAATGTCCGCAAAGTTAATAAAACTTACTTATTGAAAATGGAGCAGTGTAAAAAATATGAAATTTTTGTATTATTATGTCTGGCGGACTAGAACCAGGGGCGTGCACGGGGGGGGAGGGGGAGAGAAGGGACACATGTTGGCTCGAGCCTGAAGGGGGCCCAATATCTTTTAAACTAGGCTTGAAATGTAGAGGTAAACAATATGGAGGGGGACCCGGAAAAGTCATTTGTGACGGTCCCCAAAATTTCTGTGCACACCCCCTTAGAACTAAAATTGATTGATTTAATTTGTTTTAATTCCAACTTGATTAATCATAAAACAATGACATAAAACAATGACAAAAAAAAAAAAAAAAACTTTTACGTAATGCGTAATTAAATTTCATCTGGAATTTTGTTTTAAAAACTCTTATATGGACAGGGAGGTCTATACTAGTATTCCAATAAGTTCGAAATTCATCACGTGTGTATCGGTGGTTCTTCTTAAAACAGAATCGGTACTCGGTACTCGGCCGAGTAGTGAAAGGCCGAGTACTCGGTACTCGGCCAAAGTGCTACTCGGTACATCTCTATTTTTCTTCCTATGTCTGCTATGGTGAAGTAGCTTGTTTTGCTTCTTGATTGTGGTTTCTTATGAACTCCATGTTAATATATAATCAAGAAACACCACAATCAAGAAGCAAAACACTCTACTTCATTATATAGCAGACATAGGAAGAACGCGGCATTTAGCCCCAAGATGGCGGACGTTTCGCTACTGAAGCTACGATCTAGGATTTTATATGAAGTAACTGTTGCAGCTCGTTGTCAACTAAATGTAGATATTTTTGCTTCTAATGCTCAAAATGCATTCGAATTTGGTGTATTTAGTATAATTTTAGTACTCTTTCTTCGAATTTAATTTGTTGTCACATTACACGTTCCCATCTGATTTTTAAAGTTAGGCTTTCATTTTCATACTAACACGGCCTCTTATCAAACTTTTTCATCAATATTTTAAAAGAAGTCTTTAATCGAGGTCTATTGACACTATAGTGCCTAGAATTGATACCTTACTTGTTTCGTTAGTGTGCATGGCAACTGAGCTGTTACAAGTTCTCCGTTTTTTTCTTCAGGATGACATTGATTAAACGGCTTAGATTTGATTTGCATGAAAATGGAGAACAGATTTTTTTTAATGGATATTATCTCATTTTTCTTATCTTATTTGATTTCCCTTTTGTTACTTACCTTATCTGCGTGTCAACAACAACCCCAGCAGAGATGGAATTAGTTTTCTTGGCTCGGAAAAAACACTTGAAAATCGTTTGTGTAAGGTACAGGGGAGCAAACAAAGGTGAGTCGATAATCTGAAACACAGTGTAATTTAGGTTTGATAAATATAAATAAAGGTGCTCCTTTCAACAAATCGTTCTTCTTATGAAAGGTCACTGAGAGCCATTTACGCGTAATATTCTTTTTTATTGCAGTCGAACTCGTTTATAACGAGTGCAAAGGGACTTGCTCGTTACAAACCGGGTGCTCGTAAAAAAAGAGTTTGCGAAAAATTTACAAAAATTCATACTCATTTTCTTTATTATTATTATTATTATTTCTGTTTTTTTTTTTTTTTTCTTTGAACTGCCTTACAGTCTGATTGCATTTTTTCTTGTGCTCCCGAAAAAAATCGACACTTGCACCTCTGACTTCGAAAAAGTTTTTTTTGCACATCAAAAGACATTGGCGTTGAAGGTGGTTCAGTTTCAAGTTCTCCACATTTTTCATTTTCGTTGCCGCTTTCTTTTTTTTTTTTTTTTTCATCTGCATTTGCTTGAACTTGAGCTGCAATATCCTCTGAAATATACCTCGGAAGTGATAACATGTTGCCATCATCACAAGTTTAATTTTAAAATACATCTTTACTTATACATCTTAAATTAAAAAAAGAAAAGAAAAGTCATCATTTTTTTCTCAGGATGTATGACTAAATACTTTCGGTTGATTTCAGAGTGGCAAAGGAATTTTTTTAAGGAAGGATAAGCTGAGGTAGAAGTCATGTCAATAGAAATTTTATAAATCACAAAAATATTGCTCGATTTTCGCGGGATTTGCTCATTAAAAGAGAATTATGCTCCCATAGACTAAACATTGTACCTACAGTAAAACCTGTGAAGTTGACCACCCTTGTAATTTGACCACCTGTCTAAGTTGACCGCTTTTTTTTAAGGAAAGAGCCCGTATCATATAAACCAATCTCTGTAAGTTGACCACCTGTTTAAGTTGACCACTAAAGTAGTGCACCGCGAGTGGTCAACTTACACAGGTTTCACTGTACCAAATCTTCCTGATTTCCTCGCGAAATCCGGGTTCTCGTTCAATCAGGTCTCGTTACTAGCGAGTTTGACTGTATTATTCACGAGGATTTTTACAGTAAACAGTACTCCAGAGAAGCATCCCCCCTTCTTTTTTTAAATTTTGCGTAGTAATAAAACTATGTATCTCTTTAACTATACTTGCATGCGACTTTCTTAAAAAAACCAAGGTAACGCCAAAATACAAAATTTGACATTTGAAATACACCACCAGCTCAGTCTGTTCCAGCCAAGGACTGCAGTTTCGTGCTTATTAGCACTCATCAGCCCGGCATAGGAGTGACTGAGCTGGAGGTGGAAAATCTCTTAAGGAAGCCTAGAGTGACAAACAAACTGGTAGCTAATACAGAATTAGCATAGACCAGACGAGTGACCGAAACAAAGGTTCGGTTCAACTCGAATATTAAAGGCAAGGCAGGTATATTCAGTAAGTTACTGCCCTATAGCCAGGGCTAAGACAGAAATACATGAAATACACCGCTAGCTCAGTCTATTCCAGCCGAGAACTGCAGTTTCGTGCTTATTAGCACTCATCAGCCCGACCATCAAAGCACGAAGCTGCAGTCCTCGGCTGGAATAGATTGAGCTAGCGGTGTATTTCATGTATTTCTGTCTTAGCCCTGGCTATAGGGCAGTAACTTACTGAATATACCTGCCTTGCCTTTAATATTCGAGTTGAACCGAACCATTGTTTCGGTCACTCGTCTGGTCAATGCTAATTCTGTATTAGCTACCAGTTTGTTTGTCACTCTAGGCTTCCTTAAGAGGCTTCCTTCACCCCCAGCTCAGTCACTCCTATGCCGGGCTGATGAGTGCTAACAAGCACGAAACTGCAATCTTAGGCTGGAATAGATTGAGCTAGCGGTGTATTTCATGTATTTTTGCCTTAGCCGTGGCTATCGGGCGGTAACTTACTGAATACAAAGTTTGATGCAGGAAATTTGCAAAGAGCTCACTAACTGCATTGTTAAAGCTTCGGTGTACATTTTTTTTCTCTGGTACTTAATAGGATAGTAAGGATCCCATAGGTAGGGAGTCAAAATAGCCACCTTTAGGGATCCTGCTGATGCTATAAGCGTTTTGTCCCTAAAGATGCCAGATGCAACTCGTAGTTTTAACAGTGTAACGTTACCGAAATTTACCTTGAGGGGGGGGGGTAGGTCATAACAGTCCCTATGCATATAAAATACCACACAGTGAAACCTGTTAATTGACCATTTGCGATGCAGTACTTTAGAAACTTTAGTAACTTTTAAGTACTTTAGTACTTAAAACGGGTGATAGCAAAAAAAAAAAGAAAAATAAGTTTCTTTTTTTTTCTGTGCCTGAAAATAGCGGTCAACTCAGACGGATGTTTCCCCATGCGCTACTTAAAAAAAAAAAAAAAATCATTAAGTAGTTTTGAGTGTGTGTGTGTGTGTGCAAACGAATGGTCTTGAAACATCTTTGAAATTTCGTAAATTAAGAAAAGTGAAAAAGGATGAAAAATTAGCTCTGTAAGTACCTGGCGCAAAATTTAAAAATGTAACTGTGAAGTTGACATTCCCCTCCCCCTTTCTTCACACTTTAACACATTATGTAAAAAACTACGCCGGCATTCGTTTTTTTTATAATTATTGTTATTCTTTTTAAAATTAAAAATGTTTAAAGTTTTTTGAACTATCTTGTGTTACCTTGGTCGAAGAAGAAGCTTATCAGCTAAACATTAATCTTTCTAACAGTTATTTACTTGTAAATCGTCTTTGAATTTATTTAAATCGACATAAATGAAACACATTATTTAATCAGAGAGAGGGACTGAATTTTTTTTAATTTTTATTATCAATATTTTTTTATTAGGAAACATTCCAGCATATTTTTGTGTTAAAATTTGAAAACAATAGAAGCTTTTCAAGCTTTTAAAGAGAAACTCTAAAATAAATAATTAAGTCTTAACCCGTTTTTACTAAACTATTGTAGTATTTTCATGTAACGTAAATGGACGTACAAGAATTCTAGATAAGAAAGAAATGACTCCTTCGAAAAGAAAAGAAATTAACTGTTTAATAAACAAGCTACCGACCGAAGAGATTTTATCACTATTTAGTTCACATGCATATTTACCCAGCATATTTTCTTGTTTACCACGAATATTTCATCACGACTCTAGTAAATTTAATATCGCAACAGCTGACTAGCAGGTGGTTTTCGTAATGGAATGTAAACGTTTTCGTGCCTGTGAAACATCTGATTTGATTTACAATTGCACAATCAATTCATGTAATGTTTTCACTAGTGCTGCCATCTATGTGCCGTTAGCCGAAAGAAATATAATGACTTACTGTTATATTTCTTTTCCCCCTTTTTTTTCTTTCATTTGTTTACTCATTTCTTTATTTTTAATATAGTCGCAATCACTATCTCATTTTGGATTCTAAAAAATATTCTTAGGTTTACGCTCTTTTAAGAACATATTTTTGTTTTACCGTCCACAACCGAAAGTCTTGAAAATGAATAGTGCACATTTTTCCGAATGTTTAATGCTTTGCAGAATGCATTTGATGCGGGATATTTTAAAATTAGAAAACATTGGACATAAAAAAATGTGAACATAAAAACTGTGTTTAAGACAGTTTTAGCACATATGCATTATACTAGTGTGGTTATGCAAGTTCTACATTGAATTTTTTTTATTTTTTTATTTTTAGTGAAAGTAATGCAGTTAGTCGCAGCTAGTGATTGCAATACTGGAAAACCGTTATAACGAATGCTGGTATTTCGAGCTATTTTGAAACTTCGTAATTCTGGTATTTGCTGAGTATTAGCTGAAAATAATAGATAGTTTTAATTAAACAATTTTCAATTTAACTTATTAGCTATCTACTTTTGCCTAAAATGTACATATCTTTTTCCATGATAAAATACCAAAATTAATCTATTGATGATAAAGGTTGGCGTCAAAGGTTTAAACTAGTAGAACATCATTCAATAAAAGTATCGGAAAGAATGCTAAACGATATTTTCATTACTGGATGGTGAGATTAATCGCACTTTCGCGCTCTTATGTGCACCATGTTGTTATATTTTCCATTTCCGTGATCACTCACTTTCCCTTTTGTGAAAGTTGATTTCAAGTGTAATTAAGAATGTATTTATCCTATAAATAATTTACTTCAAGTCTTCAACCATTCACTGCAGTGATACTTTATGTTTTTCAATATTTGTCTCAACCGTACTGAATTTTGGCAAAAATCTTTCTTGTTTGTATAACAAAAGATAGTTTGATGTCCCTGGTATTGGTGTACGGCTCTGTCTCGCTACTTAGCTATATACTGGCTAGATAACAAATAGAAATTACATAGTGCCTTGAAAAACTGCATAAGAGGTAAGGCATAATCAACTGGAATATATTTTCAAACATTTACGTAATTATAATTCCAAATAGTTTTGAAAAGAAAACAAAAAAAAAATTTAATGAAACTAACTAGATAAAATTCAGCGAAGTTCATCGTAAATTTCAAACCGGCCTAATAAGAAGCAAACACAAACCTGTCCTGAGCAAGGGGAATCATTGAAGATGATGTTAATATTGGAAAAGTATCGTCTCTTGAAGAGAAATTACGACTGACTATAAATTCTAATAGTAATAATAATAATACACACAATACAAAAGAAACAGACGTTCACATACACAAGGGTGAATACAAAAATAATAAGCAAGACGCCAAATTATTTGAAGATGAAAGACTTCGAGGTAATTAGAGGAGGTGTATCGCACATTGTTAACATTACCATCGACCTACGTGAATTCCGAGTTTTTTCAATTGCTAGAAATTAGTGCAATAAATTGAGTTCCAGGCTTTGAGGCAATCCCAAAAGATGCATTACGATTTTTACTATTACAGTAAAACCTGTAAAGTTGACCACCTTTGTAAGTTGACCACCTGTCTATGTTGACCGCTTTTGTCAGGAGCGGAATTAGTCCTATGTTATATAATGAAGGAAAACCTCTGTAACTTGACCACCTCTCTATCTTAACCATCTGTCTATCTTGACCACTAATGAACACCAAGTTTGGTTTGGAGTATTGTAAAAAACCCTTTGTAAGTTGACCACTTGGTTTATCTTTTTAAATTTTATTTAGCAAATTATTATTTTTATTATTATTTTTTTTATAGCTTTCCAAGAATATTTTTGATACCAGACCAGCATTTTACCAACTAAATGAAACAGCAGCATAACTAAACCTCCTTTTGAGTTTAACCACATGGGAAAACTACTAAGAACCCTTTTATTCTCCAAACTTGTTTTTCTTTTGTTGTTCAGCGAAAAATTTGTAATTTTTGATTAACTATAAAAGTTTAGGAACTATTAATGTAAAATGAGTAACTTTTCATAAACAATAAGACTTTTTTTTTTTTTTTTTGATCAATTTACTGAAATTTTAAATTTGCGTCACACATTATACATCATTCTGGGAAAATAATCTCTAAAAATATTTGAATAACATCTTAGATTATTGCTTCAAAGTAATGCTAAACAATGAAAGTGAGTTGAACATAGGTGTCAATTAGTCAAAAAATGAATACATGGTGCAAGAATTACAACAAAAAAAAATCATTACCCCATTTTATAAGTTGACCACCTGTCTAAGTTGACCACCAAAGTACTGCACCGCAAGTGGTCAACTTACACAGGTTTCACTATATTTATTTTTTATTACTCTTGTTTCTCCACTTTATAATTGTTCGTAATTTGTTTTCATAAATAATACAACTTTTGTACAAATTATGAAATATGTCAACGAAACGAAACGTTTTAGATAATCTTTTGAGAAATTTCTAATCCCGGTATTAATACCGGGATTCCGGTATCTCGTTTTTAAAATACCGAATACCGGTATTGCATTTTTGGTCCGGTATTGCAATCCCTTGTTACTGCAGCCAAACCCTAAGTGTTTAAATTTTTGATGCTTAAACAAAAACATCTTTCTAATCTATTGTTAATTTATTGTTGTACTAATGGTACACGCACGGCTTTGCCCGTAGTAGAAAATTAAAAGGTCATTTGCGTCGCCTGTATATTTCAAATAATGGTTGATGAGTTCTCGCTAATTTGCTATGTTCATTTGCTCGCCCATGTTACGGTTCCACGTTATGATAATTTCATAATTTACTCTTCCACGTTATGATAATTTGCTGGGTAAAATGTTTTTAAAGGAGGAATAGAAAAAGAACAAAATCGAATTTTTGAAAAATCGCTTCGAGGTGCACACCCCCCCCCCCCCATGCTACAAACTTAATTTTGTGTCAAATTTCATGAAAATCGGCGTAACGGTTTAGGCGCTGTGCGCGTCACAGAGATCCAGACGGAGGGAGATCCCGATATCCAGACAGAGAGACTTTGAACTTTATTATTAGTAAAGATACATACTTTGCTTTTCAACTAATTATTTTTTATAGTGTTAGTTTAAAAAAAAAAACAAAAAAAAAACAGAACAAATGGTGTGCCGTATCACAGAAATCATTTCCCGTCACGTGACAGCTCAATATTTTATTTCAAAAGCGAAATTTAAAAAATGGAAATAAATTTTAAAAAAAATAACTAAGAAATCACATGTACATGTCTCATTTCTTTGGAGAAAAAAATTGCTTATTGCAACACGTTTCGAATATTGCTCTTAAAATGAAATATAGAAGTGACACGTTGGCCGAAATGTATGCTTTTCTGTGGAATGGCCCAACAAACAAACAAATAGTGGGCCGTTCCACAAAAAATCAGTCGTTTTTTTCCCTCACGTGACAGCTCTATATTTTATTTCAAAGCTAATGTTTTAAAAATGAAATTAATAAATATTTTTAACTTAGAAATCGCACATACATGTGTGATTTCTTTGAGAAAAAACGGGGGGTAAGAGGGGGTCAACCCCCCCCCCCCTTTTATGGTTCTTCTTTTTTCAATTCAGGAACCAAAACTAGAAATTGTAAAAAAAGCAGAAATGTCAAAAGTTTCGGAACATAATTATTTGTTTTACATTGTATATATGTTTATAAAACATTGTTTAGCACAAGCAGTAATTTTTAGTTCATGTATTCGTTGTTTAGATAATCCCAATATCTAAACTTGTTTAATTTGAACAATCAATTGTTCAAATTAAACAAGCCATACTTATTCAGTAAGTTACCGCCCATAGCCAGGGCTAAGGCAGAAATACATGAATACACCACCAGCTCAGTCAATTCCAGCCGAGGACTGCAGTTTCGTGCTTATTAGCACTTCTTCAGGCTGATGAGTGCTAATAAGCACGAAACTGCAGTCCTCGGCTGGAATTGACTGAGCTGGCGGTGTATTTCATGTATTTCAAGCCCTAATTGTTCAATGCAATGATTACCAAGTGTTTGTGACATCTCAAAATACTTTGGGGTTTGGGGTAAATAATGTAAATCTAATTCATGCCTAAGTGTTTTTTCGGGGAAAGTTATTGTGTTCAAAATTTATCAAAATCTCAATAAAAACGTGAGTTAAGTTGTTAGACATCAGTTACCACTCTGGGCTCTCAAAACCAGCTCTAGCGAAATTTTGTATATTTTTCAACCCTTTTTTTTACTTCTTTAATTTTTTTGACTGCCGCTGAAAGTCCTATGGTTCTTAGTTGTCGTTTTTTTTCCTTCTTTTTTTTGCCTCCCCCCCCCCTGTCACGTGCCGGACGAAACGTTTGCTTTTCCATGGAGGGGGGGGGATTTATAGGTACAGGCCTGATTAAATGTTATGTATTTTTTCACCTGAAAGGAAAGTAAAACTATTCAATGTCTCTTGAATTCTTAATGCTGCAGATCATGATTACGCTACTCCTCCATAAGAGTGCTGGACAGGCCCATCACTTCAAAATTTTCCAGTGGAGGGGAGTGCGTACAAAGGCACTTCATTGGGGAAAAAAAAGCATCCAGATACGTGCAAAATGCACAGTTACATTATGTTTTTAAAAATCAGAAAGAGGGGGTCAATTGATACCAACCTCCCCTCTGATTGACGAGTCTGATTCTGGGTCTCTTGAACTAAAATGTTTGGGAAAGGGGGAATTTTCGATTTGTCGTACGAAATTCTGAATTTTACTGAATGATAAAAAATGAGAATGAACAGATGTCATAAATACATAATATTTAATGAGAATTAGGCATCCTTGATTATTTTTTCTTAATTTTTTAAAATGAAAACAAGGATTAGCCATGTTGCGATTTTGTCTCCAAATTTGCCAAATAAGGAAATTTTTGTGGAGGTCACAGTGACCTCCCACCGGGGTGCCCCTGTAGGGACTCCTCCCATTCCGCAAGAGCAAAGGGAGCACTCGGAGCACCCCTTCAAATATCTGGAAGACCCCCCCCCCCCACAAGAGCAAAGGGAGCAAGCATCCCTTCAAATGTCTGGAAAAACTCCCTCCCCCCCCCATTCCCAAGTTCGAGAGCCTCCGCAAAGGAAAAAATGCTGTTGAAAACACTTTCCCTTAACGTTTCAATGGCGCAATCTGCGCCATGCCTCCCCCCCCCCCCCCCATCCCAGTTCGGAACCCCTACTTCCGGAAGAAATAATAAACTCTTAAAAGTCAACTTTTTCACGAATTTCAAAGGGAGGAAATTTTAGTTCAAATTAATATTGATTTCTTTTTCAAAACGATAATGTTTTGCTCTTCGAAACAAAAAAAAAATGATTCATGAAAATTCAGTTCCACTACTGGAAATGCATAATTTTTGGGAAAAAAAAAGCATTCCGTGTTTTTGTAAAAATTGTTTGGGGTTCACTTTCTTTCCTTCCTTTTTTTGCAGAGAAGTTTCTAGAGCTCTTTCTGGGAAACAATTAAAAACTAGGATAAATGAAAGACAGCGATATCGTTTGGAAAGTGAGTCTTAACATTTGTAAGCTTTAAAGTTCTCCTTTCCCGTTGCCGTGATCGTATAGTGGTTAGTACATTGCGTTGTGGCCGCAATAACCCAGGTTCGAATCCTGGTCACGGCACGCGACTTTTTTTATTGTTTCACAATAATATTATCCTTTATTGGGCAAAATTTTGTTCATTTAAACTAATTTCATCGTAATATTTTTCGGTAGTTTTTTTTTTTTTTTTTTCACATTTCCCCACCAAAGTTTTGAAAGTAAAAATCAGTCTTTGTTCTAGATTTTATGTTTTAATTGAACCTGGGTTGCAGACATTAGAGATGAGTTCGGGTTCATTTTTGAGAGCCCGGGCCCGCCCGAGCCCGAAAATTTGTAAACGAGCCCGCCCAAGCCCGGGCGATATTGTCTCGGACCGAGCCCGCCCGTGCCCGAAGGAAACTTTCTTGTATCAAAAACTGAACCTTCTACAATCTGACATGATCAAATGTTCTTCATAAACAGAAGTTTCTAAATTTTCTCAAGATGCTCCACTTCAAATGCGTTACTGTATGACATACTACAATAGTAATCGCAAAAAAACACTATAAATAAGCGTTAATTTTTTTTTTTTTTTGGTTTAATTTTCATATTGATAGAACTGATTTAAATGTTCCTTTCATTTTCTCACAGTAGGTACTGTCTGATCACGGATTGTATGGAAAGATAAACATCCGTTTTGCAGCCGGAAATGGACGAATCTGTTATTTTTTTTAGCGATGCCAGCTTTTGCAGAAGCAGAGTCATTCAAATGAGCGGAATACCGGCATCAGATTTTTACTTTCCCCCTCACTCAGATAGATTCGTCTTATCTGGACGTTTGAAAATTCCATACAATCCGTGATTTGACAGTAAATGTTTATTTGCTTTGAATTTGTTTGGAGATGGACGATTGAATATCCTTGCTTGAGTCCGAGCCCGAAACCTATTTTCGGTTCTAGTGCCCGAGCCCACTTCGGGCCCGGGCTGAGCCCGTCTCATCTCTGGCAGACATACAGTAGAACCTCCGAATAAGGGACCTTTTTTCTGGTCCCATTCCCTTTGAATAGGGACTTCCATATATTTGCCTCTAATTAAAGAACACTCTGCTTAAGGGACAGTTACAAAAAAAAAAAAAAAAAATGCAAGAAATAATGTATATGCACATAAGAAATAGTGAATTTACTGGAATTCTAGTTTCACTTTTTCTCTAAACATTAATTGAGGAATTTTTGACACAAACATATGTGAAGGAAATAAGTAATGTTTTGTAAAAAAAAGCTTGCTGAAATTAACATGCATAATTTGTCCTCTCAACACTTTATTCAAGTAGGCTCAGGGCCGACGAAGAGTGCACAGCAACTAATTAGCTTTATATATAAAACTTATATTGTATAAACTTATATTATAATTTGAACATTAATTGTAATTCATATAGTATTACATTGTAAATCACATAACATAAAGCAAATACATGTAATGAATTACTTCAAAATTATTTCTGTATGCTACAAAACTTTGCCATTACAAAATTTTTGATTAAATTTTAATGAATAAAATAATATAAACTTAGAAATTTGAATAATTATGAATTTTATTTGACATAATGAGACTTTTCAGTATTTAATCTTAAATGTTAATAGTTAATGCTGATTGTGATATTATACTACTTAGTACACAGCATGCATCAATTTATCCACCACCGAATAAGGGACACCTCTATTTAAGGGACAAAATGTCTGATCCTCTTAGTGTCCCTCAAGGACGGATACAAGGGAGGAGCGATGGGGGCGATCGCCCCCTCCTTGAGCCGAGAGACAGGAAATTTCTTCATGTATATTTTCAATACTGAAGTTTCAAAATCGTACATTTACATAATATTCGATGGTGTTAGAAGAAAGGGAGCTTTTTCCAGGAATTCTTCCGGAATTGAAGTCTTTAAAACGCAATCGTAGCACATCTGTTATTACTCTGGGGATAGGGGCACGAACTTTCTACAGGAATATTTTTGAAATTGAAGTTCCGAAATCTCAATTTTAGACGATAGATGATATTAGGGATAGGTAAACGAGGGGTTCAATGCACTCCGTCGAAAATTTTTAGAAATTGAAGTTCTAAAGAGTAAAGAGTGAAAACAATCGTCCCCTCCTTGAACATTTTCTGGATCCGCCCTTGCTGTCCCTTAATGAGAGGTTCTACTGTATATGAAAAGTAAATTCATATGTTTAGCTTATTTGGCGAACAACTCTAGCTAGTAATGTCATAAATTCTTATTTGAAGGGGAAAAGAACCAAGGATGTCATAAATAGGACCCAATTATGAAAGGACAGATATTTCATCGGAGCCCCCTCAGCATTATTTTGACGAGAGGAAAAAATGAGAGTAGCGCAAAACTATATTATGAAAATGTTATGCAACTCTGGACAGATATGAACTAATATATACTGAAGTAGTAAAATAACACATTATTTTCCAAATTACAGGAAAATATCATAGACTAATAATAAGAGTAGACCGAGCTTTCCCAAACTTGTTGATGAAAAAATTGGTTCATGGATACATCATGTGACTGGTGGAAGGCTTGGCGAAAACTTTGGCAGCATGGTTGCTAGATGACAACATTATCTATAGTTTGGCACTCGACATGTATTTTAAGACGTAATGTGTTTGCATTATAATTTTTTTTCCAGGTGCAGAGATTGAATTATTTTTCTTTTAGTTATGCATTATTTGACATTAATAATTAGTTTTTGATCACAGTTTTCAGTAACTTTTATTTCATTCGGAACTCCTAGTCAGCGTTGGCGTGAACGTAATGGCGTAAACGTTTTGCTTTAACGCAAGAATGTACTAATCGGTATCTTAAATTGAAATTGTAGGTAAAAATCTTATACCGTTTGTCGACTCTTTTTGGGCGCTTGAATCTTTAATTGCTTAGAGAGTTATTGAAATTGACTAAAGAAAATGCACAGTACTATCTAAACGAAAAACTCAGTATATTAACAAAATATTTACAACTTAGAATAACAAATTTACAAATCGGACTCCATAAAAGATCATTCTTCCGTGTTCCATCAATTCTATTTATTTTATTTCTCGCTGGTGTTGATCGTCTGCTATGATCAACGCCCGCTGTTGCTAGGATATCCACCAGACACATGGTTTGGTTTATGAGCAGCAAAAGGGTTGCCATAGCTCGATCTACTCTTATTATTATAAAAAAAAAAGTCTAAAAATAGTCTAAAGAAAATATATTTCTCCTTTCTCTAAAATACCAGCTGCCAATTACTTCGGCTTTTTAATTGTTGCCAAAAACAACGAAAAATAACAGTGATTATAAAACTAATTTTTCAATTCAACAAACTAATTTCAAGGCTTTTACATTGTTCAATAATGCAGGTTTTCGAAGCTTTCCTTGATTCGCAACTCCAGATGTCGAATACGCTACCTATAAACAATACTAAAGAAAAAGGTAAAACATTCCATTCCACGTGTTTTCTTTGGGGTAAATTACAGTTTTCAGGCAGTTTTGTGGTGTAATGTAATTTCAGAAGAAGAGAAAATAAAGCTTCCTACGAATACGATGAAAAATTACTGCTATTCACTAAGCGTCAAAGCAAGTTATAAGTTACGGCATTTGTTTGTTTTACCTTTTTCATCCGCCATTAAATAGTGGCTGCAGCGTCCCCTATAGTTTATTGGAGTTGCGAATTCAAGTCAGTTTAAAAGCGTTTTCAAAAGCTTTTTTTTTTTCCCACACTTGTTCAAAACTGCTTTTAAATTCGATCATACCAGCGTGCAGAGCTAAGTAATGGTAAAGTAATTAGCTATTCTCTCTTTATGTGCCATACATTCATATTGAAACGAAAGTCAATACCATTTTTTTTTCCCGAGCAACCACGAAATTCTTATCGTTTTCACTTGACCGTTGAATAACGACCGTCCGTCCTTGTAAAATATGTTTTAAATTTAAAAAGTTTCACCTAAAATAAATATTAAAGCGAAAGAACTTTAAAATAAAATATTTTAAAAAAATGTCTTTCACTTCTAAATACTTTCTATAAGCTTGGTTCACACTAAAATGTGTGAAATAAAATAAGTATATGATTTCTTGATTATATTTCTCAAAAATTGCAGTTAATCTTATTATGTAAAAATTTAGGTATATTCTAAAGCAATCAATAAAATTTACATTAAAAATTGAGCGAAGAAGAAATGTATGCGGTATAGCAAAAAATATTTGCGCTAAACACTATGTACAGCCTATTTTTTCCTCTCAAATTTTTAACTTTAATTTTATTGGCTGCTTTAGAATTAAGCTAAATCTTTTATATCTTAAGATGAACTGCAATTTTTGGGATGTTGTAGTTTGTAGTCAAGAAATCGCATATACTTATTTCATTTCATACTTGTTAGTGTGAGTCAAGCTTATGGAAAATATCTTTCGGGTGAAAAAACAATTTTTATATTTTTCAAATATGTTGACGAAGAGAAATGATTTTACTCTGATGAAGGTGTAATATTTTTCAGTTTTCTAAACTTTTATCACTAGTCAGGGAAGCAAAGTTATCAAACAAATGTCAACTTTGCGGGCCCCTTTTCCTATGGGGCACTGGGCATTTGCCTCGCATGCCCTCACACTAATTAGGCCCTGGTTATGAAGTTTAATACCGAAAAGGCTGGCTGTTCAATTTAATATGATGGGCTTTAAATAAAATTATGTAATTGAAATTGAAATTTCGTGTCTAAGATGTCCCATGCTATTTAAAACAAAACTCATGAAGGTTGAGTTTTTGTTAATAAAAGTAATGTTTTACAATACTGTTTAATTTCTTGAAAAACGCCTAGTTTAAAACTGAACGCTGATATTTGAATATTGAGCTTAGAATTAATTTTAAATACTATAATGAAAATTTAATTGACAAATGACTGTATAAAAGAGTTTTTATCTAGTCACTGTAAAAATACTTACCAGTGTATTGGATATTTTTGTGTTCGTTATTATTTTTCCAAATAATAGAAATAGTGACTTGAGCAATATTCATTTATTTTTTCGACTCTATTTCGCGATGATGTAAAAATCCGCATAACTTGATTGAATTTTCTTCGCAATAGATGGCAGCACTATAAACTTTTTCTTATATTTTTTTTTCACCTTTTGCTCTCCGACAATTTTTTCTCTTTTATGATAGGAAGGCCGTCAATTAAAAAAACAGATGAGATTGTTTCTCAGGGGTGCTCTCCCCTCCTGAGAACAATGGCGAATCCCTTTGTGAAGACACCCCCAAGAACGAAAGCCTAAAGAGCAAAATACCCTTGAAAATCAAGTGGGCAATGGGCAACCCTGTGCTTCCGAAAAATTAGGGTTTTTACAAACAGGGATGGAAGCCCGATATTGAAACATTGTTCTTCTTGTTTTCGAAACTCTTTTTCTTTTTATAATTTATTGCCCCATTTTTCTAAAATTTATAGTTTGTTTATTTCAGACTATCATTTGGGATTTTTCTATTCACACTATCACGAGAACAACACCCAATGAATCGAGGATTTTGAATGTTGTACACATGACGCAACCATCAATAAATAAATTACTTATGTCTTAAAAATCAAGCAAACTGTAATACAGTTGGACCAATTGAAACGAGCCCTGATTTAAAGAAAACCCGCATTTAACGAGGAAATCAAATATTGTTTGGTATACAGTGTTTAATATGTGTGAGAATAACTCTTTTTTTTAAGAGCACTGAATCATCCTCCACATACTTCGTGTTTTTTGACGTGCACTAAAATTTTTTCAAAATATTCGAAGCAAGTGGTGAGTGGTGCAAATATCTTTTTTTCATGCCTTGAGTAGTAGTATTTATTCCTCGAAAAAACATAATACAAAAACGAGGCATTAACGGGACATCATTTGGCTCCAAAAACTAACTACAGAAATAAGAAACACAAACAAAAAAAAGTATGCGTGAATTTTTGCGATTTTTTTTTTTTTTTTTCGAATCCGTTTTTATACGCACGCTCTGTTATAACGAGGCAATTGTGGTCCATTCGTGATCGCTGTAGTTCGACTGTATTAAAGAAAACTGTCTGTTTTAAAAAAATTGTAAAATTGAATATATACAGGGGCGTGCGCATGGGGGGAGAAGGGACACCTGTTGACCCGGTTCCGAGCCTGAAGGGAGCCCGAGATTTTTAAAATGAGGAGTGTAATATATCTAGGGACGTAAGGGTAAACAAAACGGATGGGGCCCGTGAAAGTCATTTTTGACGGGTTTCTGTGCACGCCCCTGTATGTATGTAATATAAACACCTTTTTAAGTATATAAAACTAGTGGTACCCGCACGGCTTTGCCCGTAATAGAAAAATTAAAAGGTCTTTTGGTTCGCCTGTGTATTTACAAATAATGTATGGTGAATTTTCTCGCCAGTTGGTTTGTACCCATGTTACGGTTCCACGTTATGATAATTTCGTAATTTACTCGTCCATCTTATGATAGTTTTGTTCTTAAAATTGGAATAGAAAAAGAACCACATCGAATTTTCAAAAAATCGCTTCGAGGTGCACACCCCCATGCTACAAACTAACTTTGTGCCAAATTTCATGAAAATCGGCCGAACGGTCTAGGCGCTATGCGCGTCACAGAGATCCAGACATCCTCCGGACAGAGAGACTTTCAGATTTATTATTAGAAAAGAAGATTAAAATAAAAACATTATTTTAGACAATTTCAATTTTTTTTACGCACAAATTCTTCCTTTGGATATAATTTAAAGGATAGTCATTCATTTTTCAAGAAAAGTCAAACCTTTTCCAGAGTTCAAGTTATAGTTTAAAGTACAAACACAATCCAACATTCAACCCGAAAAAATTGTATGGAAAAAATAACTAACTCCTTTTTTGGGTGCAGAGGACAAAATTTAATGATCGTTAAAATTTTATTTTATATTTATATATATCCTGAATTTGTTTTGATGGTTTAAGAATCTTAACTAGAAACTACAAGCAATTCCAAATGAATTAACTCCGCCTTTTTCCTCTCCTCGTTTTTCCAAAATTTTTAGTTGCGTCACTTTCTCCGCCGAGGTGGAATATAAGTTTGATTACAAGAAGCCAACAAAATGAGGAAAATTCTCAAAGTAGAAAGCCTGATGAAACATTTTCCAAAAGTACAGTGTTAACAAGTTCTAAAACTAAAGATACGAGTTTAATATTAGTCGATTGTGTAACAGAAGGCAATTTAGTAATGATAAACCTTATTGCACTTCATTACAGAACTGAAATGTGTTTTAATTTCATAAATATTTTTAAAGTGCTTCTTATTTTTTAGGTTGCTCATTCGAGGCGGAGTTTACCATGTCGTACATCACAGGACCTCATTTGGATACTGGGCAGTGGTTAAAGAGGCTGGATTTAAGAGAATACAATCACATTTTCAAGAGTTATAATGGAGTGGAGGCAAGTTTTATTCTTTTGTAACTTTGCTAAAAAAAATACAACTATCAATCATCTGTGGTTTGTTATTATCATCATTATTTTTGCTGTTATTGTTATTAATAATAATAACATTAATAATTTTATTAAATTTGACCTTTTAGATCGAAATTTTAAAACAGACTTTCATAAAACATGTGTTTTTAGCGAATTTAATTAGATTGTATATGTGCTTTAAATATCTTACGGTGAATAAAAAGTCTTTTTTCGTTATGTATAGAATAGAATAAAATAAAGAATCCTTCCCCCTCCCCCCCCCCCCCCAGAAAAAAAGACCATCGAAAAATGTTTACAAAATTTTAGTAGTAATTACTTTTTGCAAAAAGAAATGAGCAAAATGAATGAGTATTAATGACTTAGTTTTTTTTAAGACTTATTATTATTGTTTTTATCTTTCACTAGTAAAATCTAAGACTTTTTAAATCAAAATTTGAAAGCCACAGTCTTTCATAAAACATATGATTTTAACGAATTTAAATAGATTGCATTTGTGCTTTTGGTATCTTACGGCGAATAAAAACTATCTTTTTATGCCATGTATACTAGAATAGAATAAAATAAAGAAACTATCATGTTTAAAACAAATTAGTAGTTAATATCTTTTTGATGAAAGAAATGGGATATAAGAATGAGTATTTACGCCATATATTTCTTTATTTTTTTGACTTATTATGGTTATTATTATTACTGTGAAATCCCGTTGCAACAATTACCAGTACAGTAGAACCTCATTAATCTGGACTAATAGTGGATCCGGGGTCGTCCGAATTACTGAAAGTACGGATTAAGCAAAATGACCTATAATTTGAGCCAAGGTACATAAAATACTGCACGCAGTAAAAATCGTATTTTGAATTCAAGAGAATGAAATACGAAACTACATAACAGAAAAATATAAATAGCTGTCCGGATTAAGCGAAGTCCAGTTTAACAGGGTCCGGATTAATGAGGGTTTTCTTTGTAAGGAAATATCCGTTTCAGCAAAATTCATTTTCAACTCCGATTAAATTGCCATTAAAATTGCTAGACTTCCATTAAAACGGAATTCCACTTACAATGAATAAAATTTGAGGTCCCTTGAAGTTCGTTATAAACGGGATTTCACTGTATTATCATTGTTACATTACAAGCATAATTATGATAATAAATAATACTGATATTAAAATGTGTAGTAGCTAATTACGAAACAGAAGGGGGACGGGGGGGGATATTATCATATAGGTGATTTTTTTCCCCCCCTCTCTCTCTCCCCAGAATACTTGATCACTTTTCGCGTTTAGCGGTTCAATTTTAGTAAAACTATTGTTGCAAGTGTTACGTGTTTCTTTTTAATGTTTTAATTTTAAAATGTAGGATATTTTGTCGATGTCAGAAAGAGATCTCAAAGGCTTGGGCATAAAAAACGGATCCCACCGAGCTCGCATGATGACATCATTGGTGGTATTAAGAGACAAGTATGAAAGAGGTAAGTTAGTAGGTGCTAGGTACCGTGTTTCCCTGAAAATGAAACCCGGTCTTTTTTTTTTAATGCCGTCTACACTTTACTTCTATACGTTAACTAGTTTTCACGCACGAACAGTTAAGTTGAAAAAACTACCGCAAATGTAGTACAGTAAAACTAGCTTATAACAAGGCTTGATATAACAAAAACTCGGACTTAGCAAGGAAATCAGAAATACTTGGTTGGTACAATGTTAAATCTATAAGAGCAGAACTCGCTTTCAACAAACAAACTCCTTTTAAATCGAGCAATATTTTTGTGTTTCAAAAAATTTCTATCGACTTTCAGGTCAGTCTATCCTTTCTTGGAAAATTTCCTTTAACATTTTGAAGTCAGCCAAAAGTTAGTGATGAGTCAAAAAGCCTTAAAGCAAGTGATGACAACTTTTTAAAAAATAGATAATAATGTGGAAAAGAGATGCAATTGGAAATTATATGTCTGTTGACACCAATTTTGCGCAACTTCGATCTAATGCAGATGAAACAAATCTTGAAAGCTCTAGATGAAGTTTTTGCTGGTCGCGCGAACTCTATGATCCTACTTATTACAAAACGAAGTAGTTCGTTTAAACTTCCAGTTCATTCCTCATATCTTCGTGGTCAAGCTATACTACGATAACGACAAATGTGAAGTTACAGTACCCTCAACGTACTTAAATAACTTTTAAAGTGCAGAAAAAACTTTAAACGTTTTTTGAAGACAGGGGTGCAAATATCGACGTTTTTTGGGTCATAAGAAACAAACATGAGACAATAAGACTGTTCAATGCAAATTAACCAGCTTCTTTGATGTAAAAATAAAGAAACAAGGCAAGTATGTATGTATGATGTTTTTCACAAAACCATTTTTTGCGAGTACTCAATTATATTGAGTAAATATCGCGGTTCCTTCACGCTCGTTATAAGCTAGTTCGACTGCAAAAGAGATTGCTTTTCATTTTTCCCGTGTTTCCTCTTACCCCAACTGACCTAGATGAACTGAGCTCCCATGCAAATTAAGCCCTGGTTAACGTAAATGATCATTCAAAATGTTACATGTGCACAGGGAAGCCCGTTCTGCAGTGAAAAATTCGACATAAAAGATTCTAGGTTTTTTTTTTTAGCTTGATCTGTGATCCTTTTTTCAGTGGGCTGCATAATGCGATGAGATCACCTTTTCATTTCCTTGCTGGGGTTCCTCCCTCGCTGCCACTTTTCGGACGGTACAAAGGAAAAAAAAAAGTTGCCTGTCCTTTGGTTAGATAATCTTTTGGTTTGAAGATTTCCTATCCTGTGACGGATGCGCAGGGTGGAATGAGCAGATGAAAAAGGAGAAGTTTGTAGCACTTTAGATTTTTTATCTTGAAATATTTTGTGAAAAGCAGTAAAAAGTGAACCATAGCGGATCCTTGTCATCTTTCGTTGCTTCGCTGTTAAAAATAGCAAAGTTACTTGAATCACATTTTGATCTGTACTGTTCTCCTTGCTCTGCAAGTATCTATGGCTTACCAGTTGAGCCGATAATGAACAGTTTGAGACCCCGATACTATGTTACTATGAACAGAAAAAAAATCGTGAAATTGTTTTAGAACCACCAAGTTATAAAATTCTCAAATTGGCGTAGGTAATGTAAACCCACGTCAAGCCCCTAGATAGTCGCTTAAGTAGCGAAACGTCCGCCATGTTGGGGCTAAAAGCCGCTTTCTTAGGCTTGCCAGACGTCCCGTTTTGACCGGGACAGTCCCGGTTTTCAGACAAAATCCCGGTGTCCCGGCCGGTTTACTTCACGTCCCGGAAAAATATAAAATTTGATGATAAATGATAAAAAGGTTTAAAAATAGTTAACTGTGAAGGATTATTTGGGATAATTACTATATCATTTGTATCATTGAATTGTAAAATTAATATCGGATTAGCTTGTGATTATTTTTACAAGTTTTAAACCGCAAAAGACTAAGAAAGTCCAATAAATTTAAAGGTATATCGAAATAATGTTCAATATTTTATTCCTCATTTAAAGTTTTTTTTCTAACTGAAATAAATTGTAAATATTTACATCATCTCGGAAGCGAAATGTTCACATTTTATCTGCTTGTCATGTTTTATTACCTCTGTTTTAGGTTCATAATTAGCAACCATTTATTCAAAGCATTGAGAATAAACTGCCCTATAAAACGCTCTAAAATTCAGCCAGGGGGGTGTATACCCCTTTGAATACTAGCGACGCCGGGGACAGGACATTCCAGTGTCCCGGTTAAACATTTCAGAAATCTGGCAAGCCTACGCTTTCTTCCTATACCTGCTATAATGAAGTAGCGTGTTTTGATTCTGGATTGTGAATCAACACAGGCCCGGCTCTTGGGGTAGGCCACCTAGGCGGCCGCCTAGGGCGGCAGATTTTAGGGGCTGTAAATATCGACATTGAAACATATTTTTTAAAAGTATGAATACGTGTCACAGCGTCATAAAATTCAATGCTTTAATGCTAAAAAAAATAATAATTTAGAGTGTGTACCAGTGCTTGGATATACAAAACATAGTTCGGAATTTAACAAGACATTTAATTTAATTTCAGAGGCGGCAAATTGCGTGACTTAAAAAGTCTTTTAAAAATATTAATGTCTGTTTCAGTGCCATAAGTTGCACTACTTTAATGTTAAAAAAGACAATTTAAAGTCTGTACCAGAGTGCTTGGATATGCAAAACCTAGTTTGGAATTTAACTAGAAATTCACTTTAATTTTAAGCACTTTACAATTATTTTTAATTAAAATTTTATTATTTTATATTATCATTATTCAATGGAAGGGGGGCGGCACTTATCAATATTGCCTGGGGCGGCAGAACTACTAGAGCCGGCCCTGAATTACCATAGATTTAATAAGAAACCACGATCAAGAAGCTAAACACGATATTTCACCATCGGTAGACACATCGTTTAGCCCTAAAATGGCGGACGTTTCGCTGCTTTATTCTACCATTCAGGGTTTTAGTCTCACGAAGGGTTGTAGACGAGCTGAATTTTCAAATAAGTTGTATACAATTCGGTTGAAAAGTTTATCACCATAGTTTCTCTGAATTTTACTTGTAATTGATGTATTCTCCAAATATTAATTTATTTTCTATCTTTTCATGTAGCTGACAGCCGGATTCGATCGCTGACTGCTCCGAGTTCCGTAAGACACAGCTTGGTTCACAGCCGGGACAGTCTCCATAGTAGGTTAGTACATTTTAAGTTCCTGAATGCATACTTCTTCCTTTCAAAACGTTTATTATTTTACTAGAAAATCGCCCATCAAGATATGACAAGTGAAAATTGCTTCTACATCTGGCCGAAGCAATTGCCTGTTTGGTGATATTTTGATAGCTGAAATTTTAACTTCAAACTCCAGTGGATGAACCAGAAACTCCAGTAGATAGCGTTCATTGTTGACCCCTTTTTCGTTTCATTCCACTGAAATGACACAGTCTTAGCAGTAAAACAGTGAAGTGACCAGATCCAGTTTAGCCTTGTGACAATAAAGCCTTTCCGTGCATTGTGAACATTACCAAAACATATTATCAAATTATCATGTCGTGGCTCGAGTTTCACTGTTGTGACGTCAGGAGTGTTACTCGATCAATAGCTATTACATATATAGAAGGATTACTCTTTTTAATATCTTCAAATGTTATGTAATAATAAAAAAATTCCTTGATAGATCGAGACATGTTTTTCGTTCAAATAAAATTTTTATTTGTAAAAAATGAAGAAATTTTAGAAAGGTAGCACATTTTTTCGTTTCGTTGCTCTATCAGTGCTTGGCGATAAATTTAAATCGTAAATCCTTTAGGAGCCATTTATTCTCCGAATTAAAGTCAAGTACAGGCGTCCCTCGTATAACACGATACTTGCACAACACTGTTTCGATATTACACGGTACAAAACTAGAATTTAATACTTCATGGTTTTGATATAACACGAATTTTATCTTTAAAAAAGAAGGAAATTCAGTTTTGTTTAATACATTCTGTTGATGTTTGATGACTCCAAAAAAAGTTTTTACTTTGTTTTTATGAAACTTGGTTTCGATATAACACGGTAGACATCCCTTGATTTGCAGTATCTATAAGTCTCGTATAACACGGTTTTGATATAACACGAAAAATGGTTTCGATATAACACGAAAAACGGTTTCGATATAACACGAAAAATGGTTTCGATACAACACTATACATATTGACATGATTTTTACTATGTACATAATTAATAAGTGTAAAAAATAAGTAAAAAAAATATTTACAAAAAAGTCTCGTTTAACATGGTTTCGATACTATACGGAACGAATTGACCGTATTATACGAGGGACGCCTGTACTACAAAGATTTTGAATAATTTGAATAGAGACCATGGGTGCCCATATGCAAAGTTGCAAGGGGGGCTCAAATATTTTCCCCGTGGTTTAGCAGAATATTTTCCCCGTGGAACCCGATTTCAGGACAGATTAGAGTCATTAAAATTTGACATTTTTAATAATTTATTCATTTCTAGATGGGCGCTGATCTCCGATTATCATTTGTTATCATGTTTTATACTGTTTTTTTTTTTGGTGCTTTTTTTTTTTTTTTTTGCTTGTTTATGCCTATGTTTATTCTGTATGGTATATTGCTCCAGCCATTGGAAGAAAAAAATAATAATAACAATAAGATGGATACATTTTACTTGGTAAATCAACATGTATTAAATATGGGTGTGATTTATGCTGTGTGAAATACTCATACTTAGAAATAATAATTTTCATTTTTTAAACCAGATAATAGAAAATGTTTTTGTGATTGTCAGCTATGCACCATTAAACCATTTGCGGTTTTACCCGGAAATTCCAATCTCAGATCCGCTATCTGCTAATTATTTTTGTTCTGGATTGTAAGTGAGGCTTGTGTGATTGGGTTGATCCGTTAATGATCTTGTAAGTTACATTTTGTTTAAAGTTTAATTGTATAGCTATAAAAGCTGTGCCTCTGTATGCAGTTTAGTTGCCATAAAATTCGTAATTATACCTTAGTTTTAACGTCTATCTATAAAAAAATGTCATCGTAAACTGTGGTTCAATACGTTCTTCAACGGACTATTATACGATTCCTCCATTAGTTTATTCTGTGTGATGCTCACCAATTTGAACAACTGTTTAAGTTTAAATAAATGGGAAAAGTTAGTGATAGATACGATACATAAAATTGTCGTGCAAAACTTGATTTTTGAATGTTCCGTTAAGATTTGCAATAAATACGTGCCGGTGTTTCACATAACGGATTTTTATTTTGAATGTATGTTCTGAAGAAGGGAAATGTCGTTTTTTTTTTTTTTTCATGATCCGTTCTATAGAGGACAGTTGAGGTTTTTGATTCGTTCATAAGGCCGCCGAGAGCGTAGGTTGGCCCCTTGTCAGTTTGGCCACCGAGCCCACCTACCCTAATAAAAATAAGATTTACAGGAACTTTTTCGTCGAACTTGCCCGTACACTGACTAGTTTTATATTCACAAAAATAATAATTTTCAATTTTGACAGCTGAACTGTACGCGCGCCAGCATTTACTTTTTATTTTGATTTAACGTACAACCCTTATATAGATCGTGCAATAAATTCTAGAAACCTAAACCTAACAAACATCATGGTGGCGTTTTTTGGAGCTTCAGTCCGACTCCACTTCAGCTGAACTACAGATGATAAAGTGTTTGCGCGAAACATTCCTTTGTTAATTCGTTACACAAAGCAGAGATGCCCATTCCCCCCCCCCCCCAAGTTCAATGGCCCTAACCCCCCCCCCCCCCCATTTTTCTTCTCAACCTTCTTTTTTTTAATTTTTATCTCTCTTTTTTTATTTTATTTATTTTAAAAAAATGTTTTTTATTTATTTATTTTTAATTAACATTTTATTAGAAAAGTTCTGTGCTACGCCAATGACATAGACACATACAAACTAAATAAATAAAGAACAAAAATATACGAACTATAAATACACTAAATATATAAACATAAATATACAAACTAAATCAATAAATAAGTTTAAACAAATAAATTAAAAAAAAAATTAAAATCTCCCCCCTCCAGAATTTATGGTGGCGCAACTTGCACCATACCCCCCCCCCCCCCTCTGCGGGCACCCGTGACTCAAAGCATTGTTTTTCGCTGTTATATAGGTGTACATCTGTTTATTTAAGAATTTGTTTTGCTTACTTCCCATGTTACCCAGATTGTTCGGTTTTTCGTTTATCCGGATTGCCTGCGGCAGGGGTGCCCACCTAGGGGGGAAAGGGGGTCATGGCGCAGTCTGCGCCATTGAAAATTTTACGAGGGTGATTTAAGGGGTACTTTTTACTTTGAGGGCTCTTGCTTTTTTTGGTGTGGGGGGGGGGTCTTTGCGATATTTAGGGAGGTTGTCCTTGCTCATAGGAGGGGGCACCCTTGCCTATGGACCCAGTTAGTCCGGATAAACGAGGTTGTACTGTATACATTTAATTTAAATTTATTTATTTATTTTTTTCGGTAAAAAAATATAATGCTAAAAATGTCATGATGATCCTCCGACTACTACTATATTTTTTTTGTTTTTCTCTGTTTTTTTTTTGCCTTGATATTAAAAAAGAAGCTGTAATGTTTTCCTTTGGATGTGTTACATCATCGAAAAAGAAAGAAAAAAACAGGGAAGAAATCTGCTTGCCGTTATCAACATTGCTCTTGCTAGTCGTTAAAATAGCATATCACTTTATCATCCGAAGTGTTGATGTTCGAATCAAATAACTGATTAATGTTTCCACTGCGTCCCCGCTGTCTATGATGCTTGCTGATAAAAGTGTTGAAAGGCTTTTTTTACTCTTTTTCAAACAATCTAAATTATGGGATAAAATACACATTATCAAATCAGAGCAGTAATCAGAGGCAATACTGTGTCTTTTGTTGAAGTTTTTGGTTCTTTTATTTCAAACTTGTTTTGTAATGTTTTCATAAACGTTTTTCCTAATAATCAGCATCAGTATTTATTGCTTCAAACCATTTTTGGAACACTACACGAAAAATCCTATGTTTCAAATTCAAACTTCCTGCAAAGAAAAAAAAAAAAAATCTTTTATTTGGCTTCTGACGAATTTAAATGTAGGAATAATTGAAGTGTGTGGCCGAACTACGGGGCTCGTGCCATTGGCCGAAATAGCCTAAGTCTCTGAGTGACGGCTGTTCGGCCAGTTTCAAACTTTGATATTTACGTATGAAAGTTCAACAGTGCTAAATTAAACTAACAACAAAATTTTTCTAAGAAAGAATTATTAATTTTTTTTTAATGCCTCGAAATGGCTATGATTTAATTTGAAAAAAATCATAGTGAAATAATTTGTTTGTAGTGAAAGTTGGCGCAAAAAAAAAAAAAAAAGCCAAAAAAAAAAAAAAGAAAAGAAAAATCCACATGAATTCATATTTTAAAAGAATCCTTACTTGACAGCTCCGCCCCCCCCCCAAACCTTTTTTGTAAACTCATTGGTGATTGGTTGTTTTATCAGAAAAATTTTATTGTAGCTTGAGCATCACCACCGCACTGGTTCAAAAAATATTACACTTGAATGTTTTTTAATGTTTTTAAAACTCAAAGTGTCAGTGTCAGACATTATAGAGGTTAAAAAAGCAAAATAGCACACAGATTTTCTCTTCCATCGTATCCTTAGAATGTTAGATTTTTATTATATGTATATATAATATGTATGTATATATATACATATATATATTTAGTGGAATACATAACAATTACGCAGGGCTGCGCAGTCGGAGTTGGGAGTAGAAAACTTTAAAATTCCTAGAGTCGGAGTCGGAGTTGGGTACTTCTCCAAGTTTCAGAGTCATGGAGTCGAACTGATTTTGGAGTAAAGTAGCCGGAGTCAAAGGTTCTAAAATTTGAGGAGTCGGAGTCTGTCATTTTCTCTCCGAGTTTGCAGCACTGCAATTACCGTCTTCCCTATTATCATAGAACAATGTGTCGTTCGTTTTACTACTCCAAAATTAATTTCACTCCTCTTAGAAATGTCAAGGACTCTTTCCACACTATCCACACCTCGAAAAAAACTCTAGCAATATCTTTGTTTATTATTTTTACGTTTTAGCACTTGTTTGTCTTGTTCTAAAATTGGAAATGGTGCCATATTGCTCGAGCTTAAATATTTAAAATAGTGCTGTCAAGAACGTGGATGTACGAACTTTTAGTCATGGTCGGGAAAGTTTTTCTACTTTCCAGACATTTCAAACTTTCGGGGGGGGGGAGGGAGTGTATGTATTCAATGTAACTATCAACAACAGAAAACAACAAAACGCAAAATTAAAAAAAAAAAAGATAAAGCAGAGATGTCACCAGGTGGTGGCGGGTCCGTGCTGGGTGGGGTGTATGTATTCAATGCAATTATCAACAACAAAAAACTACAAAACATACACAAAAAAAAAATATATATATAAACACATGTCACCAGGGGTGAGGATTTCTTCAAGAGCAAGTGCCGCACCCCCCTCGATTGCTAAAAACACCCGACCCTCTAAAACAATTTAATGCCACAGTCTGCCCCTCGCGGGCAGGACACCCCTATATAAATACATTATATTTCTTAAAACCAAAAGCCCCCGCCTGCTCCCCCTCCCGCTATCCTAAAAATAACGGGCCTAGCTCCCTACTGTACTAAAAAGTGCCTGTTCTTTTGCGTGTGAGTCATAATATGTCTTTTCTTTAGCAATTTCTGTTAAGTACTTTAAAATAGCTCTGAGAATCATTTATCATTTGGTACAAAAGCCTCTTTATTTGAAGATTAATTAAGTACTCAGGGTAGGGCAACCCCCACTCAACGTGGCGCCCTCGGCGTTCTCACTCCCCCCCATACGACGCACGAGTGGACTTTTCTGAACACCTCCCTCAATTTCTACAGTCGGTGAAACTGGGGTTTACATCATTTGGCGATTTAGCGCTTGCTTTCAAACCCTTCGGAACACATCCGATTTTGAGATAATCTTGTTATTATATTAATGAAACCAAGATTTCGACAACAGTTATGATTTTTTCCAGGTAGCGAATTTCAATCTGGCACAATTCTGCTAAAATCTTTACTGTTTTAGCAGAATCAGCCTGGTTTTGCTAAATATCAAAGTTTTTATGTAATAAAATATATTAAAAAATACATCATTTTTGATTTCTTATAACAATTTTTTTTTTTTTTTTTTTTTGAAAGTGAAAGTCTAAAGTTGACATTGAAATGGCGTTTTCGGTGTTCAGTAGGTGTTCGTGGGAGGAAAATTATTACCTTCGTTACTGCGTTTTTTATTCGAGATGTTTCATTTTTAGTGCTCTCTTAGTCTTAGCAGTGAAGCCCAATCTACGGCTTGCAGGCGATATGCGGCCCGCGAAGTAGATCCATGTGGTCTACTTCGCTTCTGCAATAAGAATGATAATTGCAAATTTGGAGCCATAAGAAACTGATTACTAAAAAACAGATAGAAACTTCTTATTAAAACAAGAAGGTCCGTCCAAAACTAAAGGAGCCTACTTTCCTGCATATTAATATCGTCTTTCTTGTATCTGGTCAATATTCCCAAAATTAGCTAAAATCACAAATCATTTCAAACGTAACTTTTTAACACTTTAACTTGATTTTCAATTAATAAAATATGCCTAGCTCATCCGAAGAAATAGATGCGTTAAAAATCAATAAACGAACAAATAAAGTAGTAGCACTTTTTAAACAAAGTGGCAAATATATTTTTTTCCATTAAAAAAAATCTTTAATCGTTTTCAAAAGAAAAAAAAAACAGAATGAAAAATAAGAAGCTCATTAAAATAAATACCTAATGTCAAAAAAAAAATAAATAAATAAATAAATAAATAAATAAAAATAAAAATGTGTGTCGTTCCCCTGTTTCGAAAAAAATAGTTTAAAAAATGAATATATGTACTTTCAAAATAAATAAAAAAAAACAACAAAACGTCAAATCAAAGAAATAATTTTCATTATCAAAAAAAAAAAAAATCGTCTGCGTATTTCTTTAGAAAAAGCATAAAGGATTCCGAATTTCTCAACCAAACACCGAGTACGTAAATTAAAACTTTAGCGTGAAAATAAGAACAAATCATATCAACAATAATGGGGTCTTTCCAAAATTTTAAAAGTATGTTTTTCTGAAAGAGCATGCTTAAAAACATAGGACCTGACCATTTTTTAAATAATTTATTCAAGTTTAATATTTTTAAAAAATTACTTAAATCATCTTTACTCACGTGTATTGGCAACGATATGGTTGATAGCAAGCGCAGAGCGCAATTTTAATTCGCTGCTTGATTATCATAACATAAAAATGTAACAGAAGGATGCGCCGAATTGCATAATTTGTGACGTCATAAAGATCACGCTTTGTTTGAAAAGTCGGACATTTAAAAAAAAAACTGTTGGGAAAATGAAAGAATTTTCTGGGTCCATGTATTTTTTTTTTTTTTTTTTTTGCTCATTCTATCAATTTCAATGACTAAAAGTAGTACTTTTGACTGAAGGAAACCACTCCATTATTTCAAAGTAAAAACCGTGGCTGCGGACACGGCGGAGTCAATCTCATTTTGGGATAAAAGAGTCGGATTTTGGACGAAGGTTCTTAATTCAAAGACTCGGATTCAGAATTGATCATTTTCCCTTAAAGTCCGCAAGTCTGCCATTGTTTGTGGAGTCGGAATTGGACTTATTTTGGGATAAAGGAGTCGGAGTTGGAGTAGAAGGCTTTAAATTTTCAAGAGTCGTGCGTCAGTCACTTCCCCTCCATGTCTAGTTTTTTGCCTATAAGCGAAGGAGTCGTGGAGTCGGAGTCCGACTAATTTTCGGATACAGGAGTCTGATTTGGAGTTGACTGTCCTAACACTCCAGGAGTCTGGTCATCCAGAGCTATTTCCAACAAAATTTGTTTGAAGTAAATCCGCCTTTAACTTCGGGATCTATATTGACTTTTAGTTTCACCTTAGGCGGTAATGTTAAGGGGATTTGAACTGTTCAAAATTGAACAGAAAATTATTTTAATCAAAAAGATATTTTCTATACATTCTTTTCTTCAAAAACTTTTTCCTACAAAGTTTGTTTGAAGCAAATTCGCCTCTATGTTCGTGATTTATATTTGCCTTGAATCTCCAAGTTAGTGCTAATGTTAAGTTTTTGAACCGTTCAAAATTGAACAAAACATTGCACAAATCGAAAAATGAAATATGGGAATGAAGTGTCCTTGCCGAGATCTTTCCATTAAAAAAAAAATATCCGAATCGGACTAATCACTCAAAAGTTATATTTTTTCAACTTTTTTCTGTTTTTCGCGCTATTTTTAAGATGCGTTAAGCCTTCTTTCATGCCTTCTTTCATGCTAAAAATAAGCATATAGTAATGATAACAAGAATTCTTGCTTTGTGACTTTTCTTCCTTTCCCGTGTTTTGCTACTTTATCTATTGGAAAACACTGTAGTAATGGAGTTTTAAGACTTTTGGTCCGCGAGATTCATTTTAATATCAGGTGCTGATAAGCGGAGGTAAAAAGAAAAAAGATTGGGCACCACTCTAGTTTTAGCATACATGCTCGAAGCAGTGCAATACTTAGCACTTATTTTCGCGGGGCTTTAATTTACGCGGGCCGGTCGTAATCGCGAAATATTTTTTATTCATAAAATTTATTTTATATTTAGAATTCGTGAAATTTTCATCTCGCGAAATGACCGAAATCTTCATTTTCCTGAAAATTACAGCTCGTGAAAATAATTGCTTAAACAGTAATATTAATAAAATTTGAAAAATTAATTTTCAGCATATGAGTATATTTTTACGTCTGTCCAGGTTGCTTGGGAACCCACGTAAGCTCAGCTGCTGAACCCCTTTTCATTTTTATGTGAATTTTTACATATTTGGCAGAATTTTCACTATTTACGCATTAAAATAATTTCTTAAGGCAATAAGGCTTCCCCACTTCTTTTGTCAGAGATTAAACCCTGCTCCCATCTTACGCAAAATTTTGGATCCTTTTTCTTATTTTTTATATTAAAAAGTATGATAATAATGATAAAATTTGAAAAATTAATTTTTATCATGTCAATATAACTATTTTTACTCCTGTCCAGACCTTGTCTTGCATGGGAACTCTCGCCTCAGCTATTTTAGTGATCACTTGCACAAACTTTGTCAATGTTCCAGGAAACCCTACTGTACCGCGAAAACCCAGGTTCAAAACCACTGCCCAATCGATGGTAAAAACTCCGATGTTTCGAAAGCATCGACATAGATGTCGCAGTCCTAATTTTATCTAATTTTTTACACACCAGATGTAAATAAATCCTTCTGAAGCAAAATGAATTAAATTTGGCATATTTCCAAAAGCTAGAATTGTGTCGCATTAGAAACTTATCATTCTTATTTCGAAAAATGATATTAACTAAAAGTCGAACTGAAATATAAAACGACGAACTGACCACGTGCTTTTTCATGTTGAAAATACTGTTTCGTTTTGATGAAGGAATGTTTCATCACATTAATTATTCATTTTTGCTTCGGTTATATCATTTGTCTTTACCTTGGAATTCGTTTTGAATAAGTAAGAAGTTGAGATAAAACTGCGTGACCATGATCTCTTTTACCTGGTTGTAACTCGCTTGGATTAAGTGTCGGCGATTTGATCAACAAGCATTGATTGCAAAAAATGCTAATCAAAGATCAAAAGGAGCGTCATGAAATCTCTAAGTTACTAAGGAGCTGGAATAAATACAATCGAAATTCTCAACGTTATTCCAGTTAATATGTAGTGTTGTTCAAATTATTGTGTGCAAAATATTTGTGATTATCAGTTATTTTAAATATTATTCCTTCCGTCCCAAAAAAAAACGAGCTGATGTGTGGATCACATGAATTTCTTTTATACCAATATAATGTTATTTTTCCATTACTGCAATTTTAATGTGATTCAAGAGTTAGCTCTCTAAATATCACCAACAATGGCCACATTGAAACCAGACTGGAGATAGACTGGTGTGCAAAAATTAAGGACGAGACGGTTTTTTCAATATAACTGTGTACAAAAGCTTTCCAAATCAACACATTTAATACCGTAAGATCCCCAATACGTAAGGACATGTGTAATGTAAGCAACACTTACTAAAAGAGAAATCAGAGGGATAAAAAGAAGCTTTATTGAAAAAGAAGCATGGAGCGCAATGCGACTGAAGGCCGAAACATCCCTGTGATGGGTGTCCAGCAAGAAACATCCGGTCTTTAGTAGGGGATATGATCTCCCCCGACTGATAGGCAGGTTTCACAGCGTCTGCCCATGCTGAGAATGAGGGTGTCAATGAGTTGTTGAGGCATTGCTGCCCATTCGTCTTGCAGCGCCAATCGAAGCTCCCGAATCGTTACTGGTGGTAAGGTACGAGCTGCCAAGCGGCTGCCTAGAAAATCCCATACATGCTCGATGGGATTGAGATCCGGAGATCGTGCCGGCCAATCCATACGTTTAATATCCTCACTCTTTAAAAGCTGTTCGGCAGCTACTGTGCGATGACATGGTGCATTGTCGTCCATGAAAAGGAACTGCAGACCCATAGCGCCTCTGAAAAGACGCACATATGGAAGAAGAATCTCGTTACAATAACGGGTCCCATTGACTGAACCTGCGTCGAAGATGTGAAGGTCTGTACGACTACCAAGCATGATGCCTCCCCAAACGAGAACACCGCGACCTCCATACCTGTCCCTTTCAATGATGTTCGAGGGATGATTGCGGCTTCCCCGCTCTCTCCAGATGAGTATGCGATGAGAATCGCTACTCAGACTGAATCTGCTCTCATCTGTAAAGAGTACTCGTCCCCATTCATTGTCTCTCCAATTCCGGTATTCCCGGCACCACAGAGAATGCCTTCTCCGATGAGCAGGCGTTAGAGGTACACACCGTATAGGGCGTCGTGCAAACAGACCACCACCGTGCAGTCTTCTGGCCACGGTAAAACGCGATATCGGTCGTCCAGTCGCCTGTGTCGTGTGTCTAGCGATTTCTCCCGCTGTCTGCCGCCTGTTTCTTCTGGCCTGTAAGACAATACCGGTCATCTGCGGGTGTGGTTCCTCGTGGACGACCACTACTGAACCCCCGGATAGCCGTTTCTGTAGTTTGAAATTGTCTCCAAAGTCGTGAAACGATGCTGTGAGCAATTCCGGACTCTGCAGCCACACTTGTCACACTGCGGCCTTCCTCCGACTTCCCAATGATTCGACCTCGGTTAAAAGCATCCAGATGTCGTCTAACAGATTGATTATTCGCCATTTCTCGCTGAGGCAGCAACTCGGTGTGATTTTAACTGCTATACGGCGTGCAATCTCTTTGCCAGAAATACTGATCTTACACCGACAACATGCTTTATACTACTCAGACACTACCCCATTACGTCTGCCTGCATATCTGCGCATGTGCTACCGTACATCACCTTACTTAATCTCCTGATTGGTCTTTCTGTCCGCACTGCCTCTTCGTTCAGCTGATATGCTAATTTTTCGACTTCGTCCTTAATTTTTGCACACCAGTGTAAATCGCGAAGTGTCCTCCAAATTATAACACCACAAAAAGGTGCAAAAGACCCCTTTAGAAGCACCCGCATGCGACCAAAAAGGGAGGTGCACAACTAGACCCCACTAGGAGTCTATGTACCAAATTTCTTCTTTCTGGGACTTACCGTTCTTGAGTTATGCGACATACATACACACATACGCACATACATATACGTACATACAGACGTCACGAGAAAACTCGTTGTTATTAACTCGGGAAACGTCAAAATGGATATTTCGGGCGTCTATACGTTCTTAGGTACACATGCACGTGTGGTCGAGTCGAAACAAAAACTCAATATTCATTAGGGGGTGAGCAAAATGGAAATTAAGGCCGAATTTGAGTGAAATTTTTTTAGCGAATATACTTCCTTTTTTGTAAAAGGAAGTAAAAACTGGCTACATTTGAATACTTTTGTATTGATTATGAATACTTATAGTTTTTTTTTTTTTTTAACCAGTAACCCTCCTTAAACCAGCAACCGAAACCATATTAGTTTGAAAAATTTAGAGTTTGCGCCCTCCGCATTCTGTAGAGACTTTACCCTGAGGCGGACACAGACTACTGTCTGACCATCGATTACATGGAAACAGGGGCGGCATTTCAGCATTTCATTTGGGGGGTCGAGTTGAATATGTGTTACCACAGTGTGATACCAAACACACATTAGCTAACAGGAAGTGGTCGTAAAATCAGTTTAAAGTGAATAAAAATTAGTGTTTAGAAGCAATTAAAATTTTGATTATTTCCTAATAAGTTATCATACAAAGCATCACGATAATAAATTTTTATACCTTTTGGAAAAGTTTTAATGCATGATTTTTGGAATTCGGAAGAGCAGGGAATCGTGTTACGAATTTATCAGTACCCAGTGTCATGCTGTTTTGACAGTGCAGCTAAATAGAAAAGGTTTATTTATTTTTTGCCCATTGTGCTTCGAAAATAATTCTCTAACCTCCCGAGACATAAAAAGAAATCTTTCTCTACCAGCTGAGCAGATTGTAATAGTTAAAAAATAATTGAAGTAACAAAGTTATGTATGAAAATACTTTTTATGTCTTGCTCTTCAAAATCACACAGGCAACTTCAAAAATTGTGAGGGGCTTAATTTTTCATCATTGAGTAATCTAGTCGCGTCGACGCTCTCAGCTTCAATGAGATGTCATCTGCCTCCTGCTCTGTTATCCACTATTCCAGACTAAGAAGTCCATAACAAAGACGAAACTAAAGTCTCTGGATATAATAACCGATCTGTCGGTATATTGCTTGTAAGTTTTCTTGCTTCATGCTACAAATTTTACTCAGAATTGAAACATTTTATTTTTAAAAATCCAATCCAGATAATATAAAGAAAACCATACAGAAAAATAATTATCATCAAATCTTGAGTTAATTTCATTCGAAACTGAATCTATTACCTCATACAAAATATTTAAAAAATCAATGTTTGACTTCACATCATCATGTGAATTTGTCTTTTTTTTTTTTTTTTTTTTCAGCGCCTTTTTAAAGTTGACTTGGAGGAAGAATTTTTTTTTTTTTTTAAGTTTCACGATTGAGCGAAATATACATCTATGTAAAATCTATTTTCAGTTTCATTTGTAGCTTGAACTGTGGTAGAATGAACGCACAGATCAATTGCAGATTGAATTGGTGCTTGAATAGTTCGGAAATTAAGGGTAGCGGATTGAAGATGTTTTAATAGAGTAAAGCATTTTTCAAAAACTTTCCTCAACACAAACGAATTGAATAAAAATTCAAACCAAGTCATACATGCTAAAGGGCAGAGCTTTTTTAATATTGAAAGAATCGTTTTGCAGTAATTCTTCCATTCGTCAAATCATTGCTTTGAAGTTAAAGAGAAATGTTTTTATGGCTTCAACTCTTTAAGTCCATCTTGTGTCACTCCGAGATTGCATTATAGAACCTCATAAAAGGTATTTGTTGATATGTTTTTTTTTTTATTCAATAAGCACATGCGTTTTTAAGAAGTTTCTATGAAAGCAGATAATGCATTGAGCAGCTGAAACATGTTTGTAGCAAAAGAAAGCGATGAACACTCATTAAATAAATATACACTTTAAAAATGAGCGTAAAAGTGAATGTAAGATATCAAGGAATTAATTTTCTTGTGAAAACCATGTTGCCACACCACTTTGCACGAGCCTCTCCTATTGGACATACCATCGTTACACTGTGGGCACACAAGTATGAAATCTTTAGCCTATATGAAGAAATGTCTTCTTTAGTTAAAATTAACCATGGTTCTCTATTAGTTTTCTATGTTGTGAAAAAACCGGAAAATACTTTATGAATTTCTAAGTCATCATCCTAATAATGAAAAACACTTTTTCTAGTCTGGGAATGTGTTGAGTTTCATCAAATAGTTACTGAGAACGAGTGAGATTTTTTTTAATGAACATTGATTTCCGACTTACATAAATTGAATTCATCCATTTTCTACCATTCTGCTCAAAAACTTTGGGGGTGCGACCGCCCCCTCTTGAACCCCCTATTTGCAGCCCCTGCATGGAAAGGCTAATATCCGGTTTATAGGCGGAAATGGACCTATCTATTAGTTTATAGGGGTGTTAGTTGGTTTGTTACAGATGTGCCTTTTGCCTCTCTATTATTGAGCCTTAGTTTTGTAAAAATGAAAATTTGCTCTCGGCAACATTTTTTTAATCTAAAGTATATTCGATCTATATTTTCACGGCAAAAATGAATTGATTTGTTTATCCGCAACAAAGTTTTGAGCTTACAATTTTGCTTTTACGTTCCTGAACGAAATGAAAATATTTTCTTTTCCTTTTGTTGTTACCATGGTAACTATTTTTGTTTTCCCTTATTTTATTTTAGAGAAATACAATAAATGAATAAAGTATAATAGAGACATTTTAAACCGAGTGCATCAAAATCCCATCGTTATTTTCCCTTCTCCCCTGCTAGATTCATTTAGATGGAATAGTCTTTACTTGACAGATTGCCAAATTACATACAATCCGCGGTCAAACAGTAGCGTTTTCGGGGAGTCATGCAGAGTTTTGGTCATGAAAAATTTCTAGAACTGTTCCGTGTGTCAATAAAAAGTACCAAATCGGCTAGGAATAAGGGTGCCTGTTAGGGCATGAATTTTGTTAATTTCAGAAGCAATGAAAGATGATTATTTCAAATATTTACTTGAATAGACGATTAATAAATTAAAAAGACAGCTAAAACATTTTATTCATAAATTATTTGAACACAATGTGTAATAATTAGTATGCATCCATCCATCCATCTTGTGTGCAAGCATTAAATTATGAGCTCATACAATAATGATGGATGATGGATAATATTGTGAACGGGTCAGGGGGAGGGGGTCATGACCCCTATGGCCCTCTTGTATCCTCCCCTGACTTTACCACCAGTATACCAGAAATATCCTCTTGCTTTCTAATGAATTCACGATTCATTAGCTAGAAGATAGTTTTATGCTATTACTGGTGGAAGAGCTCATGGAAAATGAAGCGTATCTGAAAAGCGCGCCAAACCATGGATTTTTGAAACTAATTCGGTACTGATGTAAGGAGGGAATGCTTGGTTAGTGCTCGTTGTTGATTATTGACACATCACCCAGAAATCTCTGAAATTTTTTTTAAATACAATCATTATGTCATCAGTTTCAATATTTAGCCCAAAATTATTCAAATATCACTATATAATTTGGGACAACATTTTGACCTAAATTTAGCGACTAGTTTGGGACGGAGGGAGTAGATATTATTGATAAAAGTTTTGGAAATTTGTAAAAGTAAGTTTAAAACCTTTTTTTTCTTCTTGAAATAATACTGCTGCAACTAACCTGGAAAATGCGAAGTAATTTAGCTACTATATAATTTGAAATTCAAAACCCTATTTTTTCAGCTACTTTCTGATATGAGTAAAAGGAAAAAAAGGGGAGGAAAAATAAAGAAGGCTTAATGTATCACAAAAATGCTGATTTTAGAATATGGATGTAGGATAATGAGATCAAGAAATGTTTGTATCTCTCTAACAACTTTTGAGAGAGATACGTAGTTTCACTTGGAAAATAAAAGAATCGATCACTATCAGGATATCTAATCTCCTTGTTTTATTTTTTAATTTGAAATACCTTTTACCAAAATTTGAAAAAGGAAATAATAACAGCAATAATAATTACAAGCAGCATAAGGCCAGCAGGGAGTAATTTATTTCCTGTATAAATCCTGACCTAACAGTCGAATTTGTTTCGATCAAACTTTTTAGGAAACGACTCATGACGTGAAACATTAAAACAAGTAAAGGTTTTTCTGATTCGAAAACTTTAACGTTCGAAAACTTTAACGTTGGTTTTTGAAAATAAAAAAAAGCTCTTAAAACCAATGGAAGAGATTGAAACTTTTTTTTGTGTGTGTTAATTTTCATCAAGTAGTTTTCCATGTGATAAAAGTTTTTTTTTTTTTCAAAAAGTTGCATCCCCATAAATATTTGCTCATTTCTTCGACTTTCCTTTTTCCAATGTTCAGTCAGTAGTTGGGGAATGTGGGGTTTAAGTGAAATAGTTAAGATGACTGAGCTTTTTCAAAATGACCGAATTGAGACATTTGTTTTGAAAATTACAGTACATAAAGAAAGAACATTGTATATTGTATAATTAACTTGCATTGAAGCATTATTTTATATTTTTAGCAGTAAATTTGCGCCTTGAAAAAAAAAAGTGAAAAAATTTCATTATTTAAAAATTTTATTTATTTATTTTTTTTTGAATATTTCATTATTTATTATATTTTAAAGTGAAAAATATAAATATTTTACTAATGAAAAATTTTCCATTCGATTATAAGAAATATTTCTGATCAAATAAATCAGTAAATAAAAGGCTGAATGAATAAATGGATAACTAAATTAATTAATTAATTAATATATGAAGACAATTAAATGAGCGCGAAAAATAGTAAATGAGTAAGAAAATAAGTGAATGAATAAATGATCGAATTACCAAATGAAGAAATGTAAATAAATAAATTAATTAATGAACACGTAAGTGATTTAATAAATAATTGAATGAGTAAACGAAACAAGCCCCGTGCGCCATCCACTTTGCCCCGCATGTACTTGACTAATTGTACAAAATATTTAAAATACAAATAAGCTTAATATTAACTAAATAAATACTGCACCCAATATTAGAAGGTCTCGATTAATATTTAAAATGTTAAAAACAAGAACAGTATCATTTTGTTATACCAAAAATAATTTTTGACTTGCAACAAAATATTACAATTTGAGTATCAATTTTATAAAATTACCTGTATTATCATATACCTTAATCTGCGGCGGTATTTTTTTTTCTGACTGGAATAGACTACATGTGGTTATTACATACTTAAAATATTGCCAAATAGGTAGCGCTAAAAGCAAGAGTAAATATTTCATCATTTCATTTTGCTCGCTATTTTACTTTGCACCACATTCCCCTACTAATAATTGATGTCTCACGTATTTGAAATAACGTGTGGTATTACTTTTTTAATAAGTCTGTCATGTAAATCACTGAAAGTAAGTTTAAAACTAAAGCTGCTCGCAACCTGTTATGCCAAGGCAAGCGCTTTGTGAAAAATGTTTTTCCCTGTTAAAAGAAATATATATTAAAACTGTAAAAAAAAAAAAAAAATGTAGTGAAATACCATATTAAGTCTCATTTAAAAACTTTTTTCTTATTTTTCTTCCATGAAAATTCTTCATATTTCTTGGGAAACATAGTTTACCACATAGTTTACATTTTAATATGTGTACCATCAACAGTCAGGCCCTTCTTTTCAAAATTTTCGAGAGTGCTAGGGAGCTAAGTGTTGTGTTCAATACATTTTAAAGGAAAAAAGAATAAATAAAATACATACAAAAATGTCGTAATTTTATTACGTTTTTAAAATTTAGGGGTGGGGAGACACCCCTGATCGCTCGAATTACGCACCTGTCAACAGCGGTCGCTCTCTGTAAGCTTTCGGGGACTTAAATCTTCAGACTCAAAATCAGGCTTCATTTGCTATTTAAAAAGATGTACTAAGAGAGTCAGTTTTTCCAATCTTCATGGATTTATTCCCTGCATATTGTTTACATCATGTGCTCATTTCATTAAGTATACTCTAATTAATCAAAAGCAACTCCGAGATTGTAGTGGACGATCTTTTTTTTTTTCTTTATAGAGTCAACCGCAATTATTCTACCGAAGAACTGATGACGTTTCCAGTGGTAACAAACGCATCATTTCAAATTCTATTGCCATTCAATGATCAATGTTATATATATTATTAGAATATTCTTGATTACCTAGCGAGTAATCATTAGTTTATGTTCTGCAGACATTTTCCACATAGAACTTTCTTCGTTGGTTCAAAAAAAAAAAAAAAAAAAAAGTCTTTGAGAACTCGGTAGAAAATGTTTTTATGCTGTTCCCATCGATTGTAAACCTGGGGATCTTGAGGATATGTTCTGAAGACTAAAGGATTCTGCATTCATGTTCGTGTCGGGTACAGGGACGTTCCGATGGGAGGTCACGAGAGGTAACTGTTGTCTTCCAAAAATGTCCATATTATTCGACAAATTTTGTCTGACGATTCGGCAAAATTTGTAGTTCCATTCGGCAGGATTATCATCATTCGGAAAATTAAGAATTACTGCCGGGCCCAAAAGTTTAAGTTCGGGGTGCCCCTGGCCGATTAGACTGGACAACTATTCACTTCAATTTCAATAACTTCACGCGTATTGGAATCTTGTTGACACTATGAGCAATCAAGATGTCTTCTGCAGATTATGCTGAAAAGGTGAGAAGAGCATTTCCTGAATAAAAAATCAGCCACCCAGAAATGGATACAAAGATTTTTTTAAAGCAATTATCAGTCTTTAACAAACTTCATGGCTGAGGGTACGTTTTCTGTTCACTGTTAACTAAACTCCGCAGAAAGCACGGGGAGCAAGTCGAGGTCCTTGCCGCGGACGGTATATTTTACAGGGTGGCGACAGATCAGGGAGATCAGGGAAAAGTCAGGGAACTTTATTAATCAGGGAAAAGCCAGGGAAATATCAGGGAACTTCGAAAAAAATAACAAAAAATCAGTGAAAATTGATTTTATGAAGATTTTTTTTTTTTTGCTTTACAAAATTAAGTATTCTAATTCCCTACACGTTTTCTGCCAATTATCTGTTCAAAGAATTTTTTTTCCTTGCATTTCAAAGTTTGTTACTAAAGCAAGCTAAGATTTTTTTTGTTACATGCTTAAATCATTTGAAATAGAGTTAACTTGTGTACTTGAGTAAATATCTTTATTTTTTTATTGTTAAAATGCTGCATTCATTCATTAAAACCTATGTTCTTGATTAGAAAAAAGATCTCTATGAACGGATGTAGAAAGGTTTCATCTGTTTTGCATAAATATGTCAATTAGTTATATAAGAATAACTACATTGCTTCTATTCTTTCACTATTATTTGTTATTCTTGCAACAATTATTATACTGTTTGAAAATTTAGTTAAAAATAATTTCAATAACTTTTTAGTTCTACCATAAATTCACATAAGTTTTTAAGAGTGATTTTAATAGTTTCTTAAAATTCTTACGCTAAGTGGTTTCTGGAAGTAAAGTATTTAAAAAAAAATTTCTATAATCTTTTAATCTTGAAAAATGTAATATACTGTTTTGTAGTTCCCCCCCCCCCCCCAAAAAAAAAAATTGACTTGATACGTTTTTTTTACCATTTTGTTAAAAAAGTAGCATCTTTTAAAATATATCTTTAGTTCATCAACTTTACACAACTTAAAACGTTTAAAATACTGCATTTTATACAAATATACAATGGATTTCAAGTAGAGCAAAGAAAGGAAACCATTATCATTGGTAATGTAAATCAGGGAAATTTGGTGAACTTAATCGGGGAAATCAGGGAAAAGTCAGGGAACTTTTTTTCACAGTTCCTGTCACCACCCTGTTTTAGTTACTGCAAATTCAAAAAACACTAATTTCAAACAATAGTGAGAAAAAGCAAAATTTAGAGTGAATATCGTAATCAGGGGGCCCCCAAACTAAAACTTTGGGGGGGGGATTCTCAATTTGACGAATGGAATTTTAATTTTAGCGAATGATTAAATTCGAACACGCACACATATCCTACATCCATAACATCTAATGAGAAGGAACATTAAGCATCATTGTAAAACAATTAAAAACATTTTTTTATTAGAAGAAATAATCTCAATGTTGCAATATTGTTTCCAAATTTGCCGTCAAAGGATTCCCGGTGCCTCTGCTTGCAATATGTTTTTAGCCTTTCCTGTGAAAATCCCTCAAAATATTGAAGATGACTGACAGGGTTACTTGGCGATAGTCTTGGCGACGAAAATCCCTGGCTCTCGGCAACCTCCGCGCGGAGTATTGAGCGACTTCTCTCCATTCCTACGAATCGACCCCAACGCAGAACCCACTGGCCGCATGAAAGCGGGGTAAAAAAAATTAAAGGCGGCAGCAAACGAGCGACGCAATGACTCACAAGCTGTAAAAAAAGGTCGTGCTCCTTTTTACAGCACTGCATCGCATCGCCTCAGCGAGCTGTAAAGCAGCTCAATATCACTGCATGGATAAGCGCCGGTGAAATTTTCAGGAGCTGTCATTATCACTGTGTGAATTCTGCTCGCACTCTGCCGCCAAAGTGAGGAAATGTGAATTTCTGGAGTGTGAAGAGTGTTGTTGTGTAGGCGTTCGGCTAAGCTGTGGAATGTGATGCACTTGGCGTTTTCCTTCTTGAAGGTTGCGGTAAGCTGTTTTCTCACATTATCATTTTGGCTGTTTGTTTGGAGGAAAAAATGAGACAGTTTATCCCCGTCTTGCTACGAGAAAAAGAGACCTGTCTCTTCAAATACTGTACTTCAAAGCGAATTTTAAAACTATACCACCGAATTTCTTCAGACCCATCATTTTGGGGGGTCAGGGGAAGGGTCATTTAATCCCCTCCAGCCCCTGTCCTTGAAAAACTAACTTTTTTTACATGAAAGTGGGAATGGTTTTTGTTGCTTTCCAATAATATTTGCATTGTGTATTTAACATTTAACCCTTCCCTCGGAAATATTCGAAATGACGGGCCTGCTTTTTTTTAAAACCAGGCCCGTCATTTCAAAGTTTTCGAAAGGGGGAGGCAAAGAGGGAAAATGCATATAATATTAAAAACCGCGCCCACCTATCTTTCTTAAAGCCAGGGGAAGGGGGTGGGGCGAATGCTTTTTTTCAAGCTCCAAAATGATCGATCTGTTTATTACAATATTTATCCTCTTTTTCTTTTTCTCTTTTGAATAAATATACTACTTTTGTTCACATTAGACGCAAAATATAATAGTGGATTCATAGTGTTTGTTTGTTTTTACTTCACAACTGATCGCTTGAGAATTTCCAAAAATGATATAAAATATATGATAGTTACACAACAAGTGCGCCCATATGGGGGGAGGACAAGTGGGGGCCCCAGCCCCCTCTCCTTAGAAATGAAAAATTCCTTGCTTTTAGTACTTTTTTCTTTGAAAAAATTATAAAAATTTCTTTTCCAGCCATTAATGAATAAGTTATAAAAAATGTCAAATTTTAATATCTAATCTCTATTGAAATCGATTTCCATGGGGAAAAGATTCTGCTAAACCATGGGGTGGGGAAAATTTTTTGAGCCCCCCCCCCCCCCCTTTTAAAATTTTGCATATGAGAGCCCTTGTTAGACAATATAGGAATAATAAGTATGTTTTAAAATTGGCATTCTTTGCACTTTGAAATGATTTAGTACTTAGTGCATAAAATTAGATCAATCACTTTAGCTAACTTTTCCACAGAGAACTTAATTTGTGTTTCATTCGTTTCGTAATAAACTTATTTAAGTCTTCAAATACATTTGCGTGTTTTTTTTTTTTTTTTGTTTTGTTTTAATATTTAAATTTTTTTTTTACAAGTGTTGTGTGTTTGGTTATTTTCAGAGCAATTACAGTGTTTCGTATCTCTGCCTCAAACTTCTTTTTCAGGGTGAAGGAGAATGCTGTTCTCCAGGTCTTATATCTCTTATTATCACTTTTTAAAGTGATAACCGTGACCATAGATAAATATCTTTCATGCCGTTAATCTAATAATAACAATGAATAAACCGTGCAAACTTAAGATATTTATGCATGCATGTCGTATGTCATAAAAATGCACAAACGCAAGTTTAAAGGGATGAAAAATTTAAAGAGCTTGAAAAAGGTGGTAGGTGGAGGATGGATACAAATCGCTGTTTCTAGCCTTTGTTTATGTTAAATAAAATCAGGTCTGCCTTATAATGATTCGTTGAAAGCAAAACATTCAAATTTTTATTTTAAACTAGTGGTATCCGCACGGCTTTGCCCGTAGTAGAAAATGAAAAGGTCATTTGGTGCGCCTCTATCTTTACAAATATTGGATAATGATTCTCACGCCCATTTGCTATATTCATTCGCTTGCCCATGCTACGGTTCTACGTTATGATAATTTCGTAATTTAGCATAACGTAGAAGCGTATACCACGTTGTGATGATTTGCTCGGTAAAATTTTCTTAAAACTGGAATAGAAAAAGAACAAAATCGAAGTTTCGAAAAATCGCTTCGAGGTGCACACCCCCAAGCTACAAACTAACTTTGTACCAAATTTCATGAAAAACGGCCGAACGGTCTAGGCGCTATGCGCGTCACAGAGATCCAGACAGACTTTCAGCTTTATTATTAGTACAGAATCACTGTGCCTATTAACTAATATCAACTAACATTGCTTATACGTATAAAGAAAGAGGATGACTTTCAAATTAAAAAAAATAATAATTAAAATCAAGGGACAAAAATAATTTTTTTGCGTAAGTTCTTGAACAATTTTTTAAATGCTCCGTTGAGTTCACATTTGAAACTTTTTATAAAAAATGTAAAACGAGAAAAACGTAGATAAGTCAAAACAGAAAAATATAAAATATTCTCTTAAATAGCGTAATTTGTATATAAATCATATCTTACTGTCTGAAAAGTAACCAAAACGCTAATAACTTGTGGTAGAGCTTCAGCTCTCAAATAGGAGTTAAGGAGTTGAAACTATAATGAAATGTATATGGTGTGGATTTTGTATTTTAAAAAAAAGTCAATATTTCCTGCTGGTTTCTCTGATTCGTCAAAACAACGCCATAGTTTTTTTTTTTAAATTATAATTTGTTAAAAAGTAGTTCAACTCTTAAGGAAGAGTTTTAATTTGTACATTTAAAGTTACGTATCTTGCATTCCATTTCTTCGGAGTTAAAAAATGTCATCTTTCTTATCTTTAGTAAATAGAGTCAAATTCCTCAGTTTTTATAAAAAAAAGTTTAATCGGAAATTTACATAAAATATAAAAAAAAAAAATTTCCATCAACAACGGACGAGTAAAACATCATTCATATTCTATCTACTTTCTGTTAACGTTGCAATTCCAAAAAAAAAAAAAAAAACTAGGAACGACGACAATTAAATTAAATAATGGAAAACTAATTAAATTATTGTAGACAAAAGTAGTTTTAGAGCTTGAATACGTATGCTTGCGGTGATTTAAGAAATTAGCCAAAGTGGTAAAACACTTCCATTTGGAGCGGACAATGCAGATATCATATCCTACGTAAGTGGTTTGATCTTTGCTTTACCTCTTTTAATGACCATTAGCCAGCGACTGCAGCGCCTTCTACAGTTTATTGGAATTGCGAATTTATCTTCTTTTATACTAATAATAAAGCTGAAAGTCTCTCTGTCCGGATCTGTCTCTGTCTGTCAGGATCTCTCTCTGTCCGGATCTCTGTGACGCGCATAGCGCCTAGAACGTTCGGCCGATTTTCATGAAGTTTGGCACAAAGTTAGTTTGTGGCATGGGGGTGTGCACCTCGAAGCGATTTTTCGAAAATTCATTGTGGTTCTTTTTCTATTCCAATTTTAAGAACAAAAATATCATAAGATGGACGAGTAAATTACGAAATTATCATAACGTTTAACCGTAACATGGGCACAAGGCAATTGGCGAGAAAATTCACCATACATTGTTTGTAAATATGCAGGCGAACCAAAAGAGCTTTTAATTTTCTATTACGGGCAAAGCCGTGCGGGTACCACTAGTAGAAAATAAATGTGAAGTGCAGCAGACGAGAGAGAGAGAGAGAGACGTAAATACAGCAGTTACAAGTTTAAAAATATATATATAGGTAGTTAAATGACCCTTAGCTTAAGCGCCCATTTACATAGTGCATCGGAAGTGTAAAAATTTCGAGAGAAATATATTTTGTCTTAGATTGCGAGCTCAGCAATGTAACAATACGAATAAAAGAAAAAGAATTGTATTTGCTGAAATGAAATTCAATTTTTGATGAAGAGTAACGTTTTCTTTTTCTCTGAATCATCATTTCACTCCTTTGGGTGAATTACACTTCGGTGGCTATTTGCTGATGTATTGGACCATGACTGGTCGTAACCCATTCGCCCAGTAAGATATGACCATGAGCTTGCGTTTCCCGTTATTACTCTGATATCGATCTCGTCTTGATAAGAGAGAGACTCGTGTGGAAGATAAATTCTGAGGAATGAAGATGTGTTCTCAGTTTTCTCATGAGTTTCGTTTTTTTTTTTGTGAATGTATGACTTGAATTAGCAAAAGGAAAAAAAAATGTTAGGTTAACTATAAGTGAACGAATTCATTATGCTCTATATTTATTTCTTTGTCTATCAAATTTCAAACTAGCACAGCCAAATATTTGTCCTATTCGATTGGGTTATAACAAGACGAAATTTTCATCCTCGAAAAAGGGCGGCGATGCAATTTTAATTAAAAAAATACATAACATTGAAATGTTTTTTAAAATTATTATTATTTTACTTTTTTGCAATTCCAAGTCCAGTCTAAATATTAAAAATCAAATTGGTACAAATCTCTTCTTTCCCTTTCCCTGCCATTTTCCATTTCATCCTTAGAAAGTTATTGGATTGATCAGTTACGGTCTTCATTGTTTTCTTATATTTGACTGTCTAAAATGTGTTTCACACCTTTAAAAATGTCAAGGAGTGTTTTTGCGCCATGGAGGGAAAAAAAATAGCTTTTTCTCTGACTGTACGTTAAAAAAAGAGTTCCATTCGCACTCTAAAAAAAGTATTTCTTACTCTTTTAAAAATCTCAAGGAGAATTTTTACGCCTTGGAGCGTAAAACGTCACGTTAAAAAAAGAGCGCCATTCGCACTCTAAAAAAAGTATTTCTTACTCTTTTAAAAATCTCAAGGAGTATTTTTACGCCTTGGAGCGTAAAACGTCACGTTAAAAAAAGAGCGCCATTCGCACTCTAAAAAAAAGTCTTTTTTACTCCCTTAAAAATATCAGGGAGTGCTTTTACGCCTTGAAGTGTTTTTACGATAAAACTTGAACTATACCTCTGACTGTATGTAAAAAAAAAAAAAAATTCTCACTCTAAAAAAAAAATAATATTTTCACTTAATTTTAATTTTGGTTCTCTCATAAATCGTAGCTTCCGTTTCTAGTATGGGATGTGAATCTCGTGATCCAGACGTACCAGAAAAATATCATGTAATTCATTACAAGAACCTAGAGGAAATCACGGTTCGGCGAAATTACAGTTTAAAAATAGAAAATTAGTATAGTCTACCTGCTTGACTCAAAGTAAATACTGAAACGAAATCTTCACTCTGCATTAGCTTTGAAGAATGGATGCTTTTCAATTTAGGTTCTAAAAATAGAATGTGATGTAAAGCCTCTTTCTTAGGGTGGGCCCTTCAAGTCATAAATATAGAACGCCGTTTATCAATGGCTATAGTATTACGTGACACGGGCAGATGGAAAAAACAAATCCGTTTCCGTCTTTCACAGACGAATTAGATATTAGATTCCCTACTCTTGTGTTCACTCGTGTTGAGGGATTTAGGTTGGTGAATATATGTGGTGCATAATTTAATATTTGGGGCAAACTTTTTCAGTTTAATTTGTAATCTTGTATTATTGGGTCGCTGTGACCTTCCAAAAATTTCCTTATTCGGAAAATTTTGTTCGGCAATTTCGCAAAGTTATCATCATTTGGAAAATTTGGGGTTCTATTCCGAAAAATATCATCATTCGGTGAAATTCATAGTTCCGTTCGGCAAATTCAGAATTTCTGCAAAAATATAAGTTTCTATTATTAATTTATTGCTTAATAATACATTATTGATTTTAATTTTTTAAAAAAAGGAAGAAAAAGAAAAGCTTTGCACTAATTCATAAACCTAATTGGTAGGATTAACAACATAACTGATATTTCTTTGCTTAAATGCAAGTTAGGGTTAAAAATACATTATTTTATTTTGCAATAACAATATTTGTTCAAAAATTAATTTAAGGTAAAACTCATTTAGAGTACTTCTCGTTTACAATAGAATCCTTAATCTCAGTCACTACATAAAATCGATAAAAAAAACCTTTGAAATCTTTAGAAAGAACATAAAAAAAGTCCCGAAAACAAAAACGTCTTACTTTCAATACCTTTTAAATTTGAGAGCTTTAAAAATGACTCTCAATTAAAACGAGGCGTGGTCGAATGTATGACTTTCTTTCCACCGCGTCCGCGCACTAAAGCAATATAATTACTGATTTTCTCGGGTTAGTACTTAGTGCTTTTAACGTTTTTGGAACGGCAATTCTTGAATTGCTTCAGACTTCATGGTGATTTTTAGGTATGCAATACGCATGATAAATATTTTCCACGGTAAACATGGAAGAAACAAAATATTTCCGAGTTATTTACTTAGCTTTTTTGTTAAAAAATGAGGAAGTACTTCATTATTTCAAAGGAAAAAAAAAAGGCATCATTTGATTATTTTCACACACCCAAAGGAAGAATGATTTTTAAATTTTCTAACTAACCTATTTTATGTTTTCTAAAACTTTCAATACTTTTCTTTTAATGAAATGTATTGATTTTATCTCTTGACTGTAAGAAGTTTTTCTGTTAGAAACAATTATCTTTCTGAATATTATTTGTCAAAGTGGAAATTGTAATATTTTATTGAATAAAAAAACTATTCTTCATAAGAAGTAAAATGTTCTCATCTAAGCGAAAATTCTAACTGATTCTATGATGAGAGATTTTCAATGATACTTATATGTAGAAGTTGGAACGGCACATACTTGGCTAAACAGACAACATTAAGGATATTTTGAATAGTATTTCGACTGGGCCAACGTGCCTCTTAGGCCAACTTTTCGTTTCTTCTCCGATGGGGTTGCGTGAGAAACCTCAGCCTTTTGCAGATCTACAGTGCAATCTCATATTTGGGATCCAGTCTTTCATGTGTCACCATTAAGGCGCAGATGTCAATGGCATAGAAAATTTCGATGCCCGGTTTCTCCCCAGACGTTGGACACCCACGATATACGAAATTGCACTTGGAATTTAATTAGATCGAGAGCTCCTGAGCCTAATACACATTCAAGGGCAGGGGTGCCCACAGGGGGGGGGGGGATTATGGCGTAAGATGCGCCATCAAAATGGGGGGGAGAAGATTAATTCTTTCAAATATATTTATTTAAATTCATTTATTTATTTATTATTTATTTTATTTTGTTTTGTTCTGTTTATATTTTGTTTCACTTATTTATTTAGCTTGTGTGTGTATGTTCGTGTATGTGGTATGTCATTGGCGCAGCGCAAAACTTTTCTAGGAAAAATAAATAATTAAAAATAAATAAATAAATAAAAATAAATAAATAAATAAAAATAAATTAATTAAAAATATTTAAAAAAATAAATAAATAAAAAGAGAGTGAGAGCTAAAAATGAAAACGGGAAAGATGGTTCGCGCGGAAACATTTGGCGGGAGGGGGGGGGGGATTTGCGCCATCGAACTTGGGAGATGGGCACCCCTGACTCAAGGAATCTAGCGATTTTCTGCATCTTGAAAACCTACCGACTGGCCACTTAAACCGTGGGAATATTTTTCGAATATTCAACAACCCTATTCGACTTGGACCAAAACACAACGCAGAGAGCAATGACAGATTAAGCATATTTTTTCCGTTTTTTCACACAAAATCAGCCAAGCATAAACGGAAAGAAAATTATCATGCTTAACAAACAAACGCAGGTTAAGTATCTCCCTTACGTAAAGAAAAAAAAAAGGAACCCTGCTGCGTGTTTAAATGAGGCATTTCTTTTAGCCAAGCACCACGGATATCCATTCCTTTCCTTATGGAGCTCGGGAAATCGTATTTCATTTATCCAATAAACTCGCGCACAATGGAAGGAAATGTGTGCCAAGAACTAAGGACGAATAATCGATTTTAGACCTAGGCAAGCAAATAGTTTGATGCGAGCAATTTCGTTCGAATACTCGGGTCTTCAGCGAAATTAAACGGCAAATATGTTCGTGTTTTTTTGGTAATCTTTTTTTTTTTAAATTTATTAATGAGAAGGTTGTGAGGGGCTTTATTTGCATGACAGCTCACATCCTGCAATTTTTTTCTGGAGACTTTCAACAGAATAGACGGAATATTTTCAGACAGTTTAATTGTGAATAAGTTCTAAATCAGTGGCGCCGACTCCATAGGGCTTGAGGGGGCCCGAGTCCCCTCAATAGTTTGTTTTGGGGGGCAGAGCCCCCTCAATAATTTAAGAACATTATTTGTCATATTATGGTTTCTAAAATCACAAAATTATGTTGATATTTTTTACTTTCCTTGTTTGAAGATAGTTACATTGTAAAATACCTTCAGTAATGAATTAAAACAAATAACTATTGCGGTAGTAAGCAGGTTCATTGAAAACGTGTGGTGTGAGTAATGATAGTGTTATGGTGCTGAGAGCACTCATAGAATTTGTCCCAGTGCGCGAAACTTCGGGTGAAGTCTATTGCCGGCGGCGCTCTCATCTAAGTGTTGCTGATCTGGAAAAAATATATCAGGGTTTGATTTGTACGTTAAATGGAAGCAGTGATAGTTTTCTTCAATTATTAGAGTTAATAAAATAATCTGTATTAACTTTTTTAACTCTATTAAAGCATTAATTATGAGACCTTATTTTTATTTAATGAACTCTGAGCCTTATTCAAAGCAAGCTTAAATTAGTTATTTCACTTATAGTAATCAAAGTGCGACAGCAATCTTTTATGCTTTATTCTTTTAATGATAGTTTAGATTTATTTAAATATCATTTCAATCTTTTCAGAGCTATATATTCACTGCTCTGTAATAGACTAAAAGCATAATTATTACTGTAAATTAAATTAGCTCTTTACAAAACACCATGCATGATTTTTTTTTTTTTTTTTCAAAGCCAAAAAATGTGTCAGCTTGTCGAGTTTCTCAGAGCGTTGATTTACTGAGAGTCGAGATTTTGGGGTTCTAATGTTGATCATATGATTCTAAAATGCTTAAAAAAACTTTAAAACTCACTACTTTTTATTTCAAATTTAGAAAATTTCCCCTGGCAAGGCCCCCGTTATGGCACCCTCCCCCCCCCCAATAGTTGTTATAAATCGTGTCACTGGGAGTGCCTTTCCATGCAAGTCAAGTACACTACTTTGTATAGTGACGTAGCCTAGCTATGGCACTGCACGGCTCCCCACAAAATGGAACTGTAAAATTATCCCTCACTTAAGGCAAGAGACATGATCTAATTGAAGCAGAAAATTTGTGTACCAATTATTAGATTGTTTTACTTTGAAAACGCCATGTCACACATTGTTTGTATAAATTATACACACCAGAAAATATGTAAGTTGGCATTTTCAAAGCACAAAAATCTGAATTTTTTTCGAGGGGGGGGGGGGGTCCGTGCTTTAACATACTCCCAAGACCCCGGTGACATCCGCCCCCCCCCAATAATTTTCCCAAGTCGGCGCCCCTGTTCTAAATATTACAAGGTTTCTGTGTTTTTCTTTTCTTTTCTTCAAAAGTTAAATCTTTAGTATAATCCATTCAATAGCGTAACTACGGGGTCTGGCGCCCCTGGCGAACTTAAAAAATTGTCCCCCCCCCACAGGGTCGCCTTAATGGGAAGGCATCGGAGGTCACCGTGACCTCCCAAAATTTTTTGGGGGGAGCATTGACTAATTGATTCGACAAATTAGGAGACATTGTTGCAACTTTCTTTCTTTCTTTTTTTTTTTTGAATAGTTTTCAATGATGCCCAATGTTTCTTCGCAGTAGATGTAATGTATGTATATGTGTGCATTAGGACGGTTCAAAAATTCATGTAAAAAAAAAAGTTTCTCCAAGATAACAGGACACCCCTCAATATTGTTGGACTTGTGGATATACTGGAAGAATTTTAGCTTCCTATTTCAACTAAAAGAGGGTGCTCAACCCCCTCCCCCAAACTTCATAAGCATGGGGAGGGGGGGGGTTAAAAATTACATTGAACTGAAAAAACAATGCTACACATTATAATATACACGAGTAATATGCATATACATTGCAATGAAATATTATTTATATTAAAAAAAAAAACAGCTGGGGAAATTAAATGTTTCTAAATTTGTGACATTTTCTAATGTTAAATTGAGGCTACATGTAAGGTGAGATAACATTGTGATTACGGCTAATGTTAAATTGAGAGTTCATTGAGCACCCTCTTAGAATTTGAATAAGAAACTAAAACTTTTAATGCATAATACTATTAGTAAATCTAAAAATAAATAAATAAATAAAATAAGGGGGGGGGGCCTTAACTGTAGCTGAAAAGTTTTTTTGCATCACCCTAGTGAGCATGCTTGAATTTTATCATTCGGTAAAATTAGGATTTTATTCGGCGAATTGAGAATTTTCCCCTTCCCAAAAATTTTAGTTCTCCCCCTACCATTTAATATTATTACATAATTACATAATTATGTTACTAAGTCTGAAATATGGTAAATGTCGAAATTTAACCGGTGAATATCAATATTCACAGGCAAAGACAATGGTGAAAGACCGAATAACTTCGGTGAATCACAGGTGAAAGTTGGTATTCTCCTTTTTTCATGGTCACATTTTTATGCCCTTAACTAAAATATAGACCAAATCAATAAATAGACCGTTACGTCGTCCTTTTTAGCTTCAAAATGAGTGATAATGATATTAATTGCATGTTGAAAAATAGTTTTTTGAGCAATCACGATTGCTTACTGTTCTCATTTGACTGTTTTGATGTTCCTATGATTTTATTTTCCCACCGCCTCCCTCTGCCATCACCACCGCCGGCCGGCCTCACGATGCTGCTCCTCTAGCGAAAACCATCTCCAGGTTGCGTCCATATCCTACACACACACGCATTGAAACATACACCTATACACGTGCACACACACGCACACCTAAACACACATACACACACAAATACACGCGCACACACATACACACATACTCATGCCTGCACACAGACACAAACACCCACGCATACATACACACACATATAACACACACTCATGCCTGCATACAGACACAAACACACGCATACATATACATACCTGTACACACACATACCCACACACTCATGCCTCAACACAAACACACACGCCTACATACACACACTCGTGATTGCGAAAAACATAATTTGAATTCAAAATGCCATAGTTCAAATTAATTAATTTTATTATTATTATTATTATTATTGTTATTTATTTTTTTTAAGTATTTTTACAAAAACACAGAAATAGCACTACACGTGTACAAAAAAGTTACAAAAAACGCTCTTTTTTAAACTAATATGATCTTCGTATTTTTTTATAATTAATCTGAAAGTTTCCCAATAATATTTGATTACAAATTCATGAAATTTTACAAATGATGTTGTCCGACGCATTAATACACTGCGTCGCATATTACTGAAACATTATAGCTCGTCATTACTTTGCATTGACGTGATTTCAGTGAAATGCTATGTGATACTAACCATGAATTGTGTGAGCTAAAAATTGAACCACTGACTTTTAAAACGACAACTGCCGAAAATTTTCGAAGATCACTGCATACATATTTAGGTTAAATCGGCATCAACGCTTTGATAATAATTAAGTATCAGATTAATTTGAAGAGGGATGAGAAAGCTACTTGATATTTCCTCACTTCTCAGTTTCCTGAGAGAAAAAATGTGGTTCGCGCTGGGACGTCTGCAATCTTGACGCACAACAGCCATCGAATTAATTTGTTGAGTGATTTTATTTTTCCGCCAAAGGAAGACCTCCCTGCATGTGGTTTGCTATTATACTTTTATGAAAGGCTGATGTATTTATTACATGAGTTGTTACCTGGCAACGGAGCCTCAAATAGGGAGGTTATTACTTTCTAACTGACATTTGGTTTTGGAAGGGAAACATATCTTTTTCACTCCGTTCTTCAATCGTGATGTGTCGTGATTCTCTAATTTTATTAAATGTAGCTTTAGTTAATCAAAAATAAAACAAAACAAATAATGCATAGAAAATTAGTTAGGAAATGATACGAAAGAATCTTTTTGAAAAAAAAAAAAAATAATTTGAATTTTGACATCTGGAATTCAAATTATATTTTTCGCAATCACGAGTGTGTGTGTTTGTGTCTGTGTGCAGGCGTGTGTGTGTAGGAGTGTGTGTGTATGTATGTAAGTGTGTGTGTGTAGGTTGTGAGTTTGTAGATGTGTGAGTTTGTAGGTGTGTGAGTTTGTAGGTGTGTGAGTTTGTAGGTGTGTGAATTTGTATGTGTGTGAGTTTGTAGGTGTGTGAGTTTGTAAGTGTGTGAGTTTGTAGGTGTGTGTATGTATGATATTGATGCAACCTGGAGACGGTTTTCGCTAGAGGAGCAGCAACGGGAGGGGCCGGTCGACGGTGGTGCTGCAGAGGGAAGCGAGGGGGGGGGAATAAAATCATAGGAATTCAAAACAGTCAAATGAGAACAATAAGCAATGTGATTGCTCAAAAAAAAAAAAAAAAAGATTTTTTTTTTTTTGTAGATGACGATTAGTTTGATTTTAGTAAAAAATACAGAGAAATAAAGTCTTTAACTTGAAAGAAATTAAGTAACTTTACAGAAATTATAAGTCTTTAACCTCATTAACTTAACATAAATTAAGTCTTTAACTTTGTACGAATCAAGTAACTTTATAGAAATTAAGTCCTTAACTTTACAGAAATTAAGTCCTAGACTTTATAGAAATTAAGTAACTTTAAGTCTTTAACTTAATTGAGATTAAGTCATTAAAAGGGCTGCCGGGTCCTGCAAGCAGCTCCTCCCGAATCGCTTCTTGATCTGAGCTCTTTACATGCGTTTACCACCTGTCAGAATATTATAGGCTAGCAGATGTGTGTTCAATAGTGTGCTCATAATAACAATATATTCTGGGCACTATATTTTTATGGGGTGAGAGGCTTTTCGATCTTGCCAGAATGAAACGATGTTTGCTCAAAATTTGACGATTGTGAAAAAATCTCCAAGAGTGAAAATATTAGGGCTCGACCGATGACATTTTTTGGCCGATGGGCCGATGCCGATTGTTGGCCGATTGTTCAAAGATGGCCGATTGTTTTCCTCCAAATGGCCGATTGTCGATGGCCGATGCCGTTGGCCGATGGCAAAAAAAAATCAAACAGAAATAAATTGATAAGATTGTCTGGGATTTAAAGGATCATTGATTCATTTCACTTTACTTCCTTTCTACGAATAAAGAATTGTAATCGCAAAAAAAAAAAAAAAAAAAAATCAGATTTCGACCTAAATTTCTATTTTACTATCACCAAATTTATACTTCACAAGTTTTTTCGGCACATCTGTACATACATATGTACCTAAGAACATATAGATAACCAAATATCCATTTTGAACGCCTCCTCAGTTAATTATCGCAAATTCTCTTGTGATGTCTTTATGCGCGTAAACTTGCGTCACTCAAAAACGTTATGAAATAGTAAATTGAAAACTCATACGTACGTAGTATGATCTAAAAGTTCGAGGTCAAGTTGCATAAAACCTTACCCTGAATAGTTCACATTACCGAAGCATATATCTATCGACAAAATATTCACCTTGAACGATTATGCACTTCTGCCAACGTTCGTATAGCTTTTAGAAGCACTCCTGGAAGACATTTTTCGCCAATTCCCGTAAGGCCTCTTGCGCTGCTGCTTTAACTTCATCGTAGGGAAGAAGGCGACTTTCAAGTTGAGGATGCACGGTTCGATTGGTCAATACTCTGATATGACAAACAAATAACATAACGTTTCGTCGGACTTAGCTCCATGTGACTTTTACCTGTTCCCAGCAAAAAAACATTTGCATAGACGCCGCTTTTTTCCCTCTGGAGAAGATGAAGCTGCATCGTAGAAGGTAGCGAAAAATGATTTCCAGGAGTGTTCCCAAAAGTTATATGAACACAGGCAGGAGTAGACAGTCCCTTTAAGCGACCTTTTGAAGGTGGATGTGCTTCGGTAATGTAAACTATTCTGGGTAAGATTTTATACAGCTTGTCCCCGAACTTTTGCATCGTACTACGTACAATCTGTATAGGGTGTAGTTATGCTTCTTCTTTTTTGACTGCTGTATGCTGAAAGAGAAAGAACAATAGCCAAAAAAAGAATGAAGAAAAACAAAGAGACTGTTTAATAACCAATTTATTATTTTTTTTTTTAATTGAGCATATAACTAAGATTTCAGTAATGTTGTAATAATGTATGGATTTAGGTACACTAAACATAGTTTAAAAAAATTAAATTACGTTGTTTAATCATTCGAAAAAAAAAAAAAAAGAACTATGAAACCGTCAACAAATTACGCAATTAAAGTGAAAAGATTGCACGTAGACATTTTTTAGTCATCAAATTAAACAAAAAAGGTAACAGATGAATTACAATATTAAATCAAAATAGGAATATTTTTATACTTATTTAAAATTTATGAATAGAAAAATTTGAATTTTTCATAAAAGCTATAACAGTGACATACATTTTGCTGAAAAAAAATAAAAAATAGCCATGAAAAGAGCAAGGTTCTTAAAACGCAGGTACAATAAACAAACTCAATATTTACACCAAGTTAATAACTGAATACATATACTACTTGATCTGATGTTTGCACACATAGTATTGAACAATTTGATTGTTTAATCTTTTATGAAACTTTACAAACAAATTCAAATTAAATTTTTCAATTTAACAATAATTTTCTGAAATTTGAAAAATTGCATAATAGAAAATCCTTGAAACTTTTCTGTAAAAAACGAAAATAACTTATTCATTGATTTTATATAAATACATAAAAATAGTTACTTACAACAGAAAAAAAAAATCAATCGCTATTAATGCTGCAAAAAAGATGGCAATTTACGAAATATAGGTGAAACAAGTATGAGAAATACGCAAAATGACATTTCTTGACCAAAATAAATAATCGCTAAATGTTTAAGAAATGCTTGAAACGACGAGCTAAGTTTAGGGGGGTCACCCTCTAATTTTGGAGTAAATCACACTTCGGCCCCAACCTCTGCCTCATTTTTTTAGTACAGAACAGCTACCACTAACGCCTTGGAAGAGTTTCTGAATCTACTTCAGCACTTCTGAAAAAAAAAAAAAAAAAAAAAAAAAATTCAAAAGTCCCTTTGATTTCCGAATTATGTCACCATTCAAAACGTCTTTAATCAATTTCTTACATTAATGCCCTAAATTCTTTCTAAACAATAGATACAGTTTGAAACTCCAATTTTATGAATGGTGTTAGTTTTAAACATCTCAGAAGTACAACTAGAGTTTAATTTCAGAAATTGAGGGAGTGAGAGGAGGGGCACGCAAGTGTTCTCGGAAATTCAAAAAATAGTCGTAAAAATAGAGTTTAAAATAATCATAAACATTGAGCAGAAAACCCTTTCAAAACTTGCACCCGAGTTTGTTTTGACGTGCAATGGCGGATTTAAAATACAGCAAATGTTGCAATTGCGCGCCTCCATAACCATAGGGCCACGGAAGGAGTTACAAAAATGCGAATGATAAATGTTTTACAACTTCTGTGATCCCCAAAAGTATTTCGACGGGCCCCAAACTTGTAACTCCGCCGAAGCGATACAGAAAAGACTGCATTACTGTGATTCATATTATAAATATAGAAAAATTAAAAATTACCGTCGGTTCAACGGGAATCTAATAAAATGACACAAAAATCGGTTTCGCCATCTCATATTTGTTTCCATGGTCTCCAATTCGGCAATATATTACCAAATGATCGTCAGTCTGAGACGCTATATTAGTTTTGCATTGAAATAAGTAATTAATAGCCACAAAAAAAGAGCAAACAGGCTTTTCAGAACACCCGATCGAAAACAAAAAGGGAAGTGCACAACTGGAACGTCCGCAGACCCCACATACGAAACTTAAACCTTCTACGGATTATCATTTTTGAGTTATGACTTATGACAGATACATATGTACATCCTGCTGCAAGAAACAACGCAATAATTAACTTGTTTGGTACCTGAATGTAGTATTAAAAACTCTTCTAGGAATGACTAAAAATAGAAATTCATACTGAAATTTAAGTAAATAATTTTATATGAAAACAACAACTCCATTTACATTGTATTAAAAAGTAAAACAGCAAAAATCCTTTTTTTTTTTTCAAAAACATCGGCCAATTCCATCGGCTTTTCGATGTTTTTTAAGGCCGATGGGCCGATGTTTCCCGCCTGACCGATGCATCGGTCGAGTCCTAGAAAATATCCCTCCCCGTCACCATTGGGCGATGAGAGCCCACTTTAACTTCAAATGATTCCATTAAATTAATGCTAATTTCCATAACAGTGCTACTCCAATCGCATTTTAATGCAAACTAGTATAGCATTTGATTTATTTCACTCTTTGCTTGAACTTTTCATCTTGTATTCGTTTCATTGATTTCATTGGCTGCTGTGACAGCATCATTAGATTTTTATGTAATCCTAGTATAAATAAGTGATAAATTTTTTTTTTCAGGTTCTGTAACCTGAATTTCTGAAATTCGATTCGTATATTTTATTTAATGAAAAAATAATAACAGGTCGGTGATCGTGTATGACTATGAGGCTCTTCATGCAACTCAATTTCTACGTTTTGTTGTGTTCTACTAATTTTTTAGTTCATTCATTTTATTACTTGTAAGCTTAGCGCAAGAATTAGTAATTGCAAAAATTAGTAAAGCAAGCCCAATCATTTGCACAGCAAAAGCTGAGGAACAGGCTTCCCAAGTCACGTGACTAAGAACGACGAATGATTGACACGTCTTACGTTGAACTAGAGAAAGAAACCTGATTTCTCTCTATATCTCTGTTCCAATGCTTTGCTTTAAAATCTGTCACGGGACTTGGCATCTGTGCTTCACTCCCTCCATTTTGTCTCTTTTTTCAATGTTTTTAGGCCGTGCATTATTGGGAATAGTTTTTCAAAAATATTAACTGCGAGATTCTCACCCAAATGAATACTGAAAACTTCTGCACCAGTTAATGACAGAACAAAAAGAACTATATCTATTCTCATTACTTCTAAAAATATCAGAAAAGTAAATGTCTTCCTTTCCCTCACAAATCTGATTTCCAATCTCTAATAAGCAATAGCGAGCTTCCAGAGCGATAACTTACTTCCTAATGGAAGTGACCTCTTTGACCTCGAGATTACTTTCAAGAAGTGGAGAAATTACTCGCTGTTTTTCCCCCCCCCCCTTTTTCTTTCTTTTAATTCACCATTATAATATTCATCCAAATGATCAAGTCTTCAATCTGTGCCATTTTACTTCACGAAGGATTAAGATCAATTTTCAACGTAAGTTAAAAACAATGAGAGTTGACTTTGTCACTCTTTGATATTCTGCCAACTTTCGCTCAGAAATATTATTTTTATTTTATCCATTCAAGGTCTTACACTGCGATTTAACTTCCTTGTACGCTTAGAAGAAATGAATGTGTAACGAAGACTGGTTTTGGCTATTTTTGTCTTTTATTGATTTTCAATTTTATTTATTTATTTCTTTCTTTTCGCTACATAATACAGAATGTATTTAGGAAAAAATATATACATTGTTTTTTTGGATTTCAATGTTTTTAGAAAAAATTAACCCTATTGATTGTTTTCGACTCGCATTTGCAGTCACTAAATTTAAACAGGCTTTTTACTTGTTTTTAGGGAACTAAAGGAAAAAAAAAAAAAAGAAACCCTGCTTACATGTTGAAATTAGGATTTTCCTTTTATTAATCTGTTATGATTTTCTTCAATGCTTATTCTCAAATAATTGTCTTTAAATTTTAACTTTATATTATACATATTATTATTTTATTTTTATATCCAACAAGTGGCACCCGCACGGCTTTGTCCGTAGTAGAAAATTGAAAGGTCTTTTGGTTCGCCTGTATACTTACAAATGTATGATGAATTTCTCGCCAATTGGCTTGCCCATGTTGCGATTCCACGTTATGATAACTTGGCAATTTACTCGTCCATCTTATGATAATTTTGCTCGGGAAAATGTTCTTGAAATTGGAATAGAAGAAGAACAAAATCGAATTTTCGAAAAATCGCTTCGAGGGGCACACCCCCATGCTACAAACTAATTCTGTGCCAAATTTCATGAAAATCAGCAAAAACGGTCTAGGATAGGCGCTATGCGTGTCACAGAGATTCTGACAGACAGAGAGAGATCCGGAGAGAGAGACTTTCAGCTTTATTATTGGTAAAGAAAGTAATGAGCTAGAGAAATCGCGTAATATTTTTAAAAACTCCTTTAACCAGTGCGATGGTTTAAAAAAAACCGTCGCATTATTTCTATATTGAGAGAAAAAAATATTTGTATATTTCAGCGAATTTATACAGATGCGCTATGCGTCATATGTAATACATTTCATAAACAAATTAAAGGCTCGGGGCAAGAATGTGATCTGCCACATGATGTGCATTTTTCAGTAGGCCAATTTCCAACTTATAAAAAATAATTGTAGAATTTTTGTAGAAATTTTCTGCAGTGCAAAAACCAGATATGTTCTTCTCCAAATGACATAATGGGGTTGTTTCCTTCAGTCAAAAGTAGTACTTTTAGTCACTGAAATTGATAGAATAAGCAAAATAAATAAATAAATAAATAAATAAATAATAACATGGACCAAGAAAATTCTTTCATTTTCCCAACAGTTATTTCTTAATTATTATTTTTTTTTTAACTCCGATTTTTCAAACAAGGCGTGGTCTAGATGACGTCACAAATGATGCTTTTTGGCGCATCTTTGTACCGCGTTCCCACGTTCTGATAATCAAGAAGCGAATTAAAACTGCGCTCTACGATTGCTATCAACCATATTGTTGCCAATACACGTGAATAAAGATGCGAATTAAATATTTTGTTCTGTGAATGGCAACACAGAATGTCATTTCATCATTTGTGATGTCATCGGCAAAAAATGTAAACAATGAAAGATCACCGATTTAAGTAATTTTTTCAAAATATTAAACTTAAACAAATTATTTAAAAAATGATTAGATGCTATGTTTTTAAGCATGTTCTTTCAGAAAAAAATACCTTTAAAATATTGGAAACGACCCCATTCATTGTCATGTTTATTTCAATTTTAGTTATGAGAAACAAAAATTTTCATCAAAAAGTCACTACTTGGGGCTTGTGGATCACATTTTCGCCATGAGCCCTTCAAACGTATGTGCTTTTTTTTTTTTTTTAATGTGTATTTTCATGATATTAGATTATATCATAGCAAGATGTTATGATCATAAGTTAAATAAATACCTTTGTGCTGAAAAGTAAAATAAGAAATAACAAGCCACAAAGCACAATCTACAAGTTGTGCTTTGTGACGTTGTTATTTCTTATTTTAATTATGATCATATTTTGTGTCTTTGTTTTTAAAATTAAATATTAGCTACAACTTTTGTTGCTCCCATTGAAAAAAGTTTGAATGGGGGAAAAAACAAAAACAAATTTCGAACAAAACTTCAGGAAAAATATTAAATTTTTTGGCTTTCTTTTTTATGTATTACATATCATGATCTGAAATTGTTATCGCAGTAGCGACGTTAGTTGATCACGACGTAGATTAAAAACATCACGATTTTACCTTCCCCCTCCCATCCTTTTCCTCCCATGTTAATTTGAGAAGCAAATACATGCACACATACATACACACACAAATAATAACTTGCTGTTAAACGTGATTCTTGCGCTGCCATTTATTGAAAGGAATTTTCATTTCTAATCCGAGAACAATCTGTATTAATTAAATCTATTGACTGTACTTGTAAGGGGTAGTTTTAATAAAAGCAATTTAATTTTTTTAATTTTTTTAAATTTTTTATTTTGAGATTGCTCTCACGTAGGAAACATTAAATAAAAAAATTTGAAAAATCTAAAACACAATTTCCATTAATAGAAATGTAATCGATTATCCTTTTTAAAGAAAAGTTTTCGGAGAATCGGGTGTGGGCTTCCAAATTGCGCGCGGTTATCGCTACTCTTGCATTTTACTAAGTCCTAGAACAGACATATTTAGTGTTGAAATTTCTGGTATTATTTCTTGTGGTACTGATATTTTAAGGTTATTAAAAGCATTTTCTTTTTGGTCTGTCAAATACATTCGAATTGTCAAATTTGCGGTGAAAATAAAATTTTAAATTTCTATTTGTTAAACTAAAAACAATTTTAACCATTAACCAGCGTTTCTTAACCTTTTAGGACCCACAATTTACAATCTTCTTAATTCTCATCTCCCCCCACCTTCTAAACTATCAGCATAAAACTAATGCCTTTTGAGCTTTATAACGATAAGAACCACAGTGCGACCTTCACTAAAAATCTGCTCCAAACTGAAAACTAATTAAAATAAATGTAATAGATTTACATAGCTACCATTATGCTGTAACATTTTAGTTGAATATAAGTCTGAGCCTCTGCTAGTCGCAGCCCCCTAATTATCCCGCACCTTTAACGATATGAGAAACGCTATATTAAACACAAAAATGGCGTACATGCCTTTAAGTCGCTAAAAACGAACGCAAAGATATTCCGATATTTGTTTATTATAACCGAGTGCTCAGTGAAAACGAGTTCGTTAAAAAATCGTAATTCTTTCATACTTTCTGTGCGTTTCTTTCTTTTTCTTTTTTTTTTTTAAATTTGTAAAGTGTTTTGAGCAACAAATGATAAATCTCTTAAATTGGAATCTCCCTGCATTATTAACCGGAAGTTGGTAAGTAATCAGCAAATACTATTGTTGAAACCCAGATTTCCTTAGCTTTTTCGTTGCTTTTTCTGAAAACTTCCGGAGTTTCCGATTTCAACACTAGTTTCTCGGTGATCGTTTGGTGGGATCACTTTCTTTTAAGAGAACTACTTCTTTGTGATATTCAATTACTTCTGTGTTGTCCTTACAAGCTAGTTATTGAATTTCTGTTTCTCAACATTTGGGGCAGAATTCTGATTACCTGAAATTCAGTACTCCGTATGAAATAGAAAGCAAACTTTTTTCGAGTTGATGCGCCTCATTCTTGCTACACATTTATTAGTCATTCAGCTAAATATATCCTCCCCTTGAAGTAGGAGAAATTTCACATGACAATGTGTTAGTTTTGCTTAGTTCTGCATATCGATACATAGATGTAAAATGTTCGAAAATTTTGAAGCAGTGAAAAAAAAAAAAGTACTCAGCTTTTCTGGAAAAATTGAAAAAAAAAGGGAAAAAAAATGATTTGTTGTACACAAAAATGTAGTTTCTTAATATAGTTGTATTTTCTTAGGAAACATAAAGTACTATAACTATTTAAAAATGGGGCACATGTTCCAGTACTCGGTTAGAAATAAGGGTTCTAGGAGGGGTTTTGACAAAAAAAAAAAAAAACTCAGTCATTTAGATGTGCAGTACATACTGAATAAATGCAAGAGGTAGTAGTGCAATAATGCTTTTTGTACGGTATATTTTGAATTTTTGAAATTTTCTCATTTGCAGCTTTGTATTTTATTCCCTTGAATTCAAAATACAATTTTTTCTGTGTACAGTAGTTTGTATATGTACTTTGGCTCAATTTATAGGTTGTTTTTAATCCTTACTTTCACTAATTCGCAACTTCAATAAAATATAGGGGGCGCCACTGTGTAATGACGAATGAAAAAGGTAAAACAAACAAGAAGCTTTGAAGCTTAATGAATGACAGTATTTTTTCATCGTGTTTGTGGGAAGCTTTCTTTTCTATTCCTCTGAAATTACATTACACCACAAACTGTTTAAAGCCTGTAATTTACCTCAAAGAAAACACGTGGAATGATATGTTTTACCTTTTTCTGCAATATTGTTAATCCCCGCAAGGTAGCGTATTCGAGCTCTGGAGTTGCGAATTCGAACGACCTGGGTTCATTTTAGTGATGGGCATAATCGAGTACTCATAATCGAATCACTCGATTATTCAAAATCATTCGAGAACTCGATTATCATGAGTTCTCGATTATCATATCTCGAGTTCTCGATTATCACTTTTCGAGTTCTCGAGCGATGAACTTCTCGAGTTCTCGATTATCACTTTCCGAGTTCTCGAGCGATGGACTGCTCGAGTTCTCGATTATCACTTTCCGAGTACTCGAGCGATCAACTGCTCGAGTTCTCGTTTGTCCTTTCCGAGTGCTCGAACGATCAACTGCTCGAGTTCTCGCTTTGAGCTTCTCGAGATGTTGAGTTCTCGGGATGTTAAGTTCTCGAGATGTTAAGCTCTCGAGATATTGAGTTCTCGAGATCTCAATCACTCGAGCAGTGTAATTTTTGATCGATTTGAGAATCGAATGAACCTCTCAATATAGTTGACTTCTGACAGGGGTGCCCACCTTGGAAGGTGGGGATCGTGGCGCAGACTGCGCCATTGACATTTTTAGGGAGAAGGGATGTTTTAAGGGGTATTTTTCTTATTTTTCGGGGGGCTCTGTGATATTGAGGGGGTGCGCCCTTGACCTCAGGGGGCACCCCTGCTTCTGAAGTTATTCAATTGCAGGGGTGGATCCGTCATTTAGGGGGTCAGAGGGCTGGCTTTGAAAAGTTAATGATTTTATTTATGAATGGTCATGGTTTTTGTTGCCTTCCGAAAAGATATGCATTGAGACCCTTTAACCCTTTCCCCAGAAAAATTTGGAGTGACGGGTTGAGCTGAGGTGCCCACAGGGGAGGTGGGTCATAGCGCAGACTGCGCCATTGAAATTCTCAATGGACGTTAATCTTTTTTAGGGAATGCCTTTTTTGAGGGGGGGGGTGTTTTGAGGGATATTTTTCGCTTTTTTTGGCGGTGAGGTGGTCTATGCGATATTGAGGGGGTGCCCTTGTCCTCAGGGCGGGTGGGCACCTCTGCTTTTGAAGAGTTTCAGTTGCAGGGGCGGATCCGTCATTTAGGGGGGTCAGAGGGCTAGTTTTGAAAAGTTAATGATGTTTCATTCGAATAGTGTTATAATTGAATGTATGCTGTCGAATGCTTGATTATCAAATGATTATTTTGGATGCTTTGGTAGTCTAATGATATGTTTGGTGGAAGTGGGTGCGCTAAGAAGGTTCCAATTTGAGAGGCATTAAAATTAAAATTATATTTCAGGTAAAAAGGTGGAATACTTAAGTTGAAAACCTGAGGGAAGTCTTTCCCCTTACGTCCACCTTCGACTATACCGTTAGGTAATGTTACAGGTGTAACAGGCAATAACAAACGTTTTAGAGCCCAACTATACAGATTACTGCAGACACGTGTTTCGGGGTTTCAAGGAACCCTTTTTTCAGCGCAAAATAGTGAGATTGTGGATGTAAGGACATTACTGGATGGCTTTAGGGACCATTCATTAATTACGTAAGGGTCCCGAGAGGGAGGGGGGCTTCAAACCCATTCTCACGCAATATTTTCCAAGTTGATGTTTTACATTTGAAATTGTGCAGTCAAGTGGTTTGACGGGAATTATATATTTTATTTGCGTTTGGAAAATAAAAAAACTTATTAGGATGAGCTGTTTTTTATTTGTTTTACGAAGAATGAACCGTGTAAAACATGATAAAAGAATCGCACTATGCATAGCATGTTTTATTTTTAATAATTATCGCATCATACACAAAAAAAAAAAAAAAATGTCGAAAAAACATTCAGTCTAGATTCCAATTTTTTAGTAAATATTTCATCACACAAAAAGGATTAATTTAATAATAGTGAATTTAATTTCGATTCCCAGTGATGTTAGATTCGTTATTTTATTGTTTTGAAAAACGGAATGGAATCAATCTTACCTGAGAATAGGGGGAGCGGTTTGAAAAATCTTACATACTTTTACATGGTGGGAGGGGGGTCAAAAAAATGCCAAAATCATCCTTACGTAACTAATGAATGGCTCCTTGCACGCAAAAGCTTACTATTTTCTTCAAAAAAGGGTACCTTACAAACTCCAAAGCACGTTTCAGCAGTACTCTGTATATTTGGGATACAAAACGTTTGTTATTTCATGTTACTTCTCGGCACTAAGGTATTTACTTATTCCTTAATAAAACAAGTGGTTTACTTCTTGTGTAATTCCTTCCTATGGGTGCAAATAAGAGGGGAGGGGGGGGGGGGAGTTTTGACGCAAACTGCGGGACTGTAATTTTTAGGGGATTTTGTCTCATTTGGGGGTATTGCTTTTGGGGAAGAGCTTCATAGGTGGTGCGCCTTCGCTCTTGGGATGGATAGATTTGGAATGATTTTAAAATACAATGAATGCTTTTCACTTGCTTTATTCGAATGGGGTTATAATTGAATGTTTGGCGTCGAATTTTCGATAATTGAGAGATTCCTTAATAATCAAACGATATTTTTCGAACGAAAATTGTTAATTATCATATGAGCGGATTTATGGAGGGGTATGTGTTGTGTGAGTGGCGGATACAACGGGAAAATCATGGGGGTCATGTCCTCCCACCCTAAACCGTCGACAACAGTATCCGTACACATTGTGTTCAAACACTTCATGCATAAAATGTCAACGATGACAGTATCTTTTCATCTCATTAATTATTTTTCAAAGTAAATATTTGAACTACTACTTCGTTTCATTGCTCATGAAATTAATTCGCAACGTTTATTCCCAATCAGATGCCTTATTCCTGACCGATTTGGTGCTTTTTATTGACTCCCAAACAGATTCAGACATTTTTCGTACCAGAAACGGGAATTTCGTTCATGGGCGTGGGGGTGGGGGCTTTCTTCAACATGAGCCCCCTCTCCCCCCAAAAAATGGTTTTCTGTATCCGGCCCTTTAGTGATCCGGTAGTGAAATCTTGAAACAAAGGGTAGAGAAACGCTTTTCATACTGTTTTGAACTTGACAATTATTAAGATCAAATATGTACAATTTTTATTAAAAAGTGAGGGATAATGATAATATGGGCGGGTCTTTGGGCGACACTAGCAGGTTTAAACTTGAGAATTGTTAAACTTAAAAATATATTGAACCAGTAAGTAACCAGTAGTGTAATTGAAAATTTAAGGTGGTCTTAGGTCTTTTTCGGATTATTGTTTCTTAGGGGGAGGGGGAAGGGAGAAATTTTCATAAGATGCGTGCCATTGCTCACAGGGACGGATGGACACCCCTGTCATTCTCTAAAGTTTCAGAATCAAATAATAGCTTCTCAAGTACTTTTTTTCGAATGGGGCTACTCAGTGAGCAAACTTTGTTGAGATAAAGGTTTCAAAACGATTCTTAACGCTGTGACAGTCATGTTAAAACGTTTGTGAAACGTTTAAACGCAATGTGTTTAAAATGCAGTGGTGCCCATCCCCCCCCCCCATGGCGATGACATTCATCTCTCAAATGCGACGGAGAATCCCCAGAACGAGAGCCCCATAAAATAAGACTAAATGCCCTCTTATAAGTTACCCTCTCCTCTTCAAAACTTTAATGGCATAGTCTGCGCCATGAACCCCCCCCCTCCCCCACTGCCCTCTCAATCGTGGGGGATCCTTGTTTAATATATTGCTTGTTGTCGAATGTTCGGTTATCGAGCGTCTCGGATGATTTGAAAACCGGATACGTAATCTGCTTTTTAGAGAAAGTTGGTAATCAATTTAAACCTTTTTGAGGACCAACGCACGGAAAATCAAGCGCAGCTATGAAACTAAGTTCCGAAATGGACCGTCGCGAGCCAAAGCACTTTCAGCAGTTTTGCCTCAACTTTACAATAAATAAATAAATAAATAAATCTCATAAAATCAGCACATCAATTGACTCCAAATTTTTAAGTTGAGTGAATAATATACTAATCAACATTTATGAAAATATAAGGAATATCACATTGAAAATATAAGGAATATGACTTAAACAGAAGCGAGTAAAACAAGAAAAACATTTAAATTCAACTACGCACGCGAAAATAAATGCTACGGAAAAAAGTCATAAATATCTTACGTATGGAATTTGAAAGAAAAAAAAAAATCTGTATAAAATGTTATTTTTATTTTTAAAAAAATGGGCCAAAGAGTGGAAGCTAATATTAATTCCACACGACAAACTTCCATATTTCTTTTTAATGCACTCAGAAATATTTCAACTTTACTCCCTACACTTTTATGCTGTTATTACATATTTCCCAAGTCAGCGAATGAAAAAGAAAAATAACAAAGAGCGAATCAAGAAAGAAAAAAAATAATCATGAACTTCAATGCAATTCAAGCCACACTTATAACTTTCAATGCGCCGGGAATCCCAATCTGCTGGAAAACGCAGTCAGAAATATTTTACCCGCCCTCCACATGTATCAGTCAGATAAATATAATTCCACTAATAACAAGAACATAAAAAAAAGGAAAGCAATAAATAAGAATAAATGAGTCCTTTTGCGCAGAGAGAGCAACGATTCCCCTACTTGTTTACATTATTAACTTTGTGTTTGAGTGCCCGAAACCATTTGAAATAACCACGTGATATCTGAGAATCATTAGTTTAAATACATGACCGTTCGAATAAATCACTCAAAATGAATGTAAAAAAAAAAAAAAAAATCGAGAAATCAATCCGTTACAGAAATTGAAATGAAAGGGGGAGGGGGTGATACCATTTCAATCGCTACGGGGCGTCCCCTGAGGGCTATCAACAGTCAAGGGCACATTGCCAGTTTTCTAGCCGCTACCAATAAACCTATAAAAGTTTATACTAGTCCGAGCCGAGTCTCCCAAATGCCGAACTCCTAGTTTCTGACAAGCTAACAGGGAATCTCGTCGAACCAGCATCCCCCAAGGATGCGACCCCTAAATGAAGACTAAAATCTATCAAATTGACCCCCTAAAACAGTCTTGCGTTTCGAACTTTTCCGGAGGGTAAGGGGGCAAGGGTGTATCTGCTCATTTTATCGAAAAACAACAAAAAAAACTAGACCCACTGAAACGTAAAAACTAGATTTTTTCAAGGAATCGGGGGAGGGGGGCAGGCCCGTTATTTCGAACTTTACAAGAGAGGAGGAGGGATTAAAGAGTATCCTACGAGTTGCATATTATGCCGAATAAGAGTAAGAATTTCATTTATATGAGTACAATAACTTCTAAAAGCCAGGAGGGTTCGCCCCTTATTATACCCCTAACTGATAGACTTGATGGCACATTCCTATTTCGAGCGCACCCCTGCCAATACAACTCATGAATTCAACTGTTCCAAAAGTCAAAGGTATCCACCCCCCCCCCTTCGCAGGGCGATGGTGCACCCTCTCAAATGTTACGGAGCATCCGTCTAGAAAGAGCTCCCCCCCTCCCAAAATGCGATTTAAAAAACCCTCTCAAAAAACCACTTTTATAGAAATTTCGGTTTCGCAGGCAGCGCCATGGACCCCCCGCCCTCTCCCGAAAATGAGATTTAAAGAACCCTCTCAAAAACCCAGCCCTAAAAATTTTAATGGCACAGGCTGCGCCGAGCCCCCACCCCACCCGAAAATGAGATAAAAAACACTCTGAAAAAACCGGCCAATGGCGCAGGCCGCATCATGCCCCCTCCCCCTTATAGTGGGGCGCCCCTGTAGCAGTCTACTCAATTCTGGAAAAGCTCAGAAAATGAACTACTTGAGTGCTCGATTCAAACGTCTCGAGATCTCGATTTGAAACATCTCGAGATCTCGATTAAAAACATCTCGAGATCTCGATTTAAAACATCTCGAGATCTCGATTTAAAACATCTCGAGATCTCGATTTAAAACATCTCGAGAAGTCCATTGCTCGAGTACTCGATTCCAAAGATCTCGAGAAGTCAATCGCTCGAGTACTCGATTCCAAAGATCTCGAGAAGTCAATCGCTCGAGTACTCGATTCCAAAGATCTCGAGAAGTCAATCGCTCGAGTTCTCGAATTCAAAAGATCTCGATTATCAATCACTCGAGTGATCGACTTGAAAAGATCTCGATTATCAATCACTCGATTATCAGAAGTACTCGATTCCCGAGATCTCGATTATCAAAAGATCTCGATTATACCCATCACTAGTTCATTTATTAGTACAGTAAAACCTGTGAAGTTGACCATCCTTGTAAGTTGACAGATTTCTTCAGGCACGGAATTAGCCCTTATCATATAAATCAACCTTTGTAAGTTGACCACTGAAACAGTGCACCGCAAGTGGTCAACTTATACAGGTTTCACTGTATGGATAAATAAGGTTCTACACATAAGGGTTCTAAAAAGTTGTTTAAAACTTATTTGTTTGAAATAATAATAATAATGTAATCAGGGCCCGATCAAGACAAACTGGTGCCCAGGTCCTGAGTAAAAATTGGTGCCCCCTCCCCCCCCCCATGAGAAAATCAGCACAATTTCAAAGTCAATGTTTTATACTAGAAACCTAATATAGAAACCTACACATTACTACAAAAACCTGGGATTTGAATACCAAACACTTGATACTCAACATACTAATCATAGTTAAAATTGCCTCACCTTAAGGTGAAAATGAATTAAAAAACATTTTAAAACTGCAAAAATAGCAAAAAAAAAAAAAAAAAAAAAAAAACTAATTCTGACATTAAGCTTTAAAAAGGCTTTGGCTTTAACAGAGGCAAATGTGTCGATCACATCATCGAAATCTAATTTTGGTGTCACAGAATTTTCAATGGTCAATAAGAAAAACGCCTGTAAATTATCCTGAGAAACGCAGCTTCTCAAACGATTTTTGATTCTTTTCAAAGCTGAAAAGGAACGTTCACTTGAACAGAAAAAAAAAGGAAGGAAGGAAATTAATTTAGGCTATTTTAGTGCCCCTAAATTTGTGGTGGCCAGGTCCGCGGACCCGCCTGACCGTGCGTTAATCAGGCCCTAGAATGTAATAACATTACTTTCCGGTACCCAAATATTTTACTGAACGCCATCGGATTTCTTTAGACTCCTGCATTGTGTTGGAATCTTTAGTTCACTTCGAAGTTTCCTTAAATCTGGAAACTCTGACGAAATCGTCAATTTTCACCAGTGCCCGAGCTCTGATTTATAGCTACTTCAGGCAGCTATCTTCCTTTCAACCCAAGTTCCGAATTGACAATTCCCAGCTGTCATCTGCGTGTCAAGAGTGCTACCGCACATCTATCAAGACACTTTTGCCGAGGTGGGGTTTGTTGCGAAAAGTCTTAACAGTTTTCTTTTTCTTTTCGCTTTCTTCACTTTTTTTGACAACTGTGCTTTCGAAATGTAATAGCTTCCTCTTATCACAAGCGAAGAGGTTTTCTTTTTGGATGAAATACGACGCTTGCTAGTTTTGTAAATGCTTTACTGAATTGGCTGCGAATAGCTTTCAAGAGTACCGAACCGGCATTTAAGTGGTTCTTGTGGAATGTCTTGTCATTGAAATCGTTCGTTTTCTTGATATTTTTATTCAGACATTAAGTATTTCATGGAATTATTTCAGCAAACACTTGATATCAAATCACGAACCTTCATTGTTGACCTAAATTAGAATGTCTTGAAAGTGGAATTTCGAATCTTCAAATTTTATTTTTTTAGCTGAAAAGTTTCTTTATTGGGCTCAAGTTATTTAATGATGACCTTTAGAACCATTTGTAGAGTCATAGTTTGTAGGCAGTTTTATTCTCTTCACAATTCACGTCAATTCCCCCGTTTTTTTCTTCAGAATTTATGTAGAACCATGATTTGTAAACCTATTTTTTTGCATTATTCTATTGTTCGATTTTCGCTCAATTCTTTCTTTCTGTTTACCTCAGGACAGGGGTGCCCACAAGGGGGGGAGGGGGGATTATGGTGCAAGTTTAGCCATCAAGATTTTTTTCTGTGTGTGTGGAGGGGGGGTCTTAAAATTTTTAAATATATTTATTTAAATGAATTTATTGATTTATTTTTAACGTAAACTATTTTTTATTTTTTTAATTTCATTTTATTTATTTAATTATTTTGTGTGTATGTTGTTGGTGTAACACAGAAGTTTTCTAACACAGTTCAAAATAATAATAATAATAATTAAAAATAAATAAATTAATTAATTAAATTTTTAAAAAATAAAATAAAAAAGAGGACTAAAAATAAAAAAGGGCAAAAGTGTGAGACAAATGGTGGGGGGGGGGGGGGGTTGTGCCGTTGAACTTTGGGGGGATGGGCACTCCTGCCTCAAGACGTAATTATTTTTTGTAATTCATTTTATTATTATTTATTTATTTATTTATTTATTTTAATGGAGAAGAGTTTTTCTATGAACTGAGCTGAAATTCGTAGTTTCGAAGACGTAGAAAAGTTTTATTCCAATCAAAAAGTCTCCATAAAATTTTAGTTCAGCAAAACCGATCACCCATTAAATATTTGACTCAAAAAATGACCTTTAAATTTCTTTATTGTTTGAGGAAACACATTAGAAGACAAGAATTACAATAAAAATTTACCCCATCCCAAAACTTGAATAATTTCAACTGATTTAACTTCCCTGGTCCTCAGCTCCCTCTGACCTTAGTTCGCGACTTCATGATTTTTGCGTGTCAAATATTTTTACCCAAAGCTTTGTGAACAATAATAATGACAAATTACGAACGTTAAAAATCCGAATTAAGTGAAACCTTTAACTTGGGGGCTGTCCACAAATGATGTCACGTTCGAAGGGGAAATTAGTTCGTGAAATTGTGACAAAAGGGTGGGGTAACAAGAACGAAGACATCATGCATTTTTTAGCAAGAATATGTTTCTGAAAAAGAAGGTGACACGTGACAAAGGCGGGACGAAGTATGGTGAAGTGTGAAAATTGAAGAGGGGTGCCGAAAATGTTGAAAAATATGCACCATTTTTGGACAGCCCCTAATTTTTTTCTCCATCCAACCGGATATGGTGGATATGGATAAGTGAGCATCTTATACTCTTTGCAGTTCTGAGTTAAATGAGCATTATAGAATTGCATTTAAGCTGGAAGTTCAATACATATTATTTACGGAATTGCTCTGAATAGAGAGTTTTTTTTTTTTTTCACTACCATTAACATGTTTTTATTGGGCCAAAAAAAAAAAAAAAAAACGGAGGACTTTCTTGAGTGACATCATGATGTTTCGCAACATCGCGATGTAGAAATTCCTAAATCACACAGCCCTAGTGTGCAGGCGTGTGTGTGGTCACATATGCCTACGTAGACATGTGTTGGTATGTGCATAGGTGTGTGTGCATGGCCCAACTAACTAAAAGTGAAGCCCTAGGCCGATGTTAATTTGGAGGCCTTCTCTGAAAACTCTGCAGTGGTTATTTACAGATACAGGGCTCGTCGGCATGTACTTTAGGGGGCCTCTTTGTCTATCACAGAACTATATATAAATCATTTTTTATGTGCATTATGAATCAATCCCCTTTGAGGCCCCTCATAATTGTGAAAAAGTAAATTCGTTACTGGCTGAATGAATAAAAATTACGATTTATGGAAGGTTTTTTTTTTCCAACGAACAAGTCATAATTCATTATTATTTTTTAAAAAATACATGTATTTTTCATATATTGTAATGTTATGCATAATTCTTTAAGTAATTAGGGGACCCAGGCCTAGTAGGCCTGTGCGGTTATCAGGCCCTGCGCGCGCGTTTGTGTATGGTCACATGCCTACGTAGGTTTGTGTGCGTATGTGCATAAACGGGCACGTGAATGTATGTTGGGGCATAGACACCACCGCCCACGAGTGGTCCGGCTCGCGGATGCCGGTGGACAGTGGAGTTTAATGCCTAAGTTAAGCCTTGAATGAACGCAAACGATTTGTAACCATGGCGACAAAAAAATCTGTCCACTTAATAAATATTTAAACAACGAGCTTGACTTACTCTTGTTGTCATGTTTATCTGAAAAATCAGAGAAACATCAACTTTGGTCAAGTAACGAAAAAAGCAGTTCGTGATTGCTGAAAAAGAGAAAAGGAAAAAAAGAAAACAAAAAGTCCAGATAACAAGGTAGAACTCATGTACAATTGTATCTACCTGTAAAAGCCGTTTATCTGTCGCAGTTCAATTTTCGCTTTGCGTGCTGAATGGAGCTAACGATTTTCTACAGGGTCATAAACTAGTGCGACGTACTACCGGGGTGGTCGAGAATAATGGAATGCATTTTTTTCTCTCTACTTGACCATTCTCAAGGTTATTCTCCCCTCCTCCTACCACAAGTTAGCGCCAGGTAAAGTCGTGAGTAGACCACTCCATTGTGGATTGAGGGTTGAATGGTGAAAAGAACGCCAGAAACGGAAAAAAGAAAGACGAGGAAAACGGTAAATAGCAGCACTAAAATTTATACTACTAAGTTATTATCCTCGAATTTGTGTGAATGAAGCTTATTTAAAAGGTTGGAGTTGACAACGTTATGAATAGTTTGCGGGAAGATTGGAATTTGAAACCTTTACTTTTGATTTATATTTTTTATAGAAAAATGTAATTTTGAATCTGGAAACAAACATTGTGAACAACAGCATTGAAAAATCAACTTAAAGTTTATTATTTCTTGTATTTTTTTAAAACGTATTTATTAATTTTTAACGTTTCTTCTCTGTTTTGCAAATGTTCATGCAGTTCTATACAATTTTCTCTTATGTAGAAGTTTTGTTAAAATTTCAGAAAGGGATAGCTAAACTTTTTTGCTCCTATCCTTGTGATTGCAATAAGCATCCCAGTGCAAAAACTAAAAAAAAATTCAGAAGAATATGTTATGTATTCTGCGAAAAATGAAAAATATATGAAATGTTTTTAGTTGAACTAAGTTTTAATTTCTAATGTAACTGATTGGCAAGACCTGTTCCCTTAGAAACCCCCTTATCCCGGATTTTGTGACCTTTAAAAAAAAGAAAGATCACTTTTTATAAAAATACATTATATTCATATGACAAACCTAAAACAACGTTCGTAGAACTAATCTGGATATATATATATATATATATATATATATATATTTGTCAATAAATATAAGCTCATTTCTCTACAAATAAATACTTGATAAAATTAAAAATAAGTTTCATTCGTTTTGTCTTTTTGCTGAATTCGTTTATTCATTTCATTCCATTTTTGCATTTTGATAGTGTGAAATGCATCCTTGTTTTTGTTGAGTAGATTCTCATTTTTACACACCTACAAAACAAAAAAATATCTTTAGAAAACTACACACTAGCTTTTACAAAAGTGGATCCAGAAAATATTCAAGGAGGGGCTGATTGATGTAAGATATTTACCCTTTTATACGTTCCTAAACCTCCGTCTCCTAACATCATGAAAGATCGTCTCAAATTCAGTTTTTTTAAAAATTCCATTTCGAAAAATTTCCGGAAGAGTGTACTGCCGTTTGCAGGTAAACGGCAGTATCTGCAGAAATGAGTTTTCGAGATATTTGAAGAAATGTGTAGTCTATTCAATACTAACAACAGGAAAATGTTGGAATTAGACGTTTTTTCGCACCTTTTTTTAGCGGAAACCACCAAATTAGCCAATAAAGACAACGTACAATAGATGACAGAAATGCAAAAAAAAAAAAAAAAATTGCAGCTACTGCCCTTTACCTGCACACGGCAGTGTGCTGAACCCATTCCCTTAGCTCTAATGTCATCAAAAATGTTCTATAATTGCTTTTTTCGAACTTCAATTTTAAAAAAAGTTCCAGGGGAGAGAACCCAAACCTCATCTAATATCATTTAGTATTGTCTTAGTATTAAGAAATGTTTTTCAATTACGTTTTCAAGACTATAATTCTTAAAAAAAAACTGAAAACCCGAGGAATTACGCCTCAAGAATCGAGTCAAGAGTATTTTCATGCTTTGTACCTATTTTAAATAAGATTTTAGCATCTCAGAAACTGGAGGGGAAAAAAGCAATTTAAATTTTTAAAAGATTATTTTTTATTTTTTTGTTATTTTTTTAAACATAAACTTCAGACATTTTGTTGTTAGCGTGTCCGTTATGAACTGCTACGAAAAGATAGGTGCCATTGCCTCAAAAGGTTCGACTTCTTTATTAACAGATAAGACAACACAAGAAAGAGTTACCACACATAGAGAGGAAATAACACCCAGGACACCAGCGGTAATCAAACCCGCAACCTCAGGCACATGAAGCGAAGCTTCTACAATAGAGTCATGTAGGTCCCTTCAGACATTTTAAATATTAAGAATCAAATTAGTATAATTCTATTCTTTCCCTGCAAAATTTCTTTGCATTCTTAGAAAGTTATCTTTCAATGAAATTGATTACACATAAATATTAAATTTTTGAAATCACCTAAAAATCAATGCTAATTACTCTGATTTCAAGATTTTAGTAATAATAATGGTAATCATCGCTCTAACTATAATCGATGACGGTTTTTTATCTTTTTAATCGTAATCATCATCATATTCTTATTACTCACGTTCATAATCTCATTATTAGTCGTGTTCATATTTATATAAGTTCTGTAAACGTTGTCGTAATCGTTGTGTTTCATTTCGACTACAAGCTTGTTTTTTCCCCCCTCTTTTTTTACTTCTTAAATTAAGTGTTCGTATTTCACAGTTTGGCAGTGGCAGGGTGATCTGAGTAATCTGAGTGTTTAGCACACAAAATCCCCAAGTATGCATAAGAATTGGCTAGTAGTGCAGCTCCACGTCATTGTTCTAGGGAGGGAGATGGGTTGATCTTTAAAAATGGTACATCATAAAAAAAAGTTGTATTTTAGCATTTCACCTGTTTAATTTTTTTAAACTTTTAATTATAAATATCAGTGACATTTCTCTTTTGTCTAAATTATTTGTCCAGTTCTTTTTGCTTAAATTTTGCAGCAGGTTGAACATCTCACTACAACGATCTTTTTCAACATTTTTTATGCAAAGGCAGCCGAACAGAATAATTAGCTTATAACTCATAACCTTTCCCTTTTTATATTTCCGTTTCCCCAAAGTTCATTTCTTTACCCCGTCGCCAAATTGCCCAACAATTTCTATTCATATTCACTCACCCAAAGAACCTGTTCCATTCCCTGCATACAAAAAAAGTCTCACTAATAAGTGGCTCAATATTTCTCGCCAAAAAACCGGAAGAATAGCACTCGTCACGCTCTCTTTAATTTCGTGTACATCACGCATTTGCCCTGCTAATAAGAAATAAATTCCGACACAAAGTAAGATGTTGGCGACAGAAAACAAACGAACGAAGAAGAGCCGTGATGAATGGAACAACCGCGATAAAAAATAATAGAAAAATGACTTCTCACGGAGAAAAGGCGGCTAGAGATTACAATGGAATCATGGAGGCAACTTTGCTTGTAATCATTACTATCTCGGCGAGATTATGCAGAGATATTATCTCCATAGAACGAGTTTTGAATGAAGTGCAAGGTTGCCATAAAGTGAAGGATTTAGAATGGATTGGCGTAAAATCAACTTTCCCTGTAAACTTTCTCTTTCTAAGTACTATCAGTGCCATTACGAATAAAGGAAATAGTTTTTACATGTAATTTGACAATTAGAGAATTTTTACCAAAGATCAAAAAATCATGGAAAAAAAACGGTAAAAACCGGCAATTTTGTTTTCGGCAATTTTTGCCAAGGTGGCCAAAATAGATGTGCTTTGAAAAGTAAAATAAAATATACAACAACGTTTATTCCACAAAATTTGCAGATCACTGCAGACACGTGTTTTGGGGTTTCAAGGAACCCCTTGTGAAATGAAATGTGAATTTTGTAGTTAGCTTTATTTCTAGTTATTTTATCTCTAATATAACAATTTTAATGTTTTTAGACTTAAAATATTCAACGCATCATTAAAACAGTAATTAACCTAAATGTTTAATCTAGTAATTAAATCTAGTTTTCACTTTTGTTGGAAACTTTTTTTTCCCTCTGTAATTAATACTATTTTTAAAACTATTAAACAACAGTCTTTACTACTGAATTACTAATTCTTATCTTTTAGTTAATTTTTTGCAAAGAAGTAATATCAGTTTGACTATGCTATCATAATGATAGAAATTTGAAGAGAAATTTTTATTTAATATGCAATATAAATTTAAAGAAAAAATAAATGTAAATCATATTAGACCATAACTTTGTTGACGAAAATTACACATAAAATAGTTCAAGCTGATTCATATTCAATTGAATTCTGTACATTGGACCATTTTATATCACATCTTGCATGTCAAGAGCTTGAGTGCATAATAAAAGCTAAAACTGAAAGCACAAGAATTAAACAACAACAATAATTTGCGATTCCTCAAAATTCGTCTAGCTATTTATTAAACAAAGAAATAATTGGAAATTAATCTGACACATCACTGAATTAAAATTGATTTACAATTTAAGTGTAGACACAATATGTTAAGTATGTCTTAGGATTCAATAAACAGACAAGTGTATGAGGAATAATAAGTTACAAAAGTAATCGCATCTAAAACCAGAGTTCGTGATTTTTTTTTTAAATCAAAAAATACGGATTTTTAAAAATTAAAAGCGGGTCTTTTTGATTTAAATCATATGTTTTTGATTTTCATTAAATCTTCAAAAATTTGCAATTATTAATTACTTTACATTTATAAACATAATATATTTCATACAGTAAATGAATCCATTTAGTTTACTTTTTAAACCAAGATAAGTTCTCCAACTATTCAATACATTTTAAAGATTTATAAAAACGTTATAATACTTAGATAAGATGTGATTTTGTTTTATGCTTTGCTTAAAAATAAGGTTTTCATCATGATGTACGTTTTAGTGTAGACAAATATGTTGAGCAATTACTTTTTTTTACTATATTAGAGATGGTGTATAAACAGCAAATTTTTATTTGGTTTTGTACTGAATTGAACTGTAATTTTGGAATAAAAGCAATATTGCTAGAGTGAAAATCTGTTTCACACACTGAAAGAGGGATCTATGTAGTTTTGCCCTGTTGAAGTGAAGATTGTAAGTAGGGAAATAATGAGAGTTCTGCAACAGGAGGCGGTGTTGCGGTGTTAACACCGCCTCCCCCTCCCACTCTTCCTCCCACCGCCTCCTCCACTTCCTCCCCACCCCCTCCCGACCTTGGGGTTGACCCTCCCCACGACCGGGGCCGCCGCGAGAACCCGTAGAAGGTGACGAGGGTTTTTCCCGCGTTTTAGATATTTTTCCCGCGTTTTCGGACTTAGAATATTTTGAACTTGTTGTCATGGTATCCACAAAGTTTTTACTTTTTGGATGGCAACACTTGTTTGAGTTTCGGTTTTGGAATGGCAACACTTGTTGTCATGACAACCAGAGTTTTTAGTTTTCGGTTGGCAACACTTGTTGCTATGTTTTAACTTATGCTATGTTTAACGTCGGTGGCGCCATCTATTGAGATATTTCCGGACTTTGAATATTTCTGCGAATTTAATTATTTTTATTTTTACAGAGTGTCGCTGCTGGGAATCGAACACACGATCTCCAAAAGGTCTTAGTAGCTGTCAGATTTAGACACGCGCAAACTGACCAAGCTACTAAGACCTGAGTGTAAGCACGTTAATTATCATCTCAATATAATTTTCACATGAGGTAAATGCACATGGCGCCATCTATCGTGACTTTGAGTATTTTTTTCTGGACTTTGAATAATTTCGACGAATGGTTGTCAAGACAACCAAAGTTTCGCGAATTTAATTATTTTTTGATTATTTCAATGCTTTATGAACTTGGATTATTTTTCATGAATTTGATTATTCATTTTAGAGTTCGAATATTTTTTAACATTCAGATCTTAGACTAATTCGACGTCTTTCGTTCTTTTGATTATTTTCGAGCGTTTTCAAACTTTAAATATTTTTCACAAAACTTTTTTTTTTTTTTCATAGTACCAATCAGCTTTAATATTCAATATGATTTATACATTTTCATGAGTTATGTTTTAATCGCGTTATTAATCGTTTACACTGTCATTTTATTATTTTCATGCATTTATTATACTTGTAAAAATAAATCCCAACTCTGTTATATTTATCATTCTTTCGGTGATTTTTTTTTTTCGGACTTTGAATAATTTCGACGAATGGTTGTCAACACAACCAAAGTTTCGCGAATTTAATTATTTTTATTTTTACAGAGTGAAATAGGATCTTTAAGATTGAAAATAAACTTTTGTTTTAAGTTGATGGTCCCACCAACCAGCCCGGTGTATCAAATACACCCCATCAACTTTTTTTTTTTTTTTCATCAGCCGATGCATACCAATGCAGCTAATTTGGAATATGTCAAATCATTTCCTGAAATAAAATTTTTCTTAAATAAAATTTCCTGAAATAAAATTTTCTCAAAAAAAAAAAAAAAAAAAAAAAAATCAAAGAAGGACTCTAGAAGTGCTAAAAATCACAAGTCCCTTTAAAATGTGCTGAAATGAAATGCAACTTTTTACGATTCCCCTTCCGAAAATAAACATTCCCCTCCTTTTGAAACGTTAGTCTTTCTCCGTATGCGTCAACGAATTCACGCATCAGTGAACACGCGAAAACCACAAATGGTCAAAGGGGAGGAAGATAAGAACTTCTCTCTCTCTCTCTCTCTTTCACACATACTCAATGGGAGGGGAAAAAAATTTCCGAAATGTTATCATTCTACTGTTTCATCTAAACCTTTAAATAATTTTATTCATATAATATTTTTCATAAACGATTAAAAAATCAATTTTGAATATTTTAAAAGTGTGAACATCTATCTGAAAGTACTTTCTTTATTATTTGTAATGTATATGTTTAAATAAATGTGTTTGATTTAATTTCCCTGTTTCGATTTACAAGTATTTTTCATCCTTAACAATTTATTTAATACAATTTCTTTTTTAATCGTTTATGAAAAATATTATATGAATAAAATTATTTAAAGGTTTAGATGAAACAGTAGAATGATAACATTTCGGAAATTTTTTTCCCCTCCCATTGAGTATGTGTGAAAGAGAGAGAGAGAGAGAGAAGTTCTTATCTTCCTCCCCTTTGACCATTTGTGGTTTTCGCGTGTTCACTGATGCGTGAATTCGTTGACGCATACGGAGAAAGACTAACGTTTCAAAAGGAGGGGAATGTTTATTTTCGGAAGGGGAATCGTAAAAAGTTGCATTTCATTTCAGCACATTTTAAAGGGACTTGTGATTTTTAGCACTTCTAGAGTCCTTCTTTGATTTTTTTTTTTTTTTTTTGAGAAAATTTTATTTCAGGAAATTTTATTTAAGAAAAATTTTATTTCAGGAAATGATTTGACATATTCCAAATTAGCTGCATTGGTATGCATCGGCTGATGAAAAAAAAAAAAAAAAGTTGATGGGGTGTATTTGATACACCGGGCTGGTTGGTGGGACCATCAACTTAAAACAAAAGTTTATTTTCAATCTTAAAGATCCTATTTCACTCTGTAAAAATAAAAATAATTAAATTCGCGAAACTTTGGTTGTGTTGACAACCATTCGTCGAAATTATTCAAAGTCCGAAAAAAAAAAATCACCGAAAGAATGATAAATATAACAGAGTTGGGATTTATTTTTACAAGTATAATAAATGCATGAAAATAATAAAATGACAGTGTAAACGATTAATAACGCGATTAAAACATAACTCATGAAAATGTATAAATCATATTGAATATTAAAGCTGATTGGTACTATGAAAAAAAAAAAAAGTTTTGTGAAAAATATTTAAAGTTTGAAAACGCTCGAAAATAATCAAAAGAACGAAAGACGTCGAATTAGTCTAAGATCTGAATGTTAAAAAATATTCGAACTCTAAAATGAATAATCAAATTCATGAAAAATAATCCAAGTTCATAAAGCATTGAAATAATCAAAAAATAATTAAATTCGCGAAACTTTGGTTGTCTTGACAACCATTCGTCGAAATTATTCAAAGTCCAGAAAAAAATACTCAAAGTCACGATAGATGGCGCCATGTGCATTTACCTCATGTGAAAATTATATTGAGATGATAATTAACGTGCTTACACTCAGGTCTTAGTAGCTTGGTCAGTTTGCGCGTGTCTAAATCTGACAGCTACTAAGACCTTTTGGTGTTCGATTCCCAGCAGCGACACTCTGTAAAAATAAAAATAATTAAATTCGCAGAAATATTCAAAGTCCGGAAATATCTCAATAGATGGCGCCACCGACGTTAAACATAGCATAAGTTAAAACATAGCAACAAGTGTTGCCAACCGAAAACTAAAAACTCTGGTTGTCATGACAACAAGTGTTGCCATTCCAAAACCGAAACTCAAACAAGTGTTGCCATCCAAAAAGTAAAAACTTTGTGGATTCCATGACAACAAGTTCAAAATATTCTAAGTCCGAAAACGCGGGAAAAATATCTAAAACGCGGGAAAAACCCTCGTCACCTTCTACGGGTTCTCGCGGCGGCCCCGGTCGTGGGGAGGGTCAACCCCAAGGTCGGGAGGGGGTGGGGAGGAAGTGGAGGAGGCGGTGGGAGGAAGAGTGGGAGGGGGAGGCGGTGTTAACACCGCAACACCGCCTCCTGTTGCAGAACTCTCATTATTTCCCTACTATTGTATAATGCAGTGTAGTTAAATTTAGACCAACACATTCTAAAAATGCAAAATCAATTATAATAACAGCATTAAAAAAAATACTAAGCGCTTTTCATAATGCACTCAAAAGGCCAAAATAATGTTTCTGGGTTAGAAAGGACAGTTTAAGTATTCATGTAGTTTTCAAAAATTCCAAGAAAATGACACCACAAACGAAGAAAAGTGCGGCTCTCTCTAAGAATTTCTCTTATCGTTATCTAACTTTCAATCATAATTTTGAGCGTTGAAACATGCATATTTTTCTTATTGGGAAAGTTTAGTTTGAAATGACTAGAACCGCATTTTTCTTCGTTTGTGGTGCCTTTTGTTTTTGGAATTTTTGAAAACTCTAAGAATACTTAAAATGATCTTTCTGACCCAGAAAAGTTATTTTGTCCTTATGGGTGGGTGCATTATGAAAAGAGCTTAGCATTAAAAAAAAATTCTGCCTTTTAGTGTAAATGTATTTCAGAAATAGAATAATGTTACTATCACGAAACTTCACCTTATTTTTTCATATAAATGCTCCGTTCTAAAATGAAAAAATACCTATTGCGGGTCTAAAACTTTAAGCTGTTGGGGCGCTGAAAGTTAATCCTTGTTTCTCTCTAGGATTTATTTGTTTGCTAATTTAAGTAAACCTATTTAAATATGAAAGGCTAACAAAACTAATTTATGTTTCAAAACATACAAGTTACTCGTGATAAAGATGTAATATGTCTCTTTACTTAGCCCAGTTATCGATTAATGACGGTGAATACATTTCATGCTTGCTTCACAGAAGCCTTCATTCAAAAATTTCATTATGATTACTATTAACATTACTGTTGCAAAGGCAACAAAATTTGTAACAATGGGTTTTATATTTAAACATTTAATGGGGAAATTTCATTTGCTGTTTTCTATCCTAACCAAACTAATAATTTTATTTTAGAATTAAAATTTTTCAGTCTCAAGTTGTACTTTAAGATTAAGCAAATCATTTAGTGAAATCCCGAAGTCTCTAAGTGGTCTAGTTGCTGAGATATAAGCAAAAGCAAACTTCAGATTTTTCCGTGATAATAAAAGTGCTTAGAAATAAAATAAACTGATTTTAATCAATGATTTTGTTAAAAATATCCCAAGATTCAAATCAATTGATTTAAATCATTGATTTAAAAAAAATCACTCTATTTAAATCAATGATCAAAAAAAAAAAAAAAAAAAAATCTATTTAAATAATGGTTTCAATCAAACTGATTTAAATCAATGAACCCTGTCTAAAACTGATAACAAAAGCAATTTATAACCGTGGTGAAACTTTGGTAGATCTTAAGGACTAAACTATAGTTAGTCCATATAGGGGTGAATCGTTGGGAAGTCGCGGGAGGTCACTATAACCTCTCAAAATTGTGCTTATTCGAAAAACTTTCTCTCACGAATCGAAAAATTTCGAGTCAGCGTTACAAAACTGCACTTCTCTTCTCATTAGATATAGAGGGCCTTAGATATACGTATGCGTGCATGCTTGTATTTTATCATTCGGTAAAATTTGGAGATTCATTTGGCAAATTGAAAAAAAAAAAAAAAAAAAAACCTAATTGCAAATTGCTGAAATTTAAGTTCGTGACGCCCCTGAATCCATAAAGAATATTTGAAACAAATAAGAAGTTTTAAATTTTGTTGCAGACCTCGTCGTGGTGCACTCTGGATAACGTTATATCTGCTACGGCGTCTGCCGCTCTCCTTGTGATTTCGCATAATTTTAATTTTGTTGTCGCAAGATATTGGAGAGCCCGCGATTTAACGACCTAATGGTCAATTGACCCTAAATTTAAGAACTAAATCAAATAAGAATTATAATATATCGCTGAAAAATCAGAAAGATAAAAGATCTTAGGGTTCACTAAATAAAAAGGTCAAAGAGCTAAAAAGTCCACCATTTGTGTAAGGCTTAAATTTTTTATGTGAAAAAAGAGTAGGGGAAAAAAACTCTATATATTAAATAGTTATCAATTATACAAAAAAAATTTCTTCTTTTTTTTCTGTTTTTAAATTTATTATTATTATTATTTTGGCCGTTTACGGAGAGAAATTATTCTGGGCAAATGGTCTGGTGATAGTAGATCGAATAAGTAAAACTTCACATTGTTTTATCAGTTGAATGATCAAATCGTGCCAATAATGGAATGAGTCGCCAAACTAGTAACTGGTTTCCGAAGGGTGTGTACCCCGAAATTTAATGAGTCGATTTTTTTCTGATATTTTCCCTCGCATATGCATTATTGTTACTATTATTTTTTTTGTATACTTAGAACGTTTACGTGTCCACCCCCGCGACACTATTTCGTAACTTTATTTCTCAGAGTCTACTGCAGGATCCATTAGCAATTCAATTGTCTTTTTAGCTTCCATTTTTTCTCCTAATTACATTTTTCATGGAAGAGGAGAAAGAAAAGAAAAAACTCATATAATCATACAATTGGTAAAACGTAATCACATACATACACATACATAACTCAATTCTTGAAAGGGCATATCATTTTTTTTTTTTTTTTTAAAGTGGACTTGCAATACTAATTACATTTCTAGGAACGGTTAATGCAAATATTTAGCTCTCAGAAAAATATGAAGTAATGAAATTCATAAACATCTAATTACCGTATTTTTTTTTTTTTTTTTGGCTGCGCTAAACACTCCATTAATATTTACATTTGACCCCATTAATATTTTTATATTTCACATAAATTATGAAACACTTTCACATTTTTAAGCATCATAAAAATGTTATGACCTTGTGACCCATAAGAAACCACTTTTTCAAACCATTATTTATTTACTTGTTTCTATTATTATTGCTTCATTTAATTATTTATTATGATGTACTTTAATTATTTACTTCAAAAAAAAAAAAAAAATCAGAGTTATTTCTTGGAGGTGAGAAATATTTTGCCATGTTAAATGTTAGGGAATAATGAGGGAAATGATTATTTTTTTATGCAGTTATTTGCGGAAAAATATCTCGCGTCATTTTTGACCCCGTTAGTGTCTGGTGCTATGAATAAAAATAAGTATGATGTATCGAATTGTGTGCACTCAGACACAATTAGATGCATTGTCTCACGATTAAAAGGACGAAGTCGAATTTTCTTCAGAACACTGCCATACGGCGAAGTGAATAGGTGTTGGAGTCAGATTTGATTTCATAAGGGTTAAAGGACGATAACTAAATTTAGAGAAGGACTAATAGACACATAACATATCGCGCAGTATTGTTGAACTTCTTCCAATGAAGCATACTGTGTGTTATTTTGTATATTGCATCTGTTAGTATCTGTTCTGCTTGCAGATTCATTCCAGACAAAATCCGATTTAATTGGGATTGGGCAAAGTTCGGAATACCGGAAACTGGAAGTTCGGATTAACCAGAAAATTGCATTTTACGAGACAGTACTAGTACTAAATCTCATTCTTTTGTGTACAATAAGACACATACATAATTAACTATATTAGTTCTATGCATTGTACTTTTCGTGAATAAAATTTAATGAAAAGTGTTACACTACATATTTAACGAAAACTACCTGTCCCTGTTCAGAGCCATGCTTTTATGTAAAGCATTCTGTTACTTTGATCCGAACGCTACAGTACAAGTGATACACTGACTACACAAGCAAATGCGTTGAGTAAAAGGCGGAGAAAGGGAAATTTTTTGTTAGAAAAATAAATTTAAATTTTACAAATATTTAAACTTCTAAAATATTTCGAATTAATCGAAAGTTCGAATTAACGAGGCTTAGATTATCAGAACTCAAGTATGCACGTGAGTGCAATTTTATTATATATCGTCGCCTCAGAGCAACCGTAAGATATCTTACCAGGAAACATCACGATCAAGGAAATTCAAAAAAATTCCAAATTGGTGGCATTCGAAAGAGCATTGGAAAACATGTTTATGGCACTGAAACTGCGTGCCCTCGTGACCACGTTATCGAAATATGATGTCTTAAAAAATGCCGAAATTTTTAGTAAAGTCGCCAAATTTAGCGAGTTTTGTTCAGAAATGGAAGGCACGGCGCGAATTCAACATCTGCATCTGACAAGACATTTCACTTCCATATTTGGTCACCACCAAAGCGCGTGAGAAATATCGCATTAATTCTTTATTCGGGGTGACTACCATGGCGCGGGGTGTCGTGGCACAGACTACAGCATTGAAATTTTCAGGGGCTTGTGTTCCGGGATATTAACGTGCAACTGTATAGGGGAAAACGTCACAGCCCGAAATATTTGTTTTATTTTATTGTAAAAACAATGGAATTTTTTGTTATTCTTAAGACTGTTAAAAAACTGATGTTTAAAACTTTTATGCTTCTGCGGGTGAAATATTTCCACTGAAAGAGTTTTTTCGATGATGAAATTGTTTTGAAAAAAATATAACCGTAGAGAAACGGTAAACACACTTTAAAGTCTTTTTTTTTTTTTTTGAAAAGTCGTAAATCTGAAGTCTTCAACAGTATCTAAATACGAAGAAAACGACATTTTTAAAGATTTCAAACCATGCTCTCAAATTAAAAAAAAAAACGATTTCTGTCAGTTATTTCCAGTGTGTTTTTCGTTATGTGTATCGTTTTCAAGTTATGTGTAAACCCTCTAACAAGTCAAATAAAAAAAAACTGTATTAATTTTTATTTTGCTCGTATTTGAATTCCCTTTTAACGTGAAACATAATTGGTAAAAGTGACTTCAGTATTTTTAAAAATGACTAAATAACATGCAATATGATGTGCATTTACGTTGTAGCGACTTTCAGTTGCAGTGACAGACTTTTTCGAACTACAGGGGTTGTTGTAATGAACGTCGACTATAAAATTTTTGATAAGAATCTGTTATGAAGTAATTTCCGACATCGTTAGTTTTGCTGTGCAAATTTTTGACATTTACTATCCGTTGTTTTCTTTTTTTTAATTATTATTTTTTTCGATTTTAAATTAAACATTTTCGCTAGCAGTGGTCAGACAATAAAACTTCATGAATGATAATAACTTTTGAAAAAATAAATAAGAGCTGGGATACTACAATCCATGATCATATTCTTTCAACATCAAAAACTATTCATTTTATTTTCAATATATAAGTTTTAATAAGCATGTTTTTTTTATTTAGATATTAATTCTCGTACATAATTATTAATTACTTACAACACATTTCATTACAAGAGTACAAACTTAAATTAGTTAAGTAAAACACACTTGAAATGCACTTAAATTCTGAAATAAATTATTATCACGATTACAAAGTTAAATCCTGCGTTCAATTTCGTTATAAAGTTGTAGCTCCTCTGGATAAAGCTCTCTAGTTTCCATTTCACAGGCTTCATAGTTACTTTTTAATTTTACCCACACAAGTAAAGGGTTAATTCGAAACATCGTTTACGCGCTTTGCAGATGACCAGAAATGGAAATGAGAGTCTTGCTAGACGCAGGCGATGAAATCACGTGGTATTTTCCATTTCTTGCCAAGTCTTTAAATTTGGCGAATTTTCGTAAGATTTCGACAGACTTTGACCCCCCATATCTCAAAAACAAAAAGACGAGGGCACACAATATTTGGGTCAAATTTTTTTCTAAAGATACTCTTTCGAATGCGACCATTTTAAACTTTTTTCATGATTACTGAACTCGTGATGTTTCCTGGTTAGTGTTATTCCTGGGATTAGATATCTTACGGTTGCTCTGAGGCGACGATATATTGCACAATATTGATATTTGAATGATTTTAATTTCCATTCTTTTTTTTTCTAGCCCATGTTTCCATACCAGAAGGCTTAGTACACCTGGAAGCAGAAGGTCCTCCAGGTGCAGTATGGTAAGTGAAATTTAATTATTTATCAAAGATATATATATTCCTGCGAAAATGTATTTGCAAACATATTAGACTAACGTGCGTAATCAAGCGAAAAATACAATCTTCGTTTCAACTCTAAACTTATCAGAGAAGTGACTTATTACAACTGTAAATTAACCATTTTTACGAGTCATTAAAACTTACCTTAAATTATAGAATATCAATGCTACGCTATCTGATCGCCGTTGTATTATTTGACTTGTGTGACAATTATTAAACAAATTTATTATTTAACAGACCTGTTCAGGCGCGCCCCGAACTTAAATGTTTGGGGGTGCGGAAATTCCCAATTGGCCGAATGGGACTCCAAATTTCACCGAATGATGACAATTTTACAGAATGAAACTCCAAATCTCGCTGAATACTGACGATTTTGCTGAATAGAACTCCAAATTCTACCGAATGATGTTACTTTTGCCGAAAAGGGAGTTTTATGGGAGGTCACAGTAGCCTCTGTTTCACAACTTTTTTCCGCACTATGCAAAAAAAAAATAAATAAATAAAAACTGTTCACAGTCTCACTAAAATTCCAAAAAAAAAGGAAGAAAATACTGATATAAAAATGTTTGTATCTTTTCTTTGTAATTAGCGTGGCTAGTTCGCTTGTACTGTCTAATTTTAAACCCCTGGGGTGCACTGCAATCCAAGAAAGTTCATCTTGCAGTTAGTTTACCAAGTCGTACGTTCTCTTCCTTCTCTCATCCTTCTTTCCTTTCAGATTTAAAAAAACTTCGGTAAATCGAAAATTCGGGATAAAAGAGAACACTTGAAAATGTAAATCAGGAGATCATATCAGCAACTTGAACTCTGGGTTTAAACATGTACACATTAACGAAATAAAGACTTAAGTATATGTTTTTAGGCATATAATTCTTATTTTTACAATTAATAAATGTATTCAATAACTGTCGCACAAGGCAGAAAATGACTACATTATGTAATGTCAATTTGACAATAGTTAATATACTAACGTTTGTCTTAATAATGCAGTTTTTTTTTTTTTTTTTTTTTGCTCTGTAAGTTATTTTATTTTGTTCTTATAATTATTAACAAACGTGAATGAGCAGTTAAAAATTATTACTCAGTAAAATAATTCCTTACTTTCTGATTAGATCACTTTCAAATTTAATAACTTTAATAACATTGTAAACACTGGAACTATTAAAAATTTTCGAAAAGAACTGGTAAGTTGGAGGGGAAAAAAGTAAATAGAAATATGTGTAGACCCCCGTATATAGAAATAGAAGTAGATGCGTAGAAATATATATAGACCCCTCCATCCAATATGACAAAAGAAATCGACTATAATTGCGTTTTCAGAACTTCAATCCCAAACAATTTCTATTAAAGAGTCTCCTCCCCCCCTCTCCAATTTTTCCTTTTTTTTTTGCTTTTGGCAGAAGTTCATTTCAAACCAATGACCAAAATTTAACAGCTCTCTTTGGTTTTAATTAAAAAAGCAAAAATTTTAAATTTGATTTACCTGAATATTTGTTTGCATGAAAAAGTAAGCTCATCATTTGACGTCATTTCGCAGGAAATCAAAGTATTGTTGTTGTGTTCATTAATTTTATCAAGTATTGCAATAAGGTATTTATTTATTTCTTAACGGAAAAATGTTTCCTCATCTGCAACTTTGACAACGCGCCAATTTAAAGGGCAAACCCCCTCCACCCCACACACAATGACTTTTTTATAAGATTCATTTAGGGGTCAAGAGCCTCTACTGTTCTCATTTCTGAGCTGCTATTGACTGACGTCCGTTAATGAGTCCTTCTCAGAAACACCATTTTTAGAGGAAACTTTAATGTAGGCTGGTGAGATGACATGACGCCTCATATCCGGTCTCTCATTCCAAATTCTATCCCCTTGGTAAAAGTAGCTTCTATGGTGGGTGTAATGATGCGTTAATGGTTGACGATGAAATAGTTTTTCCGAGGATGGGCGTTATTGGAGTTCCCTTTCCTCAGCTTCATTTCTTTTTTTTTCCTGTCCTTTTTATTTTGATATCTAGAATTGCTTTGAATTATGGTGTTTTAAGGCCGTCAGTAGTATTCAATTCTGAGATCATTTTTTTTTTCTCGTCAATGGAAAGAAACTGAAGTAGAATTGCACAGATCTAAATGTTTTATTGTGTTAAAAAATTTTCACTAATTAATCAGTAAAACATTTTAAGTAAAACCTTTTCTGTTTCGACATTTGTGTATTTAAAAATGTGCAAAAATAGAAATAAATAAACGAAAGAGAGTTAATTTTTTTTATTAATTGTTGGTTTTTCGCCAAACTGTGACGATAAGAAGTAAAATGTGTTGGTGAAAACAGAAAAGTAGCGTGTTACATCGTAATTGAAGACTAACGAGCTGATGTGTGCATCACATGACTTCCTTTTACTCCAATTTAATGTCATTTCCCCATTACTGGCAATTTTAATGTGATTCAATAGTCTACTCTCTAAATATCACCAACAGTGGCCAAATTGGAACAGATTTTTAAAAAAAATCGCCAAATTTGTCGCCAAGTTGTTCACAAAATTTGGCGACCAAAAGACTGGCAATGTATCGCCAAATTACAACATCACTTGAGTTTACATCGAAATTAACAATGATTTCCCCCTAAAAAGGGGAAAAAGACCCCTTTAGAAACACCCAAATGCAAGCAAAAGGGGAGGTGCACAACTAGATCCCACTAGGAGTCTACGTACCAAATTTTAACTTTCTAGGAGATTCCGTTCTTGAGTTAAGTGATATAAATACGCACAGACGCACATACAGACGTCACGAGAAAATTCGTTGTAATTAACTCGGGAATCGTCATTATGGATTTTTCCCGTGTCTATACGTTCTTAGGCACTTATCCACGTGTGATCGAGTCAAAAAAAAAAAAAAAAAAAACTCAATATTCATTCCGGGGTGAGTAAAATGGAAATTAAGGTCGATTTTTGAGTGAAATTTTTTCGCGAATACAATACTTCCTTTTTTTGTAAAAGGAAGTAAAAATGGAAAATGCAGTAAGTGCCAAATAACTAATTTTACAGGGTATCAAAAATAAGGTTCCAGGCGGATTGTGGCACTTACTGCGTTTTCCTTTTTTTTTTTTGCATTAGAACTTGGACCAACCAAGATAGTATCCTTCAAAAACCTTCAATGGCACTTACTGCGGTCTCCACTGCATGGGCGCTATCACTTGCTCCACTCACTGGCGGACCCTAACAACGTTATTTTAACTATTTTTAGGTGGGATAGGCTAGGCACATAAATCGTTAACCACAGTGAAATGCTTGGCATTTAGTCGAGTCCCGACTTACGCGAGGGATGCGTTCTAAGACTCCTTGCGTAAGTTGAAATTTCGCGTTGTGGAAAAATATATGTATACAATGTCTTTAGAAGCATACCAAATTCTTTTAGACATTTATAAACAACTCTTAAACTGCTTTAAAGCATTCCTCAACTATACACAAAAGTTTCTTCTTTAAAAACCTGAACTTTTACTGTATTTAAAAAAAAACTGTTTTATTCAACATGAAATACTTTAAGATGCGCAAAATGAATGATCAATGGGAGGGAAAGACATAAAATAAAACTACACGGTACGCAGAGTATGAAGTGATAGTAAAATGCTGCATTATAATAGTGCTGTACAGTAGATACAGTAAAAGCTCCGGGGGTCCTAAACTGGTTAAATCACTTAGTGATAGGTACAGTGGGCCCCCGGAAAGTGAAGTGAAGTAGATACAGTAACATATGTATGAGTTAAAAAATGAAGATAATGATGATTTATCATAATCTTCATTTCATCTAATCATTCATCTGCTCTATGATCAGATCGTTAATCTTATCTAATACGTTTTTAAATATAGTTGCTTCGCCTTTTCTTTTATAATGTTTTCGTTTATAATGTTTAATAATGTCCTGCAGGCAACAGCTCCTCTTCCTGATCTCTTCAATCCACAATACAGGAGCAGCTTCTATTTTCATAATATGTACTTTGCTAGACTGCTATGCAAGCTTAAATATTGAAACTAAGTCCTGAACTTTGACGGATATCTTTTTGTTTTGACTTTTAATGGTACGCATGGAAGATTCACTCATGTTTATTGTCGCGCTCGCTATCGTCGACGTTTTGTAGTTGTTCCGTCGTCTCGAGAATCTTAGCCTTTTTTTTATTTTATCAAAACTTTCTTTTTCTTCCCATCTTCATGAAGTTTAGATGAAGGTGCCACTAAGGTACCATTATATTTCATCAACTTTGATATTTAGAATGAAAATAAATAAATAAATGAAGGATGCTGAGTGGTTATTTGATGCACTAACAATTCGATGCGTAGACTAGTTTGATGTGGGAGCTTTCGCTGTCAGTGATGCTTAAAGGGATGTAATAAAATGCACGAAATCAACAATGAAGCCGATACTTCCTTCTAAAAAATTCGTTTTGTGGACGAAAAATTCGCGTTAGCTCAAAAATTCAAAACTCGTGAAAAATTTGCAATGTAGCCATTTCGTGTAAGTCGAATCGCGTTGTAACGGGAGTCGACTACTTCATTTTGACGGGGGGGGGGGGGAATCTTGGCGTTTTCCAATTTTCCAATTTCAGTCATCAATTTCATTTGTTGCTATCCAGATTTTAAAAAAAGTTAGGTTGTTAAATAGCCTTTTTATATGATATGCAAAAGTGCAAATGTTAAAAACCACTGGCCTCTTTAAAATTCAGTTGAAAATTTGTTTTCATCAAAATAATAATAGTAATAATGAATAAACTTTGCATTTTGGTAGATTGAATATTTAGCAACAAGGAAGAGTGATCGACTTTTGTTTCTTTAATAATTTCAAACAACTGTTTTTGATTTTTTTTTCTTATCGTGATTAAGTTGAATCAAAAAGCCGTTTTCACAACTAATTTAAGAAATAACATAAAAAAAAAGAAAAATATTGTTCGCTATTAAAATATTTCCACAATTTTCTGTTACTGGATATAATTCTCTCCTGTGTCTATATTTATAATTTTAAGGAGAAAAGTAGCTCATAGTATTTTGGTGCATACAGAAATTAAATTATCTTACAGCATGCATTATCGAAATTAGTCAGGTCTGGATCTATACAAATTTTGAACAACAAACCTCTTTTTTCAACTCAAAGGTGTGAGCTTCAAGCTTCTAGTTGTTAAGACATCCAGTAAAAGTCTTTACATCTAGAAGCTCACACCTTTGAATTGAAAAAAAAAAAGAGTTCTTGGAAAACCCCGAAACACGTGTATTCTGTAGTCTTTATTTGTGCTAAACAACGTTGGATATTTTTTTTTGTCATCAATGCAGGGTTGTTAACCTTGGAGGAACAATTTGAGGAGCGTCCGTGGTGATTTTGAGGATCAATTTGAAATTCTGCAAAGCAGTTCGGTATTTTGCATAAAAATCTATAGAAATAACTCAAACCACATAACTAAAATTGTTTCAGAGCTTTAATAATCATTTTGAGCACTAGTATAAAAATTAATACAATAGTATAAAAATTAATAATTTTTAAATTAATAAAACAGCTTTAAATACTATTCTAATATTTGAGTATAAGCATGTTTAATTTCCCATATTTACATATGTTTGACATTATAATAGCAAAATATAAGTTCGGAAACGTTTGGTCAGGAAATGCGGAGCAAAATAACTTCTTTGCGGAGCCGCGGAGTTTTAACTCAGCAAAATGCGGAGCAGTTGGCAACCTTGTCAATGTATTGTAATTTCTTCTTGATTCAGGAGCCGCTGACTGGAACAGAGGCCTCTCCCGAAGAACTGAAGAAAGCCCTAGAATGGGAGCTGAGCCTGGACAACAACGACCTGAGGAGTCACGCGTGGTACCACGGCACCATACCCAGGCCCAGAGCTGAGGAACTCATGTCGGACGAGGGAGACTTCCTGATTCGGGATTGTATATCCAGACCCGGAGATTATGTGCTGACTTGCCGGTGGCGGAGTACATCTTTGCATTTCGTCATAAATAAGGTACGAAATTTGTTTCTTTGAATCTCAAATGTAAACGGATGGTCGAGTTAGCCCTTAATTGTAATATGTTGCCGCTGTTACCTTACCCTACGATGTTTGACAAAGTCAGATAGCCTTAACAGGTTGTTGACTAAAAGAACGTCCAACACAAGACGAGGATCGGAATTCAGAGCCTAAAAATATGCCAGAATTTTAACCCCAGAATCTTGCATAGTAATTAATTTCTTACACTATAACACTAGTGTTAATACTGCCCTAGTAGCACAATCGGTTGGCCGGCGGAAAATTGTTAGGCGCGTAGCAGATCGTTGGCCCTTCGTTAGCAAATGGTTGGTTGGATAACGGTTGCCAAAACGGACATTGCCTACCGTTGACCAACCATAAGCTCTACCGTTGAGCGACCATTTCCCAACCGAATGTGCTACTAGGGTGGGAAAATGTGACTAAAAGTTTTGAGTTAAAACATAAGATTGGAGATTTTATTTATTTATATATTTTTTTGTTTCTTCCTTTATTTATTTTTATTAATTATTGCTTTTTTTTTTTTTTTTTTGAGAGTAATATGAAAGAGTCAGTATTCGTTTGCCGTTAATACTTCCGTCAATATCCTTAGGATAAACTTGATATACATTTTAAACACAAATCTAAATTAAACAGGAATTCATTTCTTCTATAAAGGGTGGAGGAAGAAAAAATATGGTGGTATATCAGTAAGAAACAAAATTTGTTAATGCTTTAACGGAGAACCTGCGAAAATTTTTAGTCGCTACTGGCCAGCAGTCACAATTTCATTAGTAGACACACTTTTTTAATGCAAGCTGCGAAATGACATATCTTTTAATTCCTTGAAGTTAATAATAAAGTAATAATATCTAGCAATTATAAAACTAGTTAATGTAATTAATAAATTTTAAATTAATCAATTCACACAGACTAGATTTTACAAATTGCTTAAAATTAAATTATTTTTGAAGGAAGTGCTTGACAAAATGCTCTTTTAATCGCCATTTCTTTCATTTAGTCGCCCTGAGGCGATCGCTATTTTTGCTCTTTACAATGCTTAACCCTTAGATAGGCTTCCAAAGATGAACCAAGATGACGGAAATCCTTTTTTGATATCGATATCCTGCTTTCGAATGCACTTTGAGCTTTGTATTAAAGGGTCATTGAATGATATTTGCCGAAGAAAGTATATCGCACTTTCGATTGTTCTCTCCTTAGTGAAAAGTTTCTTTTACAACGAAAGTTTTAAGTATAATCTTCTTTATTCGTAATCTGAATACAGAATGATAATTTAATAATTTCTTAAACAATTCCATTGATTTTGTATCTTTATGATTTGACAATGTTTCAGTGAATTTATTTACAAAATCAAGAGTCGGGATTTACAAGTTTCCCTATAAGCCTGTAATAAAAGGGATCTTTCTTTAATAGAGAACGGATATTTAAGGAAATAAATATTGGTTCCAAGTTTTTGGTTGGGAATGCAACGTTTTCAATGAAAAGACAACGAACTTTGAAATAAAGTTTTGTTCCCCTCCAACCTTCCGACCAGTTCCGTCATTTTTAATTTTTCCGGATTCAAAAGGTGTATACCAATGCAAGTTTTATCGGAAAACAACAAAAACCTCGTTCATAAAATAGAAAAACACTACTTTTTCAAAACCGGGGTGAGGGGACGAGGGTTCAATTGACTAAATGACGGGTCTGTTTCCGACTATAACGACTCCAGGACCTGAATCACTGTTAAATGTTCCTAAACCGACGCACAATGGGGCGAAAGCGCCAAAAAGTGCTTAAAAATGTTTTAAAACCTATCTCTCTTGTTTGTTTACACAGGCAGGCTCGGACTGGCCCGCCTGCCAACCTGCCCTTCCTACTCTTTAAGATGAAATGCAATACAAACGCCTTCGCTGAAAAAAAAAAAATTAAAAAAAAAAAAAAAAAAACTTGTCTTGCAAAATCAGAACGAAGTTTTCTAATTGATTCGAAAGCTCCCATACCTTCCCCTCATTTTGAAGTTTCGAAAATTTTCCTCCGAGCCCGGTTTCCCTAATGTTATCGTCTAAAATTTTCCGTCTTTTGAGTTTCAATTTCGAAAAATTGCCGGGAAAAGTTCCTTCTATCCCATCTCTCCCCCCCCCCCCCCGTAATTTTTCCAAAGATGACCAACAAGAGCGTTTTTAAGACTCTTATTTCAAAAAAAAGTAAAGGGAGAGACCTTCGAATCTTCAATCAAAAAGACTGCCTATTCTGGAACTTAGATTTCGAAAACGTTCTGGAAGAAAGTTTCGAATCGCATTTTTTTCCCTAATGTCATTAAAGATGGACGGCAATAGCGTTTTAAGATTGAAATTAAAAACAATTTCTGGAAATAAGGCCACTAGATCTTCTCTCTTTATCTTCTAACATCATTGAAGTTAGTCTAAAACTGCATTTTTGAATTACACGAAGAAGTTTATTATTGTTGGTAGAGTCGGTAGGGGTTGCCGTTTGAATGCAGTTGTCTAGGCGTTTGTCAGAGTGAGTTTTTCTACACTTAGTTTTAATGAATTTCATAGTGGAAAAGTTGAATTTCGTATAGATATGTAGCAGTGCATTTTATAACATAATGACCACTTGACATCAATTTCGCCTAGTGAAAAAAAATCTCTCTGAGAAGATGCGAAATCAAACCACTGGGCGACTTCAGAAATTCGGAATGTACTTATTCATTATTTTTTCTAAATTGCCATTTTTGGCACTTGATTGAAAAAACTAGTGAAACGTGCTTTCCCCCTAAAAGTTAACAAAGATGGCCTACAGTCAAGTTTTTACAATTTCAATGGGAAGTCCACAAAATCTCTCCTCTCCCAAATAAACAAAAATCGTCTAAAATTGTGTTAAAAAAATTCCGGGGAAAGGTCACCAAACTCTCCCCCAACACATCACAAAAAATCGTCTACAACTGTATTTTTATGAATTTAATTCCGAAAATTTTGCAGGGGAAAGTTCCTCAACCCCCTCTTTCCAATGCCATCGAAGATTGTCAAAACTTTTGAATTTTTAGAGCTTCAATTTCGAAAAAATCGCCGGAATCGAAAACGTTTTCGAAAATGTCGTTAATGAGGGCTTTCAATTACGTTTTTAGAACTTCAGTTCCGAAAACATTCCAGGGGAGAGCCCTCAATCTCGAGTCCTTCTCCTAACGTCAATGAAGACCCACTAACTTATGTTTTTGAAGTTTCAATACTGAAAATTTGAGGGTTTACTCCGGACTCAATCCCTTCCCTTTACGCTACCAAAGATGGCTAACCATCGTATTTCAAAGCTCCAATTTCCGATGGAAAGTTCTAAACCCCATTCCTTTCCCCCTACGTCATAAAAATTGGCTTACAACTGCGTTTTTGAGACTTCAATTTCAAAAAATTTCCGGAGAGGAGCCCCCCATGTCTTTCTTTCCGTCTTTCTTTCCTCATCTTTCAACATCATTCAAAGATTGTCTAAAACAGCGTTTTTGGAACTCCTAACATCGAAAAGTTTTTGTTGAAAAGTTCTGAACCCCATGTCTTCTGCTACGTCATCAAAGATGGTCTACAATTGCGTTTTTAGGAGTTCAATTACAAAAAAATTTTCCGGGGGTAAGCCCCCAAACCCCTGGTTTTTAGTAACACTAAAATTGCGTTTTTGAAGCTATCATAAAACAACTGGGGAGAACTCATGTCTCTCATCTTTTCCTTCAAGAACACAAAGATAGCAAATAATTGTGTTTTCGAAAATATACCCTTAAATTAAAAAAAAATTCCGGAACGGGACCCCCAAACCTCCCTTTTACTTGTTAACTTCCAAATAGTCTAAAAATGCGTTCCGAACAAAAATTTTCGGGAGAAAGCCTGCAAACACTCCTTCCTTTGCGCGAATTTTAAACAAAACTCAATCAACAAACAAATCCAAAACTATCTTCAAATTTTATTTACAAATGCAATTTTAGTATTTCATTATGTTAGGTACGTAAACTGGTAAAAAGAGATGCCATTTTGTTGATGCAACCTTTCTTTTGTAAGGAAAAAAAAAACAATTGAGGACCTGAATAACAACTGAAAAAACTTCACGAGTTTTCAAACGAATCAAAAGTTAAAGGGTTTAATTTAGATAATAGATCCAGAATATTAGTAGAAACTCTTTTTTCAGTTTTTTTATTCTTGTGTGCGTGATACTCGAAACACTTATAACTTTCATACAAACTCTTTGAGCGAAGCACATTATACATTATTCGGGGGAAAAAAAACATGCTACAAATTTTTAACTTTTTAAAAAATTTTATTTTCATTAGTCCCCTCTCCCCCCTAATGAATTAAACAATCGCCCCTCTCAACAGGATTGTCTGGATCCGCCACTGATCGCTCCTCTAGAATGATTGTCTATATCCTTTCTGCGATCCCCCCCCCCCCCCCCCCCCCCCCCCATTGGCATGCGCCTTCAGAAAAATTGGGGTATGCGCCTTTTTGAGGACCCAGTCCGACCCTATACACAGGCATGCAGTTAGCGAGTTTTTTCGATTTGTTAGGGCTCAGGGTCCAAAGTTCGCAGTTTTACGCAGCTAATTCTCTTCCAGGTGCTTCATACATACCATTAGTAATGATGACTAATTAATATTAATTTCAAAGAGTACATAAGAGCATATTTTTGTAGTGTGTTTTGAAAAAATAACCTTGAATTCCCTAGTTTTCGGTGTTGATCAAAGCCGATTTTCTGTTTGAATATAATATTATTAATTTTTTTCGTCCTACTACTATCGTTGGACACGGGAGAAATTAAATATACACACCTTTAATAAGAAAAAAAAATAGACTGCTTAACAGCAATTTTTTTAAATTCCCTCACGCATCGTTCTTCACCGTCTAAAGAACGCTTTTGTAGTGGACGAAGGGCTCTAAAACTCCAGTTCTGATTGTCTAAGAGGTAGGCATGTGCAAATTTATTAGTCCTCAATTGATTGAATATAGGAAAAAAAAAAACATTTTAAAGCGATATTTGGCGTTTTCGGCCCACAGTGCGACATAGACATGACTTCTCGTTGGTGGAGGTGAATCATTTTTTATATGGTTCCTTACTTTTTGTAGAAATTAATTAGAAATTTTTATAAACGGTAAACTTCTTTTGAATTTAAGAAATAGAAAATTTACTGACTGATATCTAGGCCCCTTCATATTTGGTGGTCAGGTTTCGTGGAGTAGTCAGGTCCTCTCCTCCCTCCCCCCACCACCGGAGAAGGTTTTACGCATCTGAGCTTCTAGATAAAAATTGATCTTGGAACACGTTTTCCGCAAAATTCCTTAAAAGATTTTCGTCCGAATTCCCGAAAATAAATCCAGATACCACATTTTTTTTTATGATCCTTAGCGTGATAGTAGGATTTTCTTGAGTCACGCCAAAAATTACCGCCGTAGAACGAAATCCAATATCAGAACGAGGCGAATAAAATGTCTTATTAATAGAAATGAGACAACGCTGCTTGGTGAAAATAATGACTCTGGAATCACGCAAATATCAAGAAAATATCCTTGAAAGTAATCTGAAGAAATTTAAAAGCGGATGTCTTGTAAGGTCGGAATTAAAACGGACAAGTACAAGACTTTTTGTAAGCAAGTTTTTGATTTCTTTCTGGCAGAGCTTTTTGTTTTTGAAACATAATTTAGTCTACGTATTTTTCAGGGGAAAAAAATCCTCTTTATTTCAGATAATTATTTATTTTCATTGAAACTGCTTAAATTTTTTAATTTTTTTTTCAAATTTACATGTTTTTATGCGTTTAATTTGTTTTTACCTCGCTAAATTTAGCGTTTTAGTTTTCACACAAAATTACATTAGTTCTTGAAACTTTACCTATATATTGGTTTTTGTCTGCTATGCACCATTTAACATTAGGGGCTGTCCACAAATGACATCCCGCTTTGAAGGGATTCGTGAAATAGTGACAAGGGGGGTGGCAACAGGAAGTGTGATATTGCGCATTTTTGACAATAATATATTTATGAAAAATAGCCTGACAAGAAAAAAAATGGGGGGGGGGGGGAGGTTTCAAAAAGTGTGACGTCATTTATAGCATCTTATGCCTATGGGGTTGGCAAAAAATTCAAGAGATATCACCAAGTTGGCATCGATCTGGCGACTAATTTTTGCCACCAAACTTTGCGAGAAATCGCGAAATGCCTCCGAACTTTTCGAAAGGCGGCTCTTGCAGTGAAGGGGGCGGGGAGGTAAAATTGCCCTCTCTAACTATCTAAAATGAAGGGACTTTGGCCCTTCACAAACTTAACGATTTAGAGTATTTCAAAATTGACGATCGATCTAAAAATAATAAATCTGGTCGATTCACTTGTTTAAGGGGGTTCGGGACACATTTTGAAAAAATATTTATTAAACTGTTTAGAGTTTTGAAATTTTTTGCACTGATTCACCATCTATTTAATAAGCAAAATCATAACATAAATATTTAAAAAAAAATTAATTTAATTTTTTTTAATGGGGCTGTGTGTGTGTGTTTTAAATCGCTTAAGCTCAAAATGTTCTTGGTCAATTTTCAAATGTTCAAACAATTATGCCTAAATATCCAAGCTTTAATTTTTATTTGACGATTTAAAAAAATATTAATTCAATAAAAAATATTTGAAGATACTTTTAAAAAAATCATATTTTTTGAAGTAAACGTTTTTTTTTTCAAATTTGCCAAATAAAAATTAAAGTAAACTGTTTGAAAAAGATATGCTCCAAATTTTATTACTTAATCTTTATCAGTTCTTGACTTATAAGAATTTGAATGCAAAAAAATTGTTTAAAAAAATGCATCATGGAGAAAACACATTTAAAGTTATAAAGTTAAATATAATAAGATTTAAATGGGGTATACAACAAAAATAATTATATCTTTCGTTCTAATTAAGATAGAAACAAGATTCAAACTTCCTTTTAAGTAGAAAAAACGGAAATTTTTTTAATATAGTAAAAAAAGTTGCAAAATTTGACGATTTTTGTCTTGAATCCCCTTAAAGAAAGACTTAATAAATAAGGAGTTTAATATTTTTCTCTTGTTATTTATTGCATAAAAATCGAAATGGAACTTTGATTTTTTTTTTTGGGGGGGGGGGGGGAGAATGGAGTCTACTATGGCCATCTGTCCCGGTTTTTGAGGCCATGCCCCGATCTTTTTAGAGAATGTTATTTAATAATTAATGGCGTAAAAATTCATCTCTCTCCCCCCCCTAAAGTTAGCTTCAGGAGCCTCATCCTTTTTGGTGCACTAGTCGCCTATGTTTCGAACAATACATGTACATTTAAAGCTGATATTATTTCTCAGGATTTTGTTGCATTTGGATGAGAAGACGTGCTTACTGTTATGTTTACGGTGTTATATATGATTTTTTAACTTGTGGTGAATATTTCAAAAATTATTAACGCGTTTCTTGTACATATATATAAATTAATTTTCTCTGATTTCACATGAACTGTGTTGTCATTTAAAGAACTTCTGAAGCAAAGGCAGATTCGTAACAGCATATTAAGATATTGGAAAATATTATTGCTCTCATTAGACAATGACAAACATCAATTGTGGAAAGAGGTGACCAGGGCCTAATTACTTCAAGGGCAACAGGGTCAAATGCCCAGGGACCTTGGTCAGAAGTCTGAAAGACCTCCCAAATTTGTGATTTTTTTTGATAAGTTAGCTTCCCTGACTGGAGATGAAAATGAAGCAGGGAGGTTCATGGGGCAGACTGCACCACTGATTTTTTTGGGGGAGGGAGGGGTTGAGGGGTATTTTTCTCTTTATTAGGGGATCATCAGGGTACGGGCGCACCTGAATTGATAAAATTGAAGAAACTATTCATTTCGCTTTTGGTAAATGCAGTATCAAGCTCATATTTGCTCATGAATATGTATAACATTTTCATGATTTAATTTTGTGATATTTTCATTTATCTGATGGTCAAAATGACATACAAAAGATAAAAAGGACTATGATGAAATGTCAGCCTGTTATAATATAAACCCCTGGTGCATAGGCATGCACATGGAGGTCACCAGGGGTATCGTGCTACCCCCATTATTACATAGAAATAGAAGTTAATACAAAAGTGTCTAAAATTTTCAATTTTTAGTTTTATTAATTTCTTATCTCATACATTTTAAAAATGTTTTTTTACTCACACTATTTGAAAACTTTCCTTAAGCGAGCAAGTATGGGAGCCTTTCCAAGCGCAATTTCAACCTTCTGGTACAGTGGTACCCCTATTATTGAAGCTCTGCGCACGAGCGCACGCCTATGCCATGGTGGAAACAATTTGAAATATGCATTGGGGAAAGTGGGGACTGTCCTCCAACAGATGAATAGTTGGTCTCTTTAACTGTATAGTTCTTTCTTCCTTTAGGTGGTATTTCAACCATTTACGGTCTACGAGCGAATACAGTACCAATTTGAGGATGACTGTTTCGACACTGTTCCAGACTTAGTTACATATTACGTAGGAAACAAACGACCAATATCTGCTGCCTCTGGCGCTGTGATATCCAAACCTGTCAACAGGAGCATGCCCCTCTCCTATTATGCCACACGGTATGGGTTAGAATGCCAAATGCATTATGCTGCCCTTGCATTGGAAAAAGTGGCGGGAAGTCAAGAATCTCTCTCGGGGAAGTTGTCACGCGGTGGTAGTGGAGAAAATTTAAATCAAGAGAGAAGACTATCTACACCAGTCGAATCTTCAGGTAAGTTCATCAAATGAACTACATTTACAACCGTTTTTTTTATATTTTCAGGTATAAGATTCGAAGGGGTTGCACTAAAACGCTTCTTGCATCAAGTCTTAAAATCTGGCTGAAAAAAAAAGTCTTCTTATAATCCATGGATTATATGATGACAAGAAACGAAGTTAATTTTCATTTAATATTCATAGCAATTAAATTAAGAATGTGAAGAAGTAATCATTCTTAAGTTATAATCAAGATTAATCGATCAAACACAGATTTCTTCAAGAAATTGTGATTATACAATGTTATGTACTTTGAGGCAAAGGCGCTAAGAATGTGTACTGAATGCTGATTTCAGTATAAATGATCTAAGTGCAAATAGGGGCAGCTTTTTCTTAGCCTGTAGAGTTTTTATTTGCTCAGGCTGAGTCGCGTCAATGGAAAATTCAGGCCACTCAAAATAAATAACCCTACAGGCAAAGAAGCAGTCTCCATAAACTTTTTTTTTTGCTTTCTTAATAAGGTATTATAAAAGTTTCATCGTGTAAGTGTTTGTATTTCACTATTAGTAGTTAAAATGCTAAAGGAAGAGATGATACATTCATTAATATCACGTTTCATTTTGTTTTGTTAAGTGTTTCAAGAGTAAAATTAATGTGATATAAAATTTTTTCAAATGCAGATTCACATCCAAGTGGCGTTGCAACGATGCCTCGTTCCTCGGTAGATTATCCTCGGAAATCTTTACCAAATTTTTCAACTTTGCAACACCCTGGAGGCTGTAAAAAGGATGTATTTACAACATTGGCTCAAGATAAGAAGAGTCCAAAGCAGAGGTGAATAAAACTTAAAATAATACAATAAAGTACACATTACACTTTTGTTGTTTAGGGAGGGGGTGGGGATGCAAAGAGTACATCATCATATGTTAGAGCTCATTCTTGAGCGTCCCAATGTCTGAATTATTGTAAAAGCAAAACAAAGAGCGAAAATTGAAAGTTATTTTAAAAGCCTTGTTTGGATTAATTAGAAATATTTTATTTGTTAACAAACATAAGATGGCAACAGTTAAATTTTTAAATCATTGAGATAATATTTCCGATCATTTCCATACAATTAAAGTCACGAGAAATACGCAGACGACAATCTATTACGATTTATCTTTCTTATTGTTGCATTAATAAAGCTATTTTTATTCGCAAAAAAAAAAAAAAAATCAACACCTCTTGGACTGATTGGAGTCAAAATTGAACCAAAGCCTGTTTACGTATGGATTCACATATATTCCAAATTTCAACCAGAACGTAGCATTAATTCTTGAGATAGGGCACTCACAATGGGAAAAAAAGAACGGACGATTGCGCTGCCCCCGTTTTAGCTGTTGACACCAAAATAAAATCAGCTCTTATACCCACCAAGGGCTACTTGCCGATAAATTTTTCTTTCATTCCGTTCATTATTTCTTGAGATACAGCAGTCACAATTGACGACAAAAAACGTTCTATAGCTCAACCCCCGTTTGAGTTATTGAAACCAAAATTGAATCAGCACCTGTTCCTGTTAATGGCAACATATGGACCAAATTTTGTTTGATTCCGCCAGTTACTTCCTGAGGAATAGCAAACACGCGTAACTCAAAAAACGTCCCATTGCTCCACCCCCCTTGGAGGAATTTGCACCAAAAACCCATGGGCACAAGTTCACATAGGGGCACATATGTGTACCAAATTTCGTTCAATTTCATGCAGTTGTTTTTGCTGTAGAGCTGCCACAAAAAACTGGTCACACACAGACGTGACACACACACATACAGACAGACATTTTCCAAAAATAGTCGAAATGGACTCACGACCAAACGGCACGAACTTGAGGGTCACAGATTTGGATAAAATTCTAGATATAGATCAAATCCCACTAGATATGAACCCCGATAAAGCGGTTTGACTGCATAGGCCCTAGTTTGGCTGCAACGGGGGTCCAAAGTTGCTAATTTTGACATAGAAATGCATTGACATTTCTATTTAAATTTGGGATTTCAGCACAATGTTCGTTTTCCAACGCACTTGGAGCGTCTTTTGTTAGTACAATGAGTGAAAGGGAGAACGCCTATTTATTTATAGGCATTTTTTAAGTTTTTTTAAAAAGTCGAAACGGTCTTGTATTTTGTTTTTTTTTTATATGCCATGCGCAATAAATCGGTGCTTTTCATCCTCTTTGATTTTTTGCTTATCATTGTGTAATATCTCTGATAGCAGACGATAAACATCCAGTTAAAGTAAATGTTTTATCAAGAAACGATAAATATTTTTTATAGCAGACGATTAATATCAAATGAAAATAATTAATTTCATTTTGCAAACGATAAATATCCTGCAACTATGTTAATACAAGAAATAACTTCCGTATTTAAATATCGCTTGGTTTTATTATCGAATATTTAATATTTTATCGTAAAAAGATTCTACAAATTCTCTTATTTCTTCTATCATATTTTTAAACATTTTTGACATGAACTAGTAATAATTATGCATCACATCAATAAACACAGAGTTATACGCAATTTGGTTGCAATAATGCAAGACAATTTTGACGGGAATGTTCAAGGTCGCTTGTTGTCTAGCGAAAAAGATGCCTTGGATCGAATTCTGATTTTTATGAACCATGTCTTCGACAATGACGAAATCGACGGTTTGGATGTAGATCTTGAAGATCAAGATCACTATGACGATTAGCTTGACGAAGAAACTGTCATTTTTTATATTACTTTGAACGCTCTATGATAGAAGAGATTTATGATGATCATGCTGATATATTATACACTCTATAGTATTCAATCAGTTTTCCTCGCCTAGATTTGTTTCATGGTTCAAATGAGATTGGCAACTGCGTGGGTTCAACGTTGATGCTCCGTCAGAGTGGATACACCCGCAACAATTTTGCTTTGAACTGAAGGAATTCTTGAACTGCGACAACTTGAACTGCCCAAATGTTTTTTTTAGCCGCTGTAGCTGGTGTAAGCGTTTGGCTTGCTTAAACCACTGTTTCAATGATGAAACTTTTCATATTTCCACTTGTAAAAATTATATGCGGTGAAATTTTACTGTAGCTTGATACATTTTATAATTTATTTCAACTCTAAAGTATAAAAATTAGTTTTATTCTGTTAAATATTTCATCTTCCGACATCTTTTCCAGATTTTTCAATCGTAAGTTGGTGACTTACCGCCTTTCTCATCCTCTTCGTATATTTGGAAAACTTTTTTCACCTTTGTGTACATTGCATTTTCTCCACAATTTATGGTGTTTTTGGTGTAAATGTTTTTAAATAACACTTTATTTAAAATTATAAGATTAAATGAGTTTTTTTTGTCATGAAATTACACGAATAGAAACATTTTGGCATTCAAGTTATTGAGTTTAAAAGAACAATCCAATTTTAATTTGAGAAATACTTATTTAAAATCTGTATTCCACGTAGTTAACTCAAAAGCAAGTACATGCAAATGGCTCATACTGCAGTAAAATAGCAGAAAAAGAAGTAAAAATGGTCATTCTAAAAGAAACTCCATTGCATTTCTGGGTCAAATTTAGCAACTTTGGACCCCCGTTGCAGCCAAACTAGGGCCTATGCAGTCAAACCGCTTTACCGGGGTTCATATCTAGTGGGATTTGACCTATATCTAGAATTTCGTCCAAATCCGTGACCCTCAAGTTCGTGCCGTTTGGTAGTCAGCATACCTCAAAACGTTCGAATCCGTCAAAATTCGAAATTTGAAAATTTGCACGAATCCAATACTTTCTTCTATATATTAGATATAGAAGAAAGTAAAAATTGATGAAAATCGGTCCAGTTGTTTAAAAGCCTTATGGTGACAAACGTCCGCACAGAAGATTTTTATATATTAAGATAATTAAAAATTTTGAAAAACCCCGACTGAGTCGCTACTGTAGAATCAAGAAGGAAAATTGAAACTCCTTTTAAAAGCCTTAGATTATCAAAAATCAATGTCTAGTATTTTATTTCCAATTAAATGGAAATTGGCAACAGACAAAAATTTTAAATCATTGGTTTTACTTTCCTTGTCTGCCAACAAAGAATGGGGTCGTTTCCAAAAATTTTAAAAGTATTTTTTTCTGAAAGAACATGCTTAAAAACGTAGGATCTAATCATTTTTTAAATACATTTTTTTAATATTTTTAAAAAATTACTTAAATCGGTGTGGTTTCATTATTTACATTTCTTGCCGATGACATCACAAATGATGAAATACCATTCTGTGTTGCCATTCACAGAGCAATATATTTAATACGCATCTTTACTCACGTGTATTGGCAATGATGTGGTTGATAGCAAGCATAGAGTGCAGTTTTAATTTGTTTCATGATTATCATAACGTGGAAACGCGGTACAAAATGCGGCAAAGTGCATCATTTGTGACGTCATCAAGTACACGCCTTGTTTGAAAAATCGGACATTTTTAAAAAATTAATTAAAGAATAACTGTTGGGAAAATAAAAGAATTTTTTGGGTCCATGTTATTTTCTTTGCTTATTCTATCAATTTCAGTGACTAAAAAGTACTATTTTTGACTGAAGGAAACAACCCTATTCGTTATCAATCGCGTGAGTAAGGCTTAGCCGTTATTGAAATCTGCTTTGAAAAATCGTTATAATTCGAATTCTATGAAACATTGAAGTTCCAAACATATTTTATCAGACGTGGAATTTTTTTTTCTTCATTTTGGTATTAAATTTTAAAATTTTTATTTATGTTTTCACTGCAAAAATCACGAAAAACGTTTTAAAGGTTTTTAATTAATATCTTCGTTAACTAATGTCATCCAAAGATGCAACCTAGCTAAGAACACTCTCGATCAGCTCTCCTTTCGATTTTTTTTTTCTTTTTTTCAAAATCGGTCCATCCGTTTAGGCGTTAAGAGTGCCACAGACAGACACACAGATACGTCAAACTTATAACCCCCTTCCATTATGTGTCAGGAGTTAAAAATATTATCACTCATAATGCAATAATTTTTGAAAAATATTTATTAGATTTTTTCGATCAACAGTATTTTCTGTTACAGTAAGATTATATTAAAATGTAAAACATGTTTTAGATAATTAAATCTTGTTTTCGTTCTGTAAGATATTAAGCATGTCATTCTATTTTTTTTTGTGCGGGGGGGGGCATATAGCAGGACAATGTAAGAGGGGCGGCTAATTTGGTGCCTGCCCCGAGTGGCAGAAACCTACGCTACGCCGCTGATTATAAGTTATCGGTTTACTCCCGGGAAGTTCGGGAAACTATAAATTAACTCCCGATACGTGTGAAAATGCCGAATTCTGAATACACGATTTAGCTGAATAATTATACGCGTGAAAAGTACAGTTCATTTGAAGATACTAAATGTAATAATGACGCAAGGAATCAAAACACAAAATGTAAATTTTATTTTCTAAAATGGAGGTAACAATTAAAATAACAAATTATAAGAAAAAGAAAACTTGTTTACTATCGCAAAAACGGTTTATTTACTACTACTTTTTGGAGGAAGTGGGGGAGAAACCACAAAACAGGGACTCTAGCTCAAAAAGCAGGAACTTAAAATTTTAAAATGATATAAAATAAAGAACCGAAAAAGCTATACTTTTGTTTATAAATTTAAGGTTTTTCACGAAATAGAATTTGTGAGTCTGATTAAAGTGACTTGTAAATAACAATTAGTGGTTAATTCTTTAATGTTTGACATGTGTTCAAATGTTTCTGTACATTTGTTTTAAAATTTGAAATAATGGCCTATGTTATTATTTCTCCATGTTTGGTGAAATAGATCCAGTCAAGAAAACATTCAAGATGTAAGTGGCAAGGAGGATGATACTCCACCACCGAAACCTAGTCGAGTGCCATCTAAAAAATATGGTACAACTTCTTATTCATCTGGGCATGAATCCTCAAATAACAAAATGGGTAAGTTTTGATTGCACCAAAGAGTAATAAAACATCATCTCTTATCTACATAGTATAAAATGAAGTCTTCAAAAAGCGTCTGTTTGTTTGAACGCGTAAAACTCGAGAACCACCCGGCCAACTTCGCTGAAATTTTCACAGTACAGTGAAACCTGTGTAAGTTGACCACTCGCGGTGCAGTACTTTGGTGGTCAACTTAGACAGGTGGTCAACTTATAGAGGGCTGTAATGATTTTTTTTTAATTTTTTTTTGTCATTTCTAGCACCATGTATTCATTTTTTGAGTAATTTACCCTTATTCTTTCTGTTCAACTCACTTTCATTGTTCAACATTATTGAAAGTGGAACAATAATTAAAAATACTATTCAAATAATTTTGCTATTTTTTTCCTTGTTTTTAACTATATTAAACACTGTAGTTTTAGAAATTCCATATGTGCCGGCTAATTTTCTCTGGCTTTCTCCATTTTCAATTAATTATACTATAATATTTCATACTTTTTATTAATCTCAAGTTTAACTTTCTTTTTCAAGCCTCTTTTGTACAACTTATAACACAAAGAGCAATAAGCACGACTCTCTCAGTTCATAAAGACAAAAATAAAATATCATATCTCTTAATCCCTTGCACCAGAAACATGTAGCTTTACGCATTAGCAGGCCCAGATCTGCGTACCTGCAGAGCGAGGGGCCCGCGACCTTAAAGGGGCTAACGGCCCTAGAAATTGAAGAAAAAAATAGAAAAAAAAAAACTAGCACTAAGACTTATTCCATTTACAAATAGACACTGCTGACCACTAGGGAGGGTCCCTACATATTTTGTTGCAGGGGGGCCCAAAATGCATAGATCCTGGCTTGCTCTTTTTAGCACAATTCCTGTGTTGCCACAACATATTGCAACTGAAAGAAAAGATTTTGAACTTTTCTACTGACACCTATTTTCATTGAACAGAGTATAAAAAGCTATCTCAAATAGAACAACAAATGAGAAACAAGTTTGGAGAATAAAGAGCAGCATAAGCTTTATGCTGCTGTTTAGTTAGGAAAATGCTAGTCCTCATCAAAGCATTAAAAACATTTTTGGAAAGCTATCAAAAAAAAAAAAAAAAAAAAAAAGAAAGAAAAAGAAATAATAATAAATAAATAAATAAATAATAAAATAATTTGCTGAAGAAACTTTTAAAAAATAAACCTAGTGGTCAACTTACAAAGAGCTTTTTACAATACTTCAAACCAAATTTGGCGTACATTAGTGGTCAAGATAGACAGGTGGTCAAGATAGAGAGGTGGTCAAGTTACAGAGGTTTTCCTTTATTATATGAGATAGGACTAATTCCGTTCCTGACAAAAGCGGTCAACATAGACAGGTGGTCAACTTTACAGAAGGGTTTGCAGACCAGTTTGAAAAAAAAAATAATCCGATGAATAGTTCTTTTTTAATTCAAATTTAGGCCCAATTTTCACATAAATTCCCAAATATGGGGGTGAAAAATTACTTGCATATATTAATATTGCATATCGTTGGAAAGAGTAGAATTGTCCGCATTCTACGCAATTTGTTTCAATGCTCTAACTTAAATATAGCGGGAGTTATTTGCGTTTTTAGCTTGAATTTTTTAAGGCTTAGCTGAAATTTAGGTACTACTTTCTTCATTAAATAAATCAATAAAAAGTGAAGGAATTGTCCCACAGTTTTCTTTTTGACACCATAGGAAAAAGCGACATTTTTTACTCCAGATCAATCTCGACCTATGGTCGAAAAAATAAGCTTCTATTTCAAAAGGAAAAAAAGTTACAAGCCTTTCTAAATCAAGCTAAAAAATCTCATGTCCATTCAAATTGTTAACCATTTTCTTTCGAATACTGAATTTAATTTCTTAAAAGTATTTTAATATCTGTCGTCATTGTTTGGAAGGGAAATTTTGCATGATGTTTTTTTTATTTATTTATTTAAGCCTGATTGTTGAATATACGTCACTTGACACAATTTTTATTTCCAAGGTGGACCGGGCAAGCCCGGCAACACAGCTAGTTTTAAGACTAAATGAACAAAGAAATGTTATTAATTTACACTATCACTATTCTGGAAATGGCATAATATAAAGTTAGATGTTATTGCAAATTTAAGAAAAAGTGTTTCCACATGAAATAACTTTCACCTTGCAATTTCTTTTTTAGGAAACCAGACAACTCCACCTCCACATTTATACTCTGAATTAAATTTCATAAATAAGCCTGTCAATGGAAATGTACATAAATTAGAAGGTTGTGATGCAAAAAGCAACCATGAATGGACAAATATGGAAAATATAAAATTTGTTCGTTCATCTGAAGAGAATTTAAACAATGGCTTAAATAAGGAATCGATGAAGGAACACTTGAAAGTAGATATTAATCCACCATCCAGTTTCGATTTAGCTGATTTTAATACAGTATTGCTACCAACTGAAAACAAGCCATTGGACCCACCAGCACTGGCAAAAATTAGATGTATGTTATTGGAAGGAGGAGGTAGAATAATTGCCAGCCATTTAACCAAAGTAGATTTGGATGTCCTGAAGTTGAGTCGAGCAGCAGATTTAGGATTAGGTGTCCTGACTGGATTCGAGATGCTGGTTTTACCCCAAGGTCAACAGCTCAGATTGGATCTTTTGGAAAGGTTAGAATTTTTGATCAATGAAATGCAATCTGCAAAATATTTACTATGAGTCTAATAAAGTTTGTATGAATAATACGTGGATGTAAATATTGTTGCTTGAGACAAAACCCAACAAAATAATTTAGCTTGAGAGAAAGGGAGGGCAGGAGTGCCCACCTTGGGGGGGGGGGGAGGTCATGGCACAGGACTGCACCATTGAATTTTTTAGGGTGGGGAGATTGAGGAAATTTTTTTCTTTTCTGGGGGGGGGGGGGAGGAGGAGGAGGGCTCTTGCTCTTGAAGGGTCTTTGCGATATTTAGGGGGGGGATGCACCCTTGCTCTTAAGGAGTGAGCACCCCTGGAGGAGGGTGGGATCATGGATCAAGCACTGGTGCACATCCGCGTTCCTCAAGGGAGAGGGTGCATTTCTCTCAAATGGCAGATAGCAATCCCCTAGAACAAGAGCTCCCAAATAAGATTAAAAAAAACCCTCCCAAATTAACTCCCCCTAGAAATTTCTATGTTGTGTTGTGCACCTTGAGCCCACCCCCTCCCGCCTTCTAAGGCATCTAATTAAGTTGTACTATCAATTTCACACACAGATTATAGTTAGTTTCGCACAGTTCTGTCAGATTAGAATTCTTTTCTACATCCTCATTGCTATTATCCAGATATTATAACGCTTGCACAGATTATTCTAATGATCAAAATTACTCGAACAAACAAAAAAAAAAGGGTCAATATTCATATTTTCTTACAAAAATATTCAGTGAATAATTAAATTAAAATGAGCATTTTAAGTAAATGAGAAAGTTGATTTAGTTTTAATTACAAATTCATCTGATTGTTCTGATAGAATATAGCAAAAGTTATGCTGTCTTCATTAAAATAATTTTTGAATCACTCCCCCTCCCCTTTTTTTGGAAGGAGGGATAAATTGACGAGGGCTGTAAGAAATAAAATTCTTTAAACTCCCATGAAAAATAATGTGATGTCTCAACTTAATTCTTCTTTTCAAATAATGCTCATAGGAGGATAAGGAGCATTTGACCCAGCTTTTGAAACCCTACAATGTTCCCACAACCAATTAAGATGTGCGCAGAAGCTTTTGCAAGAAATCAAACAAAAAATAATCATGGTTAAGTTAGTTAATGGGTGAAAATTAATGCTCATTAGAATTTGTGCTACGCTTAAAATATTTTCAAAATACCTTCTCATACTCTGCAAAAAAGTGCAGGTGCCCAGGAATATAAATATACTTTTTATGTGCAGAGTCTCAGTCAACATTGTCCTAGCCAGAATTGATTTTCGGGGAGGGTCCCTTTTTATATTTCTCACCTTTATTGTTTCACCAAAATATTTTACATACTATTTTTTATTTGTAGCACAAGTATTTTTGAACATAAAGTTTAGAATCATATTCATAGTAAATACATAAAGCATTAGGTTAGAAAATAATATATTCATGACAATTCTTTTCAGAAACGACTGTTTGAAGTTCTTTGTGGCAATAACTATATTGACCTGTGGAGATGAAGAAGTTCGTGCTCAAGTTCTCAACAAATGGATTCAAATTGCAATAGAAACAAAAACAGCTCTGGGAAATCTGTACGGATTTACAGGCATAATGATGGGTCTTGCCTTACCTCAAGTAAGAAAGTTCATTTTCTTTATTAAAGCATAAGTGTGTAAGAGCAATGATTTAAGTTCATGTCTAAAACTTAAGTTTTATCACTTGTAAGAAATTATACTATATGGTTGTGAAATCCCTAAATCTTTTTAATTAGTTTTGTTGCTTTTACCTTGGCGAAAAATATTGTCAAAACTCATGTATGTGATTGAAACTCATAAGTTAAGGGTAACTGCATAGTTATATATCTTACAGTAACTGTATTCCAACCCTCACATTCATGATTTATAACCAACAAAGATATAGTGATAATATTAGTATAAATAATTAAATTTAATAACCTACATTAAACCATAACAAGAAATAAAAAAAAAACAATAAATAAACAAGCGAAACAATAAAAAAAGAAGTCAGTAATAAAGAATTTGCTAAGGCCGTTTCTCTCAGACATTTCAAATGCAAATCTCTTGGCAAGATGTTAGTGATTTTTTTTTCTTGGTGGAAAAGGGTGTATTGGATTTCAGGCCTCCTTATAACCAGCATGGAGCTAAATTTAAACTGAATAAATTGCTCATTTTTCTTTTCAAAACCTTTAATCCCACTAAAATAGTGACTTCTTGATTTTTTTTATGTTAATTAAATGAATGGTGGAATAAAAGTGTTAGAGCCATACACATTGAGAGCATTGACAGAAATCATTTAATTTTTTAGAGTAATACAATAAGAAGTACTCCTGCTATCCATTGTTGTAAATACTGGCATACAAATTAAACTTGCTGGAAAAGTTTCCCAACAAAATAATATATGATGTTTAATTCCTTTTGAGGGGGATGCTGAGCAATGCATTCTGTGAGGACATTCCTTTTTTTTTTTTTCTCTTAGCCATAATCAATTATGCAGTACATTTCCATGTCAATATTTTTCTGTTTTATGCATGTTAGCATGATTGAGAAACTATTGGTTATAGCTGAGACTCGTTTATTTTTGTGGTAAAAGGCAGGTTTGACTCATAACAGTCATTGACTAGTTTCATTGTAAAAACAGTGAAACCTCGTTAACATGGAATAGCTTAAAATGAAATTCTTGTTTGGTCCTGTAAGTTAATAATCAGTTAACAATTTATTGGATAAGATGAAATCTGGTTAACATGAAATAATTATCATGGTCCCATGAATTTCGCTTCAATGAAGCCTGACTGTATATGATTTAGTCCATTGGATTTCCTCACTTACACATTTGACTCAAAAGTAATAATTTATAATAGCATTATACTGGTACTAGTACCTATATTTTATACTTTAAATACATAAATATCTCAGTTCTAAATTTGAATTAAGCTTTTGAATATGCATTTTTTTGCTTAAAAATAGTTGTTTCAAATTTGCAATATATTGCACTGTTGTAAGATGAAATGTTAATGACTAGGTAAAAAAGAAAGATTTGATTTCATTGAAATTTATAATCATTTTTCTTTTCTTCCATACAGATTTCTCGCTTAAGGTGTACTTGGTTGAAACTTCGGCAGTCCTTCACAGAAAATGCTTTTACATATGAAACAAAACTGAGACCCACCCTAAAAAATATGCAAGAGTGTTCCAATCCTCAAGCACCAAACACATGTGTTCCATATTTGATGTCGCTAATCTTAATTATGCAAAAGCACAACGAAATTGTATCAGAACAAGATTGCTTTCCACAAATTGAAGAAAAACCTCATATTTCTTCGTTTGACACTTTATCCTCTTCAAATAAGGAGAAAAGTAAGCTTTTTGGAACGCTTTTACAAACTGACAACAATTAGTTAATAAATTATCTCATGGAATTTTCCTTATTTTTAAATTTACAATTTAACACTTAAGCTTCTATCTAAACATCCATTGTAATTATAATACTATAGTAGAAAAAAAGTCTTTTTTTTTGAGGGGAAAAGTTTAATAATGGATGTATATTCAACTGAATGGTTACGAAAAAACTCGAGGTTGCTACCCAATTCTGGGGGAAAAATTCTCTGTGTTAATATGGAGCATTAGAAATAAGCGAACACTGATATTTGAAAAGGACATTAATATCCGGATAGTTTCATCACAGGAGGAAAAAATAAGAGAAAGTAAAGAAGAATTCATTATAACTTAAATAATAGCATGGTGACTAAATATATTTCCCTTTTTATTAAGGGGGGGGGGGGAGACTTGCCTAAACCATTCATTACTTTGATTGTTAAGGACAAAAAATGCAAAAGTTAGACAGCAAAATAGAAAATTGATGACTAATCTCATGCTCTCTAAATTAGCATAAAATTAAAGAGAACATGACAAATAAAACAATAAATAATGTTTACATTTATGATAGACATTTTGATAGTCAATTTAAGAAAAAAAGTTCTGTTTTTTTAAAATTTTATTCATGAATTTTTATTATTCATTTATTTAGTGGTAGTTTATATATTCAGGCATTGATTTTTGCAATTAAAATTACATTTTTATTTTTTTGAATAAAAATAAAATTTCCTGCACTTTCCAGGTTTTTAAGGAAGTTTCCAAAGTTCCCTGTATTTTTATTGATTTTTAAATTTCCTGTTTCTTCAGGTTTCCCTATGTTGTGGCAACCCTTAACTTTAAAGCAGTGACCTACAGTGAACAGCATAAAACATTACATGCATAAAAGATTTTTATAAATTGATTCAGAATGCCATGCAATTCTGAAATTTCCCTTTCTCTTATATTGAAATCCAAACCATCAGACTTTTATTTCAAATCAGTGAATGGGTAGTAAAGAGTATTTGCTGAACGTACAACATTCTCGACATTGTAGCAGTTTAAGTTCAAAATGGAACATGTTGCATTAACTTTAGCTACACTATATTTGAGCATTTTGTTTGCTTTATTTGTATAACTCCCAATGCAAAAAGAAAAGCGGTAATAAGTTTGTGATGTGTGTGTGGCATTATAGCTCTTAAATGGATCAATAGATATTGATAGTTATTTTGTTCAAAAGATGACTTGATTGAAAGTGTTCTTAGCTAGGTTCATCTTTGTAGGACTTTAGGTAACTATCAAAGATATTATTTAATAACTTCAAACTTTAGCATTTTTATTAGTGAAAACTTGCACATTAAAAATATTTGTACCAATCGATAGCAATAATTTTTCTATGTACAGTGGAATATATTCAGTAAATTACCGCCCATTAGCCAGGGCTTAAGCATAAATACATGAAATACACCGCCAGCTCAGTCATTTCCAACCGAGGACTGCAGTTTCGTGCTTATTAGCACTCATCAGCCCGGCATAGGAAAGTGACTGAGCTGGAGATGGGAAACCTCTTAAGGAAGACAAGAGTGCCAAACAAACTGGTAGAAAAAATTCATAAAAATGGTAGAGTGCTAATAAACACGAAATTTCAGTCCTTGGCTGAAAATGACTGAGCTGGCAGTGTATTTCATATACAGTGGAATACTTGGAACCTCTAAGTTATATAGAACTGAGATTATTAGACATTTTAAAAGAAAATTTTAAATTTTAAGCCTTGGATTTTTGATTCTTTATGATTACCTGTTTTTTTATTTCAAAAAAAAAAAAAAAAAAAAAAAAAAGATGCATTTATAGTAAACCATTCAAAGTCAACACCTTTTATTATATTTATTAGAATCAACTTTTCGAAAATCTTCATTGATCCATCGAAAATATAAATGAAATAAAGAATTGTAATAAAATGCTTTTTTATAAAAAAAATATCTGATGCTTGATCCTCTTTTCATGTATTAGCTTACAAATACACTTCAGTTTTATCATAAAGAATCTGTTTTATTTTAGGCAAAATATTAAGCTTAGGACTCCAATGGGAACAAACTGCTGCAGATTACGGACTTCAGCTTCTTTTGACACACCTGGAAATTGGACGCTCCATAACTCAGCAATGGCCAATGTACAAAAGAAATAGTGAAATAGTCCTTGAAAATATAAAATATGATGACTTGATGTTAGATGTCTTTCGGACTGAGTTCCATTTGAGATTCCTATGGGGAAGTAAAGGTTGTCATGTTGTAGCAAAAGAGAGGTATTCAAAGTTCGATCAAGTACTAAATGTCATGTCAGAAAGGTGTGAGCCTGTTTAAGTTTTATATCTTTTAATGTGTATAAAAAGTTGTGTTTTGTTCCTGTTAAAAAAAAAAAAAGTATCTACACAGGGTTCGTACTTATTTTTTAATGAAAAAAATTAAGGATATTCAAGTACTTCGCCGCATGTGTGTTGCTAGACTTGAAAAAAAAAAGTTCCTCTCCCAAACAAGGTAATAACAAATACAGGGTTAAGAACTAAAATTAAGAAATTATTTTTTAAAATCAGCTCTCATAAATTGAGCAGCAATTTGTACATTAAATCATATTTTAAAATATCTTTTCAAGTTCCAAATTCGTAATGAAAGCAAATATGAATTAAGATTTTAATGGAATAACTTGTGCATTACTTATTTTCAAAAAAAAAAAAAAAAAAAAATCCAAACAATTTTGAATCCTTTTTTACAATTTATGCATAGTTCTGTTTTTAAGAATATATTTACATTAGTTGTTATCAATATCAAAATTATTGTTGGATTTTGATGACGTTTTTATTCGTTGAGCTTGATGAAAAAATTCTTATAGCTTTCACAAAGTCTTATACTTTTGCAAAATACAGCTATTTAAGCATAGATTGTTTTAATAATAGGAAATGTTACATTAAACTTTTAATTAATATTGCTTGGATGGCAAGTTTTCCAAAGTAAGCTCTCTTTTTGCTACAATGCTGTTAGTAACTTGATTGTATCAAAGATTTTTCCTATGACAGTAGCTATACTGATATTGATTTCCTTTTGCAACTTAGCAAAAATTTTGTTTTTAAGAGATCAAAGTAATTCCACTAACAGTATATAAAACTCTTTAGGTGCTAACTATAGTTAAATAATAACTTGGTACACCATGCAACTTATGGAGTCCTTAAAGTCGAAATTTTTAGAGTTTGTTGCCAACTTTATTCATTTCTATTTATTTCAAAAAATTATTATACTATTTACTTGTACTTAAAAATATTAGAACTTTCAAGTTAAAATTAGGACAGGAAAATTTTAGCTAATTTAAAAAGACTTTACCGCATTTCCTAAGAATTTAAGCAATATTTAAGGATGTACGAACCCTGTTATAGTTTCATCTATAGAGCTTAATTGATAATTTGAACTGCTTTTCTATTGCTAAACAACCAATATTGCACAAGGTGGACTTGAAGTTCAATTCAGATTTCTTCAAACCACAGACGAACAAATATTTATTGATGCTGATTACTTAATAGATATCTAAGCATGCATTTTATTCATTGTATATTGAATGTAATATAACTAAGAGTATTTGAACAGTGGAAAACTCTTAATAATATGAGGAGTGTTTTTGCAGAGTGCATTACGGTTAAAACATACTAGTCTCTAAAGCTCAAGAACCTGTTCAGAATCAATTTAGTTTAAAAAATAATTCTTAAAAAATGAAGCTGCATGCACAATTAGGCTGACAACGCAAGAAATTCATTTTAAGCAAAAGAGGACCATTTCAAAATGTAGGAAGTACCTTGGATAATTTTGGATACTGATTTAACTCAGGGTTGTTATTTATGAAGCATGTTATTAATATAGCCAAGAAAAACATTAATAAACTATTCTAAATATTTACAAAAAAAAAAAAAAAAAATCTTGCATTTGAAACTAAGAATTAATGTTCACTTTGTATAATAGCTTGTACATTTATCTGCAAAAATAGATTGTTAACTTTTGGTAATGTATATTTACCAGTGAATGATTTTTCTGAGGTCCAATAAATACTTTAACAAATAAGTATCTCTTCTCATAACTGGTGCATAGACTATGCAATGAAATTTTTTTTTTGTTTTAATATATATTCATGCATAAAAATATATGCAACTCTTTTTTTTTCAATGTGATATGTTCTAGTCAATGTACATAAATACTGAATTTGTATATTTGTTTGTAAGTACTTTTTTTGTATATCAATAAATTATTGTTCACACAATATCCTCTTAGATTAGTTCCACTTTATTGTGGTTACTTTAAGTTCAAAAAGTCAATGTAAGTGTCAAGTAAATGTCAATAAGAACGGATAAGAAATAAAGAAACATTTTACTTCAAAAAGTTTATTGTTTATTTGCTTTCAGTTCAGTCTTCTTTTCCTTTTCTTTCCTCCTTTCTTCAACTTTTTGTTTAGCCTAAAGATATGAAAAGGAAAACGTTAAAATTAAAATAGTGTAACTTTTGATGGGGGGGGGGGGGAGATATTCGAGTTTTTTTTAACAAACAAAATTTTGTGACTTTCTGCTTATGTCGGTTTTGTGTTGCATTTGTTTGTAATGCTTCCAAAATTTAAGAAACAACGAAGGAAACCAATGTAGAGAGTACTCAGAGTAATACACTGGGGGGGGGGGGGGGGTAGCAATAAGTCCCTGGACATTTTCTTCCATTTCTAATAAACTCTAGTTTTAACTAGTCGTCGGTATTTTTACTTTGAATTCAGTAAAACACTTGACACATATTCCACTGAAAACACGCAAAATAGGTTGGCATTTTTAAACAAAATGCGTGTATCTTAATATGTATGCTGTTTCTATTAAAATGTATCAAATAATTTATCATAGCAAGTTCTCTGTTTCATAAAATTCTAGCTTTCTGATAGATAGAAGTTGCAGAACATTTTGATTTTAGAAGTTTTGAAAATCAATTAACACCATTTAAAAGTGCATCTGGTCCAGTGGTTGGAAAAACTACATTTTTTTTTTGTAGCGAACTACAACTACTTTAGCACAAATGTAGTTAACTACAACTACTTTTTTCAAAATGTAGCAACTACAAACTACTTTTGAAATGTAGTCGCTACTTCGCTACTTTTTAAAAATTAAATAAATAAATAACATACACATACACACCGTTTGAGATTGAATGAAAAAATTAACAAAATTTTCAGATTGATATATTGTCTCATTTGAACATGGAATATTGCTATAAATTATTTATTCTTTCTTCCTTTACTGAAACGATTCGTCAATCGAAACATTTTTTACCAATTGCACGAATGTTCCCTGCAAGAAAGGATTTAAAAGTGGAAGGAGTTCAACCTTCAAATTTTTAATCATTTCCTGACAGTAAATAGTATTTCATTCAAGAAGAGCAACTCGGCTACTTGAAATTGAGATAAATCCAATCGTAATTTAATTTAAATTTTACATAGACTAGACATACATATACATAAAATTGATTTAGATGATGAAGTGCATCAACAAAAGAAAAAAACTTAAATTTTCATTATATGAGTTAATTTTAAAGGAACTTATATTTCATAGTTAGGGATTCATAGGATAACATTAGTTATTTCATAGGAATTGCTTTTGAGCTTCAAGCTAGGGTTCCAGACCTAGACACCATCTCTTTTCTTACGCCCCTGATAAAATGAAATAACAGCATTTTTCTATTTTGCCAATAACCTCAAAAACTCACAACATTTAATAATTGACTTTTAATATGTTAATATATCAACACTCAATCAGTAAAAAAGACAAAATAAAGAAAAATGAAAAATATCCCAATCGGTACTACTAATTATCCGAAACATGAAACATAACTAAAAATGATTACTTTACTTCAAAGTGCAATTTTTAACAACAGTGGACCAGGGCTACAACGCAATTTGACTAACGCGAAATGTCTATATAGAGCGAGTTTTACTCGAGGAACGAATTTTGCAACTGACACGAATTCCTCACCCGCTACACGAAAATTTTCTTAACGGAAGCGCAGGGCTTATATCACATTCTTTCTTGGGTACTAAATATTAGTTCGACTGCATGTGCAAATGGCATTAATACCGAAAGCTTTTTGCTTAACGGGCAAAGTTTGCAGGAAATGGGAAAAAAAATCATTTCTTTCTTTTTAAGCCATGCTCTATTCAAGGCGAATATTGGGAAAATGTGAAAGTTTCTATGCCAAACAAAGTAATGGCGTCAAACAGATACAACACATGACGTCAAAATTATATGTTAGAGGTCAGCTCGAATTTTTCAGTCTTACGAATCTGATTGGTGCAACTTTTACTCGCGTAAGACTTGCACCAGTCAGATTCGTTTGAAAATGCATTTTTTTTAAAAACTTGATTCAAAAGTAGTTTCCAGAAATCGCTACAAACTACTTTTTTTTGTAGCGAACTACTCGCTACTCTACTTTTTTAAAAAAGTAGTGCGCTACACTACAAACTACTAAAAAATGTAGCTACTACAGTAGCGTCGCTACTTCCAACCACTGATCTGGTCTATATTGCATCATTAGCATATCACACCTTCTATTAACTTAAATAATAAAGTTGCATTTCATCTACAAATTTGGAGGAAGATATAGCTCTAATTTTACAGTTAAAATCCTCTATGCAAGAAGGAAACGGCTTCACCGTTAAAATTGGTTTCATGGAGACGATTTAACATAACATTGACTGCAGGGACAAAATCTTTTTTTAAAAAGTTTTTAAAACTCTTTTTTAAATATTGTTTCCTTTTAAAATAAAGCTGTCCCTCCTTCCACTAAGATCCAGGGCTGTGGAGTCGGAGTCGAAGAGTCGGATAGATTTTGGGGTAAAGGAGTCGGAGTCGGAGTTGTTCAAAAACATGCCGACTCCGAGCTTCTTTTTATCTATCCTTTTCACTGATTCTCCTTGCATTTTTTAAAAACTGATTACCAATTGGTTCGATTACATGTATAAAAAGATAATAATGAGAAAATAACAGCCATTATGGCAATCAGCTAGCTTGAGTGCTTACCGAACTTTCTGTAGCCGTCCCCTAGTTTGCTTGCTTTTGAACTTAACTAATAGCAACTGTCAGCAAACGATTTTGTTGCCTAACATTTTCAAGTAATCACTTTCAAATAAAAATAGAAATATAGTATTTTGTTCGATCTCGGTTATAAAATAGTAAAAGAAATGTAAAAAAATTAGTAAGTCGAGGCCCGTAGCTAAGGTTGAAACGTTTAAGGGTGATCGGCAAATTCAAAAAAGTTATGGCGCGAAAGCACGAATCCAAAAGATCCGATGAAATAATCAAATGTTTTTTTTTTCTTTATTAAGACTATTTCTATAAGCTTGGTTCTCACTAAAAAGTATGGAACAAAATAAGTGTAAATGATTTCTTGATTACAACACTCAATAATTGCAGTTAATCTTAAAATCTTCATATTAAGGTTAATTTTAAAGCAGCCAATAAAATTTAAATTAAAAATTTAGCGAAGAAGAAATATAGGTATAGTAAAAGCTATTCGTACAAATTTATATAACCCCGCATTTTGTGTAAAATTAGCTCCTGACGTATATGTGCCCTATTTTCGCTGAAATTTTATTGATGAAATATAATTTAAAATATATTCGCGAAAATTTTCAGAATTAAAATATTTCTATTTTTTTATAAACTCTGAAATTAACTTTTGGTGTCATCTACCAGATGGATGTCACCCGGAGCAACTACCCCCTCTCAAGAACTTGGATTTAGAAAAAAAGCATTTTTTCTCTCAAGTTACAGCTTTCAAAAATTGAAAGCACACGATTTGATCAATATCAATTTGTTAAGCATTAAAGGGGGGCAAATTACAGATAATCCTATTCATATTTTTTAAAAGGGATTTTTAAGTTATCTCACTTTTTAACTCGTAACTATTGGAAAATTTGATTTTTAAATTGAATTTCTAACGTTGTATGCGTCTTGGGTTTACAATAAAAAACAAAATATGAAATTTTCATAAAAAGGAATTAATATTTAAATCTCTGTTTAGAGGTTTCAACCCTTCCCCTGAAGGGAGAGAGGGAGTTGAAAAAATACAATTAAAAAAAATAATAAAAGAAATCCGGAGTCGGAGTCGGGCATTTCAAAATCCAGGAGTCGGAGTTGGGGTCGGCCATTTTCCTTCCGACTCCGCAGCCCTGCTAAGATCTTCAATTGCTAATCTACTTTTTTTTAAAATAACATCTTACTTTACGCTACTTCACTCGGTGCTCTGACTCTTATACCCAGAACAGATTTTAATTTGAAACACACAATTTTTTTCATACTGATTGAAGTATTACGTGTTTGGCAAGACTTTGCGGTAATATAAACCTGAGAAATTGTTCCTCCTTTTCTTTTTCAGAGGCTTTGACCATCAAATAGATACAATTTTAACAGATATTGTAAAACTGGCAATGATTCAGGCTTTAGGTTTTGGATGTTGTCAATGTCATGGGAGCTCGACAAAAATCTTAGGAAACAGGAAAAGTCTTTGTTGGCAGACTAACTATTTTCAGAATTTTTTTTCCATTTTTTTTCATTGTTCTGACAGAGCTAGTAGCCAAGGAATTTTTACGTTGCCAGGAATTACCAGATTCTGGTCACAGAAGATATCAAATGAACACTTTGCCTCTTGAAGACTAAGCTTCCATCCGCATAGAAAAAGACTAACATGAAGAAGGAAATGAAATCAAAGAGAACATAGTGATAAAAAAAATCTTAACATTGAATATTTTAAACATTATTCAATGCTAGCAGAAGAGCTTGTGAATTGATTGAAGGAATTTTATTCATCTTTTTTGAAGTACACCTTGTAATTTTTTGAAGTCATTTCCACCAGAATTAGTGGAGTTAGAAGCTGCAGTCCATGGGTGGTCGTCCTCAGAGCTTGCTACTGGTGTGCATTACCGAAGTCACAATTTTTTGTCTGTAATCATTACAATTTTTCTTTCCCGTAAACAACATATTTCCAGAGAACATAAACCTAATTAAGATCAAAGTTGAAAATTGCACGTTTTGAGCTGTTTAATTACAATATTATGTTTTCCGACCGTTTTTTACATTTCTTGCATTGAAAAGATATTTTTATTAAGAATATCTTCAGAAAGTTAGGTTCATATAGAGTATAATTGAATAAAGAATGTTCACATAAATTTTCAGAAGATTGGTAAAAAATTCTTTGAGCTAACACTAGTTGAAAAAACTTTGTTACGAAAAACGCATTTGAAAAAAATGCTGTGAACGTTTTCAAATCTCCACAGTCACTTTAAGTGCTTATAGCATCGGAACTAATCTGACTTTTTCATTGAAATTTTGTCAACATATTCTTGAGCAGTTTCACTAACATTTTATCACATTAAAAAAAAATTGATTTTTTGATTGGTCTAAACTGGTTTCCCCTTTTAATACAAAGAGAAACATTTTTGAACTTAATAATTTGTTTCACTCAATAAGCAAACAAATCTTACCCAATACAAAAGCTTTTAGTTTTAAGCAGATGATATTGGCAAGTAAATTAATTGAACAAAGAAAGAAATAAAATTGTAGGAGAAAAATGAACCAAAATTTCGGTATTGGTAATCTGTTATTTCACACTACAATCGAGTCCCGACTTACGCGAGGACTTATGCCTTCCAAGACCCTTCGGGTAAGTCGAAATTTCGCGTTGTAGAAAAAGGTATGCATACCTTTTTTTTTAACATACCAAATTCTTTTAGGCACTTATAAATACCTCTTAAACTGCTTTAAAGTATTCCTCCACATTACATCAGTCTCTTACACAAAGAACTGAACTTTTACCGTATTAAAAAAATAAAAAATCTCGCTTTTTATTTAGTATAAAATACTTTAGGATGCACAAAATGATCAATGAGAGGGAAAGACATGAAATAAAACAACATGGCACTCACAGTATGTAGTAATAATAAAATACTGCATGATAATAGTACTGTACAGTGGATACAGTAATGATATTTATGAGTTAAAAAATAAAGATGATGATTTACGCTTCATGGTCAGATGGTTATTCTTATTTAGTACATTTTTAAATACAGTTGATTCACTTTTTCTTTTATAATGATTCAATTTGTTGCAGCAGCCCCTATTTCTGATCGCTTTAATCCATGATACAAGAGCAGCTTCCATTTTCATAACAGTATTTACTTTGCTTAGACATTACCCTGCAAGTTTCAATATTGAACCCAAGTTCTCAACTTTGTCGGATATCTTTTTGTTTTGACTTTTAATTGTATGTATGGAAGATTAACTCATACTTATTGCCGTGCTACCGACGAGGTTTGGTAGTTGTTCAAGCATATCAAGAATCTTAACCTTTTTTTGTCCGATACTTTCTTCTTCTCATCTTCAAACTTTGAAAGAAACAGCGCAGTAAGGTGCCATTATATTTCATGAACTTTAATATTTGGAATGGGGGGGGGGGATGAAATCAGCTGAGTGGTTATTTGATGCACTACCAACGGGACGTGCAGACTTGTATGGTGTGGAAATTTTTGCTGTCAGTGATGCTAAAGAGATGTAATAACATTTATAAAATCAATATTTAGTGGCCAATAATGAAGCCGATACTTCCTTAAAAATAATGGTGTTGTAGACGAGGAATTCGCGTTGGCTCTAAAATTCGTTACTTGTGACAATACGCGTTGTAGCCATTTCATGTCAATCAAAGTTTTTAATGTTTTAAACCCTTTTATTATTCCCCACTAACAAAAGTTTTCCTTTAACAGTATTTAAAAGCAACTAATTAATTTCCACATAAAAATAAAATTGCTCAATTTGGATTCATTTACTACAGCACTCAAGTATCACCAATCTCTAAGTGGGGTATTCCTGTGCATATATGATTATTGGTTAGATCAATATGTAATAATTAGTTACAAACTATGTTATCATTGCCTAAAACTGCTGGACATGAAACTGATATTCAATTGGTATTTCAATTTCCTGACTTTTTTGTGACTGGTGAGCAGTGGCGCAGCCACGAAAGGGGTTTTGGGGTTAAAACCCATCCCAGAACACAAGCATATTCATTTCCTACATTAAAATCAAGGGAAAAAAGCAGAGTATTTGAGCTTTTCCAAGCGGAATAGGTTTCAACAAAATATATTACTGCTTCTAATGATCGGGGAGCAGTCAGAAATTACTTTTTAATTCTTAAATATAAAAGTTATGTTTCATGATGAGCATGCCACGTTCCCACTGGTATAAATCTAGAGAGAGGAAGCCTACAGCCTACCGCACCGCATTTTCTGAGGCTCTTTACCAATTCTCATCGAAAGATCGAAACCATTATTAGCTAGCATTTGACATTCATAAAGACATGAATGAATCTGAGGAGGAGGTTTTAAATGTTCTCGCGAAAAAAACACCAAAAATGAATAAAAGATTAAAGTAAAACTAATGATAAATATTCTGTGCTTTTTCTCACTTTCTTCATTTCATAGTAATGTCAATACGAATTATTAATTGTTTTTAAGCAAGTACTTTAAGTGGATAACTACTAATCTATAGAAACTCTTATGTTGAATAATTACGCATTGTAAATAAATGGGAAAGAAAGCAACAATTTTCGATTTTGAAAACCCCTCCCAGGAAAATTTTCTGGCTGCACCACTGCTGGTGAGGAATGTCTTTAAAAAATAACAATATTAAACAACTTAACATTTATGCAAGCCAGAGATTAAAATATCAATTTTAAATGTTTTGACTATTAAAAAGATACATTTGAAGTTATTTAGAGATTAAGCTAAAGAAGGACATCACTTATGCTACCAATTCACTGTTGAAAACTTGTTCAAAAAGTAAGCTCATTTAATTTTGGATGAACTAAATAACAATTTCGTGAAGGGTTCGGTCTGTGATCAATTTTTGAGGAAAATCATCTTTTGATGAAAAATTTTGCTGGAAGGTTTGTTTTCATATCTCAAAACAAGCTCTAAAGTAAACAAATCCTTGTAGATTATTGTAAGTTTTAGATACAAAAAAAAAGTTAGATACAAAAGCGGAGTTTGATATAAAAACAGTAATGGGAACTTAAAAGATGTATACAAAGAGTATCATTACATAAACTAACATTATCATTATATAAATTATTTTCAAATAAAAAAAAGACTTCAGAAAATGCCTAGGATCTAAAAAGCAAAAAATAACTGATTACACTTACATACAATTTCTTACCCAAACATAAATCAAATTTCTTTTACAATTCCAGTACAAAAATCAACTGAACTAAACACCCAATTATAAAATAAACGCTGATTTTAATTACTATACGATGAAGTATTTTTAATACCAAACTAATTATATAGGATCTCTTAATCTTTAATAACCATTTGAAGTCGGGACATCCTACAAACTACTTAACGTAACTGAGTAGTAAAGTAAATAAATAAACAAATAAATATCTTTATCTTATTGTAGCTGAGTAGGTTTAGTTTTAAAAACTGTCGCGTTTAGTTAAATTAGTGTTTAACTGAGGATTTGGTGGATTGTCAGTTATGTTAGGTAGTAGTTTATAGGAAGCCCTAACTTCAAATGGTTATTAAAAATTAAGATATCGTATATAATTAGTTAGGTATTAAAATAATTTGTATAGTAATTAAAATCAGGGTTTATTTTATAATTGGGTGTTAAGTTGATATTTATACGGGAATTGTAAAAGAAATTTGATTTATACGTTTGGGTACGAAATTGTACGTAAGTATGACCAATTATTTTTTCTTTTTAGTTCCTCTTTGATTTTTGAAGTCTGTTCTTTTTTATTTGAAAATAATTTATTTTTTGCTTTTTTGTGGTGAAACTATAAAATAAGTACGTAGGGTAGAGTACGTGGTACACTCCTTACGTACATCTTGAGTGAGAAAGCATCAAGCACAGGAGCCTGAAAACAGCTAAGATGAGCAAAATAGAGTAAGAAATAGAGTACAGCTTCTCGGAGACTTCCAAAGACTTGAAGAAAGGCTTTTTCAGATGCACAATTAATTACAAAGAAAATTGTCTTCATCATCAGTTTAACTTTATCAAAGTGTGCTTTCCGAAAAATATTCACAATAAAAAACAACAGAAATAGCTTTCACTTTGCCCATAGAATTTGAAGAGTTTTCTTGATTTTTCAAGGATCCCATCTTCAGATACTCACTTGATGACCATGGGATCACATGAGAAGTATATACCTTTTCAAACGAGAAAATAAAATAATTTTACGAATTGGTCAATGCATGTTTGAGTTTACGGGGACATACATAAAAATATTCTGACAAATTGAGAATGTCTTTTTTGAAGTCGGTTAAAAAAAGAAAAAAATCTTACTGCACATAACATTTTATACGATTGGCACTAAAAACTGATTTTTGTTCCTCTCCAGGATTTATTTGTGCTCTAATTTAATCAGAACCATTTAAATATCAATGGTTTCCCTAACTATTTTACACGATTGGCACTAAAAACTGATCTTTGTTCCTTTCTAGGATTTATTTGTGGGCTAATTTAATTAGAACCATTTAAATGTCAATGGTTTCCTTAACTATTTTACATTTCACAATAATATCTGTCACGTAACTGATGAAAAAAGTTGCATTTCTCTTTACTTGACCTTGTTAGAGATCAACACTAGAAACAGAATATCTACTGTGATGTATATATGAAGATCAAAATACTACTAGAGCAATGGTACTAAATGAATTTCCTGTTTGCTTCAGAGGAGTCTTCATTCAAACTTTGCGATATGACTACTAATGATTAGTACAGGGGAAATAATAGGGGGGGGGGCGAGGTTCTCCCCCAAAGCAAGAGCCCCCCCAAAAGGAAAAATACCCCTAAAAACACCCCCTCCCCGCTCTTAAGGGGGTGCCCGTGATTAATATTGTTTTATGGTACTTTCTTTAACACTGAGTAAAGAAAGTACCCTTGTTTTATGGCACTTTTTTAACAATGGATTTTATATTTAATCGTTTATTATTAAAATTAAATGAAGTTTACTGTTTTTCGCCCATTACTTTTTTCTAAAGAACAAATATGGTGAAGCAAAGGTTTGGGACCTAAGTTAGATTAGATCACTCCTATCCATTAAACAAAAAAAAAAAAAAACCCCATAAAAATTGTTTCACTAAGTGAGACGCTATGAATTTACAAACAACAAAGCACAAGTATGAAATTTCAAGAGTTCCCTCGATTTCTCCAGGATCCCTCATACTCGGTCTTGAGGGCTATCAGGTGACCGGGAGAAGTATACCGTTTCAAACAGAAAAAGAATTTTCCTAATCGGTCCAGGCTACTTCTAGTAATCAGGGAGCATAGTACATAAAAAAATTGCAACAAAGTTTGTTAATTAGTATTGCCATAACTGTAAATTAAAATGACGGTGTCATGAAACATCAAATCTAGAATACTTGTCAAACTTCAGAAATCGGACACCAGTTACGATATATTAAGGAATATAAATTTAATCGTCGGAGAGAGAGGGGGGGGGGATTTTTGTTTTCAATTCTCCTTGAATTGAGCACAAAATATATTTCAAAACTGAAATATTAAAAGAAAAAATTTAAATGAAGTTATTTATCAACAAAAAAGTTTTTATATTAAATTCATTAATTCAACTATTTTCGTAGAAAAACACGTTATTTACTGATGTGCTGCATGAGTAATAAATACATTAGTAAGACTATAATTAAAATTAACAGGCAGCGTTGTGAAAATCAAACATCCTGATGCATGAGAATTAAATATTGTTCAAGACAAGATTCCTCCGTCGAAAAAATGCACCGTTCACGCCTAAACCACGTGACCTGTGCGTATCACACAGCTAACGAAAGCTGGTCTAGATAGCCACAAGGCGTATAAAATTTGAAGTTTCTTAGATTTCTCCGGGACCCCTCATCAGAACCAGACAATATTAAAGTAGGATCATCTAGAAAATATACCCTTCCAAACAATCAATGAATTTTTCAAATCCGCCCAGTATTCTTTGAGTAATACAAAAACATACATAAAAAGCTGCAAGATGAAATCATAATCTCCTTCTTTGAAGTCTGTTAAAAATGAAAGATGCTTCAAGAACCAATGGCCTACTTCGCATTTTCTTTTAGAATAAGAAGTGGGAGTTCATGTTTAACATTTTCAACCAATGTTCCTGGTGGAGGGGGTATATAAAATTATTTCTTTTGCCATAATGTTTTTAGGGTCATCAATTCCTTTCCTATACCTCAGTCTTCAATTACAATTCAGTTTGGCAGACATACTAACAGAATTATTTTAATATGTCTCCACAGAAAATACATAAAAGAAATGTTTTATACATACGGCAGAAATCAATGGTACAAGTTTTCCTTCTTCTGCTAATATTTTTAGAAGCTCCATTATAAGTGGTAAATAATTATGCTTCCTTCGAATGTTTTCAAGCTGTGAAAAAAATATGCTAAGTTGTGTATAATGAATTTTTACTCAGTTTTGATTTGTAACTAAATCAAAATTGCCCTTACTTTATATCGCTTCTGTTTTGATTCTTCTTCTGTCATTTGAATATGCAGTTTATTAACCTCAGTTTGGAGCTCTTCTGCTTCCAATAGTCTAGTAGTCTATGGAAAAAAAAAAAAAACAATTACAACTAAGCAACCATTCCCCCCCCCTTTTTTTACAAGCAATTTTACAAACAACAATGCACCCTGAAACTAAGAAATTCCCAGACTGTCAGATCAAGGAAAGAATTTTACTCAATTTTACAACTGCACAGAAGTTATTAGAAGTTAAAAAGTATTAATAACATAATCATTAATAAAACTCTTAAATTGTTAATCAGCAAAATTTGACCTTCTTTTAATCCTTAATACACTATTTTTTTGTTCAGTACAAGTCCAATACTGGTTAAATAAAAAATCAAATTAAAAAAAAAAGATCAAAATCATAGCACCATTTTTTTTAAAATGTAAATACCTAGAGTTGGACTTCTTTAATCTGAACTAATTGGCAGTTGGGACTATCAAATCACTCAGATTACAAAATTTACTAGGCTTTTCACATATCCTGTACCAGGGGCGGATACTAAACTGTGGTTAATATTATCCATTTTTCATTGTTGTATGTGATTATCCTCATATATCGGTTGTTCTCCAGAAAATGTAACTTTTGAACGCAAATATTTTTCAATTTCGAAGCCTTTTGTTTTCTTTTTTTTTTCATTCTTACATAAAAGTGTTACCTACTAGAAGTAACTATAAACAATAGCCCAGCTAGTTTCCTATTATTGTACCCATAAATAAAATAATAAAAAAAAATGCTTTGTTCACGCAAATAAAAAAAAAGGAAAACTTTCAGTGTTTAAAAGTTGAGACCAATTCAATATCAAAGCAGTAATTTTGTTAATTGTGAAAACAATAACCTATTTTTATGATTAGTGGGAATATTATATTAAGCTCTCTTAATTAAACTACAGCTTAATGAGTAGTTATCCTTTTAGTTCAAATGTGTGTTAAAAAGTAGTATTTAGTAAATTTTGAGAACATACTTGCAATTTATAATTTTGGTAGAATGCCTAAGATTGATGTATTTCCCCTCCATCATCTATTTTCATATTAGAAATAATGACATTGATTAGGTATGTCACGGAAGTGAGGAATTTCCCATTAATATAGGCCTAATGGATACATTTCTCAGGGGAATTCTTTTTTTCTTCGTTGCTACAATATGCACATGTTAAGCATATAAAAACATGTTAACTTCCTTTTTTACATCAATTCACATCCCTGAAATTCACGTTCATGGAGGTGAGAAGTCACAATAACCACACTTAGTTTTTAAAACGAAATCTATCTTCTTGTTTTTCAACAAAAATCTTAAAACTTTTTTATGGCTGAAAATAAACAAGGGGGCTTTCTTGTATCATGGAAAATAAAATTTGATGTCATTACTGCCATGTGTTAATGAGGAATGATGTTTTGTGTTTAGGTAATGGCGGTGAAAATTTGTGTGACATAACTTATCCTAGATAAAACGAAGTAAAACACAATATTAAAATATTAAATATACTTAAACAATTAGTCTTTGAGAGACTTGTGAAAGGAATAATAAATAAATAGGCATATACTTTTAATTAAACAAGTTATTAAGCAACATAAAGTCATACAAATTGTGTAACATGCCTTGGAGGTCAGAATTCACATGTTGTGAACCAAAAATATAATAAAATACAAATTATTATTAAAAACATGTTGGCAGGATTAAAAAGATACATTTTTGATGAAATTGAAAAGCATTGTTAAAGGAATTGTTAATTAAAGTTTTAACTGTAAAAGGAGTGTGACAGAAAAGTTACACTTTTTGAAGATTGACTCATATATTAGCTAACAATGTAACTCGCGCCATAGCATGCGTGACAGCATTGTTTCAATGTTGAAGCATCAAAAATTCAGTAAGTTATTTATAATTTGACTAGAGGACCCAACAGACGTTGTTCTGGTCAAACTTTGTAAATTGAAAAGCTGAAAAGTTTCAATAACCTATGAAGTGTTGGAACCATTTTGTTGAAAAAAAAAATAAGTAAAAAGAAAATGTTTTAAGCTGCTTGGTGCCAAAATGTATATATTTATTACAACTTGATTTATCAAATGCCCACTGAGCAATTGTCTCACGTACTTGAAAGATCTCCATAGATTGTATGGCTTGTTTCTTCAGACATACTCAAAGGATATAAATCGTCCTCAGATATTAAGTGTGAAAAACTAACTACCCATCTTAGAACAAAAGGGAAATCCCCCTGCAACGTCCCTCATGTGAAAAAGAATAAAACAAATAAAAGGATATCGTTTTAAAAAATGATAAAGGTAAAAACAGTTCCCTGAATCAGCGAAAATCACTCTCCCCCTCCCGATGTAAAATAAACATTCTTCAACGAAAATGACCAAACACTTTTTAAAAATCAAAAGCAATTCTTTGCAATTTAAAACATTTTGGAAAAAAACCCCCCATAAATTACATTAACAGTGGAGCTTTAAAATGTAAACAAATAATCACACAACTCTATTGTTTATCGCCAAGTCGCCAAGCCGCCATGTTCCTGTAATCCAGCCGATCAGTGAGCGAAGTGAACTCCGACCGATTAGTGGTCCGCTCTTTTGAATGAAAACTTTTGAAACTTCATATATTGCCTAATTTGTTGCACCAAAGAAAAAATCTTCCACTGTACTGATCTTTAGTGCCCAAAACTACCTTGTAATTCATCTGGATGAAAATAAAATTTGTTTCATCTTTAAATTCCACCATCTTTTCCTTTACTAATGTACTGATCAGTTTGATAATCACTTAAAGTATTCTTGCCATTGGTGCCAAAACTCAAGATTGATTTGAGCAGAGAAACAAATGTTGCTAGGTATGGTACTTTCTGATCATTTGGTTAGGAAAACCTGAGGCAGTGATACCGTCACAGGGTTCAACTACGACGACAGGAAGACACGTTTTGTGTGAACCTATTGAAAGAAACCGGCTTTCTTCCAATACTTTACTTCAAAATATATCATAGGACCTAAAATCATTGCTTTCAAGAAATGAAGGCTTCATCTGCCTTTCTCTACGTTTTATATACCCTCAATTGTATTGACAGATCACAGAAAGAAATTTGCATTACAAAGAGCAGAGCTGGTTTTCTTATTGTCTTTTGGCAATGTGAAAAAAATTTATTTCGTTTTGCTCAACAATAGGTTAAAATAAATATTAATCATTTGGGAAATGTAACCATCCAATGTTTAATTTAATTAACAAAAACGTTTCCGATTCAATCCATGGCGACTCTAAACCATTCTTGGATCAACTTAATGACACACAAAAAATGTGATCAAAATCGGTTCAGCCATTTAAAAGCCATGCGATTAGAAACACACGCACGGAAGAAATATATGTATTAAGAATAAAGACATACCAAGTAGCACTTTGGCCGAGTAGCCAAGTACCGAGTACTCGGCCTTTCACTACTAGGCCGAGTTACCAAGTACCAATTATGTTTTAAGAAGAACCACCGACACACATGTGATGAATTTTGAACTTATTGGAATAGTAATATAGACCTCCTTGTCCATATAATATTTTTTAAAACTAAATTCCTTCTGAAATTTAATTACGCATTACATAAACAATTTTGTTTGTGTCAAAAATTTTACAAAAAAATTATTTTTAAAATTAAAAATAAATAAAAGGTATGATTAATCAAGTTAGAATTAAAACAAATTACAGTGAAATCCCTCTAGTGCAAACACTAACAGGACAATTTTTTTTTGTCCGCAATAGAGAGGTGTACGCAGGACAGGGGTTTAATAATGTCATTTGCATTGGAACTGGGGAATTAAAAATTGTCTGCATAAGAGGGGTGTCCGTTAGGAGGGGTTTCACTGTATACCAATCAATTATAGTTCTAGTCTGCCAAACTTAAATAAATTTTAAAAGCAGATAAAACAAACGTGCAGGAACACTGCAGACATGTGTTTCTGACCCCCCATTACAAGGAACGTCTTTTTCAGTGCATAACATGTGAGCTAAAGAATGTAAAGACATACGACAAAAAAAAAATCCGACTTTTGTCGGATGTCTTTAAATCTACGAGCACCCATTTTGTGCATTGAAAAAGAAATTCCTTGTAACGCCAAAACACGTGTCTGCAGTGTTCCTGCACTGTGCTTTTAACATTGTTTTATTTCCTTTTATTTTTTTAAGCAAAGGTATTTTTATATTTTTATAACTAATTTTTGTTTGTAGCAAAAATCCATTCTTAATAAATTCCATATTTTCTATACTTACCTTTTTTGCATGATTTTTAATAAATAAGTTTTATTAACTTTGGGGACATTACAATAAAGATTTATTCCATTGAAGCATTACAAACTTCATTTTTCTCAAAATTTAAATTTATTTGACTTATAAATTTCAATTGTAAATGATTGCAGAATATAATGCTTGCTTTTTTTTTTTTTTTTATAAATTTTAGTATCTGTCTTGGACATTATTCAATTTTTTGCAACTACTCGGTATTGGCCGAGTATCTGATCAGAATTTGGCTGAGTACCGAGTACTCGGTACGTCTCTATAAGATAACATTTTTTGTCAATGTTTGATATTCAGGGAAATGCTTTATTTTGACAAGGCGGAACTAGATCCGGTAACTTAACTGTTTAACTGGCAAGACTCATTTAAGGAGAATAAAGAAACAAAAAAGTAGTCAACAATGAACGCTATCTGCTGGAGTTCAGGGTTAATACACTGGAGTTAGCAGGGGGCCGGACTTGCAAAATTGTTGGGGGGGGGGGACTAGACATCTTCAAGGGTCTAAAGGGGTATGTAATCCTATCGGGATTACTACCCCCCCCTTCCCACAAAAAAATCAGATATTCGTACCTTGAAAATGTCAGTTAATATATTTTGTGGTACATAATTTTTTAAACCAGCAACACATGTAACATGGTGTTTTCAAGGAAAATAATCTAAAAACTGGGATAAAAATTTTCTGGTTCAATTAGTTAAAATTTCATTTGTCTTAAGGGACAAGAATGGGGTCATTACTAGAATATGACCCCTTGGAATCCAGAGAATCGCAACATACATATGTGTGTGAGGAAAGAGAATTGGAGGGTTTGCTGCTAAAAGGGGGTAGCTCCAATTTAAATGTTTCCAAAAGGTTTGTAAAACACCAATCCTCTTTCTTTTTCATATTTTAATAACTCCTCTTGAACATTTCTCAATCCAGTTACACAGGAGAAGTCATAAATTTTTTAAAAAGTTTAGAATGTGATTTGGTGTTTTGAGTTTTAATGCAGTGTTTTTTGCAGGAAGTACTTCAATTGGCAACATTATTAAATGAAAAGTAACATCGTACAGAGACATGGGCTCTCCCTCAGAAAATTATTAAAAATGTCGCTGGGAAAGATGATCTTAGGTGATGTTGTGGTAGGGGAGATTCAGATGCCCTTTCTGGTAAATTTATTGAATTTAAAGTCTTAAATGCGGGTGAAGAATATATTTGGTAACATTAGACAAAATGTAGATTTTCAAAATTTAAGTTTCAAAAATAAAGTTTAATACAATGTTTGATGACTTTAAGGAAAGAGGGCACTCCACTCGAAAATTTTTGGAAGTGATGTTGAAAACGCAACTGTCTTCCATCTGCGATGGTATGAGAAGAAAAAAATGGGATTCGGAACTCTTTGAAATTTTTGAATTCCAAAATACAATTCTAGAAGATCTTTGGTGATGTTAGGGAAAGGGGACCTTTGGGGGCCTTTCCATGGAAATGTCTCGAAACATTAGCATTAAAAATAGCATTTTGAAGCCCTCTCTGGTAACGTTGAGGTTCAGAGACTTTTCCCCAGTAGTTTTTTAAAACTGAATTCTCCAAACTGCAATTTTAGACAATCTTCAAAGGTGTTAGGTAAAAGGGGGTTAGGAGTTCTCCCCCGGAAAATTTGAAATCTTAGTCCTAAAAACTCAGTTGGCAATCTTTGATGATATTCGGCAAAAGAAGGGATTCGGAGCATTTCCCCAAAATTTTTAGAAATTGAAGCCTTAAAAATGCAACTTTAGACCATCTTCTAGTAATGATAGAGAGAGGTGAGGTTCAAAGGCTTTCCCACGAAAATTTTTGAAATTAAAATCTTACTATAGGCTATTTTATATGAGGGTTATTTTTTTTTCAAGGTTCGTTCGATCGCGAAGTGTAAACCAGAAAGTCAAGCCGATGACGCTGTGCTTAGATTAGTTGAGCAAGCTCTCAAGTAAGATTGTGCAGTGCATCAGGTTGCTGTGGTTATTTCGGAGCATGCAGTGAATGAGGAAACATGCCTCGAACAATTGCGTGTCCTGCTAAGTCTGAAATGAGTGTTGTAATTCAATTTCTGAATGCTGAAGAAAGGGTAATTCAGAACAAACATAGACGAATGTTGTCATCAGTCATTGTCCTTCTGCACGACAATGCGTGCCCACACACTGCTGCTTTAACCAAAAACCTCCTGCAGCAGTTTCGCTGGACAGTGTTTGACCATCCTTCATACAGCCCAGACTTGGCGCTATCCGATTACCATCTCTTTGGTCACATGAAACGCTGGCTAGGAAGAAAGAGACGTTTGGCTTCGACCCAGAGCTGCAAACCAGCGTACAGAATTGGCTGAAAGCACAGGCGGTGCCTTCTGTGACAAGGGTATCGAAAAATGGTACCACTCTACAACGAAGGTCTTGAAGCAGCGACAACGTCTAGAAGTAGTTGGAAGGTATATGTACATATTCGAATTAAAAGTTTACATTGTCTTTGTGGTCTTCATTTCGCGATCGATTGGACCTTGAAAAAAAAATTAACCCTCCTACCATTAGGGGAAGGAGTGAGGTGTGCAGTCAAGGAAATTATTCGAAATTGGAATCGTTAAAAATGCAATTTTGGGCCGCCTTTGATGGCCTTGGGGGTAAAGACAGAGTTCGGTACTCTCCTCTTGAAATATTTTCTTACATAACATGCATCTCCTCTCGGCAGCGTTCGAATTAATGGACTTTCAGATTAAGAGGTTCAACTGCACTTCTATAGAACGGTTGCTAACATTGAAAAGTGAAAATAAGGGAGACTCATGCGTAACATTAGGTAGTCTTTGCATAAATAAATTCAGCAAGAAAGAGCGATTTTTAAAGTATAAGTAGAGATTTCTAAAATTGAGCTTATACAGGACTGAAACTCAGTGTTTGGAAATCTGGCAGGACCTGTAATTTGGGAACTGAAACAACTATTGTTTTCTTAAAATAAAAAAAAAAAGAAAGAAAAAGAACAAAGTTTAAAAAGAGGCAATAAGATTATTTTCTCTTATAGTTGGTAAAAAACATTTATTGCAACAGGTAAAATTTTAGGAAATTCAAACAAACATAAGGAACATTTCACCATATTTTTTGGGAAATAAATGTTTGAAAAAGAAGGAAAATGAAATAAACATGTTTAAAAAATAATGATTGGACCTATAATTTTTTTATATTTAGTCTATGAAAAGGTTTTGAATTTGCGATCAATTGTTTTACCACAGGGATTTCTCCTGAAATTAAAATCGCCAAATAATCTTATTTTAAGGAATTTTATAGTTTTGATCAAAATTTAGGAGATATTTACTTTTTATTCATTTGGGAAAAGGCGTCAAAAGTCAGGAGTCTCCCATATGAATCGGGGGAGTTGTCAGCTATAATAGTGAAAAAGTAAAAGGAAAATTAATTTGAAAAAGAAAAAACATATCAGACTCCTTACAAAAGAAGACAGAAGTAGTCTTAGAACCATATGTTATGAATTTCAAAAAGATTCAAAAAATGACGTTTTCAAATTAAGTTAACAATTTACTTAAAAAAATTAATTTCAAATAGCATTTAAAACACTTTTTATGTCTCATTTAATATTCCAATAAGCAAAAACAATCTTGAGCATGCATGCAGAATTTTGAGAAAATAGCCTTTGCCTTCACACCTTTGTGATTAATTTTAACAAACTGTACAAAAGAAAAATCTACTTTTCCATGTTGTATCAATATATCGTCGCCTCAGAAATATCTAATCCCTGGAATAAAACTAAGATATCCTACTATTGCTCTGAGGCAACGATATATATATATATATATATATATATATATATACATATATATATATATATATATATATATACATATATATATATATATATATATATATATATATACTGGTGTGCAAAAATTAAGGACGAGACGGTTTTTTCAATATAACTTTGTGCAAAAGCTTTCCAAATCAACACATTTAATACCGTAAGATCCCCAATACGTAAGGACATGTGTAATGTAAGCAACACTTACTAAAAGAGAAATCAGAGGGATAAAAAGAAGCTTTATTGAAAAAGTAGCATGGAGCGCAATGCGACTGAAGCCCGAAACATCCCTGTGATGGGTGTCCAGCAAGAAACATCCGGTCTTTAGTAGGGGATATGATCTCCCCCGACTGCTAGGCAGGTTTCACAGCGTCTGCCCATGCTGAGAATGAGGGTGTCAATGAGTTGTTGAAGCATCGCTGCCCATTCGTCTTGCAGCGCCAATCGAAGCTCCCGAATTGTTACTGGTTGTAAGGTACGAGCTGCCAAGCGTCTGCCTAGAAAATCCCATACATGCTCGATGGGATTGAGATCCGGAGATCGTGCCGGCCAATCCATATGTTCAATATCCTCACTCTCTAAGAGCTGTTTGGCAGCTACTGTGCGTTGACATGGTGCATTGTCGTCTATGAAAAGGAACTGCGGATCCATAGCGCCTCTAAAAAGATGATTGCGGCTTCCCCGCTCTCTCCAGATGAGTATGCGATGAGAATCGCTACTCAGATGAATCTGCTCTCATCTGTAAAGAGTACTCGTCCCCATTCATTGTCTCTCCAATTCCGGTGTTCCCGGCACCACAGAGAATACCTTCTCCGATGGGCAGGCGTTAGAGGCACACACCGTATAGGGCGTCGTGCAAACAGACCACCACCGTGCAGTCTTCTGGCCACTGTAAAACGCGATATTGGTCGTTCAGTCGCCTGTGTCGTGTGTCTAGCGATTTCTCCCGCTATCTGCCGCCTGCTTCTTCTGGCCTGTAAGACAATATACCGGTCATCTGCGGGTGTGGTGCCTCGTGGACGACCACTACTGAACCCCCAGATAGCCGTTCCTGTAGTTTGAAATTGTCTCCAAAGTCGTGAAACAATGCTGTGAGCAATTCCAAACTCTGCAGCCACAGTTGTCACACTGCGGCCTTCCTCCAACTTCCAATGATTCGACCTTGGGTAAAAGCATCCAGATGTCGTCTAACAGATTGATTATTCGGCATTTCTCGCTGAGGCAGCAACTCGGTGTGATTTTAACTGCTATACAGCGTGCAATCTCTTAGCCAGAAATACTGATCTTACACTGACAACATGCTTTATACTACTCAGACACTCCCCCATTATGTCTGCCTGCATATCCGCGCATGTGCTACCGTACATCACCTTACTTAATCTCCTGATTGGTCTTTCTGTCAGCTCTGCTTCTTCGTTCAGCTGATATGCTAATTTTTCGACTTCGTCCTTAATTTTTGCACACCAGTGTATATATATATATACATATATATATATATATATATACACACACAATCCAGTCACATCAATGTGACTACCACGTACTTTCCACGTCAGAGTTAAATAACCAATCACAGAAGGCAGGTGGCAGCACAGTGCAGTTGAGCATATATTGTTGGCCTAGAGCCATTATTTTTTTTCTTGGAGAAATTCCTAAAGTTTTTAGAAGGATTAGAAAAGTTTCCAGAACTTACTTCCTTCTTTTTTCGAACTTAGAAAGTCATCCTGTTATTTTACCGGCGCTTGAATCGTTTCCCAGAGCAAACATTCCCTGCATGCGTAGCATGCGTTTGTTGACCCGCCACGATGATGTGACGTCATAGGAAAGATGTTGAGTAGATTCTTGCTGTATGCATGTGGGAAACAATTTTAAAGAATTAGTTTTAAACTGTAAACTGTGTTGAGTTGTTTCCTCAATGTAATTTATGCATGCTTTTTGATATACGTCACGCCATCGCGTAGGGAGATAGGGAATGCTATTTAAGTGTGAACTCTCAATCAATCATTCTTTTTATTGTTTCACCTCTTGTTTTAATATGTTGTGACTGCAGTCCAATGATTTTCTGAGGTGCTGAGATTGTGCCTGGGAGCTGTGTGCTCCGGAGTTCCACGTAGTATAGTGGATTCTTTTTAAAAGATGTAGGAAGTTTTATCGTTGAGCCCAGCCAGAAATGCGGGCATGTTCCAGTTGTTGCCTTCAGATGAGTTTTTAAGTGAGGGATTTTCTCTCTAAAATTGAGAGTTTAAATCAAGTTGTTTTTTTTTTTGCTGTGAAAAGGCCTAACAAACAGGACCATTGAAGGTCCACGCTCGAGAGCTGGATTGGATGTCCGTTAGATGGATGGATGGTTCCTGTTGTCCAGGAGGACAGGTTTATTTTCTGAATTCAGCATGGTGGCATTGAATGGTCACAGGCAATTTTGATATGGGATCCAAATTTGGTGGATCGCGCCCTCACATGTTGTGCCAACTTTTAAGGAAGGAATAGTTTGTTTGGTATGAACTTTTTAACTCGTTCGTATGAACTATTCCGTTTATGGCATTGGACTCAAGGTTGTACTTATATTAATCTAGTCATATAAATTTTACTGGAACTTTAAACGATACTATTTTTAAGAAATGTTTTCCTACTGATATTTTTGGGGGGATTTTTTATTCAATTGTTGGGGAATGTGAATTTTATTTACACTTGTTATTATTTCCATGTTTTGACATATTTATTGTTTAATAAAATGTTTATTTAATTGTTAAATATGTGTCTGTATGTCCTTTCTTCCCGAGCAGATCATTCCACAAATTTTCTGTTGGGTTTGCTAGCTTAAAACCTGCTTTTAGTTCTTTGAACTTCGGGTTTTGATTGAGCTATCAGTTCGAATTTCCCAACATATATAAAGGGTGTGTGAGGGCTTCGGAAAACATTTCAATCGTTGGCGTAATGCAGAAACAAAGCGATTGTCCAAAAGGGCATGATCATTGGCTTCCGGGCCAAGGGTGGAAGCATTTCCGAAACGGCCGAGTTTGTGAACTGTTCGCGTGCCGTAGTGGTAAAAGTATACCGTGCATGGCAAAATGGGACTGTCCAAAATCAGCGACGTGGCAAATGTGGTGCACCAGGGGCCATAGATGACAGAGGCGAACAACAGTTGTGGAGATGCGGTCGAGCAGATAGACGGGCTACCGTTGAGCAACTGACCACCAAAATGAACCAAGGGGCTACCAAAAATGTCTCCAAACTACTATTCAGCGAACATTGCTGCGTCTGGGCCTCCGAAGCAGACGCCTGGTTCGTGCACCTATGCTGACTGCTGTTTGTCGACCACGAAGGCTAGAATTTGAACGCCAGTACAGCAGCTGGACGTCCACTGAGTGGCGAAAGGTAGCGTTTTCAGATGAATCGCGTTTTGTACTCCATCGGACAGATGGACGTTGGCGTATAAGGCGTGAGACCTCAGAAAGGAACCACCCTGCAACCATTGCCGGAACGGACCAAGCTGGAGGCGGGAGCATTATGGTCTTGGGAATGTTTTCCTGGCATTCTCTGGGTTCACTGATCATTGTGGAAGGCACGATGGATCAATACAGGTACGCATCTGTCCTTGGGGACCATGTCCCCCCATACATGCCCATTGTTTTTCCTCAGGATGATGGCATCTTCCAGCAGAACAATGCGAGGTGCCATACAGCTGCCAGTGTACGTGCGTGGTTCGAAGAGCACCAGGATGAGTTTACCGTCCTCCCCTGGCCAGCAAACTCACCCGACTTAAACCCAATCGAGCATCCGTGGGACCATCTCGATCGAGTTGTTCGCGCCATGGATCCTCAACCGCGTAATCTAGTGCAGCTGGCCACGGCATTAGAGTCGGCATGGCTCAACATCCCAGAGAACACCTTCAGGGACCTAAGTGACTCTCTTCCTGCACATCTCGCAGCAGTCCGCTCTGCGAAAGGTGGTTATTCTGACTTTTGACAGATGGTCACATTAATGTGACTGGACTGTGTATATATAGTGTAACCCTGATTTAACGATTGCCAAGGGACTGGAAAAATTTACCCATAAATCAAAGATATGCTTAAATCGAGGAGCATAGACATTCAATGCAGTCAAATCCAGATCAGTAAAATGCATCATTAAATTGAGGAAATCTTTTTTTCGGGTATCGTTAAATCGAAGTTTACTGCATATGCATTTTTCGGGAGCTCCTTCCTTCCCCCTAAAAATAGTTAAAACTAAAAATTTTTTAAAACAGTGTTTAGTGTATGAATTTAACATACATTATGCTTTGCATCTCAAAGCAAAATTCAGGCAGGATATAAGAAATTTATTTGCTCAGCAAGTCAGGTGAGCTGGATTTATAAATGGCAGGAATTATAAAAATGGAGGGAGCAAATTCAATCATTGGCTTAGCAAAAGCTTGGGCAAAGATTTCAAGTCACGTGACTCAACAACGACAAATGATTGACACGTTTTGCATGAGACCAGCAAAAGAAACCCGATTTCTTACAATGCTTTGCTTTAAAATCTATCATGTGACTTGGTGTCACGAATAAAAGTCTTCACTCCCTCCATTTTATCTCTTCTCAATGGTTATAACCTTATGTGCAGAGACCAATTGTTAATTTTATCACTTTTTAAAGACTTTTTAAGTGAAACAAATAACAATTATAATTTGCATAAAAGCAACAACACATTATATTTGTCACTATGAGGAAAATACATATACATATTTCTTCCCAAAACTTGAACAATTTAAGGAGCAAATCAAACCAAATGTTTTAAAATAACTTACATCAATTCGAGCTAATAATTCATCGATTTTCTTTCCTAATAGCATCTTTCTGTCAGTGATGATTGCCATCAAATTAAAATGAATTTCTCCTTCATTATACCTAAAATTTAAAATTCCAACTTATAACACTATATCTTCACCTCAGAGCAACACTAAGACATCTAATCCCAGGAATAACACTAAGATATCCCACTGTTGCTCTGAGGCGACTATATGAGCTATTTTATATATTCATGACCTGGTAACAAAAACACACTAAATACATTTCAATTGCATTAATATGCAAATAATTTTTAACATTTGTCAATCAATATTTTACGTTTGTAGTTCAGTTAGCTTATAATATTCTAAAAGTTGTCTAAATATTGTCACCTCAGAGCAACAGTAAGATATCCTACTGTTGCTTTGAGGCGAAAATTTATAAAAGGCAATATAATATTTTATAATGGAAATTCATTAGAGCTTACACACAAATTTTTCAATTTTTAGCTTATATTCGTTACTTTACAGCTTTGTTACAAACAGCTCTGATAATGTGCTACGAAACGATGAGCCTCTCATAATCATATTGTTTCATCACTGTCAATACTGTCAATATACCTGCACTTAACCATCACTTCAATCTTTGTGCATCACTAATTGTATAACTCATTGTATAAAGTAGATGTGCATTGCCAATTTAACAATGTAACTAATCGATTTCTCTTGAGTTTGAGCGATAGGGAGCAAAAGTGGGCTAGAGAGGACAACTTAAAAAAAAAAAATCAGATATTTTAAAGTTCAAGTTTTAATACAAATCTTTGCAGATTACAACATTGATTAACACCGAGAGTAACACCGAGTTTAATTTCACAAGCATTTCCTTAATTAAAGTTTATTGGTGAAAAAGTAAGTTCATGATCTGTTTTCCAATTACTTATATAGTTTAACTTTAATTCATAATTTCAAAGGAAATGAATAAGTATGTTATAAATGAACACAAATGAAATTTTGTTGACATTTTCGTTTGATATTGTTTCCTACTCATACCGGTTATACCCAAAGAGCTAAATGGCTCAATGGGGCTTTTTTAATGTGAAGCCTTAGGTTTGTACATATGATGCTGAATTGAATATTGGCAAAATTCTAAATAAGTTAGCTAGGCTAACCTATTTAAGATTTATCAGAACCTACAAGGCTTGGCTAAGCCTACGGTTTATTATTTACGTAAGAGAAGTGTAGTTGAATAGCTCACTAAAAATAGAGCACCAACTTCACTGAATTTCTTTGATCTCTGTACTTGATTGTGGATAATAGGCCCACTAGGGTGCGTCTTACTTTTGAAGATGTTATTTTTTCATGAGGCACCCTCTCATTTTGTTCCTTTGGATGAAAAAAAAATTCACATATCATAAAAATAAAAATTGAATAAAATTCAGAGGTTGCTACCATTGCTGCAAAATTTGAAATATATTTTTTTTCATCGATTATTATAATATTTATTTATGTTATATTTTTGTCATTAATTTTAATTAGTAATAAATTAGATTGTTACTGACTTTGAAATTATTTCATATTTTATTAAATCATGTTAATTAACTGTAGCTACAATCAACTCTTAACCACTTAACTAACTGCTGGTTAGCAGCTCAAAGAAACACAAGTTGTCAGTTAAGAACTTAAAAAGAAAATTAAGAGTTATATTTCAATAATCAAAAACAAAACTATTGGAATCCGGCATTAGATATTTGCTTGACCTTGCTCTTGCTGATGATACTTTACGCAAGATTTCACTTCCAGACGAGAAATTATTTCTAACTGAAAGAAAACTAGCTTAGGAGGACAAGACGAAATTGGTAACATATAAATCTCTATTTAAAAGAGCAACAGAACTTGAGTGAAAAGAAGAAATTTTGAAAGAAAGAAAATCATGAGGAATCTGAATCAACTGTTGAAAGTTTTTTTTTTTATTTTTTTAAGCCTCTGTTGTAATTGAATGTATTTTGACTGATTCTGAAGGACAAGAATTTGCAATAAAGTTCATCTAAATTTGGTCTTTTGTTGTTGAAAAGCATTTTCATTTACAAGAAGGAAACTGTTGCTTCAAGTAAGTTTATTTGATCTACGTGTCATTTCTGAAGGGACAAACTCCAAATTGGTCTCTTTCTTAAAGAAACCTAAAAGAACAACTCATCCAATGAAACACTGAACAGCAGATGTTGTAGAACTAAACCAAAGGGAAAAAAATAGAGGATTTCATTACTAACATTCAGATTTTTCACCATAATGGTTTTTCATCAAGTTTTTCCAAAGAGATATTACCAAATAGTTTGGATGACGAGTAGCAACCAGAAAAAGGCTTGTATATTTCACATTACTAGGAACAAGGGGGGGGGGGGAATTACAATATTGGTGAATGTAAAAGACTGAAATTGTAAACCAATGATATGAATGGCATAGTGTAACTTTTGCATGATTTTTGTTTGACATTATTACACAGAATAGAAAACATGAAATGCTTGTTATTTTTTTGTATGCATAGGAAATAAGTATTTGGGTTATATTTCTACCTTAACCAACTCAAATTCATGTTGATGTCAAATATTGCAATAGAAAATTGGGAATATATTTTTACTCTATTTTTTCACAATGAACGTAATTTTAATCGCTGGTAGCAACCTTTAAATTTTGTTCAAATTCTATGAAACTTTTGAGTGGGTGTTTCTTCATCAAAAGGAAGCAATTAAAGGGGTGCCCCATAAGAAATTCAAAATTTTTCAAAACGTGCATTATAAGATGCACCCTAAGGCCCACTTCATATTCATAAAATTGTTGTCCCAGATTCACATCAGCTCACCAATCTCCTGGTATTTGTGCTAAATATGGTATAAGTATAAGTATGGTATAAGTATGGTATAAGTATAGTTTGATAAGGTCTCCTTCAACAACTTTCTTTTCGCCTCTTAATTTTTAATAAAATTGTTCTAAAAATTCCTGATTCTTGGATTCAATCCATCTATTTGGCAAGCTATAGTTTGCATGATATTTAGAATTTTTCTTCAATGTTTACATAAAAAGAATAATGCCCAAACGAACAAAAGAAATTAAAATATATTTTGAATCATGTTCTTGAATTTTAGCTATTTATTCGACAATCAATTATTGGCATGGTTTGCCAAAACTAAGTGAAACATCCAATGTTGACGCATTTAAGAAACTTTACAAAATTTTAATAATTGCATAACCTTTTAAGTTGTACTTTGTTTGAAAATTTGAAAGAAATACTCGCTAAGAATAAAACTGCATAGTTATACTGATAACTAAAAGAGATAAAGAAAATATAAAGCTTACTTCTGTATTCGTTTTTCTATCACAGGTCGAGCTACTTCCAACCAATCACTGTTTGTTGGTATTGGTCCTATAATGGAAAAATCTTTAAATTACAAAGCTTTAAAATTGTTGTAAAAGATAACCAAAATATCCAAACTTTTATGGCAAACAAGTTTAAGTTCAAAAAATAGTCTGACATTTATAATAACTACATCTGCAAATTCAGAACAGAGTTTTTATCAGTCTTTTAAAATAACTCTTTTCTCACTGCAATTTTATAACTTTTCTTTGGAAAACTGCATTCTACATATTTGTTTTTCTTTGCAAAACAATATTTCAGAACAGAGATTGTCAATCACTGATCCGGGAGTGCTGGAAAAAACTCATACACTGGTCCTCAGAAATTTTTACCCGACTGCATTTAAAATCTGCTGCATTACAAAATAACATTTTTAATGATATATTTTACCTTGGTATACAATTAATTTTGTAATTTTTCTCAAAGGTTTATTTATTTAGTTATAATAACTAATGATTCTTTCCTTTCACATTGAAATATTATTGCAGATCAATTAAAATATTACAAATAAAATAACATTTATGTAACAGATCTTCAACTTTTTAAAAAAATCTCTTTTACAAGTTTCAAGTCAAAAGAAGTTGAGAAATGCTGCTTTCATAGGCTACTATGGCTATGTAAGCAAACTTGAATTTTTGTAAATTAAGCAAAAATATATTTTTTAATTAAAAAAAACATTATATATATATATATATATATATATATATATATATATATATATATATATATATATATATATATATATATATATTAATATATATATATATATATATATATATATATATATATATATATATATATATATATATATTAGGGTGGTCCTTATTTTTGAAGTTGTAGATATTTTACACGACGCTCCCTCAATTTGTTCCATTATACAAATAAATGATCCATGCAAAATTTTAAGTCAATCCATGAATATTAACACGTGCCCCTAGGGCCCTTTTTTTTTGAGTTTCGATGAAAAAATTGCGGATTTTCTCATTTTTATGTTAAAATATTCCTAGGTTTCATATTTAAAGTAATTTTGAACCTCAATAGATGTTGCTACTTCCAGACCAACCATTCTCTCACTTTCATTCTGTAAAATTTTATATATTACATAGGATACATGTACACCAATGGCCTTGGGACAGGCATACCGCTACTCTCGCTCCTTTCAAACCAAGAGGCAGAGGAACATTTCTTTCCACCAAGATGGACACAAGGGATTCTAAAAGCCATTAATGAATGGCCTAGCCATTAATGAATGATTTTTGAACACAACAAATTTCCTCCTCCAGGCTTTGGGGGTGTTGATTTAGAAAATTTTCTGTGTATGTAATAGGTGTGGCAAATAGGGTCACTAGATTTCCATGCTATAAATATAAGCAATGACAATTATATTTTAATTCGATGTTCATTAGTTATATACTTAAATGTTTATGCATTCTTATAATTTTTATTTTTGAAAAATCCTCGATTACCCTACCATAAAAATAAACTCTATTTTCCATATCTAAAATATAAATTAAAAAAATTCAAGATTACAATAATGTAAAAATCTATACTTTAAACTGTCTTCTATTTCAGTACATAGTCCTTTATTGTCATCAAATTCCTCTTGCAATTCACAAGATTTAGAAACCGAAATGGGTATCTATCCTAACCTGTTGAACCTTTTTTCTATATCTGGTCTACCACAGCACAAAAAAGCTTAACAACTGTTGATATCTGCCCGCATTTCATCAATGTTAGACAAATGCCATATTAGGGACAAAGATGCTGCTCATTTATTAACAGCCTATGTAAATGCAGTAAATTTAAATCCAAATAAGCTTATGATCAATCGTACATCCCTTAAGAAAGCAAGAGAAAATCTTCGAGAGGTAAAATCAGATTTCATGAATTTAAATTTAGATTTTTTAGTTATTCCCTGGGATACAAAGCTACATCAAATGTAACTGAAAAAAAAAAAAAAAAAACGCCGATAGGCTTACCATGATAGTTTAAGGTCCCTATGTTGAACTTTTTGAAACAGCTACTCAGAATTTCTGAGACATTTCTTCAGTTGTATATGATATCTTAGATGATTCAGTTAGCAATAAAACAGTTAGCAATAAAGCCCTTTATTGCTAACTGTTCAAGTTGTAGTGTTTTATACAGCGGCTTACAATACCGGCCGTATAAATTGTGCATATAATTTTATAGAGCAAAAGCTGAACGGTGATATATTGCATTTGTATTGCTATTATCATGCACTTGAAATCGTACTGCAGAGTGTCTTTAAAGAAGTTCTTGCCTTTCTTAGCTCTAGACTCGATATTCTATTATTTAAGCGCTTCAAAATTCAAAAAGTACACATACCACTTAAATTCTAAAAGAAGAATTTGATGACTTATTGTTCGTAGAAAGCGGAATTAAGAAATATTACAGAGAATTATCATAACGGCTAATAATATTTCTTGGTGAAGTCCTCCCTCCTACAGGGATATGTTTTCAGCAACCAGGAGCTTATCTGTGAGCCAGATGGGTGGCAAAAGGAATTTATTGTTTGAATATTTATGTATTTAGGAAACAATTTAAATTGGCCTTACATGAAAAGAATGCCCGTAAATGCTGTTTTACAGTTAAATGTTGGATGAAGATATAGTTTTTCGCAGCAACCTATTCTAGGCCTTTTAAATTAATATTAAGTCTAGTGTCTAAAAAACCTGCAGCGTACAAAATGATGACAAACATGCAGCAGAAGCAGTGATTGAAAAATTTATAAATCACTTATGGTACTTCGGGTATGAACTAGTAGCTTTGTCCGTATTGGATGAAGGAATTAACTTTGAAGATAGGAAAAGACTACTTCAAAAAAATGCTTGCTGAATAGGAAGACGTGTCTGATGATTGTATAAAAAATTTCAGATAACAGTAGATGATTTAGAATACTTTCTCAGTGAAGATCTTCCTCATTATAGAATCAATTCCAAGTCAATAAAACTGTTTGATAAGTTACAAACACCAAAATATGTTTTCCTATTTGATCCTGATTCATGGCAAAATGGAGGAAGCTATTTAAAGGGAAGAGATATCGTTAAAATGCTGAAAGTTGTGAATGATATAACTGAAAGAGGAGCACAATTAAGCGAAGAATTTCACAATCAATTTACCAAATATGAGTCACGAAAGCAATTTAGTATTTTACAGACAGTCCAAGACTATCGGAAAAAAATGCACACGACTGAGATACATTGAGAAAAGCGTACGATTATGGTTAAGTTTCTAAAGCACTATTTCATTCTTATTCAATGTAAAATCTTTAGATGATATGAAGTAATTAAAAAGATTAATTTTAGTGCTACCTCCCTGTAAAAATATTTTGCAAACATAGGAGAAACGATGTACGGGGTCTGAAGTAAAAACTCGAAGATTTGTGGGAAAATTATCAAAAGTGTTAAAGTTCAACGTCCTAGGGGCACGTGTTATTATTAACCGATCGAGTTCAAATTTTGCACTGATTACTTTTTATTATAGTGTCACAAAACTTGTTGAATTCCAAAAAAAATATTTTCCCATATAAATAAGGACCACCCTAATATATATATATATATATATATATATATATATATATATATATATATAAGCATTCAGTTTTCCTTTACATCAGTAACTTTAATTTTGAAAATTTCACACTCTTAAGGAAAACAAAAATTAGTTTTTTGTAAAAAATGGACATTATGAAGAAAACTAACACTACTATTTCACAAAACTTTTTCTGTGGTATTTATATTGAAAAACTTTTGCATTTTTGTGTTCTTTTTTCCCTGGCCACATATAAAACTATGTAACTGTGGATTAAAATTAAGTTCAAAAAAACTTTACAAAGCCATTTTTCATTTTTTTTAAACACTTGAACAAAAAATATATCTAAGCAAAAAACTTATTTATTCACCCAATAAAATTAAATATTTCAGACTCGACCTCTGCTTTACAGGCTTCTGTCTAGTAATGACCAAGAAATTAAGGGTTCTTGTATACAGAGCTGCAAAAAACTCCTGAGGGGGATTGGGAACATAGTAGTTTTTCAGTGGGTATCATCCCACAGTGGTTTGGCAAGAAATGAGATGCTGACTTCTTGGCCAAAAAATGAACTAATATTCTCCAGAGGTCTTGTGGAGCTTTGCCACTTCACTCTGCTTAGTTGGAGATAAAAAGAATTTACAGAAATGCATTCCAGGCTACTGAGAGTAAACCCTAGAGGAAACTCTGCAAGACATCCCACTGCGTCCCGTATTGTCCTCGAGCTGCTGCTCTTAGACTTTTAACAGGACACGATAGTTTAAATGCCTATTTGTACTGTTTTCACCTGATGGATTTTCCAACCTGTACTTTATGTAACTCTAAACAAGTCATCGACGCTGCTCGTCTGGACCATTGCTCCACACTAAATAATTTTAATTGTTTTGGAGAGCCTGTGGTTTAATTACCAAATGGTCAATTGACCCGGCATTTGAGAAATAAAAAATAAAAATAAAATAAATAAAATTAAATATGAACACAAAACTTTTAAACTTGAACCTGAATAAAATGTTAAAGGATGCTTTAACAAAGAGGGGTCATTTTTTAAACTTAGACCCCTAAGGTTTAAATATACATAATTTTATACAGATATACACAAACTGCTTTTGACAAACATACAAGAAATATTTCTTACATTCAAACAGTTTCCTCAATTAAAATATTAAGCATATTTTTAATTAAATTATTGATGTTTAAAAGTTAAAGTAACTTTTAAGCTGGTACTATGCTAATAACCCTCAAAAAATTACTTTAAGGCAAAAGCAAAAGTTACACAACACATGTTCTGTCAGTCCCTTGCAAATATTTTTAGAGTAATGAAAATTGAACTGGCTAGTGAATATATTGAACTAGATGCAATACATAAGTTCATTAACCAATACAATATGAACTGATTGAAATATTAATTAACACTGAAGTGAGATAGAAGCTAAAGATGTTATGTATGTATTTAGAATACTTTAAATAAGTGAAAGAAAAATAAAATTCAGCCAGCGATTAATTATTATTTTTTTGACATTTTATACTCTTAAAGGGCATGGAATTCCGTTTAAACCATTTCAGTGTAATGATTTTAAATAAATTTTATTTGCTTCGTTCTCAATAAGGTGGTCAGGCATGGAAGTGCCAATTTAAAAAAAAAAGAAGAAAAAAAAAAAAAAGCTTAACTTCATGTGGATTAGCAAATTATTGCAATAAGGACGAGCACTCTCTCAGTTAGAGGATATTATTAACCCCTTGAGGACCAGTGCTCGGAAAACGAAGCGCAGCTACGGGACCGAACGTTCTGAAATGGAACGCCGCCATCGGCCCGAGCATTTACAGCAGTTAAGCCTAACTGAACAAAAATATTCATATAAAATCAGCATCTCAAAATAATGGCTTGAAATTTTAATTTTGTTTAAACAATGTACTACTGATTACTAATTACTAATATAAAGACTATTACATTATTAGAAGGAACGAAATAAGTAGAATACTAAAACTTTAACCATGTGCACAAAATTAAATGATATGTGCACAAAAACAAAGTTAGAGTTTGACATCGTGAGTGTGGAATCAAAGAAAAAGAAATGTAGCAAAAAAATATGTTCCTTATGTAATTTTGATTAAAACAACTTAGGTCAACGAATTTAAACTAGTTATATTTCCCACGCGACAAGTTTCAAAACTGCTTCATAATTCACTCGAAAACATTCCCTTTCACTCACTTCGCTAATCATTTTTATTGCAGTTTCCCATTCCCAAATGAAAAAGAATAAATACAGAAGAACAATATCAGAAAGGATTCAAAAATAATCATAAACTTCAGGCCTCTTGAACTCATTCCTGTACTCTCATTGAACGGGGAATCCCAAAAGTCTGGAACACATACGCAAAAATATTTTAACCTTCCTTCCCTCCCCCATAATTTATTCAGCTAGATGTATATCTCTTTCAATTACTCGTAAAAAAAAGAGAAGCAAAGATATAAGCAAGAGCAATTGAGACCTCATAAATCATATGCGCAGAGCAGTGATTCACTGTTGTTTACATAAAAAAAAAATCTATCCCATTGAGAGGCCCAAATAAGAAACTAAAGCGTGTACATGAAGGTCAAATACCATGTGACTCGAATATGATCAAAGTTATAGCCATTTAGCGCCATCTAGTATCATTTAAATATTCAATTCAATCGTTCCATTTCGAGAAAGCATATACGTGACGCTGGGACTACAGCGTCGATCAGAGTGCGTAGCGGATAAGTGACGCTGGGCTGATAGGAGAGGAATCGTTGCGTAGCGTCCGTGTGACGCTGGGTGCGAACGGGTTAAAAGCATTAAAAATACTTTTGCATGCAAATAATAAAAGGAATTAATGAGACAAATTAAAAACCACCAATGATTTGATAATAAAACTAAAGAAAAAATAAAGAAATTCTTAAAATAATAAATAAAATGAGCAGATTGAAGGAAGCAAATGCAAAATTAAATATTGACTCCCAGAAGAATAGAAATACTAGCAGGATGCAAAAAGATTGGAATCTCAAACATTGTGCTATTTTCGGTAACTCAAGTGTTCAATGTTAACAAGTTTTCAAAACAAATTAATTTTTCACTTCTATGCACTTTAAAAGTCACAAAGAAGACTTCAAATTCTTTTGAACTACAAGAAATCTGTTTAAAAGTCAATCCTAACCCTCTACCTTTTTGTCAAGCTTTCTCAATGAATTTAGGTCCATTTCAAAAGGACCAGAAAGCCTTTAACAAACCAGATTTCCGCGAAAATGTGGAAAACTTCCATGCCTGTAAAATAAGCACCAAATATGTGAAATATCCGATTCTCATAGTGGATTCAAGGAGATCACAGGCATCAAAGCAAAGGCGTTAAAGCATAAAAAGAATTTAAGTAAAATTATATTGTAATAGCATTTTAAAGCTCTACCATACATACATTATTAATAACTATTGATCTAGTTGAAGTAAAAATAAAATTAAACCAGCAATTCGATTAACTTTTTGACTCTCAAAAAGAACACAGAATTGTCCTTGAAAACTTTTAATTTATGATTTTAATAAAAAGAAAAAAAATCATTTATTTGCCTTCTAAAAAAGTATGTCGTTGCCTCAGAGCAACAGTAGGATATTTCAGTATTATTAACACTAGAACGACTGACATTTTCTGTATACCTAGAAAGACTGAAGGGGCCAGTGAGGCCCCTACCCATTTTTGGGGTGAATTATTTTAAAAATTCTTCCAGAGTGTGTCCACACGCCCAATGCACCTTCTTTCATGACTAAATAAAAACTTAGTATGCAATTATTTATAGTGTTTCTTTCTATACTGGCCAAAAGCTTGGATCAGTTTTTCTTTTCAACCATTACTACCATTAGGCTGGTAAGCAGTCAGTACTGTTTATAGCATTTGGATATCCAACTGGCTGTATAAAGCGAAAGTTACAGGTTAAACTAGAGAGAATGGCCTTTTTTTATGCTAGAACAATTAGGAGAAAGGGAAATTTTTTTTTTTTAATTGTAAAAAAGCTTAGGGGCCAATGTGGCTTCTCCCGTCTTTCTAGGTATAAGGATCAATATTTACAGTACGATGAGGCGCATGATAGAATGATTAAACAAGCATTCAAATAGTGTCATAATGAAAAGTCAGGAAGTTACATTACATTCCGTTAGATATTATCCGAGTTATTAAACAACAAACTATGCGAGGGGCCACACAGGCCCCTCTGTCTTTCTAGTGTTAATGGGATTAGATGTCTTAATGTAGCTCTGAGGCGACAATATTAAGTATCAAAAATTAGAAAAATTAAGATAGCATTTTTCAAAACTAAGGATTAATTTTCAAAGATGAAAATACTGGAAATCCGGTAAAATAGCTGAACAAGATTACCCCTGTTAACAGTTAAAATCAAATTTCAATACTGAAGTCACTGATCATCTTATGGTAGTTTAAATTAAGCACTCTAAACTAAGCACCCAAATACACAAAATGCACAGCAAGTTGTAAGTTTAGATTTTTTTTTCTTTTAATTGTGCCATTTTGCACAAAATATTTTTGAACTAGTGCTAGTTTAAACATGGTTGGTTGGAAAAGCTAAATATTGGCAATTTACAATCACAGGGTTCACACCTTTAAGGGAGAAAAAAATTCAAGCACTTTTCAAGTACTTTTCAAGGCAAAAAAAATTTTTTTCAAGGCAATATCATAAATTTGTACTAAAAATATTGTATGAAGATTTCATTTAATGCAAACATATAAATAATAGGTAATAATATAAAAAAGTAAAGAAAAACAAAATTGCCTTTTCTACAACAACAGACTCTGATAAAAAAAAATCCACTGTGTTGAAAGTTTTTCTGCAAATGTCTGAAAAACTTGGTCATAAAGAGGAGCAGGTCCTACGAGGTTTAGTTTTGAAATCTTCACATTCAAAGAAGTATATTTTATAGAATATGCACGTTAATATTTATAAAAAAAAATTAAAAAAAAAACCTTTCCTGAGTGATTTTAATTTTTATCAGAAGGAACCACAATGCCTAAATTCAATGGAATTGCTAGAGGAGGTTTTGATTGATAGTGGTTCATACACATATAAGGGCAGTTAGGATCAAAAACGCAACCCAGAAGGTAATTTCCGGTTGCACTATGTTTAATAGTATTAGACTTTTGATAATTATTTATAGGTATCAAAGTATAAATCAATCAATCGATTTCATACAAAATCACCTGTAAGTTTCACCGAGCTAATCGGGGGGGGGGGGGGGGGATCGGGGGGGGGGATAATTTTTAAAACTAAGACCCCTATTACTTAAATATACATGTGTACAGCAACTACATATAAAATTCATTTCTTATGTTAAAATAATTTATGAAGTTAAAATATTGCACAGATACGTGCCTGTTGATAACCAGCAACAAGCAAAGGGCCTAACTAGGTTGGTCCTAGTCAATTTATTTGACCCCAATGAATATCAATGACCTTCCTTAAGCTATCTACCCCTTATCTGATTACAGCCTCTTCTGGTAAGCTGTTCCAAATGCCCCACAACCCAACAAAAGTAGTAATTTTGAATATTTGAGGTAAAGGGGGAAAATTGGAAGTAGGGAGGTGAAAGCATAACAAACTCTACTGGATTTCCAGTGAATAACCAAAACACAATCACCCGTGTTATATACCTTAATTATTTTAGCAGACATAAAAAAATGATGTACTTATAAATTCAACTTTACAAAATTGTATAACTCAACTTTATCATTAAAATACAAACTTTAAGTCAAAATGTTAAGTGCTCTATCGCTTAAATTAAAATTTTTTTCAAAAAATCTGTAATAACCAAGAATTAGCTAATGATAAAATTAAAATCAAAATTGCAAAATTAAGCAAGTATATATGTAATTAAACAAAACAAAAATAATTAACTTTTTAGTTATTGAAAATAATATAAACAAGCTAATCTTATGTAGCATGTGTCAAAATAATTTCTAGTTGCTAAAAAATATAAAAATATTTACAAGATGCAAAAGGGTTGAAACCTCAAACAAGAGAAGCAAATTGTCACGAATTAAGTTCAATGCTGGCATGTTTCCCATAAAATAAATTCATTAATTTTTTACTAAAATTAAACATAAAATACATCATAAAATTAAACATAATCTAAGGCAGCATGTATGAAAATAACATCTGATTAGCCAAAATATTTAAATATTTGGAAGATGCAAAAAGATTCAAATTTCAAACACGAGAAGCAATTTTCCGCGAAGTCTGAGTAAGTTCAACGTTGGCATGTTTTCCATAAAATAAATTTATTAATATTTTACTAAAATTAAACATAAAATATGCTAATCTGAGGTAGTATATGCGAAAATAACAATCGATTAGCCAAAATAGTTAAATATTTGCAGGATGTAAAAAGATTGAAATTTCAAAAAAACAGAGAAATTTTTCGCGAAATTCGGGAAAGTTCAATGTTGTTATGGTTTACAAAATAATTCCTTTTTTAGACATGGAAATTAAACAAAAAATAAACTAATCTGCGGTACTATACGTCAAAATAGCTTCCGATTGTAAAAAACTTCAAAATATTTACAAGATGGGAAAGGATTGAAATCTCTAACAGGGAAGCGATTTTTCGCGATGTTGCAAATCGAACGCATGTTCAGAAAATAGCATTAGTAAAATACTTTATTAAAAGTTTTAAGCACAATCCGATGATTTTTGAAAGAATTTAAGCACCAAGAAACTTTTTTAAGGTTTTAAAACTTTTTCAAGGTTTTCAAGCACTTTTCAAGGTTTTTCAAGGACGTACGAACCCTGAATCATTATAAAGGGGAGAAATGATTAAAATCAAATAGTTTTTCTTTAAAGCTATTTATTTCTCTGCCTGGTACTTTATGCTGTTCTCAAACTCTCTAATATTAGTTTTAAAGCACAACAAGCAATTAAAATGCTCTTTAAAAGCCTAAAAATGTCAACGAGGGACTTACATCAGGCATCTTATTTTTTTTCTTGTTGCACAGAGTTATGTAACTAGAAGTACAGGAAAAGATAAGCTGGTACTGGCAGTCCTTTATTATGAAAAAATTACTTATGCTTGTGAAAATATGTTTTTTCCCTCCCCAAAAACGCCCTGTGGGTTAGGCGACAAAAATTTGAAAATGCTAGGGTAAGAAGCTGTTACATTGCCCTTTAAAATGAAACAAAAACTATTGTTATTCCATGGCAAGAAAGATATATAAGCCTTTAAAGTAATTCAATAATAAATTTTAAATACCACTTAAAAGAGTAAGTTGACTACATAAATATCTAATAATACCATCAAATCAAATTTCATTAAAATATATTCACAAAATATAATTTTCCACAAAAAATAGCTTTCAATTTTTATTAACTATCTTTACAAAACAATTTTTCACCAAAAACACATGTTTTCTTCAAAGGCTTATATTTCCTACATGCCTTCGAAAAAGAAGAGTTTTTGTTTCATTTTGTAGGGCAACATAACAGCCTAATTCTTGCCCTAAACATTTTCACATTTATCAATTAACCCACAAACCATTTTTGGGGAGTGAAAAAACTCATTTTTCCTTTTTTCTAAAGTTCAAGCAATTTTTCATCAAGGACTACTAGTATCAACCCATTTTTTTCTGTGCTTCGGGTATGCATAACTAACTGCCATAGGAAAAAAAAATAGCTTCCTACTTTATATCCCTCATCAAATTCTTTAGACTTGAAATGACGAAAATCGCTCTTTTTTTAACCATGATTTCACCCCAGAAAATTTCTAATTAGGCTTAATTTAAATAGTTTCTTTTAATACAAATAAAAGTCTATTCTTTCAGCACTACAATAAACTTTCTAAGTAAAAGTAAACCTCCATTTTCATGTTTAAAATGCTTATTTGCTCTTTGAGATCAGAAATGAAATGTGATTTAAAAACATTTATATTATAAAAACACATAAAAAAGTGATGTTAAAACTAAAACTTTATTACCCAGATCAATTGGTCCATCCTTCAGGCCATCAAGTTCATACAATCTATTATCTATAGGGACATAAGCAACAAAATGATAAACATCTTCTTCTTTGTTAGGTTGCCGAGAATCAAACTCGAACATCTGTTGCCTGAAAGGAAATACATACAGCTTTAAGTGAACTTGATACATGCTCTTCTTCTCTTGATCTTTCATAATTAATAACAGAACTTTATTATATAAAGATATTTTAAAAGGGTCAAACCATTTCTGAAATAGGAACAGGATTTTTAATTCAAGGACTTGTAGAATTGGAAATTATACAATGATATCTATGAAAATCAGAGTTCATAGTAAACTAGCACAAAATATTCGATTAAGTTACATTACATATATTTATATTGTTACAAATCCTGTAAATAGTAATTATTGTAGCAACGTAACCTGTAAATAGTTTCCCGTAATGAATATACAACCCCTTTTCATATGGCTAAAGTATACGACCCCTATTTCCTTTTTGTTCATTGATAAAATTTGATAACGGTCTACTACTTTACAGAAGCGTGTGGAATGTTGTGGAAAATTCTTTTCGGTGTATATAAGCCGTTAGCGATGGATAAACGGGGAGTTTCGATTGAGGATTTCGAACTGAGAGTGTGTATTTACTCTGTTTATAGCGAGGCATTTCGCTGTGTTGTTTTCGTATTTGGAAGTAAATACGTGTGTAAACGTTGAGTTTACGGTGTTGTGTGATAATTGCTTTATTGCTGATGAATAATTTAGCAGTTGTTGACGATCTTTCCTGTACATAGTGTAAATAAATTTCCTGTGCTTTTATCAAGAACTGTGTCTTCATTTCAAGAAAGTGGAAGTCGCACCGAATCCGTTACAATTTGGCGCCCAACGTGGGGCTTCTTCTAGACTTTCTTGGAGTAAGTGTGACTTTGGACATTTTTTTCATAAAGACTTTTTTTGAATTTGGACTTTAATTTTATGGTGATTACTCGCACAATGGATGAACAATTAAAACAACTTCTTGATGCAATCAACTCTGTTAAAAATGAATTGGCGGCTAATCAAGACCAATTAAAAAGTGATTTGACTGCAAGTTTTACTGCAAATCAAGAACAATTAAAAAAATGATATGGCGGCTAATCAAGAACAAATAAAAAATGATATGGCGGCTAATCAAGAACAAATAAAAAATGATATGGCGGCTAATCAAGAACAATTAAAAAGTGATCTGACTGCAAGTATGTTGGCAAATCAAGACCAGTTAAAAAGCGATTTAACGGTGCTGAAAAAGGACTTAACGTCTAACCAAGAAGAAATTAAAAACGACCTTATTTCGGTAAAGACTGTGATGGAAAATAAATTTAATGACATAGAGCATCGAGTTGATGCTATTGAAGAAAAATTTGATACCGTTGAAAGCCGATTCAATGCTGTAGAAAATAAATTTGAAGAAGAAGATAGAAGATTTCATCTACTTAAAGAAGAGATCTTTAAGGACGAGGAAAGGAGATTGGCGACCGCGGAAAGCAGCTCTGTACAGTTTGGCGCTCCCACATCAGTTGCTCGACCGTCCATTAAACTTGCCACATTTGATGGGAAAACTTCGTGGCAGGTTTACAAAACTCAATTCATGATAGTGGCGGAAGCGAATGGATGGGACTCTGCTACCAAGGCCTGTCATCTTGCAGCATCCCTGAGAGGTGACGCAGCGGACATTCTCCAGACCCTTCCAGACAGCCAGCGCCTGGATTTCGCCGCCCTCACAGCTGCGTTGGAGCTTTGCTTCGGTGGGAAGTGCCAGAAAGATTTCAGCCGACTCCAGTTGAAGTCCCGTTTCCAGAAAACTGGGGAACCCTGCAAGAGCTTGCGGCGGACATCGAGAGACTGTCTCATCTTGCTTTTTACGACTGCCCTGCGGATGTTCGAGACAACCTGGCACTCAACTACTACATCGAAGGGGTTCGAGATCCGGAAATCCAGAAAGCTCTACGGATGGCGGATGTCAAAGACCTGAATTCTGCCGTTGTGTATGCGATGAGATACGAGGCCGCCCAAGAAGCAACCCGTGTGGATCGCCATCTAATCCGGACTCAGGAAGCTGATGAGTCTGATTCCAGGTCGTCCCACCTCGCTGAACTTGAGAGACAACTCGGTGACTTGGCAAGACATCTGAGCAGCATAACAGCTCAAAAGAAACATGAGCAGAAGTGCTGGAAATGCGGTAGTGAAGGACACCTGCGAAGGAGTTGTCCGGCTCGCCAAGCTACGCGAGGGAAGGAAATCACCACCACCAGAGCTCTGCAGATTTCCTCTTCTAGTAGTGGCAGTGATGGACTTTTCATTTACGCACATGTAAATGGGAACCCCTGCAGACTGATTGTTGACACTGGAGCCAATGTGACAATCATTAGGACAGATGTGGCTCGTGAATTTGGATTGAAACTGCTGTGGACATCGCCACGCGTAAGTCTCCAGCCTGTGACAGGTGACAAAATCGAGATTGACGGTAAAGTGGAACTGGAAATAGTGTTTGGGAATGCCACCTACCATCATACGGCATTCGTCGCTAATATCACGGACCCCTTCATTCTCGGATTGGACTTTTTGAAGAAATATGACTTCACTCTCGACTTCAAGACTAATGAGCTGCACTCGATGAGAGAAGACATTGCCGTTTTCCCTGCAGAAAGTGATGTAAAATCCGCTCATCAAATAATAGCCCAAACAGATTTATCGATTCCCTCAAGGTCAGAATCATTAATACCTGGCTCCATTGAAGAAACCAATAGTTTTCGATTTGGACTCATTGAATACCCTAACCTAAGCAATAGCCTAAAAGGAGTGCTGGTAGCATCTACGCTTGTGGACCTTTCTAAGGATGTAATTCCTGTGAGAGTCGCCAACGTGAGTGAAAGGCCAAGGAATATCCGAAAAGGTGAAGTGTTGGCAACCTGTACTCCAGTAAACTGCATCATTAGAAGAATCAATTCCCCCGAGACTGTGTCTTCTGAGTCCTTGACATCGAAGTTAATTGGGAGTGCGCCATTATCGAAAGATCAAAGAACTGCTGCGGAACAATTGGTGGACGACTTCAAGCATCTGTTTTCATCTACATCGGAGGATGTGGGCCGGACGAATTTAACGCAGCATAGGATCTACACTGGAGAACACCCCCCTATTAAACAGCATCCAAGACGACTACCATTCGCCAAGAAGGAAGAGGTTGAGACCCTCCTGAAAGAGATGAAGGAGAATGATGTCATTGAACCTTCATCCAGTCCTTGGGCTGCTCCCATTGTCTTAGTCCGAAAGAAAGATGGCTCCACCAGATTTTGTGTCGATTACCGACGACTAAATGAAATCACCAAGAAAGACAGTTACCCTCTTCCACGGATAGACGACACCTTGGACACTCTTTCCGGACACAAGTGGTTTTCGACCCAGGACTTGAAGAGCGGCTACTGGCAGGTTGAGATACACCCTGATGACCGAGAAAAGACAGCATTTACAACTGGACAAGGCTTATGGCAGTTTAAAGTGATGCCCTTCGGCCTCTGCAATGCACCAGCCACGTTCGAGCGTCTTATGGAGACAGTGTTAAGAGGACTTTCGTACGAATCCTGTCTGGTCTACTTAGACGATATCATCATCGTGGGACGCAGTTTCGAAGAACATCTGGCTAATCTTAGGAAGGTGCTGCAAAAGCTTAAGGAAGCCAATCTGAAGTTAAGCCCGTCCAAATGTAATTTGTTCCGCCGGGAAGTGAACTACCTTGGTCATATCATCTCTTCTGAAGGTGTACAAACCGATCCAGAGAAGGAGCGGTCAAGGGTTGGAGTCGTCCCGAAAACATCCATCAGCTGCGAAGTTTCCTGGGGCTCTGCACGTACTACAGGAAGTTTGTAAAGAGTTTTTCCAACATTGCACGACCTTTGCATAAGCTGACGGAGAGCAAGCAAAAGTTTGAATGGTCCAAAGAATGCGAAGATGCATTTCTACGACTGAAGGAGGCTTTAACATCAAAGCCTATCCTCAGCCTGAAAAACCCTTCATCCTGGACACTGATGCGAGCAACGAGGGCATTGGAGCTGTTTTATCCCAAGAAATTGACGGCAATGAACATGTCATTGCTTACTGGAGCAAATGCTTATCAAAGTCGGAGCGAAATTACTGCGTCACCAGAAAGGAGTTACTGGCCCATAGTGAAAGCTGTAGAACACTTCCATCATTACCTCTACGACCGAAAATTTCTGCTTCGGACAGATCATGCCTCATTAACTTGGCTTTTGAACTTCAAAAATCCGGAAGGCCAGATAGCCAGATGGATACAGCGGCTCCAGGAATATGACATGGAGATCAAGCATCGAAAAGGGTTATCTCACGGGAATGCTGACGCTTTATCAAGGAGACCCTGTCCTGAGAACTGCCACTATTGTTCCCGAATCGAGAAACAGTATGGAACGACTAGCCCTACCGCCTATCAGGTGACAGTGACTCCAATATCATCAGAACCTGATCCATGGAGTGACGACCAAGTTCGAAAAGATCAACTTGAAGACCCCGACATAAAACCAATTTCGGAGTTCATGGAGAGTGACAGTCGGCGACCTAGCTGGCAGGACGTTTCCATCTTTAGTCCTGCAACAAAAAGATACTGGGCTTTATGGAACTCGCTCCATTTACGGAACGGCGTGCTACACCGAAAATGGGAATCTGATGACGGCAAAACGTCTAGGTGGCAGTTACTACTTCCCCGATCAAGGATTTCAGATGTTCTGAAAGAAATACATAGTAGTGCGACTGGAGGACATTTTGGTGTGATGAAAACCCTCAATAAAGTTCGGGAGCGCTTCTTCTGGAGCAAGGCGAAGGATGACGTGGAGAAGTGGTGCCATTCTTGTGACGCCTGTTCTGCTCGTAAAGGACCGAAGAAAAGAAGCAGAGGGAAGCTACATCTGTACAACGTTGGAGCTCCTTTCGAACGAATTGGGATTGACATCCTGGGTCCTCTACCAAGAACTGCTGATGGGAACAAATACATTCTTGTTTCCATCGACTACTTCACCAAATGGCCGGAAGCATATCCCATTCCAGATCAAGAGGCTACCACCGTAGCAGAGACTCTAGTCCAACATTGGATCTCGAGATACGGAACACCTTTGCAGATTCATTCCGATCAAGGGAGGAATTTCATCTCTGCTGTGTTTAAGGGCCTATGTCAAATTTTCGGAATTGAGAAAACTAGGACAACACCACTACACCCACAATCGGACGGCATGGTGGAGAGATTTAACCGCACAATCCTGAATAATCTCTCGCTTATGGTATCCAGAAATCAACAGGATTGGGACAAGAAGCTACCTTTGTTCCTGATGGCCTACAGCAGTGCTGTCCACGAGACTACCGGATATGCCCCATCTCAGATGCTCTTCGGACGAGAGCTTCGGCTACCTTGTGATCTCGTCTTCGGTCGTCTCCGGATGCGCCTTCATCGCCTGAGGAGTACATCCAGGATCTCCAGGCCCGGTTGGAAGACGTTCATAACTTCGCACGAGAGCGAATCAACATCGCGGCGGAGAAGATGAAGACCCGATACGACACAAGGTCTACTGGACATGAATTCAACGAAGGCGACAAGGTTTGGTTATGGAATCCCATCCGACGGAAAGGTCTTTCACCCAAATTGCAGTCGCATTGGGATGGATCCTACAAAGTCCTTAACCGACTAAATGACGTCGTTGTGAGGATCCAAAAATCACCTAATGCAAAACCTAGGGTTGTACATTATGATCGGTTAGCCTCATACTATGGCCATAGTTCATGACTATTACGTAAACAACCATGGTTGATAACATAAAAGTTGTAGATAATTTTGCTTTTAATGTTTAGTAATATTTCTTGTTATTATTGTGTTTCCTATGCATTATTGGTTATTATTTAATGTGTGTATTTGTGAACATGTGATAGAAGTTTGGCACCCTTTCTGGGGATTGTACTGCCCGGGACGTGCAGTCCTTAGGAAGGGGGCAATGTTACAAATCCTGTAAATAGTAATTATTGTAGCAACGTAACCTGTAAATAGTTTCCCGTAATGAATATACAACCCCTTTTCATATGGCTAAAGTATACGACCCCTATTTCCTTTTTGTTCATTGATAAAATTTGATAACGGTCTACTACTTTACAGAAGCGTGTGGAATGTTGTGGAAAATTCTTTTCGGTGTATATAAGCTGTTAGCGATGGATAAACTGGGAGTTTCGATTGAGGATTTCGAACTGAGAGTGTGTATTTGCTCTGTTTATAGCGAGGCATTTCGCTGTGTTGTTTTCGTATTTGGAAGTAAATACGTGTGTAAACGTTGAGTTTACGGTGTTGTGATAATTGCTTTATTGCTGATGAATAATTTAGCAGTTGTTGACGATCTCTCCTGTACATAGTGTAAATAAATTTCCTGTGCTTTTATCAAGAACTGTGTCTTCATTTCAAGAAAGTGGAAGTCGCACCGAATCCGTTACAATATTTATGAATGTTTTAAGCATAAATACTCTACTGAACATGCTAATAAAAAGTGAAACATAAATGCATAGCTTTCTTTTTTTTTTCATTTATGCTCTCACATGAACAAAAAAGTGTTGAGCAAAATTTTTATGAGTATAGTCAAAAAAATTTTTTTTTTTCTTTATTATTCAGTACCACATTAAAAGGGTTTTACTACATAATTTTTGTTGTATCCGAGAAGAATATCACTAACTATGAAAGGTAATTGTCACTTACGACCAAAACAACCTATTATTTGAAACCTTTATTTAAGAGAAAGTAACTACATTCACTAATTTAAAATAAAGAATTTTACAAAAATAGACACTCGCCTAGGTTAAACCAATTATTTACAAAACTACAGAAAGTTAAACAATATATTAAGCCACAAATCAAAGGGAAGGTTTTAAAAGTTTCATCATAATTTTTTCATTTTGAGCTCCACTACAGAAACAAACGCACATTCATTTCACAGTAATTTGTTTACCATTAACTAGATATATCAATTCTAGGGGTTGAAATGAGCATCTTTATTACACAATGCTGATAAAATTTCAGGACACTAAATATAAGACATCAACAAACACTATCACTGCTAATTTGAGCATATGCTTTATTATGAACTGCACTTCTTCCTTTCCACTCGAAGAAAAAGCTACTGTAGGTGCTCCCCACCCCACTTAAAAGAAAGTCAGGACTGATTACTAAGTTTGCTTTATCAGAAAATATATGTATATCTTTTCTTTTTTCTTCTTTTCAAAAGATCAAAAGAAAAAAGCCCTTTATTAATATAAAAGTCACATAGAAATTCTTGGGCACAAATTAAAAGACTTAACAAACATTACTTCTGAATTCTAGCTTTGTGCTCACTCCCCCTCCCCCCATACAATTTAAATTTTACAAAACATTGTCATAGGAGTGGAATACATTTCTATATTTTTAGAAATAAAAATTCACTTTCAATCAGAAATTTGCTTCATCAGAAATTCCTCTCCCCTACTCGCTGGAGCATGAACAAATGTTTTTCACTCTAGTTTAACCTTTATCTTTCTTTTTTTCCACCAAAAAGTTGGGATTCCAAATGCTATAAACACTACCAACTCTTCACCTGTCAATATGCAGCCATCATTCTTCGAAGGAAAAACTATATTTTTTCATGTAGACATAAAATCATGAAACAGTTTTTATTTAGTTTAAGAGAAAAAGACATTGGACATGTAAGCTCACTCAGGAAGAAGTTTTAAAAGAATTCACTCAAAAAAACGTTAAGTACCACGCTGGTCTCTTCAGATGGCGATTTTATAATTTTAAGAAACTAACTTTTAGACATTTCCTGTTCAAAATAAAATTAAATAAAGCACCTTTCATTTGTTAAGCTCGATAATAAAGCATAACATTGCATAGTTTACAAATTCTATTTCTTTAAAAAAAAAAAGCTAGAAACTCATTAATTTACTTTCAACCCTATTTACTGAAAGTATTATCTAATATTATCACTTCTCAGCTTTTTGGAGAAACATGCAATAGACTAAAGACTGATCCTTTCTCAAGAAATAGTAACATAAAATGCAAATTTACATGCATGCACAGACATGATTATGTTATGACAAAACTAGCTATAATCAACTCCGAGATGGTCAGAGTCCAGATGAGAGAGTCCAAGTCATCCATAATATTTGTATGTACTTATGTACAGACATGACAAAAAATACTAGTTAAAATTCATAGTCCAAAGTGATTAAAACAAATTTAGGGTAAAATTTGAGTATGACATTTTATCCTGAATAAAACACCTCATACAAACTACAAACAAGAAAAAAGTATAAAGACTCTATGGTCTTCATAGTTTATATTTATACATACACATTACACAGGCTGAAATTTGATCTAGTTTGTCAAATTGAATCATGATTATAAATACGTGTTTCTTACAAGCCGTTTTATTTTAAGTCAAAATTTTACTGGCGGAGTTCTTGATAGAGAGTGAGACTACAAAGAATCAGACTTTTAAAAAGAAATCTCACTCAAAAAATAATTTGATGCTGGACTTACACGCTATTTTCTCACATCTGTTAAGTTGAATAATAATATTAAAAAAAGAACTTTCTCAATTTTTAAAAATCTCACTTTAATTTCAACAGAGAGTGAGATTTTCTCATCCACATTTTTTCCTCTAATGGGAGCTCTGGCTCTTAGAGAAGTAATATTTTAATAAACTCATTTTAATACACACCAATTTCACAACTACCCTTTTTCTTCTTGAAATCTAGTTCTTTACCTGCAAGTCTGATATAAAACGCATGTTTGATACAAAGCTTGTATAAAAAATTTTGTTTCACTAAAAAAAACATTTTTATGATAGGAATTTTTGTAAAATTCTGTAAAATATAACAAATTGCAAAAACATTTAAAAACAAGCAAGAAAACACAACAAGAAATGGAAACATTTTTATTCCTAAGGCAAAAAAGTATTACCTAGCAAAACTATTATGAACTTCTCTGATTATTTCTGAATTACTTAATGTAAGACCTTTCATCTGAAAGAAAGAAAAAATATTTGAAGCCCAAAAGGGTTCTTGATTTACATAGAAATATTTTACATTACAACAGAAATGAATTTTCACTATGGTGCATATGGCATATAATAATAAAATAAAATTCATTCAAAAATAACTACAATAGCATTTTGAGAGCAAGATTTATCCATAATTATTAAAGTCAAAATGAGTAGCTCACAAAAAGCTGAAACTTTATTCGCAGAATTCTGCTAATTAACAGAAAATGCTTTTATTTTTGAGTTTTAGGATAAAAAACATGTTTCAAACAGAACAATGTAGGGAAAAACGGGAAAGAGGGGGGGGGGGGGAGGGGTAATGCTAAATAAATGCAGCAAGAATATCAGGACTGGAACATTAAGCAGTCACAAAAGCTTAATAAGGTTTAAGTAAATAATGCTTTTATCATAGCAACTTACGGTGGCATCAAATGTTTGACAGAATTCTTTAAATGAAGACAGATTACTTCCCAATTTCATATCCTGATGCTTGCAATTTAAAAGTACACTTAAAATGGCTTGAGTTGCACAAGCATTGTTTATCACCTACAGAGAATTAAATTGATTTATAGACATATGTAATCTTGTGAGTAATAAACAAAATTAGTGAAATTATTAACATGAACTATTTGGTCAGGCAATAAAAAATTTAACACATTTCGAAAAATATTTGAAAATCACAATAGCGATAGCATAAAATGTTAATAGACATGGGTTACCTCACATGAATGCTTGTTTGATTGTTTTATATTTTGAAAATTGAACGCATCATACTACAGAGAAGCACCGTTTATACATTTTTGAAGAGACTGTATGCAAAACGAATACAAAAGAAAAACGTATAATAGGTATAGGTTAATGTGTATTAGACTTAGTAGGGACCAATTTTAAAAACGTATAATTGATAAAAACGTATAAAAGAGAAACGTGTAAACGGTGCTTCACTGTATGTGCATCACATGAACTAAGCACAGAATTTACCCGATTTAAAGAAAATTCTAGCTTAATATTTTTTCTAATAATGAGTAGCTGGACTTCCTTTTTTTAAACAATATTTAAAGCAAAAATACTAATAAAAAAAAACATGCATTTTTGGAACTAATTGAGAAAAGAAAACGACTTTGAAATTTTTGAATGATAATTTAAGTTTTATGATAATAATATACAACATTATTATATAGATTTATGATATTATAAATATTGTACATTTAATAACATTCCTTTGAGTTATAAATGGAACTGAAGTTATTAGTCTTGGTAGTGTTGTGAACTTTCTTTCAAAACTCTAGCAACTCTTATGAAAAGAAGTTTTTATATAAGAGAGTTATTAACAATTTTTTAAAGATATTTTTAAATGAACTTTTCAGAGAAAAATATTATCAAATACTCATTAATATCTATATTTATGCATTAGGAATATTGCAGTAAATACGAATTGATTTGATTACACCCCTTTAGCTTTAGAATACTTTTAGACAGTTAAAGACAGTCTCGGACACTTTGTCCAAAACCCAACCCTGTTTCCAGCAGATGAACTCTTAAGTGAAGTGCAATTATGATTCTTACTCCCAGGCATGGGCAGTGCCATAGAATATCACAATTGAATATCACAAAATATATAGTAGCACTGCATTTTCTTCATAGAGATTGTTTCTGGCAGAAGTTCCCTTTAAGAGAGCAAAACATTTTACACTGTTCTTTGGCAGGGAAAACAAAAATTCAGCTTTCTTTTTAACTGTTATTTTGTCTCCTACAACATACATGCTTTACTGTTCCCCTATGAGTGAAAATAGTCACTGGTTCAGTTCACCAAAAAAGTGGACAAATTATTCATCAGCTGTCATTTTTCTCATGAAAAACATTGAAATCAGAAGAAAATATTGACACCTTTTGTCTTCAATTGAAAAACACCCATTTCATCGCAAAGTTCATACAACCTTTTAAAAACTTTTGTTCTGAATATCCAACATATTCAGAGAAAAGTAATGATTTGTGTTGCATACCCATGTCTTCATAAATCTTGTTAAATAGTCTTGATTAGAGAAAACGAGATTTTACAAGATAAACTAAATGATATACTTCCGAAGCTTCATCAAGAGCTTTCTTCAAGTCAGATGGTATTTACTTGATTATGACATGGTGATGCAAAACACTGTGACGACTACTACTTCAATCTGGAGCGACATTTTAGATCCTTGATATGGATTATTTTATTTTTCTTGAAACTAGTGGAAAATAAATTTATGCAATGGCTGACTCGCGAAGGAACCCTTCTTATACTTCGGGGGAACCCAAGGGTTCCACGAACACACTTTGGGAAAGGCTGGTCTAGGTTATATAGCTGGGAAGGTTTACAGACCATTTTGAAAAAACAGTGGGATAAACGACAGAGCTGGTGGATTACTTAATGCTTAAAAGCAACTGTTAACGTAATTTTATGTTGTGATGAATTACTATAAATAAAAAATAAACTCGTATATGCTTTTTTAACGGGTGTATACAAATTTTAGTTAAAGAAAAATTATTTCACATCAGAGGAGGGTAGATTTTTATTTATTTAATGTACTTCCTTCAAATGCTTAGCACGGGCATCACTGTGCATGGGACATACACACACACCTGATGGCCCAGGTCCAAGCCTGAAGGGGGCCTGAGATTTTTAAAAAGGTTGATGAAACATATGTAGGACGTAAGGGGACGTAATAGGGAAAGGGGGGTAAAAGTCATTTGTGATGGGCCCCAAAATTTCAGTGCATGCCCCCGGTCGTCGTGCGGGAACTGTTAGTGAGTACATAAATACACTTAAAATGTACAGTACAATGCAAAATTGAAACAATATAACTTTCAAATTCAAACAAATAAACAACCTAACGTTCAATTTAATTATATAACAATAAAATTCTTTTATAACTATTTTAATTTCTGTGACCCAAATTTAAAAGGACTTAAATTTCAAATGAACCCAAGTTGAATAATACTTAGTAGCAACCCTAACAATGTCTTAAATGCTTGCAAGGCATTCAACTCATTCCATATTCAAATCCAGTGATACACTGAGAGAGGGAGAGAGAGAGAGAGAGAGATGTAATGAAAGACAAAACACCATTTTGGGATGGTTTTAATTCTACTTTAAAGACTTTTGGTATTCACGCAAATCGCAGCTCTTAGTCCATTTTTTTTCAACAGAAAAAAAAAAACTTTGAGCTGCTCAAATCCTCATAAATATCTTGTTTAACAATTTTAGAATTTGATAAAAAAATAATCTTGCATTATGTTCTTGAAAGCATAAATGTCCATGCATTTATTTTTCTAAATTTGAACTCTAAACAGCAAGACTTAAACTTTAATCAACACCAATGTTTTTCAAAACCAGACAAAAGAAATGAGAATACAAAACAAAATAAACCATTTAGCTACTTAATCTTTCAAAAACGAAAAGAAAAAACATTAAACAAAAATATAATAGTTAAGTGATTTTATTTTATGTTTTAACCAATATGTATATTGTTTCACTTCTTGTTACTCACTCCTATCTCCTTGTGACAAACAATTCCCAATTCCATGACCGATTCTCCCTCAAAGCGTGACATGAATTATGAACTGCACTTTTATTATCCAACTAATATAAATACCTGCTTTGCAAAAAAGATCTTATCTAGACGGCTGTCTTGTACGATTGTTCCAGCTGGCTCATCACCTTGAAACCACTTGAACAGAAAGATTAATCCATGAACAGGTCTAAAATGATAAAAAAATAGTTAGATTTCATGATGCATGCTAGTAAAATTGAACAAAGCGAGGTGTAAAAGAGTTTAAAACTAGTGGTTTGGGACACAATGAAAGTGCAAGTAAATTTCACTTGATGATGTTTTTTTAAATACAGGTGAGAAATTGAGCTTCAAATACTGTGTATTGTTTTCAGGAGAAAAGCTTGTTCTACAATGTACAAACAACGCCTGCCATGGAAATGGATCTGCAGTGGTTAGCATCTGTTATTAGTAAGAACTAATTTCTTATTCTTCAAAAAGATTAGTTTGCAAACTAAATATATGAAACATAAAAATCTTTTGCTCTGTAAAGAAACAAAAAATAAACCAACTTGTTACTAAATGGATAGAATAGTGGACTTCGTGATTTCTCTTTTAAACTTCCTTTTGAAAACTAGGTTAAATGGTCATTAGGTCATTAGGATAGCTAATATTATTAAAATTAGATTATGTTTGTATTGTGTCAGAAGAACAACAGGAATGGATGATCGAACCAAGCATCAATAAAATTTGTAATTTTTCAGGCACCATGTTTAGGCAATTTTCGATTTCTTATGACTTTAATTAGCAGTGACATTAATTGAAACATTGATTTTCAAGGGTGTTTCATTTGCTTCAAAATTTTTGATGCACTGCTTGCTGGCATCCAGTTAGAAATTGCTTGCAAAAAAGCAAACTTGTAGAAAACTCGACCTTGGCGCTAAAATTCCTGGTTCAAGCGGTTAGTTCCACACATTAATTAATGTGCTGCTGATTCAGGGGTGTGCAAGTTGTGAGGTCACAGCACAGGTGCCGGTGAACTTTTAACGGTTTTTTTTAGTGCATTTCCTTTTTTTTTTGGAGGGTATTTGTGATATTTGATAAATTGCTACATTACTCTTGAGGGGGATGGGCAGTGCTGTGCTGATAAATTAACGTTCTGCCTCATTCAGCAAGAAAGGGGTGAAGCCTCCAAAGTAAAATGCCGATGTACGATGTACAACAGACCGCCCCAGGCCGGTTGGCCGAGCCAGCCACGGCGGCTTATCTAGCCACAGCGGCGGCTAGTAGCAAGGAAAATGTTAAGAATTAGGTCAGTTCATTGATTTAAAAAATTTATACATACTTAATTCTTTCAAAACTTTCAGGATCCAGGCTGTACAGTTCTTCTACTTGTACACCTTGAACACCTATTTAGAAAAACACAAAAGTAAAACTTTGTTGCAGCACATTGATTTAAATTTCAGGTAATCAAAAAGGAGAGAAAAAAAAAGTGCTACAAGACTACACCTGCACTGTGGAATTTCGACTATTATGGAGGATGAATTCTAAGACATATGGCCCTTTTAATATTTCATGGGGTCCAACACAAACTGGTCTACTGCATCCAGCCAATACCAAAGTTTTGAACAATACACTTTGAATTAAATTTAGCCTTTTATGATTTGTAGGATTTTGATAAATTTTGTGTTTACGTCAGTGCTCAATCTTCGCTTTTTCTGAATCAGGGCAAAGGCTTTAAACTGCCGCTTTAATCTATCTTCTTTCAAGTTATACATCTAGTATCAAGGGGAAAAGAAAAGTAGAGTTAATATTTATTCCACTGGAAGTTGCTGCCTGGGACAAAGACCTCCGCTTTTTTCGACCTAGATCTGGTCAGGGCTGTCCGAAGAGGGGGGCGAGCAGGGCCAATGTATGTGGGCGTGGTTTTGTTGTTTTTTTGGTAAAGGATGGACTTAGTAGATATCCTTTTACCCCCCCCCCCTATCCCTGAAAATATTGAAATGAAGGGCTTGCTGAGAAATACACACGACTGTTTAAAGTAAGTTTTTGTTGCATTCAATTTTCTATTTGTTTTATTTTAGGCTTGAATATAATATTTTTTTTTTTTTTGGAATGGTGCCTCAAAATATTTTTAAATGGTGCGATTCTGTAATAAAGTCTTATTATAAATAATAGAAATGTGACAAGAGGGTCATTCCATGTCAGTTCAACCACACCCCAACACCCACCATCTTAGATTTCAATGAAACTTTGTATACTTCTATGTTTCATAGTCCTATGTAACCTCCTAAAGTATTTCTTCTCTATTTTAAATTGTTTTTATTTTATGACCCTTCAAAGTTTTGAGATTTTGCGTTAGTTGTCATTCACAGTTCTCTCAGAATTAACTGCAGCCGTTTGCAAAAAAAATTATTTCTCAACAACTAAAGATAAAAAGTTTTTGAAAATTTTCACATTATACATTAAGACTTCAAGCATTTTAGAAAAAAATGTATCAAAGATCTGAATTTATATTCAGCAATTGAAAAAAATTAACAAACTGAAAATTGTAAAATTTTTTCAATAAAAAAATGATTTTCAAAATTTTAATTTTTTGGAATGAGGGTCTAAATTAAAATAATTTATGTATTTTTTTAAATGATCAGTAACATGTGTGCTAACATATAAAATGAGAATCTTTAGGGGACTTTGAGGGATTCTGCCCCCTTGCCCCCCTTATTTTGATAAAAGAAAAAAAATCGATCACAATCTTACAAACTTAGCTAATTACTAATATCATAAAAAAAAATTTGAATAATGACATACATTGGTGTGTGAACCCAAATTTAAACATTAATACTCAAGATTTTTTTGAATTGAAAGTAGTTAATTAAATAAATTAATAATAAACAATAAAAACAGGTTATCGCGAAATTCGAAATTTTCCTACAACAATTTATGCATACTAAAAATTAATTGTTTAGTATGCATTAAGACAACATAGAAATTAAAAGAGAAATCATCTAATTCTAATTTATAACCAGACAATTAATACAAAGTATCACAAATCCTATAAATACCAGCTCATAGTTCTTAAATTCCTTCTACCTTATGTCTGTTTTCCTACTAAGAAGATTAGAAAATATGTATGTCATTCTAATTATTGTGTTGTGTGTAATCAGATCTAGGCCAAATACAAGTAAAAATTTGATATCTGTCCAGTAATGATTTCTCTTAACCAACTGGGCAAAGAACAGACTAAAAGACAAATTCGAAGCTAGACACTTCTAGTTCGCAGAGCTTTTAACTTGTTTCATTAATCTAATGCAATATCAAACTGAAACATGGATTTGTTTTCCGCTTATCAAACAGATTAGCCCAGAAAAGTTCAATTTCCCGTGCCCCCTCCAAAAGATTTTTCTGTATCCACCCCTGAATTGCGATATGTTGTTTAAAGCCACTTTTTATTTTATACAAATGATTTATAAACATTCTACTCTCAATATTCCTGTTTAAAATACAGTGAAACTTCAGTAACTGGACACACTGATAACCCCTGTAACTGGACATTTATTTTTCTTAGAGTTGGCCCAATGCCAAATTCAATGACTGAAAATCTATCTAGCTTGACACACATTTGCGAGAACCCCCTATCAGTCCACACCCAATTGCTATTCTAGTTCAATTTTTGCTACCAACATTCTTTCATATTAACTTTTTCTCAGAGTTTTAGGAAATCTCTTTTAGAGAATTCTATCTTTTATCCAGGGAAGTACGCAACCACTCTGTGCTGTTAGTGCAATTCTAAAAGGATAGGATAAAATATACCAAACTGTAGAGAAAGAAGGCACCATTCTACCTGTATTCTAAATAAGTGTGAGCAGGACTTTATCTTTAACAGACATGACTAACAAGAAGCTTTTATCTCTTTTCAACAATTAGGTATTTATGCTTCACAATATATTCAAATATATTATTGATTTTACTATATACTTTTCAAAGAAAGAAAACGAAAAGAATAGAAAATTCCTTTACTGGAATTAGTTTTCATAATGTGAATATTAAGCATCAGTAAGTAAGTTGTACACACAGAAACTCTTTAGGAATTAAAATTTTAGAACCCCAGTAAGTTGACGTCCACTTAAGTCGAAATTTTTTCATGTTTCCTTGGTTTGTTGAGTTATGGAGGTTCTGTTGTAGTTTGAATTGGCACATTTTATATTAATTTCTTTTCTCTATTCTATTTATTGCACTTAATTGCATTGCACTAGTGTACACTCCCAAAAGCAGTTGAGGAAAAGATGCAAGTTATGTTGGGGGGGGGGGAGGAATCCGGACAAATATTGTTTTTTTCCCTTGCAAATACTAATTTAGTTTCTTATTCTCATTAAAAAATATACAAAAATCCATTGAATATGAGAGCTGCAATTTATTTCCTCATTTGCTATGAAGGGAGGGGGGAAGGTAATTTGCTTTATTTAGAACATATTATTACTAAGCAATTAAGCTATCAACTTTTAAGGGGTGTTAACTATTTTCAAGAAATGAAAAGGATGAATTTGTTGCTGTACAGCAGTAACACTAAAATGAAAAACAGTTCCACTATACTTAAAATACACCGCCAGCTCAGTTATTCCATTTGAGGACTGCAGTTTCGTGCTTTTTAGCACTCATCAGCCCGGAATAGGAATCACATGAGCTGGAGGCGAAAAATCTCTTAAGGGAGCCAAGAGAGCCAAACAAACTGGTAGCTAATACAGAATTAGCAAGCCAGGAGAATTAGGGCGGTAACTTACTACAAGATACAGTTCCACTATAGCAATTTTTCTCAAACATAAGGGTTTAGGTGGGAGGGGGGGGGGGATCCTGAAAGTGCTAGAAACTGCATGATTATAAATTGGTGTTAAGAGTTAATTTTTGTTTTCCGTTGTCTTAACTAAAATGCAGTAATCTGTATGCAGATATTATTGTCTGTAACTTTTAAATTTCATGATATCTTATTTTCAGAATGTCTATATTTTAAACAATTTTTAACTATTTCAAATTTAAAAAAAAGCTTAAATATTAAATTTATTTGTCTGACTTCAATATTAAACACTTTATATATATTTTAAAAAAAAAATAATTGTTGGGAACTCTGTTTTCAAAGACATAGAAGAGCTTTTCTCTGATGCTTTCATTTCTTCTGAAGGGGGGGGGGGGGTGCAGAATCCCTAAAAGACCCATAACTTTTTTCATAGGGGAAGTTAGGACTCATACTCATGATCATTTTTCATTGTTAAACATGATTTTTAAAACTGACCCTGATGTTAAAAATTTGACAATGGCTTTTTTCACCAAAAAAAAAATCAAAATTTTTCTTTTTCCAATTTTTTAAAAATTCTTAGTATAAACCAAGATTATTATGATATTTTTAATAAAAATATTCAAAATCTTAGCATTTTTTATGAAAATTTCCAAAAAGGTAAGTTTATTAGTTGCTAAGAAACAATTTTTTCCCATTAAATAACAGTTCAGTTTGAATGTCTTAAAAATGACAAAAAATGCAAAATCAAAAAATTTGATAAGTCTATAATATCAAAATACATTGAGATTGAAAGAAAAAAAAACTAAGGGGTTGCTTTTTACCACAAAATAAGGAAGTATACCAAGTTTCATCAAAATCTGAGGTGGTACATGTTAAAATCCCATTTTTACGGTAGATTTGGGGTGGAACTACCCCATATTTTAAGTTATTTCAAATGAAAAAGAAGCTTAGATTTTTTTTACATTTGAGTCCAATGTTCAACACACTGTATATTTGAATTTTTGTCGTAATTGCTGACAATTCAGTTTTTAAGAATATGGAAGAGATTGTCTGTATGATGTTTCCTGCTTTTTTTTTTCAGAATGGAGGGGGGGGGGGGACAGAATCCCTCAAAGTCCCCTAATGTTTTTTATTGGATAAGTTAGAATACATATTCATGATCATTTTTTTTTTAAAATTATGATTTTTAAAGCTGACCCTCTTGTTGAAATTCAGAATTATGTCAGCACCTGTTTTTGACAAAAAAAATTTAAAATTTTCACTTTTCTAATTTTTTAAAAATTTCTTATGTAAACTAAAACTATTAAGATATTTTTTATCAACATGTTCAAAGTCTTTACATTTTATGCAAAAATTTTCAGAAAGATTATAGCATTACTTACCAAGAAACAATTTTTTTAATAAACAACATCTTCTCAGTTTGAGTGTCTCAAAAATGATAAAAAATGAAAAATCGCCGAATTTCAAAAGGCTATAAAATCAAAACGAATTGATATTGAAAGAAAAAAAAATTAGGGGGTTGCTTATAACCATAAAGGGATGAAGTATACCAAGTTTTATCAAATTCCGAGACGGTGGGTGTTAAAATCCCATTTTTGTGGTTGATTTGACGTGGAATGACCCAAGACTTAATTAAAAATCAGGCATATCACTCTGATATGCTAGTTCTATTCAAACACTTACACTGAACAAAACAAAATCTTAAATCATAATCCAAAATGACAGACATGTTAGACTCACGAGGTTCAGATGGGAGATATACCAAAAATGGATATGAATCTAATAGTGTAGTAGCTAAGAAATACGTACAGTATTTCATGTTGGTACTGAGGCCGCAACAGCTAGGAGGTTAAATGGAATTTTTCTGGTTTACTCGCATTCAAGAAGCAAACAGTCTGTCACAATACGGCCCGTTTAGGATCGTCACTAAACAAACAAACGACCGGCATTTTATTTGGATCATTCAAGTTAAAATTCATCCCTAAATGAAGCATAATTGTGCTCAGATGTTCCAGTAGTGCAGTCTCAAAGTCTATTTATATGTTAAAATATTTGAAGCCTATAATACCACCAAACATGCATAGCTAAACAAAGAGTAGATAGTACACGGAATTTCAGCTACGAGATAGTCGCGGCGAGCAATGAACTTGCTTTTTTTAATCAAACAGGAAAATGATTTACCAAATCCTTTAATGAGCTCGGTAAAAACTCCAGGATCACTTTCAATTAAACACCATTCGCCAGCAGGATTAGACGACATTTTTGAATTTTAAGCTATTTAATTGTACGCAGATCCGCGGATACAGTTAAATTACGAAAAAAATAATGGAGTCCACTTCGCGGTTGCAGTTGAAAAACTATTCCCGCGTCATCGGAAAAAAGATTGCAGGGCTTCGCAACGGAGTGTATGATTAAAAACGTCACTTCCGTCTTTCTGGTTCAGTGAGCATTATCGTGGCAGTACTTTCCCATGTTATTAGTGTTGCCAGGTGGGCGGTTTTCCCGCCCAATTGGGCTGGTTTTTAGAAATAACGGCGGGTAAACTTTGCCGTCGGCGGGCTGCGGTTTTTTGGGCGGGTTGAAATTTCGCGTGTTGATGACTTAGCTTTTTTGAGCAATCACGATTGCTTATTGTTCTCACTTGACAGTGCTTGATGTTCCGGTTCCTTTTTCAGCTTGGACCAGGGGCCTTTGCAGCACCACCGTCCACCGGCGGCGGCGCGGCTGGTCCTGAGCACTGTCCCCCGGAATCCACTTCTACTGGGTGGTGGCGTCCATGTCCTACACACGCATGCTCATACACACTCGCCTACCCGCGCAAGCCTTTACACACATACACTAGAGTCCCTATATGAAAACGTAGTTTTCAGAGTTGCGACAACAGCTACGCTCGGAAAACGCAACCGGTTACAGGGGGAAGATAGGGTTGCCGCCGAGCTGCAAGATTGGCTCCTTGTTCGCTTTCGAGTTTCGTTACAAAAAATAGTCACAAGCGGGAGCGGGAAGGGTGGCTGAAACGGGTTCTGAAGGATGTAAAAGCACGCGGATTCGAAATTGCATGCAGTCAATAAATGAAACGCTCGATTTTGATTCAAACATTAAAAAAGGGCAAAATGGCCTTGTGTTAGCAAAATTAAGAGCAGATTTTTTTTCTTAAACCTTATTCTCTTAATACGATCAATTTTAAATTAATCAAAAGATTACGAGACAACGAAAATTATATTATAATTTTAATTGATTCAAAATGAATGAAAGAATAAAAACTGATTAAGAAAATAAAAATAAATAAATAAGCAACAAATAACGAACATAAAAAATTGCTTGTTTTTGCTACATTAAATTAAGCTTTATAAAGATTTTTGAACATAGAAATATTTCTTGTATTGATATCAAAAGCATTGCTTATTTTTTTTCTATAAAAGGAAAAATATACACTTTTCTGATTTAAATGGAACAAAGTTTAGCATTAGCTTAAAAATTCCGAAAGGAAATATATGCCTAGGATGCCCACCTACGGGGGGGGGGGGGTGCTGTTAGGGGTGTGGCACCCATGTATATGCAAAGGAAAGTTTGAAAGAGTAATAAAAGAAATATGTAGAAGCTTAAAACAAGGTATCCTATCCAGGCCAGGATCTATACATTTTAGGCCTCCCTGCAACAAAATCTGTATAGCCCCTCCCCAGAGGCCATCAGTGTATATTTGTAATGGTAAATAAGTCTTAGTGCTAGGTTTTTTCAATTTTTTTCTTTAGTTTCAGTGGCCGTTGGACCCCTTAAGACGTGGGGCACCCCACACTGCGGGGATCCTATCTCGCCCCAACCCACTCCAAAAAAAAAAAAAAAAAGAGATTAAGAACCTCTGAATATTTTAATGGTTTAGTGGGCACACCTAGTTAATAGATTAATTTGTATAAAATTGAAAACTGAAATTATATTAATCAGACGTCATTTTCATTTGAAACTAGATGCAGATAGAAATATTCAGAAATAAATTGGGAAGTTAAGGGGGGGGGGGGGTGTATTTTGACATATTTTTTCAACATTCTTATATGCATAAGAAACAGATGTCTCCATTATTTTATATTTATTTCTTGAAAGTACACTATCTATTATTTAAAATTTTCAACAACATTTTTGTACCAAAACAATACTAGAATGAAAGGTAATTAGATAGTAAACATTTTTTTAATGAAACAAAATTAAAACAATTCAGAGCACCAAAAAAGGACTTGTACTTATTTTGAATTTTTATGACAAAGCAAAAATTAAAAATTGAAAACAATTTAGCATGAGGAAAACTCATTTATTTCATGCAAGTTTTCAGATCAATAGCATGATCTTATTGTTGTAATCTTGTTGTTGTTGTAAACAACATAGATCTCTGTTGTTCAATTTACTTTTTGGTGTTATTCTATCTATAAACTTTATTTAAAACACAAAATTTTCAGCATTTTCATTCGAAAAAGAAAACATTAGTTTAATTAAAAACTTCAGTCACTAATGGGCTAATCTTCAAAAAGTGCAACTTTGCTGTCACATGCCTTTTACAGTTAAATCAAAGGAATAATTTATTATTTTTTAATTTCAGCAAAAATATATCCATTTATATCTGCGGACAGTTTTTTTTTTTTTTGTAATAATTTTTATTTCTTTTTTTTTTTTGGTTCGCAGCATGTGAATTCTCACCTCCATGTGTTAGAATTTAATTGATTCAAAATAAATAAAGAGATAAAAAAAGGTAAGAAAATGAAAATAAATAAATGAACGACAGATAATGCAAATTAGAAATTGCTTGTTTTTGTTTCGGAAAGGCAAACGTTGTAAAGAGTTTTAAATCTAAAAATATTTCCTGTAACCATCTGAAAAGCAATATCACTAATTGAAATGGTTTGCTATTAAAAAAAATGCTAATTAAAATTGCATGTTTAAGTTTACGCTGTACAATTTTCTGATTTAAATGTGATTAAGTTAAACATTAAATTAAAAATTTGAAAGAAAAATATGCAAAGGAAAATTTGAAAGTTCAATACTAGAAATAGGTAGATGGTCAAAACTAGGTAACAGCTCCCCCCCCCCCCCCAAAAAAAAAGAAAGAAAGAATACCAAGAACCTCTAAATATTTTAGTGGTTCAGTAGGCACTCTTGGTTAAAATATTAATTTGAATAAAGTTGAAATTTATTACTTTAATTTGATGTAGATAGAAATATTCAGAAATAAATTGAGGAGTTGAGGGGGTGTAATTTGAAACATGACTTATTTTCAACTCATATGAATAAGAAACAAATGTATCTATTGTTATTTATTTATTTTTCTGCATCATATCATGCATCTATTACTTACATTTTGAACAATATTTTCAAATCAAAACAATATTATAAAGAAAAGAAAGTAGACAGTTTCTTAATGAAACAAAGAAAAAAATGATTCCCAGCACCAGTGGAGGACTTGTACTTATTTTCAATGTTTGTGGAAAAGCAATGTTTACATTTAATTTTGACAGAGATTTTAAATACAACTTAGCATGAAGAAAACTCATTCATTCCATACTAACAGTTCAGGTCATTACCACATAAAGATTACAACAAAAGTCTCTAATGTTCAATTTATTTTTCGATGTGTTTACATCTGTAAACTTTATTACAAACATAGAATTTCTAACATTTTTACACACACACACACAAAAAAAAAAAAAAAAAAAAAAAGACATTTTTCTCAATGAGGCAATTAAAATCAAATTCAGGGTACCAAAACAGAATTTGTAGTTTTTATAGATTTTGGGGCAAACTATTATTGTCAGTAACTGCTTAAGTAACAAAATAAGCAAAGATTAATCTTTGTGTTTTCTGAAATGCAACCTAACTTTAAAATATTCACTTGTTCAAAATATGGTTATTATTATCAAATTTTTAAAAATTCTTTACTCTAAAGTATCATTTCCTAAAAATAATAACTATGGACAAAACACAAGTTTAATCAAAAATTTCAGTCACTTATAAGCATAAAGAAAATAAATTTTGTTATAGGCTTTACTCCCATCTACTCAATTACGGAGTTTCGATTAGACAGGGCAAAATATACTGATGCTAGTAATTTATTTTCTTTTATACTATTTGTGAAGTGAATGTTTGAAAAAAAAAAAAAAAACCTTGATTGAAATAAATTGAATTTTTTGTTCAGATTTTTTCATATAGATTGCAATTCCATTCATTACCCTGTATCATGGATGGATGAATATGACCTATATTCCAACATGCTGAAAAATGCTTCCAGAATTTAGTCAGAAACAGAGAAGGTGCATTGACAGTCGGAAGTGGACTAAGATAACAGTTTCTACCTATCCTTTCCAAAACTGGAGTTATTTGCAGTTATTCAAATTCTGTCCTGTAGTTTAAGTGGGGAGAAAAATCTCTTCTTGAGAGGGGGGGGGGATTTCTGGATAACTACACAAAGAGAATAAGCATCAATGAACTGTTCATTTAATGCTGAAATAAACAAACCTAAATATATCTTTCATAATTTTATGTATACCTGAATTTTTTAGCCCTGTATTGAATACCGAAAAATTTATTAAAAATCTAAATTGAAAACAATATTTTTACATGACAAACAAGCATAAACCTTAATGCATTTGTTTTACGAAACAAATTCAAAACTCTAAATTTAGAGACTCAAAACAGAATTCCAGCTATTTCTCAATTTCTGTTGCAAAATTATTGTTTGTTTTACCTCTTTACATTTCAATATTATTATACAAATGAATGATAATAAATATGATAATAAGCGTGACATATCAGAAATACAGCACTGTTTGTATGAAGAAGATCAAAATTTCATTTAATTACACTATTTAGCATTTAAACACAGAATTTTTGTTGGTTTGCATGTCATTGCTGAAAGTCCAAAGACCATTTTAGCAACAAATTTCCTGAAGTCATCAGCATAATAAGAAGCATAACAAACATGAATGGCATATTATGTATGGAAGTTTATTATTTTTTTTAAACAACTTCATTAGTTTTGATAAAGCTATCATGCTAAGAAAACTTGGAAAATGATTTCTGGACATCCTTGTAAACTAAATATTGGAGATCATTCTATTATACAATTCTTTAAGCGAACAGTACAATACTATCATGAGTTTTCTAGAACATCTGCATCAGGGCTATAGTTCAGCTAGTAGTTGAGCTTTCTTCAAGTTGCAGAATATCTGGAAGAAACTTAAAAAACATTAAGGGCAAATAAATTTAAAAGCAGAAGCAAAACTCTTCAAATGTGCTAAATCATCAATACGGCTGAACACAAATTGGCAGGAATGTTTTTTTAAACTAGTTCATAAAATTATAATTGGAAAATAAATAAACACACTTTAATTGAAATAGAGCAGTATTTCAACTACTTTGCATTAAGTGTGTTGTAAAATTTAATTTCCAAATAACAGGATGTGTTTTAAAAACACTTGAAAAAGTAAAACACATATTAGAGGGGAATATTTTACATAATTCATCAGTCTCTTTTGACTAGCATCGATTGTTTTTCATTTAATTATGTATATAAAATTATGTACATATTTGTTACTGTGCATCATCTTTGCCTTTAAGAAGAGAAATTATCAGTTTATGATGACTAAAATAAGTAATGAACGTTCGTGATTCTAAATTTTTTAGGAAACGTGAGAAAACTTGCTTGTTTTTTCTGCACCTCACTTAGGAATATTCACAACAAAACTGTAGAGGGAGGTGGGTCACGTTGGACAAAGGGACATGTTGTACGGGTTCCAATTATTTGAATAATATTAATATTTTTTATTTTATTTTTTGATCAACAAATAGCTCCTATGGTCCTACAAATCCTATAATGAAATCACATGGTACAGTTATATTGAACAAATTTTATTCCAGAAAGTGTTATTTCAGCAGTCCTGAGTACTTTCCAGAAAACTATGAATTAATTTTTTTAATGGTTTTAGTCAAGATTGCGGGAAAAAAAATTGAACTCCTGTCTTAAACTTTTACGTGAATGCCACTACCTCATCAAAGCGCTTACTTGTGATTGTGATTGAAAAAATGTGAGTGCATACTAAAGAAATTAATTATAAACTGTTTTTGTTTGTTTTTAATGTATAAATTTAAGTGAAGTAAAAATATAGAGACATGCAATATACTGATGCTTGAATTTAAACTCTTTAAAATAAAGCCACATTTTTTAGTAACTTCATTTATCTATACCTGATATTTCAGCTGGCCACATGAATCAGTTTTGAAAGCCACCACTGTTTTAGAGCATTTGAATTCCCCTTTATTTCAATGTTCTATTTCCTGACAAAAGTATTGATTTTCTAAAGGCTTCAACAAATTAAGATAAGCTCTGATAAATTGAATATTTATTTATTTATATATTTATTTTTATGAGTGGTTGAAATGAACTCGGATGCAATTGAATTACTTTTTGAGTGGGTGAGGCAAAATAATGAACATGTAATAAATGAATATAAATAATGAAAGAAAAATTACTTTTAAAGTTGATGCATTATAATAATAATATAAGAAAATAAATAACTCTGATTTAAGGAAGCAGTTACTAAACACTTTATTTTGCATTGGTTGAAAACATCGGATGAATATCAAAATATCCAATATACAGTCGACTCCCGCTACAAAGCGATCCGACTTAAGTGAAATAGCTATAACCGATTTTTTCAACAGTAAAGAATTTTTGAGGTAGCGCGAATTCCTCGCCCGCAACATGAAAAATTTTCGGAAAGGAACCGCGGTGAGTAAGTTCTTTTCGTGAACGGACCTTCATCCCTTTAGAATCACTGAGAGCAGAAGTACCCACACTGTACTAGTCTTTTATCGCTTATATAAATAACTACTTCTCATTTTCCATTATTTTTTTTTCATTCTAAATGCAAAATTTAACGAAATATAACGACACCTAGGAGCGCTGCTTTATCTAAAGTTGGTGAAAATAGAAAGAAAAGAGAACGTTTCTGACAATTAAAGAAAAGGTAAAGCTTCTTGAAAAGCTGAAGCTGAACCAAAAAATGTTTCGAAGGGTAGCACAACAATTAGGTATGACGGTATGAGTGAATCTTCCATACGTACAATTAAAGATCAAGAAAAGGAAATCCATAAAAGTTCACCGAGTAATAGTATCCAAGCAAAATGCAAAAATTTTGAAAATGGAAGCTGTTTTTTATTGTAAATTAAAGAAACCAGGAAGAGGGGTAATGCATTGATGGAAACTTTATAAAAGAACCAATGAAGCAACTGTATTTAAAAATATATTAGAATAATTGCAGCATAAATCATCATTTTCACTTTTTTTAAGTTACAAATATCATTACTGAATCAACTGTACGGTACAACTATAGGGCATTTGTTCTCCTTACTACATGCCATACGTACAGTACTGGTTTATTTTATGTCTTTCTTTCCCATTGATCATTGTTTTTGTGCATCATAGCAGTATTTTATGTTGAATAAAACGGCTTTTTTTTAAATACAAATAAAAATTTAGTTCTTTATGTAAGAAACAGTAAGGTATGGTTAAGAAAAGGTTTTTAACTGTTTAAGGTTGTGTTTACACGTGTCTAAAATGATTGGTTATGTTTATAAAAGTTTTTACACATACTTTTTTCCACAACGCGAAATTTTGACTTACGCGAGGGGTCTTGGAATGCATCCCTCGCGTAAGTCGGGACTCGACTGTATATCAAAATATCGGATATTTTCGAACCCTGATCTTTACAGATAATCTCAAAACTCCACGATGAGTCTTTATTTTAAAATGCAATTATACACTAATTAAAATTTAACTCCACATTAATCGAGACAGGATTATTTAAAAATCATTTTCCCACCAAATATCGAAATTTTTACGAACTTGATGTGGGGTGAGAGCTTCATGTACTTTATTTTTCTGCTGATCTAGAAGAGTAGAATTCTTTTAAAGTTTGATTCCAAGAAACAGGTTGTGTCATAATGACACACGATAGACGTGAAACATTTTAACTATTCATCAAACACTTTTGAACAGATTGTGTTTCTTATTCATATTTTTACATAAAATTATATACATGTGTCCACTGATAATGATTATCTTCTTCCTTCTTAAGAAGAGAAATGATCTGTTTACGACAAATGTACATATTGATCTCCGTGCTGCCTGAACGCAGTACATGCAACCATACAAAATGAGAAAGGAAGCGAGAAGAGTGTAATGTCTCACTTTTCTCTAATACCTGAAGGCAAGCAAGCCACTGCTTTCCTTCTAACCGACATTGCTTATCCCCACCACTTTTCGTCACGCAAAAAGATTGGATCATAACTTCAAAGCCCTTGCATAAAAAGTTTCACTTAAAAATTCTTTGATTCAGCATTTTATCATAAAAGTATTGATATTTCAACATGCAAAACTTTAAATGTACCTAATTTCTGACAAACAAGAGCTGTGGCTGGGAGGACTTTTACAACCTCAAAAGCCCATGATAACGCTCCTGATCTCAAAGGTAATTCAACCCTTGTTAAAACTTAATTATGTATCAATCATGGCCATAATTATTTAAAAATCATTTTCTCAATAAAAATAGAAATTTTTACTAACCTGAAACGGGGTGATAGCATGCACTTTAGTCTTCAGGTGATAAAGAAAGAGTAGCATGTAAAGGAAATAACAAGGCAACCTAAAAATTAGTAACCCTAATTAGAGCATAATAAAAAGTACCAACACACTACTTGAAACGAACTTAGAACATCTCAGTTTTCTGTTTATGATGGAACACACAGAGAGTGACATGCTTGTTGAATAAAAAAGAGTAAATTACCAAAATAACCAAAACTGCCTACAATTCATTAAATTTTTAATAAAATAGTACATTTTAAATTGGCTCGCTCAACCTAAAAAATCGATAAAAACTGCCGTGTGTCAAGCAAGTGTTCTACTTCATATCCACCTCAAACGCTTTGGCAAATTCATGTGGTGACATTAATTTCATAATTGAATTGACATTTTTTTTTACAATTTTTAACTAATAAATATTTGGCAGAAAATGATAACAAATCGTTTTTCCTTAAATCTAAATGTTATTACAAGATACTGCCAGCAAGCATTGAAAGTTCTATAATTTATAAGCATTTTATTTCCTCTGCATCTCCTTTCAAAAAAACAAAAATTTGACACTGTAAATACTTACGTTGCATAAAGAGAAGATTCAACTTGGAGTTTTATAGCTTGAAGGAATATTAAAAACGATACATAAGTCAATTTTTGTCAATGATCGGTAAAAATAAAAGCCCTAACATTAAAACATAAGTTAAAATGGGTTTTAATATCAAGTCACATTTATTTTTAAAAAAAATTTCTGCAACATACAGCATTTATAATACAAATCACATGTTAAGACATCCTCACGTACATCACAAGTGTGTGTTTTGTTTACTTCCACTCGTCGCCAAGCACGAAATTGATCGCGCCAAACCGAATACAGAGATCTATCGTTAAAAAAATTTAATTTACACAATTTAAACTTTTGTCTTGTCTTAAAGTGTTGTTTTTCAATAACGTTGTGATTGGAATCATCGATTTAACAGGAAAACTAACTATAAAAGACCCAAATAAAGTGTCAGAAGGGAATTTTAGCACACCGGAACACATGTTCTTGATATAATTACGCATTAGGTAAAGAAATAGGAATGGACTCACTCAAGTAAAGCTACATACGTATAATTTGAACATTGTAGAACAGTAATATGAGCATTAAAATCTTGGACTCACCTTTAATTTTCCAGATTCTGGGTTTTTCCACAGCACTGTCATACGCTCCATGTTAATCCTACGGGAGAAGAAGAAACACTGCCTCAGGCGGTCTTCGACCAATAGGAAAATGATGCCGCGTTGTCGCAACTCTGAAAACTACGTTTTCATATAGGGACTCTAACATACACACGCCTACGTGCACACACGTAAGCCTACACACACACACAACGATACACACGTAACCACCCAGGAGGAGGGACATGCTTGGGGGGGGGAGCCATTTCTAGAAGCAATAACTCTAATCAGTAGGTTCTTGTCGCAACTCGTGATTGCGAAAAACATAATTTGAATTCAAAGTTTTAGAATTCAAATTAGAGTTAATTGGGGGAAGTGGGTCACAGATCGTTTTTTTTTTTTTTTTTCATTTTGGTTGGGGGATACGAAAAATCTACATTGCTTGTGTGAAGAGCAGCTACCGAGTCCCCGGTTGACCGCGATCAACCAGTAGCTCTATTCGAACATATACCTTTGAACATTTCCTTCATTTTTAATTTATCGGCGACATCTGGCAACACTGATTTCATTTTTGTTGTGAACATAGGTCGTGGGTTGAGGCCGTGGTAGCCTGATCGGTAGGGCATTGGACTCGGGGCCGGAGGGGCTCGGGTTCGATCCCCGCTGGTCGAAGACCCACCGTCGTCATTAAAGGGGACTGGGCGACGTTAAATATGCTCGTGGTCTCAATGTCCTCCAAGTGAAACGATACCTCTGGGGGTGCTAGTACCAGGTAGCTATTAGCTCTTGGACTAGTTCTAAATTCTCATTAACTGTTCGATCCGGTGATGGTGCTGCCATCTATCGGTATATAAAATAATTGGAGGCAAGGCACTTAGTATGCAGTCCTCGACATAAAAACAGTTGTAGTCAGTTGTGACTCTTGAACAGAATAGAATAGAATAGGTCGTGGGTTGGACAGTAATGATTACGGACCGGTCGTGATCGAAACGGGGGAATTAAATTGGGCGGGTTTTGGCAGTTTTGGGCGGGTTTTGTTAACTACCTGGGCGGGTTTCATCGGCGACATCTGGCAACACTGCATGTTATTCCTACGAGGACGCTGAGTGAGGTTAATATTTGCGAAATTGGGAAAGGTTTTACCGATTTCTCATCTTTGAAGAGCATTTATTTCAATTCAAGGTAAGTTGAAATATCAAATGCAATCAGTCTTATGTTCATTTTGAGTACAGATTTTATTTGAGAGTTATAAAGTTTTGTTTACGTTTCTGAGCCACTGGGCCACCATGCTGCACGTGGTATTCTTGTTGCACGTTTTCCTTCCATCAAAAACAATTTCCATATTTGATGAGGGAAAGTATTTTCGTATTTTATGATGTTTTTTTCCCACGGTTATATCTTAAATTTTTGTTGAAAATAATTGAATGAACCGTCGTGTTCCACGTTGTGTTGCTACTATTTTTCACGCTGAACGAATGGACCTTATTCACGGTTTGGCAACGGTCCCATCAGCTGTCCGTCTGCGGGTATTTTGACCAATTACGTAGTGTCAGTAGTGCTAAAAAAACTCGTTTTATTTAAGGATTACTGGACTTCATGCGCATATGAACATGTTAAGGGCTTACGAATGCATGGAAAATGCCGAGAAACAGGGATAATAAAAAGAGAATTCGAGTTTTCACCATGTTTCTGATAAGAAACCAAAGAGGCTTAAACCCATGAAAATATGATAATAAAGAGAGTATTTCGTATCAAATGAATCGTTCATCATTCTTTTACAACGTTTCTTAGTTAAAAACGTAAAAAACCTCCCATTTTTAAATAGAAAGAAGAGTTTATAAGCCACACAAAAGCGAGTGTTATTATGCGCTGTAGTGCCGGATTTTCGTCCGCTACAGTTCCCACAATGCACTGCAGTGAGGGGTTTTTACCCGCAGTGACGTCAGGTGAATACTGTCCATTCGTTACTCATTTTCCTCTCATTAAAAGTGATTTGCATTGATAATAAATAAATCATAGTCACAAAATGAACCGTACTTCCCAAATTTTTAAAAATTAATTTTTGTTTTTGATAGTAAGATTACTGTTTGTTCACATTCGTCGTATTTATATGTTGTGCGAGCAGAACCTGATTACCGCAGGGGCATGCGAGGCCCCTCCTCTTATATTACAGGGGGCCCAAAATCCCCTTAATTTGTCATGGTGATTTAAAAATAAATAATGATTTTACTCAGAATATAGAGTACAATTATGTCAATGACATTTTTGCAAATCATAAGACAAGGAAAGAATCTTATTTGTTGATAAAAAATCCCCTTAAAAATCTGATGTCTTTGCAAATCTCAAAACCACTCCAAGCTTAGTCTGTATTTACGATTAAAAGTTATATCATGGGTATAACTTTGATATTTACAATAAACTGGCAAAGTTTAACCACATCTTATATAATTATCGTATATTATATCTCTTCTAGAATAAGATTTAGCATGGTTGTTGAAGAGTCTCCTCCCTGAAATGCAAATTAGGAGATTCAACGTCATACGCTGTGAACTGGATAAAAGCGCGAGTTGCGCTGTGTGTGGTCGTCTTCAGTTCGTTCATAGACCAGGCAGTATTCGAGTGGACTGTTTCGAGGTATTTAATACAAACAGAAAACATTAACTGGCATTTCATCCCTCCCATTACTCCTCACTTTGGGGGATTATGAGAATCTAACATTAAGACTATGAAAAAGCATTTAATCAAAGCGTCTAATTCTGCTACTCCTAATTTTGAAGAACTTTCAACCTTATTGATTCAAATAGAAGCATGTTTAAATAGCAGGTCTTTAACCCCCTTGTTTGCCGACCCGATGGACTTACAGCCTCTTACACCAGGGCACTTTTTAATAGGTGCACCCCTTCTGTCTTTTCCTGAACAATATTCTGTTGAAACTAATTCGGCTTTTTTTTGTAGATGGAAATTAGTGCAATGTATTCGCAACAGGTTCCGGAACAGATGGTCTCAAGAGTTCCTAACAGAGATGCAAGTGGCGTAAGGCGACTTCAAACGTCAAAGTGGGTCAACTGGTGCTGCTGAGGGAAGACAACCGGCCGCCTCTGCATTGGTGCCTCGCCCGGATAACTAAAGTCTACCCTGGAGATGATGGTTTAGTGAGAGTTGTCGATGTGAAAACATCATCTGCTGTCAACAAACGATCAATTACGAAAATAGTGGCCTTGCCATATGAAGAATTTAGTTTTGGATTGTCATCCAACGCGGGGGAGCATGGAGCACAGTAAACTGGCAAAGTTTAACCACATCTTATATAATTATCGTATATTATATCTCTTCTACTATAAGATTTAGCATGGTTGTTGGAGAGTCTCCGCCCTGAAATGCAAATTAGGAGATTCAACGTCATACGCTGTGAACTGGATAAAAGCCCGAGTTGCGCTGTGTGTGGTCGTCTCCAGTTCGTTCATAGACCAGGCAGTATTCGAGTGGACTGTTTCGAGGTATTTCCGACAAGCCGCTGTGTGCGCATAATCCATAGGTCGCTGGAGCATAACCGGCCCTTCTACTTCAGTTCGGGAAAAGTCAACCTCAACAGTATTCTTCATACTACGGACTGGAACCACCGGAAAGTAACCCTTTCATTTACTCTTTATAACGTCCAAGGACTATGATTTTGTATGAACAACCTTAATTTAAAGCATTATATTCTCTCAATGATTCCATTATATTCTCTTCAGTTGTTTGCTAGCCAAGAAGCGGCATTTGTACATAATGTAAATAAAAGAAGAATTATTTTAAATAAGATGTTCTCTGTATCAGTTTAAACGTTAACTAAATTGAACGGACAAGCATCGTCCATCAGATGGTCCGTCAAGCCGGATGCCCTTCTTGGTTAGTAGCAAACTGATTTTTTGAAAATTCAAGTATTAAAACTGCCTTAATCTGTTAATATGGCCAAAAAACTGCAAGTAGCTCAAGCTAAGTTTAAGTTACATTTAAAAGAAGTGAGCAGATTCGAATCAATGCTAAATGACTTTATTGCTAAACCAAATACAGATATCTTTCTATGCGAAAATTTATTGTCGGAATTAGAAGACACGGAAGATATTTTAAACAACGTAATATTAGAAGTAATGCTAGTTGAATCCGAAGGAGAGACCGATGATTACGAGAATTTTAGTAAAGCTAAGAAATCAATTCATAGCATTAAAAGTCAAATTCAAAGAATACTTTCAGATCTTAAACCAACGGAAGAAAGTGCTAAACGAACAGTTAGTCAAACGGTAGAACCCAAACCTAATTTAAAACTGCCGAAATTCAATTTGCCCACATTTGACGGGGATATTCAAAACTGGATAAGTTTTAAGCAAGTTTTTACCTCAGCTATAGGTTCAAACAATGAATTAAACAATTGTCAAAAATTGCAATATTTAAATGCTGCTGTATCGGAAAACGCACATAGATTAATTAAAGGTTTTCCCGTTATTGAAGCCAATTACGCTCACGCATGGGAAACACTTTCAAACCGCTATGATAATAAGCGAGAACTCGCATATTCCTTATGCACAAAGATATTCAACATTAAGTCGGGTAAAATGTCTTCAAAATTTCTGCATGAAATGAACGACTGTTGCAATGAATCGGTGCGCAATTTGAACACGTTAGGCTTGAAACTGAACAAACTATCAGAAATTATACTAATACATTTCCTTCAGAAACGCCTAGACGAAAACATAAGAAGACAGTGGGAGTTAACTTTAGAAAGTGACGAGTTTCCTTCTTATCAGAAATTCATGCAATTCTTAGAATTAAATGCTAGAAGTTTACACCCATCAAAAGATTACGCGAAGGAAGAAAAATCTAAAGCTCAAACGCTTACTTATACTAACACAACATCTAATAAAGCTGCATTTGCAAAAGCCATTAATTGCACATTCTGCAATTCTAATCATACGATATTTAGATGTCCAAAGTTTTCGGGATTGAACATCCGGGATAGACTGGAATTCGTTAAAAAACGCAAACTGTGTTTTAATTGTTTAAGAGAAAATCATGATGTTTACAATTGTAAAGTAACAATGCATTGCAGGGTATGTTCAAGAAAGCATCATACTTTACTGCATTGTCAGTCGAATAAATCTGGTACTCAAGAAACGGAATTAAACTCTAAGAAGGAAAATTCCAATTCTGACCTATCACAAACTGTGCAACATGATTCTAATGCGGTATCTCTTTCGGGTACCAATAACTCTGAGAAAACACAATTAACCACAGCCATGATTAAAGTAAAAGATGTCATGGGTGGTTATCAGGACTATAGAGCTCTTATCGACTGTGGTCTCAAAATTCTCTAATATCGGAAGATTGTTTTCAGCAGTTGGATCTTAATTCAGCTACTTGTAATTGCATCATAAAGGGAATAGGAAATTCAATCACAAGTCAATCAAGTAAAATGGTAAAATTAGAATTCACACCCTATTTCAATTCAAATAAATTCTTTATGGATGCATTGGTTGTTAAAAACCTAACCATGGATTTACCAAACTGCAATATGACTTATGTAAATTAGCCTCATCTTAAAAGTTTAAAACTAGCAGTTCCACATTTCCAGACCAGTAGACGTAATAATCGGTGCTGATGTTTTTCTAGACCTGAAAGAAGGTGAACAAATAAAAAACAAACATAATGCTCCGGGTGCATTAGATTCTAAATTGGGTTGGTTGCTGATGGGAAAAGTTTCAGCATATTCTCCAAAATCTAAAAGTTACACATTTCATCATGATGTAAATCAAGAATTGGATTTAACCCTCCAAAAGTTCTGGGAGTTGGATTCAGTTCCAAACGAAGACAAGGACAATTTAAACAGCGAGGAAATTACATGCGAACAATTCTACGAAAACACAACTAAACGGGATATTAGTGGAAAATATACAGTAAAGTTACCTTTTAAAAGGGTGTCATGATGCGCGCGATTAATTTTGTCAAATTATACGAAAACCAAAAAGATAACGATTTTAGGCCGTGGAAGTGGAAGCATCGCTGCCGCGCATAACCTCAGACCAACGACTGCCTTGAATGCCCAAGAACAAAAATTTAAAAGAGACTTACCCGGGGGTGGTGTTTGTTGACGATAGAAAACACAAAATTAATTACCACACATTCATTATTCTACGTTACTTCCAAGCAGACATGAAGACAGGCACTAGGCATGGTGATCACCAGAACATTTCACACATAGTAAAAAACAAATGCGAGGAATCCAGACTTAAGAGTTCAAAAAGAAAAGGGGGAGCTGGGAGGGGTTGCAAAGTTCGTTAACGGTCAAAAAAAAACGTAGAGTTCACGCGGAGGGTGGTGAAGTATTTAATTGTAATGTACGGAGGACGGACAGTTCATTATGGTGGGGTGTAATTCAGGGATGACTTATTGTTGACGATTTCAGTTGAAGGCCAATGTACGTTGAGACAAAAAAAATGGCGCTGGCTGTAATCTCCATGGTGACAATGTTGAGCTCGTCACACGCTTAAAAAGGAATCAGGATACTTTCAAGGTAATTGCGGATCCATGCCGTCACCTCATGGTATGTAGATCATCGAAAAAGTAGTTACTTAAGGGGACGATTCAGGTGCACTCTGCGTGCCGCCATCGGACGCCATCATTCAGACAGGCGATGGATCACCTACGCTCTCATCATCGGCTGCGACGAAGTAACGGTCTTGATTATTATATTGTAAACATATATGAAAAAATAAAACGTTCACCTCATGTTGAGGTCTTAACAATTTCGCGGCGAGCAACGGCCGTCCCCAGACGCCGTGCACCGATGCATCATTATCGCCATCGTAGAACAAAAACCGGAGCCGCAGAAAATGCGACCGAGCGGACAGAGAGCAGCAAGTAGAGTGAAGTGGGGTGGAAAAATGAATCGGCAAATGAGCGATCAGATCCGGGTACGCGGTGATGCGCGGGAACCAATGAGTGCGTTTGGCGCCCAAACAACGAAGGGAAGGGGACGCTACGCCATTTTAATGGCTGACAAGAAGATGCAAAAAATTGGATCGACGCTTGAAAAATTGACAAAAAGCTAAACGAAGGGAAAAGTGAATAAGTCATATTATGATATCGTAAAGTGTGCGAAATTTAACGGGGGAATGCGGGGAAAACGTGGAATGCACAAGAAAATAAAAAAACAACTAAATGGGGGAAGAAAACGATTAAAATGACCGAAAACATGGGAAAAATGTAAATGGGTGAAAAATGTGATATGCATTATCACATACACTGGCAAAGCAAAAGAAAAAAAAGAGAAAAAAAAAGAAAATTTTAAGTCCAGCTCCAATTTACCAAAACTTTACACAACAAATTCATACATCATATATATTCAAATGCATAAAGAGTTGTAACATCCAAAAAAAAAAAAAAAAAAACATGGGATACAGTTTTATACTATCGTCAAGGTAGAAAATGGGTAAGTCAAAGAAAATGAACTGTTTGCATTTTCTTTTTGCATGTCATGATTGCACCCTGCTCACAAAACAATCTGCCACACACGACCAACCAAAAGGACAAAAAAGTACACACAGTTGTGATTACGTGAACAACACATAGCATACCAAGAGTTAAAAATATAAACATTCAAAAAAAGTTCACAACTACCCAACACATGTAGAAGGTATGAATACAAAAAATGCAATAACCCTGAAATATGACCATTCTCGATATGCATTAAATTATACAGAAACATATTAATGCACAAAAGACATTAGAATCATTATCTTGACTATCTACGTCAATTGTTACACATTAGGGTAACATGAGTAAAAAATTTCAAGTAGAAATTTTTTTTTTTTTTTTTTTTTAAACAGTTCATATTATTAAAGAGTTCAACAGCGTAGTGCACCAAATTACCAGGAGCACACTCAGTACTAAGTTTGTATTTGAAAAAAAAAAAATTTAATATTGAAGACACACTAAGATTGAGACGGACAAATTCATAAGCATGAAGAGTAAGACATAATAAGGAAAACCGGTTGTAGATATTAGGACATAATCGAGAGATTGACATTATCTTGTGGAGGAAAAATTGTTATGCACATGTTGACATACATATGTTGGTACCAACAGCAAAAAATATGACAGCGTCCTGTCATACGTAAAAATTAAAAAAAAACACATAAGAATACATTTCCAAAAATAGAAAAAATGAGATCGACTTGCCTTGTATTAACAATAAATTCTCATCACTGTGCCCCTCAATGAAAACAAACATAGGGGAGAAAAAAAATTTACTTTCATAAAAGACATAGAGAGAGTCACAAGCAAAATGATACGGATTCCGGAATTACAATCACGACCAGCACGACTGCCCGTACATAACAGCAAGTGGCACGCCCTATGACTAAATTACTTACGACTACGGAGAAAGTAACGGGTTTGTTGACTGGCATGCAGAGGTTGGTGGGACACATTGTTATCTGTGTTAACAGACATTAAATTGCTTTTGCGAGGTGGGGCTAAACGTAAACGATTGACATGAATTACAAAAGGTTGCGCAGAGTCATCGCCTAAGAGTTTAATTTTACAATTTACATCCCCTACTTTGCTTACAACAGTATAAGGACCATCAAATCTAGGTTTAAAAGTGTCAGCCGCCTTCATGTATACAATATCATTTTGTTTAAAATTTCGACTGTGAGAAGCAGGCAATTGCCTATTGTTTTGATTGATCTGTTTGAGTTGTAAAGAAGAGTACGCCTCCTCATAGATTAGGCGAAGATCCTGCAGAACATTTTGTATATAATGTGAGGTGTTAAGAAATCGAGGTTGCACGTCATTATCAAAAGTGTCAAAAAACAAGGATAGTTCCCTTCCCAAGTGCAACATGTTAGGAGTGAAACCAGTAGATGAATGAGTTGTCCCATTATATATAGACATGTGAACCATAACAGCAACTTCTAAAGACACATTCTGCTCGAGTAAAGACAGTAAACTAGACTTGATTTGACTATTAATTCTCTCAGAAATCGAATTGGACTGGGGATGAGTACGAGAAGAATGCTGAATTGTAACACCTAAGGCCTTGTTCAGAGAGTGAAATACATCACTGTCAAACTGACGGCCTAAATCTGACAGAAGATACGACATTCTACCATATAGAGAAATGTAATTCAACATGTGCTTAACAATTGTGTTGGCAGTAATATTTTTACAAGGATAAAGGACAACGTGACGAGAAAAATGATCAGTAACCGTCAAAATATATCCATATTGGCGAATTGGACCTACCAGGTCGATTGAACAGAACTCACCAGGTCTCCTCGGAATCCAAATATTTTGCAATGGGGCGGGTTTAATGGAATAGGGCTTCAGTCGAATACAAAAATCACATGATAAAACAAAATTCGACACATCCCGATACATTCCTAACCAAAAATATTTACTAACAACTACCTCATACGTTTTCTTTATTCCGGTGTGAGAAATGTGACAAATTTGCAAAACTTTAGCTTTCAATGTGTCGGGAACAACAATAGTAGGTAAACAAGTTTTGTTGCGAACATGCATTAATAGGTTTGTAGTTGGACAAATGAAAAAATCCTTAAGCTTGTGAGCGCAATTACCTTGAAAGTATCCTGATTCCTTTTTAAGCGTGTGACGAGCTCAACATTGTCACCATGGAGATTACAGCCAGCGCCATTTTTTTTGTCTCAACGTACATTGGCCTTCAACTGAAATCGTCAACAATAAGTCATCCCTGAATTACACCCCACCATAATGAACTGTCCGTCCTCCGTACATTACAATTAAATACTTCACCACCCTCCGCGTGAACTCTACGTTTTTTTTTGACCGTTAACGAACTTTGCAACCCCTCCCAGCTCCCCCTTTTCTTTTTGAACTCTTAAGTCTGGATTCCTCGCATTTGTTTTTTACTATGTGTGAAATGTTCTGGTGATCACCATGCCTAGTGCCTGTCTTCATGTCTGCTTGGAAGTAACGTAGAATAATGAATGTGTGGTAATTAATTTTGTGTTTTCTATCGTCAACAAACACCACCCCCGGGTAAGTCTCTTTTAAATTTTTGTTCTTGGGCATTCAAGGCAGTCGTTGGTCTGAGGTTATGCGCGGCAGCGATGCTTCCACTTCCACGGCCTAAAATCGTTATCTTTTTGGTTTTCGTATAATTTGACAAAATTAATCGCGCGCATCATGACAAAATGGTGCCGTGACCAGGATACGAACCTGGGTTATTGCGGATCCATGCCGTCACCTCATGGTATGTAGATCATCGAAAAGGTAGTTACTTAAGGGGACGATTCAGGTGCACTCTGCGTGCCGCCATCGGACGCCATCATTCAGACAGGCGATGGATCACCTACGCTCTCATCATCGGCTGCGACGAAGTAACGGTCTTGATTATTATATTGTAAACATATATGAAAAAATAAAACGTTCACCTCATGTTGAGGTCTTAACAATTTCGCGGCGAGCAACGGCCGTCCCCAGACGCCGTGCACCGATGCATCATTATCGCCATCGTAGAACAAAAACCGGAGCCGCAGAAAATGCGACCGAGCGGACAGAGAGCAGCAAGTAGAGTGAAGTGGGGTGGAAAAATGAATCGGCAAATGAGCGATCAGATCCGGGTACGCGGTGATGCGCGGGAACCAATGAGTGCGTTTGGCGCCCAAACAACGAAGGGAAGGGGACGCTACGCCATTTTAATGGCTGACAAGAAGATGCAAAAAATTGGATCGACGCTTGAAAAATTGACAAAAAGCTAAACGATGGGAAAAGTGAATAAGTCATATTATGATATCGTAAAGTGTGCGAAATTTAACGGGGGAATGCGGGGAAAACGTGGAATGCACAAGAAAATAAAAAAACAACTAAATGGGGGAAGAAAACGATTAAAATGACCGAAAACATGGGAAAAATGTAAATGGGTGAAAAATGTGATATGCATTATCACAAAGGGAAATCGACTTGGGCGAGTCCAGGACTAAAGCAGTTTCGAGGTTTCTATCTCAAGAAAAGAAATTCGAAAAAGACAAAATTCTTGCTGAACGATACAAAGGCTTTATGCAAGAATACATTGCTTTAAATCACATGGAGTTAGTACCCGAAAATGAAAAGCTAAATTCTAAATCTTTTTACATGCCTCATCATAGTGTTATTAGAGAGCAAAGCACAACTACTAAACTTAGAGTAGTATTCGATGCTTCTGCAAAATCATCAGAAAACATATCCCTAAACGATATTCTATACAAGGGTCCTAAACTTAAATTAGATTTAAGTTTTATTCTAATGAATTTCAGAACTCATTCAATCGCACTAACCGCGGATATTGAGAAAATGTTTAGAATGATAACAGTTTCTAAGGAAGATTGCGACTTCCAAAGAATTATTTGGCGAACCGATTCAACTAGTGAAATCAAAGATTACAGGCTTTTAACAGTCACATACGGCACTGCATGTCAGCATGTGCACCTTATTTAGCAGTAAAGACTATTCAGCAACTTGCTGCAGATGAGCAGTCTTTATTTCCTAAAGCTGCGGAAATCGTAAAAACAGATTTCTATATGGATGATCTACTTACAGGCGCGGATTCATCATCAGAAGCTCGAAATATCGTCCTTGAAGCGAATGAATTAATGAAAAAAGTTGGATTTACTTTGCGTAAGTGGTTATCAAATGACCCGAAAGTAATAGAATTCTTGCCCGAAGACCTAAAAGCGACTATTTATCCTAAAGAATTGGGAGAAGAACACTCTATTAAGGTACCGGGTATTGAGTGAGATCCTATCACAGATTACTTTAGACTACAAATCAAGCCACCAAGCGAAGTAAAGAATAAACGACAATTACTTTCCAATATCGCTCAAATTTATGATCCACTAGGATTTCTAGCACCAACAACCCTACTAGCAAAACCTTTAATTCAAGAACTGAGAGAGTAGTCCGAGAAAGTAGGCTGGGATGAAAATTTACCAGAACAGATTATGAGCAAATGGCAAAAATTCGCATCGGAACTTATGCATTTGAAAGAAATTAAAATTCCGCGAAGTTTGAAAGATAAATGTTCAATTTCAAAATCCGTTGAAATTCATGCATTTTGTGACGCTTCTCAAAAAACTTACTCGGCAATAATTTATTTACGCTTCCGTTTGGAAAACGGTGAAATTAAAGTCAGTTTTCTAGTAGCGAAAACTAGAGTTGCTCCTTTAAAGAAAATTACTTTACCAAGATTAGAACTTTGTTCTGCAGTGTTATTGAGTCGTTTGTATAAAAGCATTAAGAATAGACTTTTGATTGTAACAGATTTCGATTACTTTTATACAGACTCGCAAATCGTTTTAGACTGGATAAAATCGGAATCGCGTAGATGGAAAGTATTTGTCGCAAATCGAGTAATGGAAATTCAAAAACTAACCTCGGTTAAAAATTGGTTTCACGTAAGTAGTGAAGACAGCCCAGGGGATTGCGCCAGCAGAGAGATTCTGCCATCTAAGTTAAAACAACATAAACTTTGGTGGAAAGGTCCAGTTTGGCTTTCTGACCCAAATTTTAGCATTAATTCAAGCGCATTGTTTCCCCCCGTTAAAGAACCGGATCAAGAACAAGAAGAATCGGATAGCGTACTAGGTTGTTTGAAAGTAGAGTCAAGTCCATTCATTCAAAATTATTCAAGTTATGTTAAACTAATTAGAATTACGGCTTGGTGTTTGAGGTTCATTAAGAACTGTAAAACTATTGCAGAAAAGCGCAAGTTTGGGTTTTTAACATCTGAAGAAAAATTGGAAGCTATTTCTCGGGTGATTAAAATTGTACAAGATGAAGAATTCAATTTAGAAATACGTAAATTGAAAAATAACCAATCACTACCTTCAACACACAAACTTTTACCACTCAGTCCTTTTCTTGATGAAAATTTAATTCTAAGAGTTGGGGCAGACTGAAACATTCAAATTTGCGTGAAGGTCAAAAACATCAAATTTTGCTTCCAAGAAATTATTATTTTTCAAATCTTTTAATCGAGTACTTTCATCAAAGAGCTATGCATGCTGGTGTTCAAACAACTTTATTCTTGATTAGAGAAATGTTTTGGATTATATCAGGTCGGAATGCTGTTCGAAATATTATTCGAAAGTGTATCGTATGCTTAAAAGCTAATTCTTTAAACTCAAAGCAGCTAATGGGAAACTTACCCAAAGAAAGGGTAATTCCTGCTCGAGCGTTCTCAAAATGCGGATTAGATTTCGCTGGTCCAGTAATTACGAAACCTAATCTTAAGCGGTCAAAAGTAACTTTGAAAAGCTATATCGCATTATTCGTGTGCTTTACAACTAAAGCAATACATCTAGAAGTTGTATCGGATCTAAGCACGGGAGCCTTTTTGGCTTCTCTTCGCAGATTCATTGGAAGAAGAGGAAAGCCTTCTGATATTTTTAGTGACAACGCGACAAATTTCAAAGGCGCAAGAAATCATTTAAACGCTCAAGCTCTTATTTGTTCTTCAGAAGATGTTCAAAACTATGCCACAGAAGAAAACATAAACTGGCATTTCATCCCTCCCATTACTCCTCACTTTGGGGGATAATGGGATTCTAACATTAAGACTATGAAAAAGCATTTAATCAAAGCGTCTAATTCTGCTATTCTTAATTTCGAAGAACTTTCAACCTTATTGATTCAAATAGAAGCAAGTTTAAATAGCAGGCCTTTAACCCCCTTGTCTGCCGACCCGATGGACTTACAGCCTCTTACACCAGGGCACTTTTTAATAGGTGCACCCCTTCTGTCTTATCCTGAACAATATTCTGCTGAAACTAATTCTGCTTTTTTTTGTAGATGGAAATTAGTGCAATGTATTCGCAACAGGTTCTGGAACAGATGGTCTCAAGAGTTCCTAACAGAGATGCAAGTGGCGTAAGGCGACTTCAAACGTCAAAGTGGGTCAACTGGTGCTGCTGAGGGAAGACAACCGGCCGCCTCTGCATTGGTGCCTCGCCCGGATAACTAAAGTCTATCCTAGAGATGATGGTTTAGTGAGAGTCGTCGATGTGAAAACCTCATCTGCTGTCTACAAACGATCAATTACGAAAATAGTGGCCTTGCCATATGAAGAATTTAATTTTGGATTGTCATCCAACGCGGGGGAGCATGGAGCACAGTAAACTGGCAAAGTTTAACCACATCTTATATAATTATCGTATATTATATCTCTTTTACTATAAGATTTAGCATGGTTGTTGGAGAGTCTCCGCCCTGAAATGCAAATTAGGAGATTCAACGTCATACGCTGTGAACTGGATAAAAGCCCGAGTTGCGCTGTGTGTGGTCGTCTTCAGTTCGTTCATAGACCAGGCAGTATTCGAGTGGACTGTTTCGAGGTATTTCCGACAAGCCGCTGTGCGCGCATAATCCATAGGTCGCTGGAGCATAACCGGCCCTTCTACTTTAGTTCGGGAAAAGTCAACTTCGACAGTATTCTTCATACCACGGACTGGAACTACCGGAAAGTAACCCTTTCATTTACTCTTTATAACGTCCAAGGACTATGATTTTGTATGAACAACCTTAATTTAAAGCATTATATTCACTCAATGATTCCTTTATATTCTCCTCAGTTGTTTGCTAGTCAAGAAGCGGCATTTGTACATAATGTAAATAAAAGAAGAATTATTTTAAATAAGATGTTCTCTGTATCAGTTTAAACGTTACCTAAATTGAACGGACAAGCATCGTCCAGTTGTGTCAAAACGCAAGCATTGAAATATTTTTCTGCTTCAGTATAGGGGGGGGGGGGCACAAAATGAATTTCATGCCCAGTGTATTCAAAAATCTTAGTCGAGCGTTAGGGGAGCCCTGCTGCATGTCCAATATCAGAATGATCGGGCACTGTATATGAGTATCTTTGCTGTTGACTTTTAGGCAGGTAGTATTAAATTCTTTCTGGAATTTATCAGCCATGAATTTTATTTTCATGATTCAAAGAAAGTTAAAGCTACAAATACAATGTGCATATTATAAACTTCTGTCTATGTTCACTGAACCATACATTTCGTGTTGAGAAGCTTTAATCTTCACTGTTCACTGCAGGTTTTCTTTGCATGAAAAAGCATTTGTATTCGTAATAGACAAGTGTAAAAGTCTCGAAATAAACATATATTTGCATGTTATGTACTGCTTTTATGGATAAGAGTGTTAGTTTGCATTAGTTAAATCAATATCCCTCTGTGTTATTTCGTTTGCTGTACAGTGTTGGTGTTATTTTCAGCTTATTAAATTGTTCTTAGTATTTCATTCATAGTTTACATTCTTTATATTTTTTTTTTCACAAATCCATTCATAACTTTTCGAACTTGAACAGTGCTCTAAGACTTTCGAGGTATATAGTTTTTAAACTTCGAAACCATTTGTCAAAAGTGACTCTTGGATTTGCACTCAAATATTTATTAAAACATTATTGTGAAAAAAGAAGTTATGTAATAGTGGCATTATTTAAAGGGTGCAAGGTGAAAAGAGTAATACTTTATGCATCTTACATAAAGAGGAATGGAATTCCGGGATTGTCTTGATAAACTGTTGCCTCTTTAAGCCATAATACAATGACTTTTCACTATTGAAATTCGAAGCAACTAATTCATACCTAGTATTTTTTTTAGGTACTTAATACCTTCAATGTAAGTTGTTTTTAGCTAACAGTCATTTTCAATGTCATTACCATAGCAAGATAAAAATAAAAGTGTTTGCACAGATAGCTCAAAACTATCTGCAGGAATGAAAATCAACATGCATTGGGTAGATGCAATTTTTAGTAAGAAAATGCCTTTTGCTTTCAATTTTGTATTCGTGAATGCAATAATGAATATTTCTCATTAATTTATCTTCAAATTTTGTAGATAGTGTTTAATATGGCCATCATTAAAAATTTCCAGTCAATGCACATGTCTACACCAAATGTATTTGCTCAGCATCCAATGTATCTGCGCATGGCGTGCACGCAGCATGAGTCTATATTATCTAACTATGGTAATTATAATATCTTAATAATTTACAATATCTAATAACGGAAACTAAACTTCTTGATTGAATTCTTTTATTTATTTATAATTCTGATAATTTTTGAGTTTGTTGATAAGAACAGTTGGTTTGCTTTATTATACCTTTGTACATGCTTTAATATATTTATGTTTTCCTTTAGAAATGGTTAATTGTTTTGTACCAGGTTGCAATCACTTTATAGCGATCGTGACCGGTGCAGCTATTTTAGATTTCCAAAAGATGAGAAGTAGAAAAAAATTTGGATCAGAAATATAAGGTATATTTATGTGTTATGTTGATATTTATGCATAATTTTTTAAAAATAATTTTATATACAGTATAACACCTTGTTAACGAGATACTCGATTTAACGATTTTCTCAATTTAATGGTACTTTTCACTGGTCCGGATTTGACTGCATTTAATGTCGATGTTACTCTATTTAACGATATCCTTGATTTAACGATAGCTTTTTCTAGTCCCTTGACAATCGTTAAATCGAGTTTGTACTTTATTAGCATTGAAAGTATGTTCAGTGAAAGTTTGATGTGTCATTCAAGGACCTGATTTATTTACAACATTACAGCTAAATAATTATGAGTAAGTATTCCATACGAGTACTAACCCTTAAGTACTATTCCCCCTTCCTTTTGTGAAAAAAAAAATATGTAAAGCATGTGTATTATACATTACTAAAAGCATTTGATACTAGATTACATGTGCACGCAAAGAAATGGGTTTGCAAATCAATTTATGGGGAACGAAAGGCGAATGGAACAGGAAAGCACGGCTAGAATTTATTTTGTTTGTCCAGGGCGGATGCAGGGGTGCCCATTCCCTAAGATGAAGCCCCCCTCAATATCGTAAAGACACCCCCCCAAAAGCAAGAGCCCCTCCCAAATGAAAAAATACCCGCCAAAACACCTCTAACCCCCAAAATTTCAATGTCGCAGTCTGCGCCAACCCCCCCCCCTCCAGGTGGGCATCCCTTGCAGATGTGGCTTCTGTGTTAGTATCGAAAAGGAGGTCAAAGTGTTTCAGGCTGTAGTACGGAGTGTGAGGAATTTTCCTATTTTTAAACCCCCAAATTGCTGTTTTAGGCTATATTTGGTTGATTAAGGGTAGTTAAAATGCGGTTAAATGTCTTATTTGGCTGACAAACCAAATATTTGAAACGGCACAATATTAGGTAAATTTAAATATTTGACAATTGGTAAACAAACATACATTTATTTATATACAATGGATGAAAGTTCTAGTATACAACCTGTTGCTAATATTATCATATTCAAAGTAATTTTAATGTAAACAACAATCTTAACACTTAGATTTTTAATTTTGTTGTTTTTCAGTTTTTCTTGAGTTCATGACGTATCACATTAACCTCGTTATTGCTAACTTATTTGAAAATGAACAGTTTCCAGAAAAAGTAACTCATAATATTGTGTGTTCATCAATTATGGAAATTTATTTTGTGAACCTACATTTTAATGCCCTACGAGCTACCACTGCTGTCGCTGATCAACACAGTTCATGTGCAGATCAAGTGAACATAACTAATCAAAACTAGTGTGGGTTTTTTACTCTAAAAAAAATCTTAAGTCAATACCTAAAACATTAAGTACTAAATATATTCACACATTGATGTACGCAATTTTTCTTTAACAGGAGAGCTGATCAAAACCCCTAAAGTTCGGCAAGAGTGTGCAGCTGCCACTTTGAAAGTAATGGCAAAGAGAAAACACCAACCATTTTTGAATGGAATGAGAAAAAGAGACTAAATTTTTCTTCTCCAGAGAAACGAAAGCGAAGAAAGTGAGTAACCATGATTGATAGAAATGATAGTTTTATAGAATTAATAGTTTTTTTTTGTTGAACCTTAATACAAAAATTCAAGGAAGATAGGTAGGGGTTGCAGTATCAAGATTTGACCCGTCTCGGAAAAATCGTAGATCCAGCTTCCCCCCCCCTTCCCGCTGGCAAATCCAATCTGACAAAAGTAGTTCTCATCATACTCCAAAACAGACGATGTCTAGTATTATGTATATAGAACTGGAACACATAATTCAAACATTCTACTTTGATTATTACAAACAAAAATGCGATATTTTAATATAAATGTAAATGTATAAATATTAGGGTGTTAATTAGCAAACAATCAACTTAATCATGCATAAATGACGACAAAAAAAATAATATCTGGCCTCCTCACTTGACACTGCTCACGTACTAACATTTATGGTCTGACAGAGGTAGTCTTCACCAGACTGCGATAACAGATGTTGTATTGCAGTTTGTAACTGAAATACACATAATATACTCATTAGGGTGGAGCTTCAGAGCTGCGAAACAAATTTCTCCTAATTTTTGCATTCCTCACCCTCACCCTTTTTTTGGTTCCATTCGCTATAAAAATGATGCACGAAAAGTTTGAACAATGTACGAAAATATTCAGAGGCTATATACTCAACGGCGCAGGGCCGCACCCTCCCTATGTGCAAGGTCGTGCGGCGCACGACAGCGCCAGAGTCAAAAAGGCGCAGAGCTCTACCAATTAAAAATGCTCCAAATGGGGAGGGGGGGGGGCGAGTTTCCAGCCAAAAAAATAAAATTGAACTTCTCATTATACTTACAAAAGTAGTGGTGAAATTAAACTGCTCATTAAAACAAGCAATCCTCCTAGCTGCTTATTTGGTGCTTTACTTTTACTTTCCTATATATAAGGGAAAATTATTGCCTCGTTATGTCTAAATATGCTGTTCAAAAGCGCAATCTCTTACACTGAGAACATATGATGCTAATTAATGCATACATAAGAATTTTTCTTCATACGTGGAGCCATGAATATTATTTCGGTATGTCTATAATTTCACAAGGTTGAGCAATAGAGATGAGATCGGCTCAGCCTGGGCGCGACAGCCCGAGCCCGGGCCCGAAGCGGGCTCAGTCTCTAGAACTGAAAATAGGTTTCGGGCTCGGGCTCAAGCTAAGATATTCAATCGTGAATCTTCAAACAAATTCAAAGCAAATAAAGATTTTCCTAGTGTGAGAAAATAAAGGAACATGTAAATATCAGTTCAATCCATAAGAAAATTTAACCAAAAAAAAAGAAAGAAAGAAAATGAATTAACCGTTGTTTATAATACAGGGTGTTTCAAAATGAATAGCGGGGTTTTAACATGTTATAATATTTATTACACCAAAATTACAGCCACAAGTGATATATCAGATGAAAGAGAAACTCAAACAGTTTTACATAGCCTACTTGTGTTCAATGTGAGCGCCATTCGTCACTCGGCACACGTCAAGACGATATGCGAGTTCTTCCCAAACTTTGATCAGTGTCTCCTTAGTAATTGCTGCAACAGCTGTTTCAATCCTGTTCCTTAATTCCTGAATGTCGTCTGGCAGTGGAGGCACATACACACGGTCCTTAATAAACTCCCCAAAATAGAAATCACACGGCGTTAGGTCGGGTGACCGTGGAGGCCATGGGAAACAAGCCCTGTCATTAGGCCCCTTACGGCCAATTCAGCGGTTGGGTACAATTAGGTTAAGCCAATCGCGTACCTCATTATGCCAGTGAGGCGGCGCACTATCTTGCTGAAAGATAAAACACAAAACGATTTCTGTTCTTTAGTCGCCATCTTTGCTACAAGCGCTTTCTAGCGGATTGCAGCAGAAACATTCCACGCGCATGCACACTGATGCCAACAAACAAAAAACTGTTTGAGTTTCTCTTTCATTTGATATATCACTTGTGGCTGTAAGTTTGGTGTAATAAATATTATAACTTGTTAAAAACCCGCTACTCATTTTGAAACACCCTGTATGCTTTAGTGGAGCATTTTGAGAAAATTTAGAAACGTCTCTTAATGAAGAACATTTGACAAAATATTTTTCATTAACAGAGAGATTTATCAGACTGTAGAAGGTTCGGTTTTTGTTACAAGAAAGTTTACTTCGGGCTCAGATTTGGGTCCGAAACAATATCACCCGGGTTCGGTTACAAATTTTCGGGTTCGGGCGGGTCCGGGCTTTCAAAAATGAGCCCGAACTCATCTCTATTGAGCATACGAAGCTGCGCAAGAAATTTGCTATTCCCCATTTTGGTTCTTGCGGTGAATACGTTACATTGTAACTCGTGCAATATGTGTTTTTGTGATTGATTTTTAACTATTGTTCATGGTAATTCCTCTGCATCATCTTATCATACATTAAAAAAATACGGTAAGCACATTTGCATGTTATTTACTTGTGCGTAAAATACATATATTGTAGACAATAATTTAGATTAACTTTATAGTTCCGAAAAGTAACGACTCTTGACCCTAATTCCTCAGTTCTTCCACCCCCTTTTTCTTCAACTATTTGTGTATTAAATTAAAGAAAGAGCTTTGGACAATGTGTTTGTTTTAGATATAGAATTCAATGCCTTTTTAACGATTTCGTATTTTCGAACTATTCGTTCCACTGGCAAATTTTACCAGAATGCTTAGCTCAATGTTTTTCAAAAATTTGCTATTGAAGCGAGGGGGAGGGGGACGCGTCTTTGTGATTTTAATTGGTGGAAAAAATAATTATGCTAGGTTAAAACTTTCATTTCTTTAAAAAAAAAAAAAAAAAGACTTCGAGTTAAAAAATCTCATCAATTTCAGCTAATTGGTCAGCTACTCCTCCTCTGTCCTATTTTTTCGTTTCTTTTTTTCCTATATTATTTTTCTTTTTTCTAGTTCGCCTGAAAATAAGAAAGTTTTCAAAATGCTACTCGTCCGGATCCCCCCCCCCCCGCAAAAGCATTATGGAGCATTTAAATTTCGTTTACAGATCTTCAATTTCGTGAAAGCTCCTGAATGTGAAACAACATCGCTTAAAACTGCGTTCAAAAATCACTTAAAATTGCGTTTTTAGAACTTCTGTTTCGAAAGATTCCCGGCCCTAATGTTACCAAATATGGTCGATCACATTTTTAAGACTTCAATTTCGGAAAATGTTCTGGAGTAATCCTTTCTTTAAAATCATCAAAAATAAAATGCGAAAGAAAATGGTTCACAATTTGAATGGAATCGAGATTTCTTAAACTTGATTTTAAAAGGCTTGTAACTTTTTTTCCTTTCGAGATAAAAGTTTATTTTTTCGACCATAGGTCGAGAGTAAAAAAGGTCGCTTTTTCCAATGGCGTCAAAAAGAAAGCAGTGGGACAATTCCTTCACTTTTATTGATTTATTTAATGAAGAAAGCAGCGCTGAAATTTCAGATAAGCCTAAAATAATTCGAGATAAAAACGCAAATAACTCCCGCCGTAATAAAGTTAGAGCATTGAAAAAAAATTGCGTAGAACGCTGAAAATTCTACCCTTTCTAACGATATGTAATATTAATATGTGCAAGTAATTTTTCACCCCCATATTTGAGAATTTATGTGAAAATTGGAAGTAAATTGGAATAAAAAAAGAACTATTCATGGAGTTGTTTTCGAACTGTTCTGCAAACCTTCTCAGGATTTGAAGGAACAAACTGAAAATTTCAGAAAAATCGGCCGGGTAGTTCTCGAGTTTTGCGAGTTCAAACACACAGACGCTTTTTGGGGACTTCATTTTATACTATGTAGAGATACTTTTTTTTTTTTTACATGATATACAGACCTTCTCTGTATGTCTATTGAAGAACGAACTGTTTAAAAAAATGTAGTCGCGCGCCGTGATCCCCTTAACTTGCTTTAGTTATTTTATAAATTTTCAATTATTGTGGGTTCTTGGTGCGATTTAAAATGTTACCAAATTTGCGGGAATTGTTTCTGATACCTTGGATAATGCTCCCCCCCCCCTCCTTCCTTTGTAAAACGGTATGTTACTAATTTTTGTTAAAGAGATATTGTCGCCATATGCTAAGATACTTTTGGTCACCATAAAATGGCGCTAAACAATTTCATCCGAAATGTTTCCAAAATAAATAGTAAAATTTGGCGATGGTTTGAATTTGTGCACAAGGTCACATTAATGGAAGTTTTTGTGCTGTTTATGGATTCGCTTAATTTACTTGCTGGATTATTTTACAGTAAAATTTTTTTTTAAAGATTCTTTGATTGACGATATTTTTTTTTACATGGTGAAAGCTGACAAATATTATTACGTAGTCTTTGACTTCAAAAACCGCGACAGTTGAAAAAACTGCCAAATGCATCCGCTAAGGAAATCTTTCTGCATAAATTTTGGCGAGGTTTCTGCTGTTAGATTGGATGATGATTAAAAAATCCAATCAGCACAAATAATAATAATAAAAAAACTCATTAATTACACTAAAGTTCCGTTTAAATGGAAAATAATCAACCAAATCTAGTTATCACTAGCAAAAATACCCGGCGTTGCCTGGGTCAGTAGTAATTATGAGAAACAATCGTTACTTGCCCTTGTTTTCTGTTTTAAGTGAAAGAACTTAAAACACACCTTTTTGACGTGATTTAAAATCTAGCTTCTTCCTTACTCATAAAACTAAAGTAGCAGTAAGTAAAAAGAGCAAAATAGTATTCCTTTAGAAACGAAAACACAAAATTTAAGCGTATACAAATTTGAAGAATTTCCGAAACTTGAAATTAAACTTCACATGTTTAAAAAGATTTATCAGTTAATACTTATTTTTTTTTTACATGGAGTCTTACCTTCTCTGTATGTCTATTAAAGAACGAACTGTTTTAAAAAAATGTAGCCGCGCGCCCGTGATCCCCTTAAACTTGCCTTAGTTCTTTTGGAAAATTTCAATTATTGTGGGTTCTTGGTGCGATTTAAAATGTTACCGAATTTGCGGGAATTGTTTCTGATACCTTGGATAATCCTCCCCCCTCCTTCCTTTGTAAAACGGTATGTTACTAATTTTTGTTAAAGAGATATTGTCGCCATATGCTAAGATACTTTTGGTCACCATAAAATAGCGCTAAACAATTTCATCCGAAATGTTTCCAAAATAAGTAGTAAAATTTGGCGATGGTTTGAATTTGTGCACAAAGTCACATTAATGGAAGTTTTTGTGCTGTTTATGGATTTGCCTAATTTAGTTGCTGGATTATTTTACAGTAAAAAAAGTTTTTAAAGATTCTTTGATTGGCGATATTTTGTTTACATGGTGAAAGCTGACAAACATTATTAGGTAGTCTTTGACTTCAAAAACCGTGACAGTTGAAAAAACTGCCAAATGCATCCGCTACTGAAATCTTTCTGCATAAATTTTGGCGAGGTTTCTGCTGTCAGATTGGATAATGATTAAAAAACCAATCAGCACAAATAATAAAAAAAAAAACCCATTAATTACACTAAAGTTCCGCTTAAATGGAAAATAATCAATCAAATCTATATTTATTATTAGCCAATCTTGGGGGAAAAAACGTTACTTTAAGATTTGACTTGAGAAAAGCCTCAAACAGTCAGACGAAACACAAAAACATTCAACAATTCTAACTATGAACTGAGAGTTGAGATGATACACTAAATAATGAATTGGGTTGAGGAAAGCCTTCGAACATGGACCAAAAAAAGCTCATAGCTCGTTTTTCATACAACTTAGAACTTTCTAACAGATGCCATCTTCAGCAGAAAAATAAGCGCTTTCGATGGACACATAATTTTAATATGTTCATGTATTTTTTTCACCGTCATATTGGGGCATTTATGCGAAAATTTGAACAAATTAGAATAAAAAAGGAACTATCAATCGGATTTTTTTCGAACTGGTCTACAAACCTCCCCAGTACCAAAAAGAACAAACGGTAAAAGTTTCAAGCCAAATCTGCCGGGTAGTTTCTGAGATCTTAGCGAACAAATTTACCAACATCCACTTATATATATATATATATATATAGATAATGAAAAAAAACCCCATTAATTTTCAGTCTGCATATTGTAATAACAAAATAAATAAATAAGGAGTGATTTTAGGATGCATTTACTATTTTGAAGACTTTAATTTGTGCTGATTGAAAACATCGAATATATATCAAAAGATCCGATATATATCAAAATATCGGTTATTTTCGGTATTTTCGAACCCTGGATGGATGGAATAAAATGGGTTTATTTCATGACTAAAGCATTGCGATGGGTAAATTGACACAGCCACGAAAACTTTATGAATGTGAATAAGCTTTCCAAATAAGAAAAAAGAAATCCGTGGTGGATTCTTTCCTTCAAAATTTGAAAGGTGCAAACAGGCGAAATGCAAAACATTGTTTGCAAATAGTTCTAACCGTAAACAGCTCTGTCGAAAAATGTTATTTGGAAGCAAAAGGCTGTCAAATTGTCAGATGTCTGGCAGGAAATTAAAAGTTTCAACTGAGATAAATGTCATGATCGCCGAGAAATTTAGGCTCGAGTATCTAGCTCCCGAAGTTGATGTCGCGTCGAATATTCAATCTGATGTGGTAGCAGTATTTTTTTTTAATCAATCAATATTGATTGCAAAATAAAATTGTTAGTCGTGTTACGGATATACAAGACAAAGATATTATTCGACTTACTTTATGACACAAATCTTTTTTTTTTTAATATCATTTTTCTCACAATTTCTGTTTTGTATAAATAAATGTGGTCCTGTTTTACAGAAATTTTGGGATAAATAATATGGAAAAGTAACTTGTATCGTAAAGATACCATTTTAAGATCTCAAATTAAATTATTACAAAAAGGAATTCAACTGTGAAAATGTGTAATTTTTAAATGCTGAAATACCTCACTTAGTAATGTTAAATAAGGGGGGGGGGGCACATAAGGATATTATATGAAGATAAAAGAACGCTGAGAGAAAATTATAAAAATTCTCAAACACTCTGCTGATCACAAACATTAACTATGTTTTGAATACTTTACACAGTTCTAGAAAATCAATTAAAATATTCACGAAAAAAGGGCACTGATTGAAAACATCATGACACACACACAAACACACACAAAAAAAGAAACAGTAAATTATGTGATTAAAAAAGAGAGTTTGATTAAATTGCTAATGGTTGCTGGACATGTAAAATGATTTGGAGCAGACACGAACGTAAGAGGTAAGAGGAATTTATTTCCTCAGTCAGTCGTTTTTTCAGCAAAATCATTCTCCTGGGATGAGTTATGCTGTTTTACATGAAAAAAATGCGTATCCAACGACCAGCATATCGGACAGGAAATTAAAGTCTCAGATTCGTGAAAAATGAAGGATAAAAAATAGGTGAAGATGCCTGAGGTATAGTGGTTGATCTGACGTTAAACTTCTCATTGAATCAAAATACCTGCATACTTACTTTCATTTGTTTTGTTTGAAAAAAATGTGAAAAACTTGTAATACATTGAATACGCACTTTTAAATCTGTATTTGAAAAACTATATATATATATATATATATATATATATATATATATATATATATAATACAAGTAGCCCGACGGTGAACTATTCAATCGAATACCAAGTATCAAATGCCTGACAGTTTATAAACCAATTGCCGAGAACTTTTTTCTCCTTCGTGAAATTTCACAGAATCTGTGAACGTTTTCAATATTTTTTTTTAATTTATTTTTTTTTAACTTATAAATTTATGTAAGAAATAAATTTAAAATGCTTCTTATTCGAAACATCGCAGGTAATATATACGAGTTTCATATCTCAGCTTCTAAACATTTTAAATGAAAAAATTGAAAACTCCTGTAGTTTTAACAAAATATGTTAAAGTAGTTTTAGAAAAATAAAGATCATCAAGTAGAATTCAACGTTGTTTTGGCCTCATTTTTAGTGTAAATTAAATAAAAAATTTCAATTCGTTTTACTTATTTTTGCGTGAAAATTTGAAAAACATTGCATATTTAAAAAAAAAAAAAAGAGCTCGAAAGTCGTATCTGCAGCTGAGTTTAGAATGAGAAACTCCCGTTTAAAGTTTTGCGCCTCCCTGTATTTGATTCAGGTGAAACTTTTTCAGAGTGTTTTTAAAAATATTTAACTTTGACAAAAATGATCATAAAACATTATATGAAATATGTGACAAAAGACCGTGCTCAATTTTGATAATAAGTGCAGATACGACTTTTATCAGCATGACAAAGGTTGCATTTTCTTATCTCCCATTAAATACAAAAAACGAATTTAAATGAAAATTGATATTCATTAAAATAAATAAAAAGTAATGAAGATATTTCAAAAAAAAAAAAAAAATCTTGAATTGAGAGGATAACATAATCTTTTAATTCCTTTTCATCACCACTTATTACATACTAGCGGTACCCGCACGGTTTTGCCCGTGGTAGAAAATTAAGAGGCCATTTGGTTAGCTTGTATATTTACAAATAATGGATGATGAATTTCTCCCCAATTTGCTATGTTCATTTGCTCGCCCATGTTCCACGATATGAGAATTTGCTTGGTAAAATGTTCTTAAAATTGGAATTGAAAAAGAACAATATCGAATTTTCGAAAAATCGCTTCGAGGTTCGCACTCCCATGCTACAAATTAATTCTGTGCCAAATTTCATGAAAATCGGCAGAACGGTCAAGGCGCTATGCGCGTCACAGACATCTAGTCATCCAGACTTTCAGCTTTATTATTAGTAAAGATAAAGATGTAGAATTTAAAAAGTTAAGAATAAAATTGCTACTTGGGTATTTCCAATAAGAAAGCATTGGTCTAACATATTTTACTCAAATAAGTGAAAAGCACGTATAGAATGGGGTTGTTTCCTTCAGTCAAAAGTACTACTTTTAGTCACTGAAATTGATAGAATGATAAAAAAAAAATAACATGGACCCAGAAAATACTTTCATTTTCCCAACAGTTATTTTTTAATTAACTTTTTAAAATGTCCGATTTTGAAAACAATACGTGGTCTTGATGACGTCACAAATGATGCAATTTGGCGCATCTTTCTACCACGTTTCCATGTTATGATAATCAAGAAGCGAATTAAATGTTGCGCTCTACGCTTGCTATCAACTATATCGTTGCCAATACACGTGAGTAAAGATGCGAATTAAATATTTTTCTCCGCGAATGGCAACACTGAATGGTATTTAATTATTTGTGATGTCACACGACATAAACGTAAACAATGAAAGCGCACCGATTTAAGTAATTTTTTTAAAATATTAAACTTAAACGAATAATTTAAAAAATGGTCTGATCCTATGTTTTTAAGCATGCTCCTTCAGAAAAAAATACTTTTAAAATTTTGGAAACGACCCCATTTGTCAGCAATCAACAATCAGGCGATTGTTAAGGAAGGTGTATTTGGATGTCTTTTAATTAAAACTGTTCTTCTATGTAGGACAGTCAGACAAGCTTTCTGAATTTGTGCTATGGCGCAGATGAGAATTTCCAGATATATCAGGTTGAGTGGTTGATGGTTAATGCAAACATATGTACTTCACTCATAGTTTTGTGGACAGGGCAGAATTGCAAACGAAAGATAGAATTCATATCCAACAATGGATAAATATTCCAAGGAATGAAAATTGATCGAAGAGTAATACCATTTGGCTTCCTGGACTTTTCAGAGTCAATGAAAATCTAAAAATATTTTTTTATCCCCTCTCTGACCATGTCTGCCTATCTTATTTTGAAATTAAGTTGTTTCTTCACATCGCCTTTAAAACAACTAATTTCTAAAATTGAAAATTTGTGGGTGATGTTACTTATCGTTTAAGATAAATCACGTAATATTTTGCGAAAATAACTTTTTTTTTTCATGCGAAAAAGTGTTTTCAATGAGAAAAAGGTTTTCTCCCCTTGCAAAACATGTTTTTGAGCACCTACTACATAAAACAGCTTTTTTTTTACTAGTATTGGTTGTTTCTATTTTTTTAACTCAAAAAAGATTTTGTATTTAAAAAAAAAAAATTAATTTGAATTTTGACATCTTGAATTCAAATTATGTTTTTCGCAATCACAAGTGTGTGTATGTAGGCGTGTGTGTTTGTGTGTGGGGGTATGTGTATGTGTGTGTAGGCATGTGTGTTTGTCTGTGTGCTGGCATAAGTGTGTGGGTAGTTGTGTATATGAATGTGCGTATGTGTGTGTGGGGGGGGGTATGTGTATGTGTGTGTAGGCATATGTGTTTGTGTCAGTGTGCAGGCATGAATGTGTGGGTAGTTGTGTGTGCGTGTGTGTAGCTGCGTATGTATGCGCGTGTGTGTAGGACATGGATGCAACCTGGAGACGGCTTTCGCTATAGGAGCAGCATCGTAAGTACCCGGTCGACGGTGACAGGGTGCGGAGGGTGGCGGTGGGAAAATAAAAAGATAGGACATCAAAACAGTCAAATGAGAACAATAAGCAATCGTGATTGCTCAAAAAAAACTGTCTGCGCTACAGAAAAAGTATTCAATTATATTACTTCTAAAAATAAATTAGCAATGTAATAGATTTTTTTTGCTTTTTCTTCTATTTTTCGTTTAAACAGAGGATTCTAAAATTTCTCAAAACTCCTTTTCTAAGGATTCCAGTCACGTTTCAAGAAACCTTTCAAGAGCAAAACTCAATAAAGAATTTCAGTGTTTCAAACCTAAAAAAAAACGTAATTTGATTTTCAATTTCAGTAATAAACTGCTAAATAATACTAACGTTTGAAAACTTGATCAAACTTGCTAAACTTATTAAACTTCAAACGGCATCTTGAAAGCTCCGAAGAAAATCTTAATGGCTCTTTCAGAGTTTTTAGGTCTTGCTTTATGATGCATTTATCAATTTAAATGCAAATGGCGTATCCGTCTGTGAGGCCCCATTTTTATTTCAAGCATGAAGTGAAATATACACCTTGTCATCTCCATATATATGAGCTGTTATTATTTATTTGGTAATATTCTGCGTGTGACACAAAATTGTTTTTAAAGTTACGCACAATTGCAACTAATAGCTGAATAGTGATTGGTGAATATTCGCCGATATATATCAGTTGATATGTATCATGATATATATCACGATATATATCCGATATTTATTATGAAAATATCATGATATTTTGATATTTATTTTTTCAAATACAATATTTTCAATGTAAAAGTTATAATAATCGTAGTAGTTTTTTCATATTTAATATTAAAAATAAAAACTAAAAAATTATGTACTAGATATTTCTGATGTATTTATACATCGTTAATATAACAGAGTTATATAATATTCCTTTTTTGTTTTATATTCATAAAATTATTAGTAATTTAGCAATTTTAATACAGATTACAAGTACTTAGATAAATATTAAACATTGTTCAGAAAAAAAAGAGAAAGAAAATGTCTTATGAATGTGCACCAACTAATGCATAGTTTTTATTCTGAATTCTGTAACTGTAAGAATGAAGAAACATGAGTAAAACAGCTTATATACTAAATTAACTCCATTAAAATCAATAAAAATCTTTACTAATAATAAAGCTGAAAGTCTCTCTGTCCGGAGGATGTCTGGATGTCTGTAGGATATCTGTAGGATGTCTGTAGGATGTCTGTGACGCGCATAGCGCCTAGACCGTTCGGCCGATTTTCATGAAATTTGGCACAAAGTTAGTATGTAGCATGGGGGTGTGCACCTCGAAGCGATTTTTCGAAAATTCGATTTTGTTCTTTTTCTATTCCAATTTTAAGAACAAAACTATCATAAGATGGACGAATAAATTACGAAATTATCATAACGTGGAACCGTAACATGGGCACAAGCCAATTGGCGAGATACGAAATTATCATAACGTGGAACCGTAACGTGGGCACAAGCCAATTGGCGAGAAAATTCACTACACATCATTTGTAAATATACAGGCGAACCAAAATACCTTTTAATTTGCTATTACGGGCGAAGCCGTGCGGGTACCACTAGTGTAAAATAAAATATTAGATATAAGTAATGGAAGAAACATAAATTTTAAACCTACATAATGTAATAATAATATAAGAAAATAAAGAGTGATTGAAGATGCTGCATTTGCTATTTTAAAGACTTAATTTTGTGCTGATTGAATATATAGGATATATATCAAAACATCCGATATATATATAAAATATCGGATACTTTCGAAATTTTCGAAAATATCATGATGTTTTCGAACCCTGCTCAGGGGTGCCCACTACCCTGAGAGCAAAGGCGCACCCTTCTAAATATCGCGAAGACCTCCCGCAAAGCAAGAGCTCCCCCCCCCCAAATGAAAAAAAAATACCCCTCAAAACAACCCCCCTAAAAATTTCAATGGCGCAGTCTGCGCCATGACCACCTTAAGTGTACCTACCCAAGGTGGGACACCTAAGGTGTACTTACGTTCCGTTAGGCATTAACAAAAATATAGCAAGTACAGTCTGACCACCGATTAGATGGAAGGGAAAACATCCAGTTTACAGGCGGAAATAGACGCATCTATTAGTGTTCAGGAATGTCAGCTTTTGCAGATGTATGTTAGCCTCTAAATTAAGCTGAGTCATATTCAAATCAGAGGAACACGAGCATCAAATTTTTACTCCCCCCCTCATTCAGACAGACTCGTCTTAAATGGACGTTTGCCAATTCCATAGCAACCGTGGGCAGTAGGGTGGTTCGAAATTTTTTTTATTTTGGAATCACGTTACCTCTTAAGAGTTGCAGTTTGGTATCCTCAATTGGGGAAAAATATAAAAAAATTCAGCGTGCCTGGTTCATTATGGGACGTTAACGTGCCTCATTTGTGCCAGTAACAAATCTGGAAAAACAAAAACTAGCTTGAGTTCTGAAATTTTGAATTCAAATTATGTTTTTCGCAGTCACGAGTTTCGGCAAGACCCTAATCATTGGAAGTATTGTTTCTATAAACGGCTTCTGCCCCCTCAAGCCTGTATCTCCTCTTGGGCGGCTACGTGTGTATATTTTCCGTTTTTACAAGAAGACACTTGACTCCCCCCTCGTCACGTGGTATCCGATGATTCTATTTCGCTGTTTTCGGCATAAGGTACATTCGGATAATAGCATTTTGTTGTAAAAGCAGCGGTTTTCAAAATGTATGAATAACTAAAATGACAACAGACAAGTGAAGCTAGTGATGTAAAAGACACTAAGACTTCTTTTGCACATTAAAATGCACGCCCAAGTTAAGGCTGTCTGGTAGTCTCCTTTAGAAGCGCGTGGATTGCGTACCGATCACCCCCGCGTAAAATGGAACTCTGCGTTCGAGGGGGCGTGGCGAAGTGCCTTCTCCTGAAAAACGGACAACAGTTGTGTGTGTAGGCGTGCGTGCGTGAATGTGTAGGCTAGGCTCGTGTGTGTGCGTAGACCTGCGTGTATGCAAGTAGGCGTGAATGTATGTGTGTAAAGGCGGGTGTGTGTGAGAGTGTGTATGAGCGCGTGTGTGTGTAGGACATGAACGTTGCACGTCACCGGATTCCGGGGGACAGTGGTCAGGACCAGAGGAGGCGCGCCTGCAGAGGCCGATGACCGGTGGCGCTGCAGGAGGTCCTGTCCAATCTGAAAAAAGAACCGTAACGTCAAGGACGGTCAAGTGAAAATAATTAGCAATCGTGATTGCTCAAAAAATTCGAAGTTGACGCATAAGTCTGAAAGTTCGCGCATAAGGCTGAAAGATTTTTAAAAATATGCTAAAAATTGAAATTTTCAAAAAATAATAAAATTAGATTTAATATATTTTTGTAAGCCAACAGCCATAAATTGTCAGTATATAGCGTAGTTTGACGCTAAAAAAATAATTTATAGCTTTTACATAAGATCTTTTGTTTGCGCATAACGCCTTAAATTTGGTTAAAATCTCCTGAAATTCGAAGCCCAATTTAAGGCGTATCCGCGAAATAAGGATCACATTTCAAAGTTATAAAATATTTTTGAGTTCAAATTATGCTATATACTGACAATTTATGGCTGTTGCGTTATGAAAAAATATAAAATAACGAATTGTATTATTTTCTGAACCACATTAGTGATTTGATATAACTTGATTGTAAAATTATTGCACAAGCTGTGCACTGAATCAAAACAAAAAAGGAAGGGGGAGGGGTAAATGGTGCATGAATGGGCAAGAGTTGGGAGGGATTAATATCATAGAGAGTTATAGTGTGCAAAATAAAATAAAATAAATAAATAAAGAATAAATAAATAAAATAAACACATCTTTACCTTCTTTGCTAATAACTAGCGGTACCCGCAGCTTTGCCCGTAGTAGAAAATTAAAAGATCATTTGGTTCGCCTGTGTATTTACAAATACTGGATGATGAATTTCTCGCCAATTTGCTTTGTTCATTTGCTCGCTCATGTTACGGTTCCACGTTATGATAGTTTGCTAATTTACTCGTTTGATAATTTGCTCGGTAAAATGTTCTTAAAAGTGGAATAGAAAAAAAAAAATTGAATTTTCAAAAAATCGCTTCGAAGTGCACATCTTCATGCTACGAACTAATTCTGTTCCAAATTTCATGAAAATCGGCCGAACGGTCTAGGCGCTATGCGCGTCACAGACATCCCAACAGATATCCGGACAGATGTCTGGACAGATATCCAGACATTCAGCTTTATTATTAGTAAAGATAAAGATGATAAAGTTGAAAGTCTGGATCTCTGTCCGAATATCAGTCTGGATGACGGTGACGCGAATAGCACCTAGACCGTTCGGTCAATTTCATGAAATTTGGCATAAAATGAATTTGTAGCATGGGGGTGTGCACTTCGAAGCGATTTTTCGAAAATGCGATTATGTTCTTTTTACATTCTAATATTATGCACATTTTACCGAACAAATTATAATAACGTGGACAAGCAAATTACCATAGCAAATTGGCGAGAAATTCATCATCCATTATTTGTAAATATATAGGCGAACCAAATGATCTTTAAATTTTCTACTACGGGCAAAGCCGTGCGGGTACCGCTAGTAAAGAATAAATAATCCAAACGAAAAGGAAAGAATCCATAAAATGCGATTAAAAAAAAAAAAAAAAGAAAAGAGTAAAAAAAGCATTAAAAAATATGTGTTCTATTTGTCACGCCGTAGTAAATCAAGTGACTCGATCTGTACACAAAGACGAATTACATATGTCTTAGTGATTCACTCTCCATTTACGCCAAAAATATTCCAAAAGCTGAGTTCTATTATTGACTACCTAGAAATGTTACTGATAGTTTTTGAAATTGAACTACGCTAGTTTCTCCCAAAATACAGTTGACTCTCTGTTTAACGACTTTCAAGGGACCACAAAAATCGTCCTTAAGTAGAAATCGTCCTTAAATAGAATGCTTTTAACACTATAGTGGGCCATCTGGGATCGTGAAACGCCGTCGGTAAATAGAGAAAGTCGTTAAATAGAGCGTCGTTAAACAGAGAGCCAACTGTACTTTTTTTTCTTCAACTGACTATTATAGCATTACAATGCTCTTTCGCTTTTAGAAGCAACACTAATACGACAAATGAAAAATCATGTTAAGAGTTACCATAATTTCATAAGAATTACAGACTTGATGTTCCTGTAATATAAGCTACAGGTCTTCCTCAATTTCTGATAAATTTCACAAAATCTGCCAGTTTCCGATAAGTGCATTTTATTAACAATATGAGCGATATTAATAGGAGCGATATTAATTAAAAACAGTAAGATTAAAATAACTCGAAAAGCATAAAAATATGTTTCCTATTTGCATTTGTTTCATAAATATTCTCGAAAAACAGAAATCAATTCATTCCAAAGCAACTGTAGTCTTAAGTATTATACATCCTTTTATTCATGTATCTTTAGAAAAAAAAAGTTTTTAAAGATTAGTTTGTCCATAACATCATAATTAAGGTTGTACATTTTATTATTTTCCTTTATTTATTACTATTGGTACCCGCACGGCTTTGCCTGTAATAGAAAATTAAAAGGTCTTTTGGTTCGCCTGTATATTTACAAATAATGTATGGTGAATGTTCTCGCCAATTGGCTTGTGCCCATGTTATGGTTCCACGTTATGATAATTTCGTTATTTACTCGTCCATCTTATGATAATTTTGTTCTTAAAATTGGAATAGAAAAAGAACCACATCGAATTTTCGAAAAATTGCTTCGAGGTGCACACCCCCGTGCTACACACTAACTTTATGCCAAATTTCATGAAAATCGGCCGAACGGTCCAGGCGATATGCGCGTCACAGAGATCCTGACAGACAGAGAGAGATCCGGATAGAGAGAGATCCGGACAGAGAGAGATCCTGACAGACTGAGATCCTGACAGACAGAGAGAGAGATCCGGACAGAGAGTGAGATCCTGACAGACAGAGAGAGAGATCCGGACAGAGAGACTTTCAGCTTTATTAGTAGTAAAGAATATCACCTAACGAATAATTACTTTACTTTATCAGCAAATGTAACGCAACAATATTTTAAAATCATCGTTTACGTTCCAGAATGATTTCAAAATAATCTTTGACCCTTAACATAGATGTATGAATGCATTACCACTTTTGTTTTGAAAAAATATCAATAAAAACTAAGCATTAAACATAAGCAAAAATTGTGCCTTTTGAAAATTGTATGCTGTTCCAGATTCTAATTTCCCAAGTTTCCTTATGATGAATGTGGCTTCACAGCAGAAAGACTTTTTAATAACGAGAATGCTTAGGGTTTGAGCAATGCCATTTGTAACTAAGTGAGTTACAGTGTTTCTGTGAAGGAAATTTTTAGAAAAGGGTAAATGCTCTCACGGATATGCACTTGTGAAGCCAATCGTGGAATTTGGAAATAAAAAGTTAAAATAACTCACAATTTGCATAATAATAAAATAAAGCAATCATTTATCATTTCATTTTTAGGAATAAAGTTCCATAGAATATTTCATAATTTAATTGCACATTAATTAACGTCGCTCTACTTAGTGAATAAAAATCATAATAAAATGCAATGATTGATAATATGTTTATTCAAAAGCTGCGGAGAATAAATGAAAATTAATTTCAAAGGCCGCTATGAAAGCATTTTTTGGTGCCATTCATCATTTAAAGTCTTTTATCTAACTATCGCTTTGTTTTGGAATGAGTATATGTGCTATATACAATTCTGTTTTTTGAACAATAGAAGGAAAACTTTTCTTTCCTTTTCTTTTTTTTAGAATCACACACGATGCATTAACGAAGCATCATTAAATATTTCTAGCCAAAATAAGTTGTATACAATCATATACCTTTCAAAGAGTAATATTTAAAACTTAACTTTAAAACTTAAAATTAGTTGATTATCAGACCAAAAAATATAAAATGATTTATTAGTCTCCAGAGTTATAAGTACAATGGGGTTGTTTCCTTCAGTCAAAAATACTACTTTTAGTCACTCAAATTGATAATTGATCAAAAAAAAAAAAAAAAAAAAAAGGACCCAGAAAATACTTTTATTTTCTCAACAGTTATTTTTTAATTAATTTTTTAAAATATCCGATTTTCCAAATAAGACGTGGTCTTTATGACGTCACAAATGATGCTCTTTGGCGCATCTTTGTACCGCATTTCCACGTTATGATAATCAAGAAGCGAATTAAAATTGCGCTCTATGCTTGCTATCAAACTTATCGTTGTCAATACACGTGAGTAAAGATGCGAATTAAATATTTTGCTCTGTGAATGGCAACACTGAATGGTGTTTCATCATTTGTAATCTCATCGGCAGAGGTGTAAATAATGAAAGCGCACCGATTTAAGTAATTTTTTAAAAATATTAAACTTAAACAAATTATTTAAAAAAAAGGATCAAATCCGATGTTTTTAAGCATGCTCTTTCAGAAAAAAAAAATACTTTTAAAATTTTGGAAATGACCCCTTTATTTAATTTACTTTTTAATTAAAAACACTAAAACCTCTGTTCATTGTTTTGAAACAATGTATAGTAACCTTTATCGGTTGCATTTTAAGGGCAAAATATTAGGAAGTGCTTGTTTTTATTAAAGTAGGCCTTGCTACTACGTACGCTTGTCATTTTTTTTATATGCAATTAAGTATTTTTTCCAGTTTTATCGCTAGTGCATTAAAGTTATTTTTAACAATCATAAAAGGCCTTAGACTGAATTAAAGTGACAAAGAAAAAAAAAAAAAACGACGTTAATTACAGAATTTCCTTACATATAGTCAGGGCCGGATTTGGAAGTGTGGAGCCCCTAATCAGGGTTCGAAAAGATCATCAGATTTTCGAAAATATCCGATACTTTGATATCTATCCGAATATTTTGATATGCATGTATATATCCGATATTTTCGACCAGTGAAAGTTATTATAGTTTGTAAAAAAATTATTGTGGGGGCCCTTTTGTTGTGGAGGTCCCGGGCAGTAGTCCCACCTCCTTCCCTTAAATCCGGCCCTGCATATAGCAAGTATAGTATGATTAAGAACTTACCCTTTTTTCGCATTTATCAATACAGGAAGCAGGATATTTTGGAAATTGTTCTTTCAGTTTCAAAATATACATTTTTTCATCTTATTTTTAAAATCAACGTTTTCTTCTTTCCATATTCCCTAGCAGCTTGCATACGTTGTCCCTTTTTTTTTTGGCTTTGTAGTTGATTGGCACTTGTAATTTATATCCTTATATCTGTACCTCAGAACCAGACTGAAGTAAGTCGAAAAATTGCAATTTTCCGTTTGTAGGGCGATTCTCGAAAAAATGTCCCGTGCGTAACACTAAGTTTTAAATTTTTTTCCAGCTAACACAAGTCTTCAAAAAAAAAAAAAAAAAAAAAAAAATGCTGTTGGGGAATAATACATGCTTTAATATACTATCAAAGCATAACAGTTGATCCTATATTTAATTAATAGTACTTGAATAATAATAAAAAAAAAAAAACTTAGCGTTACGCATGGGACATTTTTTCGAGAATCGCCCATTAGTGAATTTCATGAAGAAGCCTCTCTCCTGCAAAATTATCATAATGTGGCTTTTACGTCCTTCTAGCTCTGAGGTACAGATATTACGCAAATGTCAATAATAAGCAGTTTGCGTTTTTTGCCAGTTTAGTGGCTTCGTAGTTGATTGAGACTTTCATTTTGATATTCGTAGTCAGATTATAACGCTGCTGTCGAAAAAAAAAAAAAAAAACAGTTAAAATCAGTTGTCATATCTTACTTTCTTTGCCATCTTAAACGACTTCGAAGTTGGCTTTTCATTTCAGTTACTTTCTTGTTGGCTTTCACGTTTGACTGTGTTGTGTCATCATTTTGATGTGTTCGATTCTGATTCGATGTATTATGAGTGAGGAAATTCAACATATTGTTGCTTTTGCTAATGCCACTTCGATGGTTCAAACACTTTTAACTAGCTGGTAAGAATGGAGGCAGAAGAGAGAAGATTCTGCGAAAGGTGTGGGCCCTTGAGAAAACGAGCACGATTTTTGTCCTCGATCAATAGATGGCAGCATCATCCCTCACTACAAAAAGTAAGAAGGATACACGTTGAGTTTCGTTTTCAATGCAGAAACCAGTCAACGAACTGCGCTTGTCTGATTTCAGCTTCCTAGAACCCCTTGAGAAGGACAGACCGACTTATCCGACATTTTGGTTCCAAGACAGCTTTGGATCCAACATTGTTTCTAGTGCTCATAAATACGTTATAATATTCGCTGGTTGCTATGTCGTAAAACAATTGATGATAAGTTGAGTAAAATGTCACTTAAGGTAAATCTAGAAAGAACTCAGCTCACAAATTCAACAAAAATGTATGAGGAAATGTTTACTGCAATGAGCCTCATTTTCACACCTTATTTGTTTAGTTTGTACTATTTAAATCTTCTTCATTTACAGAATAAAATAATCAAACATGAATCAGGCAACACATCTAAAGCTTGGGCACTAGTTTTCTGCAACGCGGCTTATGCACAAATACTAGTTTTGTCCCCCGACAATTTTGGAACCAAAATGTCGAATAAGTCAGCTCTCCTTATACAGATCTCCTTATGCAGGGTGTATCAGTACAGCGTTTACAGACTTTCAGGGCAGATAGAGTACACCTAGACGATGGGAAATCACATAGCAAGACATGGTTGGAAACGCTTTCCTGACGCGATAGTGACGACACAAAGCACAAGAAAGACGGGACAAATAAGAGGAGAAAACATGTTTAGTATTTTTAATGCAGTAAAAATGCTGGTAAGTTTTTGTCTGGTGTACACAATAGATGTCGTTACGTAAACCAAAGCATCAGATGACTGTGCATGCGCACACGCGGTTTTTGTTGCCATGCCCGCTTTGACATTCGATCTTCGATGCGGCGGAGCTGTGAGGCATGCATCACGGCCCGGGATCGCAATTTCGAACACTTACTTTGAAGACGATCGTTGGCTCCTTCATGTTTTTTTTTCTTAGTTTCTTGCTGTATTAAGGATAATAAACATGTTTTCTTCTCTCATTCGTGTCTTGCCTTTTTGGTGCCTATTTTGGTGGTCTCTATCGTCTAATAAAGTAGATACGTAAAAATAAATAAACAAACAAATGTTCGTCAATGCATTTTAACACATCTATTTCATTAGCTGAGCTGCATATAGTAGCAGCACCTTTCAAACAATACCGATAACATATTTTTCCATAAAGAAAATCTTTAAGCGTTTTCAAAAACATAAAAAAAAATAAGTAAATAAAAAATTGAAAAACACATTGAAATAAATACATTTAGTCTTAAAAAAAAAATCATTTGTAGATCTTTCTTTAAGGTAAAAAAAAAGCGACTCGAATTTTATTTTTACTCGCCGCCAAATAAATAAATAAACAAATAAGTTTGTCAATATACTTTAGAAAATAAATAAAACAATGACAAAACGTCTTCTTAAATAAATAACTCTCATCAATAATATAAAGTTAGCACAATTCTTCCTTTCTGTAGAAAAAAAAAACTCCCTCGAATTTTTTTTTATTATTTTCCGTTGCCAAAATTAAAACAAAACCTCAGCAATCATTATTTTACAGTAAAAACTAAAGCCCAAGAGTCGGTGTAGGACTAATTTTTGGGTAAAGTAGTCGGAGCCGGGAGTTAAAGGCTTCAAAATTCCAAAAGTCGAAGTCAGTCATTTTGCCTTCGAATCTGCATTTCTGCCATGGCTGCGGAGCCGTGGAGTCAGAGTCGGACTGAGTTTGAGGTCAAGAGTCGAAAAAAATCTGAGTTTAAAATGTCACAAATTCAATGTTATAAAGAAATGCACATTAAAAAAAAGAGTAGTATTAAATTAAAAAAAGAATATTGTATCATTACAAAAATAATTCAAAGTGCAAATGTCAATCATTTAGACAAGTTTTTTTTTTTAATTGCGTTCCGCGGAACCTAAGGGTTCCATGAAGATTCCTCCAGGGTTCTGCAAAATTTGCTGGTTTTCAATTCAAATTAGTCACTTAAAAATCGATAAAAATAACGTTTGCACGAAGTTTTAAAAAGTTTTTCGAAAGAACAGCAGAGAGAGAGAGCATCCAAGTGAACTGTTGCTTAAGAACCCATTTATTGTCAATGTACGACCTGTGACTGTGTCAGTACAAGAATAGAATACGAATTTTTTATTGAAACAATATTTGAGTATTTTGAAAAATCTTGGGCTTAATTGCTGATTACAATAAGTATCTATCATTTGAAATAATTTTTATTTTCATTGCAAGCAACCTTTTTTTTAATATTGTATTCAAAATATCAATACTCCACTTATGCATTTTAAATGCGAAATGAAATATTGAACAAATTTACACACAGGTAAGAGTAATTCGAAAAGTACTAGACATATGATTATAGAAAATATATGCAACAATTACAATAACTTGAGGTACAAAGGGAAATATCCAAGATATATATGTATGTGTATATATATATATATATATATATATATATATATATGTGTAAGAACCGCCGCTCGGTTCTTATTACGAATCTTGATTTTCGCAAGTTGCAGTGTTGTGCCGTGATAATCTACCACGTAGGAAGAGGACAAAGCTACATTCACAACATCTTTATTTTTACATAGAATATACCAGCAGGAACTTCTCTTAACGAACCCACTTGTTTAGTTGTGCTACGATTTTTATGTAGGGAATATCATTAAAAGATTACAGATAATTATTCCTCGATCATGTGATCTCACGTGATCTATATAGGAGGAGCAGATTGCAATAACGATATATTATTGGGCTGTGCACCGCAGACAGAGGCTGGCTTAAATCTGGAGGGGAAAAAATTGTCTGGTAGGTACTTTAAGGGAAAACACATCTGAGCCTAGAACATAACCATATATGGTATGAGAAGCATTTAAGTGTGTAATAAATAATGTCTGTGACTCATATACGCGCTGACATATAAGTGAACAGAACTTAATATGGAAAAGGCCTAGCAAAGGATTTTTCATATTACACACACACACACACACACACACACATATATATATATATATATATTCTTATGCTTAACAGTGAAGGAAATCAGGTATAAAAAGTTACAACTATATATATAGAATACACATGGATCACCTAAAATGATACGCTGAGCATGGCTATTGAAAATATGCGAAAGTTTAACAGTGCGTGCGATAGTGATAAAAATTAACATAGATTTTCTCGCTTAATTTGACATAATAGTATTTGACGGCTGCTTTCAACAAATTTTCGAATTCCACGTTCTTTTGCTTCAGTTGCCACACTTTTCGTACAATAACCTCGATTTAACGCTTGTCAAGGGACTAGAAAAGTTTATCGTTAAATCAAGGATATCGTGAAATCGAGAAGCATATACATTCAACGCAGTCAAATCCGGACCAGTGAAATGTATCACTAAATTGAGGAAATCGTTCAATCGGGTATCGTGAAATTGAAGTTCTACTTTATATAATTTATCGAAAATCACGCACAAGTCAGTCATGTTTTCTTAAAATACAGTGAAACCTCCGAATAGCGGACAGTCAAGGGACCAGAAGTTTTGTCCGTTATTGGGAGGTGTCCGCTATTAGGAGGAACTACTTAATTTACCTTTTTCAAAATGGGCTGGTTTTCCCTTTGTAGAACACAATCTGGTTTCTGTTTTGCGTAACTTTACATTTTTCAAATTTTCATTCGAACTCACAATTCAGAATTTTCTAATTTCGTCTCGATCTTTTAAAATTTCGCTGATTTGAGTTTTCCCAACTTGAAAACGATCGGCAAGACAACGCACACTTATTTTTTCTTTTTCGGCAACATCCAACACATTAATTCTTTCTTTCAATGTCAGTCTTTTCTTTTAGTTGCCATTTTAAAACTCAAATAATATTGTCACACAAAAAAAATCAACTAAATCAACTCATCTTTAGGAAAGTTTGCAACTGCAAAGCTGCGATTGCTGCATGAAAAGCAGGTTCGCTTGCCTCTCAATTCATCTAAGGGTATGAATAACCCATTACCAACGGCGGCGATTCGGCGGAGAACCCCCCCCCCCCCCACACACACTTTTTATGGTTAATTTATTTATTTTATCTCGAGTATTACTATTGCATGATTGACAGTTGGCAATATGACCTTGAATATGGGCAAATCTTTTTTCATGTCTAAAAATGAAACAACCCAACGAAATCACGGCACCATAAAGCCGACTCCTTCCGGCCCCGGTTTGATCAATTGCATCTCCCGAGAGCCCCAGTTAGAAAAAGCGCCCAGTTTCCTCTTTTTTATCTTAACTTTTGAATAGTTATTGTATACAAAATTCATTAAAATCTTAAGAAAAACGTATGTTAATTGTTAGACTGACATCAGTTTTCACTTATCTGCTTCAGTACTCTCAAAACTAGCCGTAACAAAATTATGACCTTTTTTTTTTCTTTTTCATTTTTTGCTGCCCGCAAAAAGTACCATGTCTTTTAGTTCTTTTTTTTTCTGCCCCAAACTTAAACCCCAATCGCTGCCTCTGCCCATTACCACCCTTTTAATTTCAGGAAACAGTGATATAAGGAAATGACGGGGGGGGGGGAGTGGAATATCAGTTGTGGAGGAGGAAAAGCTTTGTAAGGCAAATACCTACTAAGATATTCTGTGAAAAGAAAGGAAAAAAAAACCGGAAGTGCTACGATTGCAAGGGAAATTTTTTTGTGAAATAACTGTCCGTTATTCGGAGTATCCGTTATTCAGAGTGAATTACATGGAATGGCCTATATTGAGGGACTGGGACTTGCAAAAATGTCCGTTAATTAGAGGTGTCCGTCATTCGGGAGTGTCCGTTAAGGGAGGTTTCACTGTAGTTCACTTATGTAATTACTGATTGAGCTATATAGTACCACGTCTCACAGCCAAACATTTAATATTATACTTTAAGTATTACATGAATTGTTTAAACAAAAACATTGATTTTCTTCAAGAAAAGTGAATTGAAAAACTATTTATCTTAAACATTAAACGAATTTTTCAATTCAAATTATGTCATTCAAAATCAGTTACTTTCTCTGGATAATTCTACAACCTATCAGTATTTTTGCGTTTCCTTTTATGAAATAACATGAATTCGGCACAAAGAATGGATCTTTTTTCATTTCTTTGTTACATTGTAATGAAATAAATTGTTTTCAGCAACATCTAGTACGTCAACTTGATGATCACGTAGCTGTGTAGCTGCTTCCGTAGGTAGGAAATCACCATGTGTTTTTTAGTGTTTTGGTTTTCTAAAACGGGCTCTCGGGCTTCGGGGAGAGCCAGTGGACGTGGGAAAGGTGCGTTCTGACTTGATGCGCTTGATTAGTCATTTGAGGCTAACTTTGAAATGACGTTGTACTCTTTTAGTATTTAACAAAGATATACATTGTAGATACTTATTTTGTTCAGAATTTTATCCTCTACAAGTGCTATGCCCGTATGTATGGCGATTGTAAGAGTAATTTTTGAAATATTGTTATATTAATGAAAAAACAGGCGTTTTTTGTCACTAATTTGGTCGTAACGGCTAAAGCTCACTAAGTAGAATAGGGAAAAAATATGGTCACACCAGACCCATACGACATAGATTAAAAACAACTTCCAGCTTTCCACCAATTGCTTCCGTATTCAACTCCCCAACTACTGGGCTAAAAGGGTGGGATGGCGCACCTTCCCGCTGGCCGATGGGCCGGCGGGCCATTCTGCCCATACAACAAATTAACAGTAGTAAACAACTTTGAGATAAAGTACAAATATTTAGCAACTGATTGCTAACACGTATTTCGGGTGTTCAAGGAACTCTTTTTACAAGGTAAAGAAGTGCGAGCTTTTGGATGCAAGTCATTTTTAACGTCGTTTACTACTGTTACTAATAGTTCTTTTGCTGTGAGAATAGTCCAAGAAAAGTGGTGGTTAAGTATACATTGATGAATTCATTCAGTTAACCTTTACACTTCTGAAAGTACGTACTGAAAAGGCGTACTCTCCAAAAAGGCAGCGAGCTTAAAAAATTTTATTATATTATTCACTTGCACTTATACTTCATCTTCTCAACTCCCGAGTCATGTTTTGGTTGAACTTCCACATCATACTCTTATTGTTATAAGCTCATTATCAGAAAGAAAGTTTAAGCTTTAAGCTATTTTAACCAATCTCAAATTGGGTATATGAATAATTCTATACCAACATTTCGCATTGTCCAATCACAATACTCAAAACGGTTTTTGCAGATGAGTAGCTGTCTCTCTATTAACTAAGAGAGGAAGAATCAGCAACATATAATAATGTTATTAGTTAATACAAATAAAAACAAAACATTTAATTGTAACTACAATTCTTATTTTTATTACAAATCTTCGTAAAAATTGTGAGTAAGGTTTTGGAAAGGATTTTGAACAGTTTGTTTATTGCAGAAACCAGTCAAATATAAAAGTTTTAATTATTATCTTTTCATCTAAACTAATTACCAAGAAAATGATCTTTTGTCCATAAAGTATTCAAATAGGTTCTACTTTAAGCATAAATTAAACTAACACCTACATAAACACGCGGTGCGTCACTAGACCAGTTCTTGTTTTTCTCAAAACAACAAATATGGCGTTTGAAGGGTTTCTGAAATAAACGGTTCACAAACGGTTTTTCAAGACAAGTTATCCAAAATCTATTTTAAATGGTCGCTACTATGAACTGATGAGTTCAACTCATTTTAAAGATAATTCCGGTAAACAATTCTGTATTCATCTGACCTTATATACTCATTTTTGTTTTGAAAAATATACAATTATACATTTTAGCAAGATATCTAAAGCTTGAAAAGCATCCTTCCTTTCACTGTCCATATTTAGAAACCTATATTTCAAAAAGAAAAAAAAAGTTTTCAGGTGTAGTGTAATATTTTGGTTCTTCTTACTCTGATAATCAATTATAAAAATAATAACTTGTCGCCATACTTTCTATCAAGAAAAAACTATCTCGCATATTGCTAATCTTGCTTTTAGATATTTGTTGATCTTACCTTTAATCATGCAAGAAACTTAATACTCAAAGGCCTTCGTATTTGAAAAAAAAAAATGATAAAGAAAAATAAAAAGAAAAATAAATAAATAAATAAATATTGCAAAATAAAACCAAATCCTAGCTTATTATTTACTTATAATTTTGAAATCAATGAATACACATCTTTACGGAGCCGTGGATAAAACTCATTGGTGAATAAAAATAAGTAGTTAGACATTGTTGTTTATTTTCTAAAGTTACGTTTTACTGTATTTTTGCACAATAATGAAGCAAAACTTGAAAAACAGGCCCTAGGGGGGAAATTACGAGAAAAAATAATTTGTGTATTTGAGCATATTAAATCAAACTGAATACTTTATTCGGTGCATGCTTTGGAATGATTAACTCAAAGAAAAATTTCCCTAACGGCAAATCTCTAAAGTAATTAGTTAGACAAAATCAAAGTTCCAAGGAATGCTTAATCCTTCAATTCATTCTAAGCCTCAGAAGCACTCTTGAGAGGACATTATTCATTATTTTATAATTTCCGGGAAACACGTAGAGGTTTAGCTATGACAAAATATTATAAAAGTTCCATGTTGAGTGGGTTTGTTCGAAGGGAATATAAACAAACACAACAAGCTAATGGAATGACGTATTGATAAAAGTTAATCCTTTTAAGATAGAGCATTTTTATTCTAAATAAAGAAGACATTACTTACGTCGAAAAATTTTTACATTGCATTTTTAGAAAGAAAATTAGATTAATTTATTGTTGATATGAGGCTCAACTATAATGTTTGGATTGCATGGGAAATTTGTTTTTAAAAAATTCAATATATTTCGTATGGGAACAATTTTTCATTGGCATTACCAAACAGAATTTGTGTTCATTTTTGTTTTGGAAGCTTTCATGGCACTTCCGGAGGGGGGGGGGGACGAGCAATTGAGTTTCTTTGCTGCTCCTTCATTTAATTGAATTTCTCTTTTCATAATAATTTCGATAAAAGTCCTATGATCTGTACAGAAGACAAATCAACATGGCAACGGCTGACAGCTAATGCCATTTTGAATGATAATGCTGGGAAGTGTTAAATTTCTCTGACTTTTCCATTTCCTTTCGAAAATCGCGTTGAAAATCCATTTTAAAAAACACGCTAAATTCTTTAAAAGGAAAAAAAAAAAAAAAAAGAAAGAACGAGGTTTCTTTTTGTGTAAATTTCATGTCTATGTCAACTTTTCTTAAACGAGACTGGAAATACAAAAATGAAGTGTCATAGTTTTCAGATTAGGTTTTTAATTATTGACAGTGGTTGACTATGTGTATTATTAAGTGTGAATCTATTGAAATCTAAGGTACCATCAAATAATAATGATGAAATCATCATTCATAATACCATCAAATACCGTCAAATAATACCATCAAGTACCATAATAATATTGTTACAAATTCTGTAAATAGTAATTATTTTTGTGATTAATTTGTTGTAATCTAGCTAAATTTGGCGTTTATTCCGTTATTTTTCATCTAAAATTATCTTAGTAACGTAACCTGTAAATAGCTTCTTGTAATGTACATACAACCCCCTAACATTTGACTGAAGTATACGGTCAATCTATTTTTTTATTGATAAGATTCGCGAATGAATAAAAAGAAAATACGAGAAGCATTTCGAATTTTGTGGAAACTTCTCTTTCGAGATTTATAAATAGCCACGGCCGACGGGGGAGTCAATCTCGAGTTATGTTTTTGCTTGTGAATCGTGTCAGCGGTGCGCTGGAGAGCATGTATTAGATCTGTTTTGTAAAGCCTTTGAGCTGTATTTTTGCGTATTCGGATGTAAATAGGTGTGTAACCGTTGAGTTTACGGTGTTAATTGATATTTGCTTAGTTGCTGATGATTGATTTAGAAGTTGTAACTATGCTTCCTGTACATAGCTGTAAATAAATCTGCTGTGTTTTCTCAAGAACTGTGTCGTCATTCAAAGAAAGTTTGAAGCTGCACCGGAACTCTTAACAATACCATCAAATAATAATAATGGAAATAGAAAACACGAAGTGTCAAAGTTTTCAGATTAGGTTTAATTTTTGATAGTGATTGACTGTGTATTATTATGAATCTATTGAAATCTAAGGTACCATTCTTCTTTTGTTATGTGTTCATTTCTAGTCTTTGCCATTTACACAAACGGTTATTATTATTATTTTAATATTTAGCTTATTGTTGACTAAAATTCTTAAGCATCCCGTCTTGAGGGGAAAAAATTCTGGTTATCCGAAGTATTAAAAAATTCATTCTTTTTTCAACAAAATGTTATTTATAAACAATACATTTTAATTGAAAATAGAAATATTTTTAAAAATACTGACACGTCATTTGCTTCTGGTTTCAGCCGTGAAATTTCTACCACAGGAATCACACTAGAACAGCTGAAATAAAAGCATTCCTTTGCTATTGATCCCTCAAATAATGGCATCTGGATAATGCCAGAATACATGTTTATTTCTTTACTGAATTTCTGCCGTAGTTGCTTACTCAAAAATTTTCTCCGTCAGCATTCGCTGAAGCAGCATCTGAGTTCAGCATTAAATAACATTTACTCTTCGTATCTCTCTGGATATTCTTTTCTGTGAATATAATTTCTCATGCCCGACATTTAGGAGGGTCAAGAGGGGGATCGATTGCCAACTTGGCTTTGAGAAATTAATGTCTTTACGTATAAAGTGGGCGTGATTTTTGCTGCTTTTTGGCATAATTTACATTGAGTATACACCCTTTGTATACACCCCTCTGGAAGAATTTGAAATGACGGGCCTGCAATTGCACTTAAACTAATTTTATGCTGCTTAAAAAATGCCATGAAAGAATTTAATTAGGTATGAATTCAAACAAACATTTAGTTTAACAAACGATTCCTTCAAAAATGTGCCATTTGAAAAGAAAAATGTGTTGAAAGCTGCTTTTTTTAACATTGCTCGCATTTATACGAGCAGTTTTACACGCTACCATACTGTCAGTGTCAAAGTCTTCAAATTACGCAAAACGTTAAAAATATACTGTAACTATGATATTTCCCTCTAATTACTGCTTTCAACAAGCAACGATAAAGCTAAAAATTTTAAAACCCCCCGACTGGGTCGCAAATGTAGAATCAAGAGGGAAAATTAAATCCTTTTAAAAGTCTAATACTATTAAAAATCAATTACAAGTATTTTATTTGTTAACAAATAGAAACTGGCAACAGATAAAAATTTTAAATCATCGATTTTAATATCCTTGTCGGCCAACAATGAATTCGGTTACTAATCGCTGAATAAAGGCTTAGCAGTGTTTAAAATCTGCTTTAAAAAGCGTTATAATTCGAATTCTATATAACATGGAAGTTCCAAGCACATTCCATCAGTCGCAGAAAAAAAAAACTTTCTTTTGGTACTAAATGTTAAAATATTTAAATGTATTTTCACTGCAAAAATCGCGAAAACTTTTTAGAGGTTATTAATTAGCACCTTCGTTAATTAATGTCATTCAAAGACGCAACCCAGGTAAGAACCCTCTCGATCAACTCTCCTTTCGAACAAATTTTTCTTTTTCAAAATAGGTCCACCCGTTTAGGCGCTAGAGTTCCACACACACACACACACACACACACACACACACACACACACACACGTCTGACTTACAACCCCCTTCCTTTGTGCGTCGGGGGTTAAAAATACACTCAAACTTGTTTTTATGCGGTCTTTTTTTTATGCGATTTTTTTTTGTGCGAAATTCTTTTGTGCGGCAGATTAAAAGTTCAGTCAGATTGGGATTCAATTGACGAAGTTATTATTAAAACGAGTGCGAGGAAGTATCTTCCAAGTAACGACATAGGCACCCCGGAGGGAAGTCCCTATGTGACCCCCTAAAAATTTTCTTATTCGGGAAATTTTGTCTCACTACTCGGCAAAAATGATCAAATGATCATCCCTTTGTTTTTGATTTCGTTTAAAGATTACAATAGGTCGTTTCCAAAATTTTAAAAGTATTTTTTTCTGAAAGAGCATGTTTAAAAACATAGGATCTGACCATTTTTTAAATAGTTTGTTAAAGTTTAATATTTAAAAAAAAAATTACTTAAATCGGTGGCTTTCACTGTTTACATTTCTTGCCGATGACATCACAAATGATGAAATGCCATTCTGTTGCCATTCACAGAGCAAAATATTTGATTCGCATCTGTACTCACGTGTATTGGCAACGATATGGTTGATAGCAAGCGTAGAGCGCAATTTTAATTCGCTTCTTGATTATCATAACGTGGAAACGCGGTACAAAGATGCGCCAAAGATCATCATTTGTGACGTCATCAAGTTCAAGTATTGTTTGAAAAACCGGACGTTTTAAAAAAATAATTAAAAAATAACTGTTGGGAAAATGAAAGAATTTTCTGGGTTCATGTTTTTTTTTTGCTTATTCTATGAATTTCAATGACTAAAGTACTACTTCTGACTGAAGAAAACAACCCTATTTGGTAAGTTTTGGGTATTCTATGTGAGACTTTTTTTTATGCTGTCCCTATCCACCCAATAATAATAGGTTTGGGTGTAATGACTTTTCGTGTTAAATAATCATTTGCAATACCGGATTATTAATAAGTTGTTCTACTTTTTGGCTTGTCAAGTCTTTTTTAAATTTTTTGACTCACGGGAAAGTAGGCTAAAAACAACATAACTGATTAACCAGGCGAAGTTCATAATTTTGCATCGTTTGGGATAGAATCGTAAGCGTCCTTAATGTCCTTGAAAGTAGGGATCTTTAGCCTCGGTTCCGCAGAACCTTTGGGTTCCCTGGAACTCGAAGCGCAAAGTAATGGTACAATTTTAATATTTACACAATTTTTATTTTAGTATTCTTAAAGGCATTGTGTTAGTAACAAAATAATAAAGCTGCTTTATTTGTTGCTTTTGTTAACTATTAATGGAACATGCTTTAGAAAACCGAGAAAAATTCCCTTTAGTATCTTGCTCTTCAATATCTTATCAAGAGTAAGTAAAACCTCGCTCACCAGACACTCCGTAACCTCGTTTAACCGACATCGGTCTACTGATATAGTATTTTATTTTATTATCTTTTTTTGATATGAAAGGTAGATTGTATTGCGATAAAATAACGATACAAAAATAATTTGTGAATTGGAGTCTTAACTAATAAGAAAGCTGAAAGTCTCTCTGTCTGGATATCTGGATCTCTCTCTCTCTCTGTCTGGATGTCCGGATCTCTGTCTGTCTGAATGTCTGTTACGCGCATAGCGCCTAGACCATTCGGACGATTTTCATGAAATTTGGCACAAAATTAGTTTGTAGCATGGGGGTGTGCACCTAGAAACTGTTTTTCAAAAATCCGATTTTGTTCTTTTTCTATTACAATTTTAAGAACATTTTACCGAGCAAATAATCATAACGTGAACGAGTAAACTACCAAATTATCACAACGTGGAACCATAAGTTGGGCGACCAAATGAACATAGCAAATTGGCGAGAAATTCACCATCCGTTATTTGTAAATATACCGGCGAACCAAATGACCTTTAAGTTTGTACTACGGACAAATCCGTGCGGGTATCGCTAGTAGGACATGAAGCTTTGATATTCTGATTTTTCCGCTCTTTGTTCAAGAGGTTCCTTCAAGATAAAAGGTAAGTTCAAAGGATTCCTCATAGTGCAAAAGGTAGAAACCCCTGCTTTGAAGAATTAAAAAAAAAAAAAATGTGTCGTACAGTCGTGGTTAAAAAAAATAGTTTTCCTCTGAATCCATTTCCACCGGTGAACGGAAGAACTACTGTTAAAAGCAAACCCATCATTTGCGGTTGAGTTTTTTTTTCTTTTTTGAATAACAAACATGCTTTGATATCGTAGCTGGATTTTGGGTTTTGATTGCACTTTCTCTCTCTGCAATTTCTTTTCGTTTCTCCCAATGACGCATCTTTTCTTCTAAATTAGCCAAGTCTGGGGGTGGTGCAGGTTGTTTAGTTTCGGAGTTATAGGTCATTCATCAAATATTGTTTCGGCTATTTTTCATGCTGCTGATCGTTATGGTGTGGTAAATAAAAGGTAGATTTGGTTGTGATGTTAAGAGGCACATAAGAAAAAAAAGGAAAAGGAAAAAAAAAAGCCTACAGGTTTGTTGGATAGTTGCGGGAAAGCATACAACACCCCCGCATGCTGCATAGTCGTAAAAAGGGTAGTCCACAGATGTCACATTTTGAGGGGAAGGGTGAAGAAGATAGAAACATGCTCTTTCTCTCTCTTTTTTTTTATTTAGAAGGACATGGTTGCCATCTACAGTAGTCAAACTTTATAAATCAGTCAAAGTATAAAATAGAAGATAATTTTTTTTCTTCAATTTATAGCTTACTATCTGCGTTGCCCGGCGTTGCTTCGAAAATAAAAGTTGCGTTAAGTGACGCATGTTTAACAATCAGGCTTAAAAAAAAGGAAAAAAAATAAAGATGCCGCATAAACTGGATTCGTGTAAGAAACAGACCAGAGACACATACATACACACAAACATACGTTCCTTTATATTTATATACTAGTGGTACCCGCACGGCTTTGCCCGTAATAGAAAAATTAAAAGGTCTTTTAGTTCTCCTGTATATTTAAAAATAATGGATGATGATTTCTCGCCAATTGGCTATGTTCATTCGCTTTCCCATTCCACGTCATGAAAATTTCGTAATTTACTCGTCCATCTTATGATAATTTTGCTCCGAAAAATGTTCTTAAAATTGGAATAGAAAAAGAACAAAATCGAATTTTCAAAAAATCTCTTCAAGGTGCACACCCCCATGCTACAAACTAACTTTCCAGACATCCAGGCAGAGAGACTTTCAGCTTAATTATTAGTAAAGAAAAGATAATGAGATGAAGTTAGGAAAACTTGATGAAACAAACTTGAAAAATCATTTACTTCACGACATTTCAAAAATCTTCCGGCGTCCCCTAAAAATATTCAATTAAATGAGAAATCAGATAACAAGCTACTGAAGTTTTATTTTAGACTTCGGGAGTGCACTGCCGCCATAAAGTTCCTCCTCATATAACGAAAATCACGAGAAAGGACGTGAGCAATATTTATAGCTTTCTCTGCAGTGATTTTTTGTCACGTTGCGGCTTTTCCTCATTACCAATACTGAGAAAAAATATCTTCTTCGCTTCAGCTGTGTTTTATTGCATCATAACTTTCATCATCACCCTGAACTTTGTCTGAATTGTAAATTTATGACACGATTCTTAGTCATAGATGCTTTTCGAGACATTGAAATGATTGACAGTCATGATTATTTCGCTGCTCAATAAACTGAAATTATGTACCGTGGTCGGATTTCTCCACCACATTTTCAGTTGTCAGAAGATTCATCAACTTTAGAACTTAGTTTCCAATTTTACACTGTGTTTCAAAGAGTCTTGATTTTAACGCATTCAAGATGGCGGAAGAGTAAAGAAAGTTTCGAAGAAATGCAAATAAGTGGTTAATATAACACTACTTTTACCTTCTAAAAAGTGCTAAAGGTTTGGTATTTTTTGAAGAAGGAGAGATGTCCTTAGAGAGGGTACAAAAATGCCTACCTTCTAGCACTTTTAAAAAATTGAGCAGTCATAAGAAGACATTGACAACACTTCTGAAATGCAACTGTTCAATCAACAAATTCATCTTGAAATAAACACATTCCAAAAATTGAGCCGTCATAAACAACATCATTGACAACACTTCTGAAATGCAACTATTCACTCAACAACTTCATCTAAAACTAAACAGTTTCCGAAAATTGAGCATCATAAAGAATAACATTAACAACTTTTCTGAAACGCAACTATTCAATCAACATCTTCATCTAGAACTAAATAAACTATTTCCAAACATTGAGTCGTCTTAAACATTGACAACACTTCCGAAATCCAACTGTTCAATTAACAAATTTATCTAGAACTAAATCCGCGTACCAACATACATCTTTTGATATTAGTTACTATATTTTCTCGAATCTATTTTATTTCTTACATACATTTCTACGTATAGGTTGAAACAATTATTTAAATACAAGTACAGTAATTCTAACTATAAACCTTTCTAATTTCAATATTACGATAAGGGATACTTAAAATCTAAAATAAATGCAGAATGAAAAACATATTGTACGAAACTAAAATGAAAATTACTCTAGCTCTAAAGTTAAAAAGGAAATATATAAAGAGGAAAAACCCAAAAATAGTTTTAAACCAATTTATTATTATTATTATTATGTTTTTGTGAACATTTAAGAGGAGAGAATGTTATTAGAAACAGTAAACGTATTGAAAGAAAAAAAAACAACAATAACAACCATACCTTATATTTTAACCAAAGCAAAAAAAAAATAGTAGCAAAACTTACAAAAAAACATGATATAATTCAGTTAATGTGAGAACTTACGTAATATTTTTTACCTTTGCGCGTATTTGACTAAAATTGTTGACAGCAGCAGAAAATACGTCCCATTTTTTTTCACAGAACCATAATTTATTTTTTATTGCATTTTAAGATTCAAAATTTCGGAAAATAACGGAATATTTACTAATTATCAAGAAGCGATAGCATTTTCGGTTTTTCACTTTGCTAAATGTAAAAAAATAGTTGAGACCCAATCAACCAAAGTGTTCAACAGTTCAAAAAAAAGCAACAGCTTCTAGGAAGATGAAAAATGTCTTTTTCTACACACAGGTAAACACACGCAACATAATAAGAATTCTAGTATCGTATACACTGGGTAAAAAAAGCTTGAAATTTGAATAATTATTTATTTGATCATCTTAAAGTTTTTTGTGCAATCAACAAATGCCTTCACAAACAAATAAATAAGTAAAACTACTACTTTAGCATTAGCATCTAAACCCCAATTTTTTTAGCAATAAAGCTTGATTAATTTTAAATGATGAATTTTATCTCGTAACAAAGAAAACATTTAAACGATAAATTGTTAAAGAAAAAACATAAAAAAGAAAGCACACTAAAGCATACTTGAAATTCTGCAAAAGAGCAAACATTCTGTCGACAAAAAACATTAAAAGAACAAACTAAAATATGTTTTAAGCAAAATAAAGTTTCAGCAGTGAGTACGAGAACAGAAAAATTAAAAAACAAAGCTCGGAGGAATTATGTAAGACATAAAATGTAATTTCTTTTAGAAGTTCCATTGGATTCTAGTTCAAAAATACGGTTTTCTGCTAACATTTTTCTTTGTGCGAAATTTATGATGACAAAAATAAACAAAATTGGAGTTCCATCTTTATATTAATTCACCAAAAGTATTATTTTTTTAGAAGATTAATGTAAGAAAAAACTTTAATTAAGCAAGTAGGGATATACTACACTTTTTTTGTTTATTGGTAAAATAAAATTCCCCAGGCTTCAAATTTTATTTAACTAACGACTTATATTCATTGTCATTTATTATTACTTTCAAAGAAGTTTTGAAAATACGCATCTGTTCTCTAATAAACTTCTTCCCACGTCCGTGTGGTTATAAATGAAGACCTTTTTTTTTAAAAAAAATTTCGCCTTAATTAAAATAAAAATATATTATGGAAATATATTTCCTGTGCCGATCCCAGTTTTAAAGTTGAAATGCAGAGCACAACTGAAAACGGAGAGGGGACCCTTAAAAACCAAAAGTGATAAAATAATAATTGAAGCATTATCTTTGCATTTTTTTTTGTTTGAATCTTATTTTCCGTCTTAAGAATAATTGCTATTTCTAAGAAATATTGTTACAGATTTACAAGGGTTGTTACAAAAGTAAGGTTCTCATCAATTTTACAAATATACATCACTGTCTATTCTCATTGAAATTTACATCGTTGGAAAGAAAAAACGGTTCTCTAACTTTGTACATAATCGCCATCTTTTTCTGTACATTATTGTCGACGGTGCCCCAACTTTTCTATCGAGTGTCACAGAATGCCACAATGTACAAAACCTCGACACGCTGACAAGCTGGAAAGAAAATTTAAGTATTAGTCCCCAATTTTTTTGAATAAAATGTGTTTTACAGCAAGTGTAGCGTTCTTTACTACACACCCTATAATTTTTAAAATCGGGTCCGTCATTTGTGCCCACTCTGTACTTTAAATAATAAACTCTAAATACCTTATATTGGTGAGATAACATAATCATACTTCAGAGAAGTAATTTTAAAACTGTATTAAACTATGTATACGCATTAGCTCTTGCGATTAAATTTGTTGTATGGAACAAGCTTAACAAGTATTTCGTTGCGAATCCGTCCATTTTAATGAACCTTATTGAATTTTCATACGCATTCAAACTCTCTTATCTGTTCTTAAGCAATATTGTCTGTTTGACTCCGAGGAATTGAGTTCGCTAATCCAGCTTTTGAACGGAAGTACCCTTAGAAAGGAATCCGGAAATTGAGTTAGAATTTGCAATTCAAATTTTCCTGGATTGAAATTGATTCGAATTCAAATTTCCCATAATTGTTTATAAGTGGAGGGGATTAGAACAAGCGTCTACGGCTTTTCTTCTTTTTTGCTTGAAACTTTTAATCGAATTGAAAACTTTCCACTAAGGTCAGTGTGATGTAATATGTTTTGCTATATAAATTCAATTTCTGATAAATATAAGTTGGTTGGTTTGGTTGGTGTCGTGTCCAACAAGAAGTCAAATAGGTCAATATAAATTGAATGTAAGTAATAATGATAAATGCATGTATAAAGTGAAATCAATTTTTTCCATATGTTAGCAGGTGTTAATCTAAAATTTCTATGTAAAAGTGGGAGCTAAGAATTTGTGTCTACACTGTTTAGTTTTACACAGCAAATAACATCACAACCAGAGATTCCCCGTTTTATGAAATGTCTTATTTATAAAGTGTTTTTATTTTGGTAAGCAAGACTAATTTCATTCTGCTAGTTCCTTTATTTCTCTCATTGTTTATTGTATTTCAAAGTAAGAAAAGTAAAGTTAATCTGAAACAAACAGCCCTATTCTACTTTTTTCTTCTAATTTTCGCAGCTACGTAGCTTTAGTTTTGAAACCTTAATTGAAACGAACTGTCCTTTTCTTTGTGTGTGTGTTTGAGCGTTTTACACTACGAGATAATTAAACTGGTACCTATTTCTTTTGATGTCGTAAGATTTTGTTTTTGTTGCTGATTCAGAAAAATGAGCACTGTGATCTTTGCTCCTCTTATGAAGAAATCACTTGCGATTAAGACACGCAATAATGTTTTGTTATATGAAGAGCAAGATAACTCAAAAGAAGCACAACTGTAGAACTTACAGGGTTTGTATAAAAAGTAACCGGACTGAGCTTAGAAAACATATTCAATGGCAAAATTTTTACACTTTTTCTCTAGAAATCTTCGAAGTAGTCCCCATGGAAGTCAATAACCCTTTGGTACCGGATTTTCCAGTTCCTGAACGCACCTTGGAAGTCGGCAACTCGTAAAGCTTCTAGAGCCCTCGTCGTAGCGAGTTGAACAACTCCCAGAGTCCCGAACCGAGTCCCCCCTTCCCTCCTTGGGGAATTGAAAGAAATCCGGTGGTGCCGTATCCGGCATACGACGCTCCTTTTGCTCGTCCGTCAGGTGTTTTGGTACCAGCTTTGCACTGATCTTCCTCATGCCCAGATCGTTCTTAACAATGTCGTGAACGACACTCTTAACAGTGTCGTCATCTTATCGATCTCGACCTCTTCTGCGATTGCTCGGATGCTCAGACGACGGTCAGTGTTCAACACATCACGCACTTTTTGCACATTTGGGTCCGTGTGACTGGTTGATGGACGTCCGGCGCGCTGTTCGTCGTGGATGTCATCGCGGTCCTCTCGGAAATTCTTATGCCACTGGAATACTTGAGTTCTGGATAAAGCTTCCTCACCGAAAACCTCATTGATGATTTGAAGAGTTTTCGTATGCATTTTTTTTTTTTGAGTTTGACACAAAATTTGATGTTAACACGTTGCTCGATGGTACGCTCCATTTTCACTCCGACGAGATCACTAAACACGCCCTGCTCTCTCCAAACGTTTTGAGGCAACTGACTCGGGTCCGCTCCCCTTCCCTCGATCCCCCACCACCAGTAGAGCGCCAGCAACCGGTTTACAAACGTTTTACCTGAGCGTCGCAAACTCAGTCCGGTTACTTTTTATACAAACCCAGTATAGCCAAAGAAAGAGTGTGATAACATATTACAATCTAATTGGAAAATCTAAAAACTTCCTTTGGTACTCAAACCTAAATAATTAGGGTTAAGTACCAAATGCACTTTTGTTTTTGTATCTACAACTGACATGAATAAGAGAACAATTTTAAAATTAAGCCACAAATAAAATTTAGGCTTCTGGGATTAGGATCATATCAGTTCAAAAGCTGAAAATAAAATTTTAGTTGTTTATTTTAATTTTAAAAGCTATCCGTAAAAGGTTTGCTTGCGCGTTGTGTCTCTTATAATAGGGTACACCCGAAATAATACTAGAAAGCAAGTGTTTGTGTTTTATAAAAAAAAATATATGCACTTCAAACAAATAATATTCTTCTTTTCTCTTAGCGAGTCTACATGAGCCAATTTCATCCTTGTTTGACATCAAACCTACTGTTTACCCCCTGATCATTTAAATTGAGCTTGCGAAGGAACCACCCACACAGCACCATTTTCTTCTTCACTTTCAGTTCTCCATTCTCCCTTTGCTAAAATTAAAAAAAAAAAAAAAAAGAATTCGCGTCACCTCATATTGCGTATTTTGCTTTATATTGTGGCCTACCCCATATTTCACTTCTTAACTCTGATTTTCACTCTTAATCATATGTATTAATAACACTTGAATTCGATTAAAGGTTAGGGGGAAAAAAACACGTACTTAACGTTAATGCAGAAGAAATTATCAATTCATTTTCATTGTCTAAGAACGGTGAAATCTGATATTGCAGCTCTGTAAAAGTTTGTCAGAACTGTAAGACAATCAAACACCAGTAATGGCAGCTCAGACCGTAGTGGAATGTAAAGTAAAAATTAACAGCGTCAAAAAGCATAAATTGCAGATGACTGCAGACACGTGTTTCGGCGTTACAAGGAACGCTTTTTTAAATGCAAAAGAAATGAGATTTTGGATGAAAAGACATCCGACAAAAGCCCAGACCCCAATAAGCAAACAGCTTAAAAGATAAAAATAGCGGATTAACCTTACGGATTACTTTTCAGCGCAAAGGTATTCATTTATTTCATAATGGAATGGTTGAGCCACAATGACAGTTCAGACCATTCTGGTCATAGCAAACAAAGCATCAAATCTTACACAACTAGTTCCAATAGCCTCCGTAGGTGTAGAATGCAAGTACAAACGAGCTGATGTGTGCATCTCATGACTTCCTTTTACTCCAATTTCAATGTCTTTTCCTATTATTGGCAATTTTAATGTGATTCAATAGTTTACTCTCTAAATATCACCACCAGTGGCCAAACTGAAAAAACCAGATTTAAAAAAAAAAAAAAAAATAATAAAAAAAAACCGCCAAGTTGGCGACAAAACTTGGCGACCAAAAGACTGGCGATATATCGCAAAGTGTCCGCCAAATTATAACACCACTTGAGTACACATCGAAATTAACAATGATTTCCCCTCAAAAAGGGGCAAAAGACCCCTTTAGAAACACCCGAATGCAATCAAAAGGGAAGGTGCATAACTAGACCCCACTAGGAGTCTACGTACCAAATTTCAACTTTCTAGGACATACCGTTCTTGAGCTATGCGACATACATACGCACATACATACATACGTACATACATACGGACGTCACGAGAAAAGTCGTTGTAATTAACTCGGGGAATGTCAAAATGGATATTTTGAGTGTTTATACGTTCTTAGGCACTTATTCGCGTGTGGTCGGGTTGAAAAAAAAAAACCTCAACATTAATTCGGGAGTGAGCAAAATGGAAATTAAGGCCGAATTTTGAATGAAATTTTTTTCGCCAATACAATACTTCCTTTTTTGTAAAAGGAAGTAAAAATACAGAGGTATCTTATTTTAGGAAAACCCGCCATTTTGGTGACAGTACCCTATTATCTGGAATCAATCCCCAAGATACCTTCAGACTAAAATTGCATGTTGTTTAATATTTTTATTTGTTTCCTCTATTAATTACGTAATTTTTAGACCGTAGCTAATATTTCCGTTAACATAAATCTGAGACAAAAAAAGTATTTAAATAAGCTAAGTTTGATATTTTTTTTTACAAAAACTAAAAGAAAAGCTCTAAAAGAATTAAAAGTACATTTCAGAATCGTATGACTGATGTTTTTAAAGGTGGAAAATTTGATTTGGTAAGTGGCAATTTAAAAGTTATAAGGATACAGAAGCAATTTATTTTTACTCTGCATAAGTATTTACCAGGTGTAAAACACATACTCTGAATTAAGATACTTTTTGAGGATAGATATTCATAACTTACGAAACTCATTAAAATAATAATACTTAACTAATTAAAAATATATCCTATCAGCAAACAGCAACCATAAGCTATCAAGTGACAAAACTACGAAAGTAAAATGGATGCATCAAAAATATTCTTTGTTCAGCACTTAAATAGTAATTGATAGTTTCTTTTGTCCAACAATAAAGCTTTGCAAGAGAAAAGACAAAACTAATGTGCCTCTAGTTCTCTATTAGTAAAACTATAATGCTGATCCAATTTGTTAGGTAATTACTAATCTGCCATATTTGATCATTGATGTAGGAATGTCTTTTAATGGAACTTTTCCTTGAAGAACGCTGATGAAAACGCGATTGGGACCAATTAAAGAGAGATAACTCGTACCAAGGAGTATTATGAGATAAAAGATAATTTGTCAGATTCTTTGTTAGTAGTGTATCTTATAAGAAATCAATTTGATACGATCTTAACTACTTCTTGTTTACGTGGTAATAAGAAGTATCTTAGCTTCATTTTTCGTCTTATTAATAATTCCTGATCACTCAAGTAATAATTTTTTCTTTATAATCTTTTTAATGGGTCGAAAACATTTTAGGATTTATCCTTGATAAAACTTTTGTATTGCTACAAACGGTGGAATACTGCATCATATGTACAGATTTCGTTTGAAGATAGCTCATAAATACTTATCCTCTGCTTGAGAACAGATCATTTATTTCATTGATATTGTAACACAATTTTTGTAATTGCTGGTAAGATATCAGCAATTTTTAATTTTTTGATTTATTTACCTTAATTAATACCCATTTGAGCATAGAGCCTATACCCATTTGAGCCGACGTATTACCTTAATTAATACCATTGCTTACCCATTTGATCATAGAGCATACTTTTATCCTCCTATTAGAAATATCTCCTGAACTTCGCATATATTGTACCACGGAATTTTGAATTTCTAATAAAATATCAGAAATGTTTTTATTTATTTACCTTAATTCAAAACCTAAATTGAGCACGGAGCACGCTTTTAATCTCCCATTAGAATTATCTCCTGAACTTCATATATATTGTATCGAGGAAATTTTATTTTCTCGTAAAATATCAGAAATTTGCTCATTTATTTACTTTAATTAATGACCGAAATTGAGCACCGAGCACACTTTAATCTGGCCGTTATAATCATCTCCTCAACTGCATATATATTGCACCAAGGAGTTTTAATATCTTGTAAAATATCAGAAATTTGTTCATTTATTTACCTTAATTAAAGACCCAATTGAGCACAGAGCACACTTTTATCTGCCCATTAGAATTATCTCCTCAACTTCACACATATACTGATTGCATGTAACCAATAATCCTATAAATATATTCGGAGAAACAAGCACAAAAAAAAAAAATAATTTGAATTTTGTCATCTTGAATTCAAATTATGTTTTTCGCAATCACGAGTGTGTGTTTGTATGTGTGTGTGTGGGGGGGGGGGTAAGTGTATGTGTGTAGGCATGTGTGTTTGTGTCTGTGTGCAGTCATGAGTGTATGGGTAGTTGCGTGTATGAGTGTTTGTGTGCGTGGGGGCGGGCTATGTGTATGTGTGTGTAAGCATATGTGTTTGTGTCTGTGTGCAGGCATGAATGTGTGGGCAGTTGTGTGTATTTGTGTGTATGTGTAGGTGTCTGTATGCATGCGTGTGTATGTGTTTGTGTATGTGTGTGTATGTGTTTGTGTGTGCGTGTGTGTTGGTGCGTGTATGTATGCGTGTGTGTGTAGGATATGGACGCAACCTGGAGACGGTTTTCGTTAGAGGAGCAGCATCGTGAGGCCGGCCGATGCGACGGGTGGTGCTGGCAGAGGGTGGCGCCGCGCCGGTGGGAAAAATGATAGCACGCCAAAAACAGTCAAATGAAAGCAATAAGCAATCGTGATTGCTCCAAAAAAAAAAAAAATGTTACATGTTCTGCAACTGGTTGCCGTAAAAATATAACTAACCCTCTTTCCCCCGAAAAACTTTCTTTTACAAACCTGAAGGTGAAAAGCAAAGAAATAACGGGCAATAAACAGCGGCGGTGTTCAAAACTGGTATTGATACATCGACGAAAATCATCGATGTTTTTAAGTATCGACGGTCTAAAAAATCGAATTTTTTAATGTAATTTAAAAAACGCTTTTATAAAAAAAAGTGAATATGTGGACTGGAGTTAATTATCAATAGATAACGTAGATTTTTGAACTGACAAAGCAAAGTTAAAAGTAGTACAATAATAGTAGCATAATTATTAAATCCCTTGTTTTCAAATTAAATGATACAAAGGAATAAGTATAACTCATGTACAAATTCAAAACACTGAGGCATCAATGGAAACTAATAGGAATAATTTCGCAGTCTTTTATTTTTCTATCTGAGTAACACAGAACCTCAAAATGCTCAATATTCTAGTCATAAATGAGCTGGAAAAAAGGATTGCTAACTTTTCGCCAGTAGAACTTTACTTCTTTAGTCAACTAATTCCACAAAACTCCTTCTAATGCGATAGGTGCCACTATCAGTAATTAATTGTGTAACTGTCATCATAACTATTTTCATAAACATAATCATCACAGTTCATTTAGTTATTTATTTAGTTTGGTTCACTTATAATACATCGACATCGAAACACATTGAACACAAAACACCGGCGTTTCGGAAACATCAATATTGCTGTGGCACCCCTACTTCATACATGACGTATTCAGTTCGGTTTCGTATGATTATCGATTGCTTAATTCCCTCTAGCCATTTAAATTTTGATAGCATTCCCGATTGGACAGCGTGAAATGTTTAATTGCTGTCACAAAGGAACTGTATTGGCGTTCAAACAGATGGTTTCACTGTCAACCAATCGTTATTAGCATGCTTAGGCCTTTACTGTCTTAGGATGACGCGAATTGGAGTTTTAGAGGCAGGAATTATCATTTTAATTACACAGTAATTGACTTCTGTAATTCATGGTTATTTAAAAATAATGCTTTGCTTCTTTCAAGAATTTAAAACATAAGTCGTGTGGGGCAAATAAGGCCATGTCGACCAATAAGGCCAACCTCCCATTGTTTCTATGTTGGATCGCAAAATCCGCTGGATCGTAGTTTTATCGTCATCAGAAAGCCTAACTGATAGTAAAGCGTTATCAACAAGCCATTTGTTATCAATATACAAGAGTAGCAGCCATTATTACAAAAGAGTTATGCCAAAAATTGCCTCATCTTATTTTACAATAAATTTTGTTTCTTTATGGTTCACTGAAGTTTATTAGGATTATATAAGTTTATTATGACATATTTATCATCTGATGCAAGAAGCACTCAACAAAGAGCTCGAACATGTCAGCAGATTCTTGTTTCATTGGATAAATTTTAGGAAGAACATGAATTCTACTTCTATAAAATGCAATCAAGTTTTGAAGACTTCCAAAATCATTATTTAAATACAATCTTGTTTCTCAGAAATGAACATATCTTCTGAGATACGTCCGTCACTTAGAAAAAAATAAAAAGTTAAATAATGTTTCCCAAAATCTTCAAAATTTAACTGCATTACATTGAAGTTGACTCTGTGTTGACCTTAAAGTTCATGTAATAAAACAAGAATCTAACATATCGTCGCTTTAGAGCAATAGTAAGACATCAAATCTCAGGAATGACAGCAAGATATCTTACTGTTAGTTTGAGGCGACGATATTTGGAATCTTCGGGGGAGATTTTGTTAAAAAATTAATACGTCTGTTACAGTGAAACTTCTCAACTGTAGTCATGTTTCGTTTTTATAAAAATTACAAGAAAATCGCCCGTCAAGGTATGACGAGTGAAAATTGCTTCTACATTTGAACGAAGCCAATGCTTGTTCAGTGATATTTTGTTGGTTGAAATTTAAACCCTAACCCCAGCGGATTAACCCTAAACTCCTGTAGATAGTAGGACTCGACCGATGCATCGGCCTGGCCGATGCATCGGCGCCGATGGTTCAACAATTTAGCCATCGGCATCGGCATTGGCGGCCGATGCTAACTTGCAGGAAACATCGGCCCATCGGCCTTAAAAAACATCGAAAAGCCGATGCAATTGGCCGATGTTTTCGGAAAAAAAGGACCTTTGATGTTTTACTTTTTATTACGAAGTAAAGGGAGTTATTTTTTTCATATAAAATTGGTTACTTAAATTTCAGTATGAATTTCTATTTTAGTCCCGTTTGAAAGAGTTTTTAATACTGCATTCAGGTACCAAACAAGTTAATTATTGCTTTGTTTCTTGCAGCTGGATGTACGTATGCATCTCTCATAAGTCATAACTCACAAATGCTAAGCTGTAGAAGGATACATTTTCGCATGTGGGTTGTGCGTACGTTCCCAGTTGTGCACTTTCCTTTTTGTTTTCCATCGGGTATTCTGAAAAGCCTCTTTTCTCATTTTTTGTGGCTAAACTAATATAGCGTCTCAGACTGACGATCATTTGGTGGTATATTGCCGCATTGGAGACCATGGAAACAAATATGAGATGGCGAAACCGGTTTTTGTGTCATTTTTTTAGATTCCCGTTGAGCCGACGGTAATTTTTAATTTTTCGATATTTGTAATATAAATCACAGTAATGCAGTCCTTTCTGTATCGCTTCGGCGGAGTTATAAGTTTGAGGCCCGTCGACATACATTATGGGGCCCTATTTCTCTATCACACAAGTTGTAAAACTTTTATCATAAGCAGTTTTGTAACTCCTACGGTGCCCCTATGGTTATGGGGCCTCTCGCGCAATTGCAACATTTGCTATATTTTAAATCCGCCACTGCACGTCAAAACAAACTCGGGTGCAAGTTTTGAAAGGGTATTTCCGCTCAATGTTTATGATTATTTTAAATTCTATTTTTTACGACTATTTTTTGAATTTCCGAGAACACTTGCGTGCTCCTCCTAATACTCCCTGAATTTCTGAAATTAAACTCTAGTTGTACTTCTGAGTCGTTTAAAAGTAACACCATTCATAAAATTAGAGATTTTTCTTTCAAACTTTATCTATTGTTTAGAAAGAATTTAGAGCATTAATGTAAGAAATTGATTAAAGACGTTTTGAATGGTGACATAATTCGGAAATCGAAGGGACTTTTGAATTTTTTCTTCGGAAGTGCTGAAATATATTCAGAAACTCTTCCGAGGCGTTGGTTTTAGCGGTTCTTTACTAAAAAATTTAAGTCGAGGTTGGGGCCGAAGTGTGAATTACTCCAAAATCAGAGAGTGACCCCCCCCCCCCCCAACCCTTTCTCGAGGTTTCAAGCATTTCTTAAATATTTAGCAATTATTTATTTTGGTCAAGAAATGTCATTTTGCATATTTGTCATACTTGTTTCACCTATATTTCGTAATGCGTCATCTTTTCATCATTAATAGCGATCGATTTTTTTTTGTTGTGAGTAACTATTTTTCTGTATTTATATAAAATCAATGAATAAGTTATTTTCGTTTTTTATAGAAAAGTTTCAAGGATTTTCTATTATGCAATTTTTTAAATTTCAGAAAATTATTGTTAAATTGAAAAGTTCAATTTGAACTTATTTGTAAAGCTTTATAAAAGTTTAAACAATCAAATTGTTCAATATTATGTGTGCAAACATCAGATTAAGTAGTATATGTATTCAGTTATTAACTTGGTGTAAATATTGAGTTTGTTTATTGTAGCTGCGTTTTAAAAACATCGCTCTCTTCATGGCTATTTTTTTCAGCAAAATTTATGTCACTGTTATAGCTTTTATGAAAAATGCAAACTTTTCTATTCATAAATTTTAAATAAGTACAAAAATATTCCCATTATGATTTAATATTGTAATTTACCTGTTACATTTTTTGTTTAATTTGATGAGTAAAAAAAGTCTACGTGCAATCTTTCCACTTTAATTGCGTAATTTGTTGACGGTTTCATAGTTTTTTTCTGATTTTTTTAATGATTAATCAACATAATTTAATGTTTTTTAACTATGTTTAATGTACTTAAATCCATACATTAGTACGATATTACTGAAATCTTAGTAAATATTCAATTAAAAACAAACAATCAAATCAATTGGTTATTAAACAATCTCTTTGTTTTTCTTCCTTCCTTTCTTTTCGTTTTTTTTTGCTGTTGTTCTTTCTCTTTCATCATACAGCAGTCAAAAAAAGGAGAAGCATAGATGCACCCTATAAAGATTGTACGTAGTACGATCCAAAAGCTCGGGGACAAGCTGCATAAAACCTTACCCAGAATAGTTCACATTACCGAAGCACATCCACCTTCAAAGGGTTACCTTGAGCGACTATGTACTTCTGCCAGTGTTCATATAACTTTTGGAAACACTCCTGGAAGCCATTTTTCGATGAGCCTTCTATAATGCAGCTTTATCTTCTTCTGACGGAAGAAAGCGGCGTCCATGCAAATGTTTTTTTTTTGCTGGGAACAGGTAAAAGTCACACGGAGCTAAGTCCGACGAAACGTTGTGTTATTTGTTTGTCATATCAGAGTATTGACCAATCGAACCGTGCATCCTCAACATGAAAGTCGCCTTCTTCCCCACGATGAAGTTAAAGCAGCAGCACAAGAGGCCTTACAGGAGGTTGCGAAAAATGTTTTTCAGGAGTGCTTCTAAAAGCTATACGAACGTTGGCAGAAGTGCATAGTCGTTCGAGGTGACTATTTTGTAGATAGATGTGCTTCGGTAATGTGAACTATTCAGGGTAAGGTTTTATACAACTTGTGGTCGAACTTTTAGATCATACTACGTACGTATGAGTTTTCAACTTACTATTTCATAACGTTTTTGAGTGACGCAAGTTTACGCGCATGAAGAGATCACAAGAGAATTTGCGATAATTAACTGAGGAGACGTTCAAAATGGATATTTCGATCATCTATATGTTCTTAGGTACATATGCATGTACAAATGTGCCGAAAAATCTTGTGAAGTTTAAATTGAGTGATCGTAAAATAGAAATTTAGGTCAAAATCTGATTTTTTTTTTTTTTTTTTTTTTTTTGTGATTACAATTCCTTATTCGTAGAAAGGAAGTAAAGTGAAATGAATCAAAGATCCTTTAAATCCCTGACAGATTTATCAATTTATTTCTGTTTTATTTATTTGTTTTTTTTCCATCGGCCAAAGGCATCGGCCATCGGCCATCGGCAATCGGCCATTTGGAGGAAAACTATCGGCCATCGGCCATCGGCCATCCTTGAACAATCGGCCAACAATCGGCATCGGCCCATCGGCCAAAAAATGCCATCGGTCGAGCCCTAGTAGATAGCGTTCATTGTTGAACACTTTTTCGTTTTTTCTATTTCCCTAAAATGAGTCTAACCAGTAAAGCAGTTAAGTTACCGGATCTAGTCCAGTCTTGTCAAAATAAAGCATTTCCCTACATATGAAACAGTACCAAAAATATTATCAAATTATCATGCTATGGCTGACACGGGTTTCATTGTTGATGACGTCAGAGTGTTATTCGATCAGTGAATTCGTTATTATGATGATTATCCTACTTTACTAAACTAAATTAGATAAAATTTGGCATATGCCAAATTAAAAAGAAAAAAAGTGTCGTAAAGACACACCATAGAAGTGAAACTTTTGTAGAACAAAGAAACATTTTACTTATTCATCACTAACTTTTGAATAACATAGAGTGTGTTTGTCATTCATTTATATACAAAAAATTATATACATATGTGTCACCGTGTATCGTCTTCTCCATTCTTAAGAAGATAAATGATCGTTTTCGTTCAGATGCTGATGATCGCGCAGCGAAATCTGACTGACAATCAGAGTGACTCAATTGGCAGAGCGCTTAGCTTCAAACTCATCAGACTCCAGATCGAGTTTTGGCCAAGACGTTTCCGGAACATTCACCAAAATTGTGTATTTTAATGAAGAAAATAAACCATAACGAAGTTACTAAACAACACTCAAAATGCGTTGATTTTAACACGCGTTTCAACGGAGTCTCTGGCGATAGCAGTTGAAATCAACGTAGAGAACACGCAACCACGGACAACGAAAAATAAAGGAAGTGAGAAGAGTGCATATGCGATAATTCGTCGCACAAGAAACAACTATGTCACTTCCGTCACATAAAAGTTTGCCGGTCAGAATTTCAAAGCCCTGACATAAAAAGTTTCATGTCAAAATGTCACCTTTAATTTTATTCAATAGAAATGTGGTTTCTTGCTCTTAACTGACAGCTGAAATATGAAGCGGCCCTGAAAAGGTTGGTTACTTAAATCATGACAATCATGCCAAGTCTTTTTTTTTAAATCCCAGGATCCTATAACAACGGGCCACATGGAGCAACTTCAAGGTCCCAATATACCTGCGAGCCGTAGTTTGATCACCACTGGTTTAAGAGACGTATGAATTGTTTCTCTTTTGTCCAATTCCCCCTAACTATTATATTACATCATATGAGTAATTAATCAAAAATATTTTGTTCCTTGTTAATTACTGTTTGAATGTACTTTCGTATTTGTTACGGAAAACAGAAAATAATTATATTTTTATGGTGGTGCGAAATTAAAATTTCGAATTCGTTTGCAAAAGAAGCGTTTTCGTAATGTAAGAATAATTTATAAACATGCTACGCATAAATTAATGAGAATTTTTGGAAATTTAGTTGGAAAATACATTGTTTTTGAAATTCATTAATTAGCTTTCTCAAAACTGCAAATTGTTTTTAATTGTTCTGTTAGATTTAGCGTTATTTTTCTTTTTTCCATTTTACTTTCTTTTGAAAATCTAAATTACTTTCGTACCTTCTTGGTAATTTCAATTATAAAAGAGTCACTTATCTTGAATCTTGTCATAGATTAATTAAGAGCTTAAATCGTGGAATTAAAATTGAAAATTATGTTCATGATGCTGGAACAGCAAAGGTATTTTCCAACAAATTGAAAACTTTTAGATTATTTAAGAACTTATTATTAAATGAGCCACGAACCTGTATATATTCCGAAAACATTAACGGAACGTTTTTTTTTTTGAGCAATCACGAATTGCTTATTGCTTTCATTTGACCTTTGAATGACGTTGCTATGATTTTAATTCCCCCGATTTCCTCTGCAGCACCACCGTCGACCGGCCTCTCCCGATGCTGCACCTTTAGCGAAAACCGTCTCCAGGTTGAGTCCATATCCTACACACACACACACACACACACACACACACACACACACACACACGCATGCCAACACACCGTCGCATACATATATATACACACACTCGCCTACATACACACACACACACACACTCGAACGCCTACACACCCACGCGCGCAGATACACACTCACAAACGCGCGTGTACACACACACACGCACATGCCTACACAAAACACACACGCCTACATACATAAACGCGCGTGATTGCGAAAAATATAATTTGAATTTAAAAAGCCAAAAATTCACATTTTCTTTTATTTATGATTTTGTTTTACAAAAAAAAAAAAAAAAAAAAAAAAAAAAAAAAAAAAAAAATAAATAAATAAAAAAAAAGAAAAAAAAAAAAAGAAGATTTGTATTATGCTGTACGTAGAGTAATATTTAAATATAAAGAGAAGTATTTATCTAATGCTAGCAAAAGTAGTTGACATTGTCTGTGTCAGTATTAATTGTGAGAAACAATAGCCTTTCGCTTTCTCAAAAGAAAGAAGTCTAAATTTATTGCGATGACATGATTTTAGATCTAATTCCTTCCCTGCAAATGAGTCTGAAATAGTAAATAGTATACAGAACAAAATAATCTAACTAAAATAAATAAATAAATAAACAAACAAAAAATAAATAAATAAGAAAGTTTTGTGGGCGTTCGTTCAATAAGACGGACGACAATTCTTCCACTTTCTTAAACTTTGTGTTCAAATTATAGAGATGGAAATGATGACAGCGTCACCTTTCGAGAGCTATGCGAATTATTGCTGATTTATGTTGACGGAATAATAGTTAGGACCTCAGTGGTTGAAGTGGTCAAAGAGTAAGCTTCATAAACATGAGGTGGCGGGTTCGACTATGATCCTCGTTCTGGATGTACTTTACCGTCTTTGTGCTGTAAGCTGTAAATTCATTCAATAATGTAAATTGTAAATCTGTAGCCGTAAATTAATATTACCATATGTGAAGGAGGCGAGACGCCAAGCTTGTATAGTTCTTTTCGTAACTGAAGCGGTAACTCCAAATGTAATGTGCAACAGTAAAATCTCGATTATTCGAGCTCTGGATATCCGGATCATTTTTTGTAAAAATCCATCTTAAAAATTATGAATTCCCATAGATAATTTTAAATTGCAATAGAAAGAACGTACTTAAAAGAACATTAATTCTCGTTTTTGATTTTGATCGATGATAAATCGTTTGTGTGACCACGATTAATTCAAACGCCAGATGTATTTGAAATTGAAGACAGTGGACGCAATCTTCGTTAAGAAATGATGTGAAAAATTATTTTTATATTTTTTGATGTTTTGTAACTAATTAAATGTAATGTTGTCAATAAACATAGGTTTTTACCGCAATTAACAGTACTTCTGCTTATTTAAAGATTTACTTTGCTTATTACACATACACTCTCAAAAATGGATTTTCAAATTTGACGAAATTTTCTTCGTTTTTGACGAAACCACTTCCAGGGATATGCTCCGAGCGAACTTTTCGTCAAATTAAAGAAACTGCTTTTGTTAGTGGTTTGAGGATGCGAATTTCGTCAAATGTAACAAAATATTCCTTCATTCTAGTTTCGTCAAATTAACAATTTTCGTAGTTTTGAGAGCATTAGTTTCGTCAAATTAATTTCGTCATATATGAGGACACTAATTTCGTAAATTTTTAAGAAAATTTATTTCCCTTTTTTTTTATCTTGGAGCACATTAGTTTTTTTTTTTTTTTCAGAATACAGTCAAACCTCGTTACTTCGAACACGCTTGAAAAAAATAACTGCTGAAACGAACTTTTTTGCAATCCTTGTCTTAGTGTTTATTGTTTTTCGGATAAAGCGAATCACGATTTTAATCGATTTTAATGGTCCCTTTAAGTTTGTTATAACGAGGTTCCACTGTATTTTATAAGATTCGTGTACGTGTGATCAAATCGTTACTTCAGAAGCTTACCACCGTAGTTTCCCATTTTAATGCGTATAGTCACTTTCACAGGCCCGTCATTTATGGGGTCCTGGGTTCAACTGACGTCCCTCCTCCTGTCTTGATTTTTGAACATTCATGTTTTTACACATGACTGGCCGTCGTTTTACTTGGTTTTCTGTAAAATTTTTATTGAGTACAGACTCTTTACCATATTTGGAGAAAAATTGAAATAACGGGCCTGCAGTCCCCCCCCCCCCCCCCCATCAAAAGAAAAAGACAGTAATTGGTGAAAAAGAGGCACATAAAATATGTCAAGCAAATTTTTATTTATGTAAAAATGCAAACAAACAACTTCTTAAAAAAGGTAAAACAAATCATTGCAGATTAAGCTCCCCATGGTATCTAATTAAACCCCCATAATGGGGGTTTTCCTTCAAAAAATCTAATTTTTGTCGGCTATTTTCCAAATTTGGTACAGAGGTTCGTTATTGGATGCTCGGGAATTCACACAAGGTCGTTTATGTCTCTCTATGTGGGAGAGGGGGCAGACAATCCTGCATTGAGGGTTCTCCGTATTTAAAAAAAGTTTTTGTCCGATCTTTTTAAAATTTGCCACAGTTTTTAGATGCTCAAGAATCACGCAGGGTAGTTTTCATCACTTTATAAGGAGGGGGGGGGGGGATCCTTGAAAAAAATCTAGTTTTCGTCGGATTATTCCAAAATTTGGCGCAGAGGTTCTTTGATGCCTGGGGATTCACGCAGGGTAGTTTTCGTCCCTCTTTGGCGGGGGGGGGGGCAACCCCTATGGTAGTTTTCCTACAAAAAAAAATCCAGTTTTTGTTGGATCTTTCCGAATTTGGCACAGAGTTTCGTTATTTCATGCTCAGGAATTCTCATAGGGTGGTTTTTCGTTCCCCTATGGGGGGCGACCCCCATACGGGGGGGGGTTTCTTATGAAAAAACTGTTTTTATCATATCTTTTCCAAATTTGGAACAGAGGTCCTCTGATGCTCGGAAATTCACACATGGTAGTTTTCAACCCACCATGATGGGGGGGGGGGGAGCAACCCCGCATTGGGGGTTCTCCTTATATATATAAAAAAGTTTTTGTCCGATCTTTTTTAAATTTGCCATAGAGGTTCCTTGATGCTCAGGAATTCACGGAGGTTAGCTTTCGTCACTACTCTATGGGGGGGGGGCAACCCCGATGGGGGTTTTCCTTGAAAAAAATTCATTTTTTGTCGGATCTTTCCAAAGTTTGGCATAGAGGTTCGTTCATTGATGCTCAGGAATTCTCATAAAGTAGTTTTCGCGCCGCTATGGGAGACAACCACCAAATGGGGGGTTTTTATATAAAAAAACCAGTTTTATCAGGACTTTTCCAAAATTGTCACAGATGTCCTTTGACGCTCGGGAATTCCCGTTTTCGTCCCGCTATGGAGTGGGAAACCATGTTTGTGTCGGGGGGGGGGGGAGGGGTTCTTATAAGAACCCAGTTTTCGTCTGATCTGTTCCAAATTTGGTACATTTGTCTTTTGATGCTTATGATTTGACATATTGTAGTTTTCGTCCCGCTATGTGTGCCAAACCCCACAGGAGTTTTCCTTATAAAATTCCAGTTTTCGTCGAATCTTTTCCAGATTCGGCCCAGATCTCCTTTGATGCTGGAAATCCACATAGGATAGTTTCCCATGGGGTAGTATTCATATGGGTTACTACCCCATGTGATTAAAGGACCTATGTGCCAAATTAGAAAAAGATCTGACAAAAGCCTGGATTTTTGTAAGGAAAACTCCCCTAATGAGGGAGGGAGGGGAGGGGGTGCCCCTTAAGCGGGAAGAATATTTCAAACTGTTTGGACTACATCGCGATGCATCGCTACATCGCGATGTAAGGATGGCGATGCATCACGATGTAGAAATTTCTACATCGCCCTGTCCTACTGTGAATATAAAAGTGCTTCTTCCTCAGCAGACATGGGGTTCTGGAAAAATAAATCATGTGCCACTTTTATGCACAGTTACATCGATATAAGCTCGGGAGAAATTTGCTAGGGATTTTCTTCTTCATTGCATTGCATTGCATGAAAAAATTCCAGAAAAAAAAAAGATTTTTTATCCAACTTATACCACAAATTTCAAAGAAAAAGTACAATAAAATGGACAACTTTACGTTAGTATATCTTTGTTCTAAAATTAGATACAGAAAGTAAAATTAGATTATATTAAGAAAAAGCTTATCTTTTTCTTTTTCCAATCAATTATTTGTTTTATTAATTTTGCTTGTATGTAGAACGTTTATTTGGCCAAATTTATGTTTAATACAGGAACTTTATTATTGCATACATTTCATACTTCATACTTTGAAAACAATTCTCTGCCAAAATTGCAAAAGGTATTTGAAAATATGAATCTTAAAAAAATGCAGATGTGAAATAAATCTTTTGGCAAAATTAATTTAGTGTAATGTTTGTTAAATAATTATAAAATATACCTTTGCTTTTTACCCCTAAGTTTTTATTATTATTTCCAAACATGTGTAACATGAAATCAATGAATAATATACGAACACTCTGAATATTGTTATAATTATGGAAAAAATCTTCGTCTGTCTTGGTTCTGATTATCTCCATGATGTTGGATCCATCCTAAAAGAGTTTTAAAAGGAAAATATATGTATAATAAGTAAATGTGTAAGTCCATGGGTGTATGCCCTCATGCACATTGATCTTTTTTCTATTTCGAGGCAAGTTTTACGATTACATGCAGCGGCTTTATTTCTGAAATAAAGCATTTTTCCCCAATTTCTTTCAAAATTGCTCCCCTTTAGTTAAAAAGCTACGATTCTCTTATGACTTTAAGGATCATCTGATTTCATTTTCATATTTTTCAAAATATGATTATTTCGACGGTGACAGCTATTTTTCCAAGCAGATTGCAAGAGTGAGTTATTTTTACAGCGGATGGGCAAAATTTTTATTGAGGCAGACAGACAATGATTTCTCTCAGTTGGTATCTGAAATTAATTTCTGAATAGCGTTCTGGAATTAGAGTTTCTTCAATTTATCGACAATCAGCATTACTTAGCCATTAAACTAGTTAATTCCTTTGCATATCAAGTCGTGAATTTTCATTTTTTTTTCGAGTTATAAAAAAAATTAGGGGTGCGACAATTGTTGATCTGTGATTTTTTTTTTAAATTTATTTTTTATTTCAGCCGACAGCCAAAATACACCGGATTCTCCCGACTTTCGTTTTCAGATTTGCAGTTTTCTTGACGAATGTTTTCTGGAGTACTCCCTCCACCACAAATTAGTTCTATTAAGATATTAACAAATTAAGTAGTACTGAAACTGATGATTATGATTTATTTTTACTTTTTTTAGAAATTTTATTGTGTTATGTTATCAATAAGCAACATTTACTTACTGAGCCTTACCTCCTTAAACCACTACCAAATTAGAGTCAAAAACCAAGGGCTCCAACACTCGATTAATTGATAGTATAGTACCTTGAAATCTTAAAAAAATATTCAAACAAAATCATAAAAGCGTCAGAATTAATCACTGGTACAAAAATATTCAAACGTCGCTCTACTAGTTTGAGACGGAGATAGTATTACCAAGGAAGTATTACCTTTTCCCCAAGCATATTTGATTTCTAAAATATGTAATTTTCACGCAGTAAATAAAAAACACGCCAAGGGAGAAGAGTTGCCAAAGACAGGGAAAACCCAATAACATAGTGCTTTTCTTTGTTTGTGTCTTGAGAACTAATTGACAGATATCGATGAATTTTCTTTTTTTTATTATTATCCTTTCAATTTTTAAATAAAAGTATAGTTGTTCGGTTAAAATTTCAGATATTTTACTTTGCATCTAGCGAAAATCACAACTGTAATTTACATTTGGATTGATTGGTAGTTCATCTATAAAATGCTTCTTGGTCTGGTTTCATGTAGACCCGGATTTCTCATTTTTTGTTGACAATACCTTGAAACGTAAAATATGGCAATAAAATTAATGGCGCATTAATTTTAGCCGTAGAAACTATGTATAATAGAAAAACTTATAATTATCACAAATCTTGTAACACAAATTGACATGGAAAAACTTATACATTTAGTGTATTAAATGTGGGAAAAAAAAAGCTTATCATTAATATTTTCAAAACATGCTACTATATATGTATTTTTTTTAAATCGAGGTTGAACATTGAATAAAACATTAATTTATTTAATTTTCGGAAAAATTGAAAAAAATATTGAAAATATTCTGCTGAAATATCAAGCACAAAGATAGAGTTCTTTACGGAAATTAATATCTTCTCTAACTTAAAATGATTTGTATTAAATTGATATTTAGTTTACTTCATGTTTTATGCAAGTAAAAAAAAAAAAGGCTCCACAAAAAAATGAACATAAGCATTTATTGCTAGAAACATCTGCCATAGGGAAAGAGATTATATAAACAACATGGGGTAAGCATTTATAAGTTCTACGAGCATAAAAAAAAGAGGGTATCATTTCGGATCCAAAAGCTGATATAAGCGATTTGCATTTATTTTTTATTGCATCAAGCGCTTTTTTTCCTCGAGTTTCATCGGTTTTATTCAAAGATTGCTAAACAATTATTTTAAAATATTTTCTACGAACACTTTTGTTTTATAAAGTTATTGATACTTTTTGATTATTAATTTCTTCAAAATCATATTTTATTTTGCTATTAAAATATTTCATGTAGTTTTGTAATATTGTTTACCCATTCCAAAATATTAATTTTCACTAACGGGTAGAGCAATATTTCATTGAAAATGATAAATGTACGAACACTTTTGGGAGCAACTGTATAAATTATAACATTGAATAAAACATTACATGTAGAGTGGAAGAAGAAAAAATATCAATACTTATTGGGGAATGGGTACATATTTGTTTAAGAAAATAAAAATCCACAGTGAAAAAAATTTGAACTATTAAACTAAAAAATACGTTTTGTTTTACTGAATTATTTTTGTAAAATTCATGGAGAAGAATGAAAACACATAACCATGCAATATATTCAACGTTGAAATTAAAAGCTTCAAAGTTCTATGCCTTTTATAAAAGCGCTGTATTTATCATCTGCGTTAGTTTAGCTACGGTGGAATTTTTTTGTATGTTTAAATTTGTACAAATTCTGTGGTCATGTTTGACATTTTTTTTAACGAAATAAAGGAAGTACGTTTTTGGAAACTAATGTCAATAAACCAACATTTCCTTTTGCAAATAAAAAAACAACGCTAGTTAAGCCTAACGTGGAGGTGACTCAAAGTTAGTTCAAAAAACACACAGAGTTCTAAACCTAATCGAACGGTTCGTTTTCAGTTTTAATGTGTTTTAAACACAACTATAAACACAACGCTAAACAAAAATGTAACAATAAATAAAAGAAAAAGCACATTGCACATACAAATTTTAATAAATACTAACCTTTTTTTTTATAAATCCTTTAGGATAATTTAACGAGCAAGTACAAGACTGAAACGAAAACTCCCAGAATGAAATCGGGACGAAATAATTTCGTCAAAAAGTTGAAATTTCTGGTTTTGTCAAACATCACGTGATTTAGTGACGAAAGGATCGTCGAAAATAAAGAAATAGTGCTCGAGGATTGCCAAATCGTCAAAATTGAGCGTTTCATTTTTGACAGTGTACTTGCCGGATTATCTGGATTTTCGTTTATCCTGATTGCCTTTGATTCCAGTTAGTACGCAAAAACTAGGTTCTACCGTGCTCTGTAAGAAGAAAACACTGATAGGAAATCTGCAGTAAACTGGACTGCCGTAAAAGTTTCTACACTAAAAAAACTGCAGTGCTACTAGAAAATCTCTAGGGAACAGGACTTCCATTAAGTGTTATTGGGGCAAACCTAACCTGAGAGCATTGTGAAGGCTATGCAGAACCTGATCTTAGCAGTATGACGCTGCCAGATTAAGTTTGCCCCATCATGTTACGATACCGCTTCATCTTAAGTAACTCTGTCAATTTTACTTAAAAAGCTGCTGTATCGTTCCTAGGAAAGTTTATGGAGTCCCAGTTTCGTGGAGATTTTCTAGTAGTACGGTAATTTTTTACAGTGTAGTAACTATACCGCTATTTCTTAAATAACTTTATAATGATACGGCTTTTTCTTCAGATACATTTTATTACGATAAAGCTTGTTCTTGAGTAACGTTGTAATGATACAGCTTGTTCTTCTTAAGTAACGTTGTAATGATTCTACTTGCAACCTTCGAGAAATAATTTGAGGAGCATCTGTGTTGAGTTTGAGGAGCATTTTGAAATTTTGAGGAGCAATTCGGTATTTTGCATAGAATGCAATTAAAACGAGCTGATGTGTGCATCACATGACTTCCTTTTACACGAATTTAATGTTAGTTCCCCATTGTTGGCAATTTTAATGTGATACAATAGTTAACTCTCTAAATATCACCAACAATGGCCAAATTGAAACCAGATTAAGAAATAAATACCAGATTAAAAAATAAAATAAAACATCGCCCAATTTGTCGCCAATCTGGCGACAAAACCTGGCGACCAAAAGACTGGCGATATATTGCCAACTGTCTGCCAAAATATAACACCATTTGAGCTAGCACTGAAATTAACAACGATTTCCCCCAAAAAGGTGGAAAAGACCCCTTTAGAAACACCCGAATGTAAACAAAACGGGAGGTGCACAACTAGATCTCACTAGTAGTCTACGCACCAAATTTCAACTTTCTAGGACATACCGTTCTTGAGTTATGCGACATACATACGTATATATACATACGCACATACGTACATACGCACATACGTACATACGCACATCCGTACGTACATGCAGACGTCACGAGAAAACTCGTAATTAACTCAGGAATCGTCAAAATGGATGTTTCGGGCATCTATACGTTCTAAGGTATATATGCAAATGTGGTCGGGTCGGAAAAAAACTCAACATTCATTCGGGGGTGAGCAAAATGGAAATTAAGATCGATTTTTGAGTGAAAATTTTTTCGCGAACACAATACTTCCTTTTTTGTAAAAGAAGTAAAAAACTAAAACCACTTATCTAAAATTGTTTTTGAGCTTTTATAATAATTTTAAGCACTAGCAAAAAAAATAAAAAACAGCTTTAAACACTATGTAATGCTTGAAAACGCTGGGCCGGGAAATGTGGAGCGAAGTAACTTATATGTGGAACTGTGGAGTTCCGTTATTTTTGCAGAGCAACTCCGTAAGATGCGGAGCAGTTGGCAACCCCGAGCTTGTTCTTAAGTAACTTTGTAATGATTCAGCTCATTCTTAAGTAACATAGCAAAGAGACAGCTTGCTCTAAAGTAACGTTACTTAAAAGGGAGCTGTATTGTTACTGAATTCCAGTTTCATATAGATTTTCTAGTAGTATTGTAGGTTTTATTTACAGTGTATATGATGTTCGCTTAGTCGGGGCTTTTTTATAAATGATCATCACGTTCGTGGGGTTCGTTTAAGAATAACATTGACGGTGATTGCATTGGGAGAAAGATAAAAATATAAATTAAAATTAACAAAAGTGAAAAAAGAGTCAAGGAAAAGAAAACCCCTCTTAGTTGCCTGACAACTTAATCACATAATGAAACACATTGTAAATGTTTAAGAACTCTATCTAATTGAAAACAATGAAATACTCATGCAAACCAATTAATTTTTTTTTAAAACTATTAAATAATAGAAACGTAAGTATTAATAAATTTAAAACGTTTTTATTACTACTAAAGTGAGCTGTATGATTTATAAATATCATAAAAACTGAATTACACAAAAAATATTGATACCTTTAGCTGAAAAATCTTTGTTTTTTCATTTCATCATTGAAGACTCAGCATCCGTTTTGTTTTTCTTCATCAAAAATAATGCACATTCTCGTTACAAATTAATGAGAAAATGGCAAAAGAACTTAATAAAACTTCTTAAAAAATCTTCCAAAGTGAAACATCATATTTCTGTTTTTTTTTCTGTGTTTCTCCGAAGAAAATGGTTCTAATGATCTTTCCTAAGTATCGTTTATATAAATTGATATTTAGGAGAAGACAAAAAATTTATAAAATTAATCGAGTTCATAACAGCTTCGCACAGAAAACATTCACTCGTATTAATATCTAATCCTGAAAATGAAGGGGAAAAAGTTGAAGATAAAAAATCTAGTAATAACGCCAACAACAAAGCGCAAGATCACTCATGTGCTTTTATTAATGAGTGAATAATTAGAAGCAGAAGAAATACATTTTATTCATTTGTTTTAATCATCACGCACATAAATTGTTTCAACAAATAAAAAAAAAAAGATGTAATGAAGATGATGAAAAAGCTAAACGTTTGATTGGGATATTAACTCAGTGATAATTATCCGGCATCACTGTATCTTTATAATTCTGCTCTTTATAATTCTGAATTGAAATGCTTTCAAGTCCTTTTTAGATGCTCACACTTGTGAATAAGAATTTAATATTCCAAGATTATTTTCTTTAAAAACTCAATAATGATGGTAATTTATCTGCAATAAAACTACGCAACGGTTGTGGAAACATTCGGTATATTTGAATCGAATATCTCGAAAAGGTAACATTAATATTTTTGACCGAATCTATCTCTTTTAAAAAGGCACCAGCTCTTAGTCTTAGATTTTGGTTAAGTAGCATCAATCAGAAATCACTTTAATCAAGCGTACCTATTAATGTAACTACCAACAAAAGCAGCATAATAAAAACTAAGACCTCCTAGATACTGATTTTTCGTAAATTTATCATCTGTTGTGGTTTTACATTAGAGATTTATGTATTTATTATCGTCTGCAATGTTTATATTTATTTGCACTGTTCAATTTGTTTATCGTCTGTGCTGTCAGTTGTTTTTTCGTAATGGCAACAACAAAAGAAATGTGACAGGACAATCGAAATATTTTTATGGAATGTAAGTGTTGGTTTTTCTTGTCCGTTGTTGCAGGAGAATAAAATTTATATTTTTACGTAAATATATAATTGAAAGTCCTTTTTTTTAAAATAAAATTGTAGAATTTCATTTATTTACTTTGATGCAGAAATACATTTATTTACTAAAATCCGTAAGAAGTGGAATGAAACAAACTCTAACAACGCTTTACGAACTTTCACAAGTCAGTCTTCTCTTTTTAAGAGATGTTCTCTTTTTGAAATAAGTTATTCATTTAGATTAGTACTTCACAAAAGTTATTAGCGGAATGCAACAATATTCGTGTGGAATTCACCGGAATAAGTGCTATAGTGGTTGTTAAGGGCTGGACAACATGTCACGTAACAGCAACGAAGAGATCCAAACTCCGAGACCTCTAAATTAAAGTATTATTATAGAACCGCGAATCTGACTTCTAAACGTCATATCTGTACCTCAGAGCCAGAAGAATGTAGGTCATATTATGGTAATTTTACAGGAGAGAGGAAAAACATTTCCTGACGTATGCAAAGAATGGGACGCGCTCTTTTAACGCTGGAAAAAATAAACCGGAAAAGGACTTTTTCAAAAAGAATAATGCCCACATGGCTTCATGTGGAATAGAATTTTGGACCTACGTCAGTCTGACTCTGAGGTACAGATGAAGTGAAATGAAATTATTTGAAACAGCTTTGAGTATGATGCAAAAGCGATATCATGCTCAATGGATCGGATTTTGGAGAAACGCAGTGAAAAAAATAACGTCGCAGACATTATCGAAGTGCACCCAAATCTGTTTTTATGCGGTGGATAGAGACCGCATAAAAAAATTTGTTCGAAACTGCACGAGTAGCTACAAAAAGTTATTATCACAACACAGTTAAAAGTATTTTTTTTTATGTGCTGTATAGGGACCACATGAAAAAAGTCTCACGAAGAAAAAAACCCAAAATGTTATATTGAAAAGAAATTAAAATAAACCAAGTCATGATAATTTTTCCAACTCCCGAAAAATTTCCCGAATACGGAAATTTTCGAGAGGTCACAGTGACTTCCCATCGGGATGCCCCTGCCGTCACTTGAAGATACTACTTCGCACACGTTTTATAAATAATTTCCGATCGTTTCATAAACAATTTTCATATACCGCAATCGCAAAAGAAAAAAAAAATCGCACAAAAAAGACCACACAAAAACAGGTTTGGGTGTAATTCATTCACGGTTACTGAACATAATTTAAAAAACATTTTTTTGGTATAAAAAAGGGTCAAGTATCACAAACAACACACTAAGTACTAAAACTATCTCTTGAAACCTGCTATAAACATCTCTCTCATTCCACTTATACTTTAAAATATAGTTACTAAAATTTATAGAAAATTGAACAGAGATCAAAGGAAAATTTGAGACGTATCTTTAAAATTTTTCAACTTAATTCATCGTCCAAAGGATCGGAGCTACATCGATTTATTCTCGTATACTCCTCTCATGAGATTAAAAATCCTCGAATCTCTTTCAACTCACTCTTTCTGATACAAAAAGACAGCGAAAAACATTCCCTGAACAACCTCATGTGTGGAGTAAAATCGAAACTACACACTACTCAGAAAAAAAATCCTCACTGAATGAATTTAAAATATTTCAGTTGCCTTTGAATTCCAAATCTTTCAGTAAAATATTCAATTTAATCTGCTGAAAGGTTGCGCTTTGAAAATGCGCAGATCTGGAATCTTATAAATGTGAAAATGAATTTAAAATGAATTTAAACTGTGTAAATGTGAATATGTAAGTAAAATAATACTGTTCTGCTGATCAGTACCATACGCGCGAAAATTGTATTTATTAATTACTCTGCTATTTTTTGCTGTGTCATATTTTTAAAAATCATCTAAGGATCATATTATTTCATTCCCTATATACAGGTAGTTATCAAAATAATGGAAACACTCTAAGACAAGTGTGTTGGGAACCGCTACTCTGCCATAAATGTTCTGTTGATAAAGGTGCCTTCTGACTCTAATCACTCACACTGGTTAATCCAGGTGGTGATTGAGTATTGTGGTTACTTTTGCAGCTATTGTTCGCTTTTTAGACATTACAGTTCCTTTCAATGCCCGCCGGTTTCTTTTACTGAGCTTCTCCTTTCGTCCCCTATTTTGCTTTGCCGAGCTTGTCTTACCGCGCTGCGTGTATGCTGTCATGACTTTAGATGCTGTACCTCTAGAAACACCAAAAAGTTGAGATGTTTCAGTTACACTTGCCTCAGCTAGACGCGCTCCAACAATTTGGCCTCTTTTAAAATTTGAGACGTCCGATATTTCACGCGCTTGAAAAACATCCAAGACGTCCAGAACTTCAGTTAATCCACCATATACTACTAGAATATGTACATTGCTATTTATAAAAAAAAAAACAGATATCTGGTTTTATTCTTTATTACGTACGAAGCGCATTCAAAAATGTCACTTTTATTCACAGCTGTTTACATTATTTTTTTAATTATCTGTATATATATATATATATATATATATATATATATATATATATATATATATATATATATATATATATATATATATATATATATGTGTGTGTGTGTGTGTGTGTGTGTGTGTGTGTGTGAGAGAGAGAGAGAGAGAGAGAGATCCATGCTAAGATAAATGTACTTTCCTATGTCTTTCCATCGGTACACAAAAGCAAACGAAAATCAGTTCGCATTTTATGTATTTTTTAAAAACATTTTCAGAAGACCTTTTTTTTCATTACTTCTGCTACAGAAATTCAAATCCCTCAATGAATGAACAAAGCGAATGCTTGAATAGTATAAGACACTTGAAGTTTATTCAAGTAGCTACGTGACATCTCCTGATTTAATTAAACTCGGTTTGATAATTAAGTGCGGTGTCTTGTTAAGAAATAGGATGGGTTGTCATAAGCAGGTGTTATAAATATCATGATTTTTAACTTTATTTAAAAATGCTCTAATAATTTCGAATGAGTTCGAAATTAAGTCTTTCATTTGATTAAGGTATTGATTCATGCGAAAACAGTAAATGAATTTCAAAATCATTGAAAAATATGATGTTAAATTTTAGAACTCGTAATCAGTTCACTGTTCAAAATTGAATGACAACTTTTCAAACAAGTACTGATTACTTCATTTATTTTGTTTTTCAAAAAACAATAATAAATCGTCTCTAAAAACCTGGTAATTGAAGAAAAATTTTCTTACAATGAAATTCTCCAGGTTCATTTGAACATCCAAACGTAAATAAACTCCAAAAAGTACAAAAAAGAAAAAGAAGCAAATTAAAAAAACAGCAAAAACAAATGACATGAAACATTTTCAACAATGAGTCACCATTTTATAAAATTTTGTAAGAGGATAAAAGTAAGAACCAACTACAAGAGAATTAATAAAAGTTAGTTTTTGAAATTCTTACTGCTAAGCAATCTTTCAAAATGTGTACAAACATTTAACTACTTATTTATGAAATAGTAATTAATTGCTGCGTGACAAGATTTTTGTAACATTTAATACTGCCACGTTTATTGAATTACTTTTATAATTGTAACCAAAATTGCCAAATGATATCATCTACAATAGTTTTTGTTGAACAGAATATTTCATTTCAATTAAAATTGCTGCAAGCTTTTTGAAGTGGCAACACTTGGTTTTTAGCCTAGTTTCCCAGTAAAAGTCAGAGAAAGAAGAAAAAAGCATGAAAGAAGGCTTAATGCATCTTAAAAAAATCGTAAAAAACGAAACAAAAAAAAAAGTCAAAAATAAATAAAATAAATAAATAAGTATTTAAAAACGGGAAAGCAGGGTATTGAGATGGGGGAAAATGTCTGTCTGTCTGTCTGTCGGTCTGTCTGCCCCCCCCCAATCAATAACTTTTGAGTGAATAGTCCGATTCGAACAAATTTTTTTTTTGTTCAAAAGATCTCGGCAAGGACACCTCAATTTAAAATAACTTAACATAGCACCTACGGGGAAATTCAAGGCAATCCCGAACGTAAAGGCGAATTTTCTTCAAACAAACTTTGTCGGAAAAAGTTTTTGAAGAAGAGCATGTATAGAAAATATCTTTTTAGTTTGAACAATTTTCCGTTAAATTTTGAACAGTTCAAATCGCTTAACATAAGAGCCTACGGAGAAACTGAAAGCCAATATAGATTCCGAACTTAAAAGCGGATTTACTTCAAACATTTTGAGAATATTGATCAAATACTGGAAAGTCATTATTGGTATACGGGAAGGTAGGCTCGTTTAGCTCTGGACGGAACTTCTTGTTTGATTTACATCTAATTCCGCAAGAAAACGATTCTTCCACCGTTACATAAAAACTTGGTTTGACGAAAAATTTTGTTAAACCTATAGATAAAACGGGCAAAAGGATATTTGTATTTGAGAAGTATTTTTCCCAAATTAAGTGATGCTCAATTAAAAGAAGGCATTTTTGTGTACCCACAAGTAAGAACGCTTATGAAGAGCAATGATCCTGATAAAAATCTACCCCAAAAGAACGAGCGGCTTGGTTGTTTCTAATGGAGGTAATTCGAGGATTTTTTGTCATTCATAAAGCTAAAAGTGCAAAGTTTTTAGTGAAAAACTTGTTGCAAAAATAAGAAACGATGGGATGCAGAATGTCATTCAGAGAAGATTTATTTCTTGCATTTCCGCTTCGATTCTTTCCCTCCTAACCTTGCAATGGTGAGTCATAGCAAGGTGAACCCTTTCATCAAGATATAAAACGTACGGAAGAACATTACCAAGAAGAATGGAATGCAAAAATGATGAGCGATCACTGTTGGCTTTTAATTCAAGAGGATTTCACTATTCACCAGAGGAAATGTTAATTTTTCAACATTTTCTTTAAAACATGGGGCTTAATTTTCTGCTCAATGACAAAACCTATTTCTCCTCATAATGTATGTGTAAGTGTATATTATTACTTTAATTGCATTAAGAATCAAAAAAATAAGTAAATAAACATGTTTGGATTAGAAATAAAAATTCCACTTTTAAGACATTTATGAAAATTAAATTTATCATAACTGTAAAATGGTACGTGCTACAAGAATTTAGCTTACATATTTATATTTAGCAGGCCCAACTTGACATGAAGCAGCTATTTTTCTCAATGTTATAGAAAAAAGTAAAATTTTGTCGCACGGTGTTATTAATGATCTGCGTTGAAATTCATTTCAAGGCTTACAAATGAGATCTGCACGTATATTGTACTTAATTTTTAAATGTAAACTCAACCACAATTTTGATTTTTTTTTTGAAACAGTAGGCACCCTACGCGTCATTTATAGTTATAAGAGTTTCGTGGGTAAGACTAGTAATGGTTGTGTCATTTTTAAAACAAATTGTCACAGATTTTTGTACTATTGTTTTATTTAAGTAAATATAGGTTTTTTTTCTTTAACTAGTTATTCAAGTTTTTAATCAAAAAAAAAAATGTACCAGGCTAGTAAAAAAGATATGAACAATGAATTCTGGGGAAAAAACTGCGTAACTTTTAATCCCACGGCAGTGGTTGGTTATTACACTACGGGAACAAATTAGCGCAGTAAAAAACAAACTGAATCTGAGCCTTCTTATTAAGAAAAATAGGTTTCTTTGCTTAATTTAGATAAAAAACTTGTTTAAATATTTACATATTTGATTCAGCCTCATTGAAGCAAAAATTGCTTACTTCTGACCTAAGCCAAAATTAAGAACAAAAGGAGAAACAAAACTATCGTATCTTAATTCTTTTGGCCTTACCTTCATAAAAACATAAAATAGGTAACTTATAAACTTGAGATAATTTTAGTAATGTTTATTCTTTAACAGATACGTATAAAAATTAACAAAGCATACGTTATGCCTTATCAATGAAACAAAAGGTGTCAGCAATCAAATAAAACTGAAAGATATCAGTTTAGTCATTTAATGTAATGAATCTTGTTCCTAATTTAAGCATATGTTCGATACATTTCCTTTAGCACATCTCACGTGGGACCCTTTCTTGCAAGCAACCCACTGTGTCCATTCCTCACCACTCTGCAAACGATTCACACCCTATCAGACAAAAATAATCATCATCTTCTAAGCTTTCTTCATCAGAGTCATGTAACACTTTCTTCTTTAAAGCTATCTCCCGTTATCTTAGCTTGTTCACCTCCCTTACTTTTTCTTTCTTGTTTTTGCATTGTTATCGGCTCCTCTACTTTCCTTAGTGATTTTTCCTTCTTTAGGTGCCTTATATTAGCTAGTTTCCTTTTTCTGTTTTTCTTGTTCCTTTGTCAATATAATTTTCTCTAGTGTATCAGTTAAAGTTCCTGATTTTTCGAGTTTTACATATGAGTTAAATGATCCCACAGCATCTTTTGAAAAAGGCTGAATCGTTTTGAAAACAAATTACTACATTCATTGAATAAGATATCTGCTGGAGTGAGAAACTGCTATAGTATAAATTAATTTTTTCAATTTAGAGGGCATGAAACCACAAGGAACACTGTGAAGTAGGTAGGGACATGCCACAACTTGCCCCGAGCAAATGTCACTTTTAGCTCCAAATCACAAATCAAACTTTAAGGTGCGATAGGAAAAAAAAAACAACCAAAAATACAGGATAAACGCATACATATCGCAAAAAGAAGGAGCTAAACCATATATATCACACAATCGGTTTTGATTTCATTAAAACCAATACACTTACATTAGAAGTTAAGAAAAAGTTCACTTTTTGAAGACGTTGCACTTTTAAATTATGGAGTCCGTGATATATTATTTGTTATTCCAATAAAAATTTGCCTAGCACTGAGTACCCGATAGCACCAACCATAACAATTACATAAAAAAAAAAAAAAAAAAAAAATTTTATTTTATAAACGTTGCATTTTTGAAAGCATAGAGTGAATTTTTGTTGATAAGAAACCTTTTATTAAATTTTGTAGAGGTCTTTTTGGGGACGTGTTTGAATAAAGTAGTTACTAACGTATTAAAATTTATATTCAATGATGTTTCGACGCATGATCTCAATTTTCTCTTTTCCAAATGAATATTTATAGGTCTTAAAGATGAACTAAGTTCTAAAACACGGCAGTCAAACATGTTTTACAAAAGAAAATGTAGTTCTAAAGCAATTTCTAATCAAAACATCGCATGTGTTTTTTCATGACTATATATCTTCCACGTGAATCTACATCGAGGCCACAGTAATTTATCGAAGTAATTATAGCCAATTTTGAAAGGAAAAAATGTATAATTTCTGTGGCATTTTATTTCAAACTTCGCCTCCGGTTAGAACAAGAGTTTTGGAAATATTAAAGGAAATTTCTAATGTAGCAGAGCAACAAATCCACTTAAAAAGTATTAAAACTCTTTAAATAGCCCCATTATTTAAAACACTAATTGACATTTCATTCCAGCTCTCGTTAAAGGCAGGATTAAGGAATCAACTCAAACAAAATTAATGAAGTTTAGGAGCAGAAGATTTCAAAATGTGCATTTACGAAATGCAAATATGCATATGTTTTAAAGATACGGACTCATAAAATGAAAAATGAGTTTGTTTATTATATAATCACGTAGTCTGCTGAATTTTAAATATGTTTCATTTTGTAAAGAAAAGAAAATAAGAAAACAAGCTATGCTACCTTATCTCATATATATTTACCTCATTTAGTAGTAAAAAGTGTAATTCGTCAAATCTATTTCAAGAACAGCATGTTTGAGAAGAGCAAACTCGTGAAATAAAATTCCAAGCATTTGTATTTATTGAGAACTGAAAGCAATTGACTGTAACATTTATTTAATATGTAAGTAATTATTAAAGTTTGCTATAAGTATGTTCTCCTTTAATTGTAGGGTAAAGTCACTAACTATGTATCAGCTTCTGTTAAAAGGCTAATTTTGGAGGTAGAAATAAAAACTAATTATTTTTCTTGCAACTTAATAATCGACCCCTTTATTTATTTTCTATGGAAGCAATTTAAGAATTGCAGGTTTTGAAAAGCAGAAACGCACAAAATAAATTTCTAAGCATTTGGTTCGTAAGAACTATAATAGAACGAGATAAATTAACTGAAACATTTAATTAGTTATGAAGCAATTATTAAACTTTGCTACTTGTATTTTTAAGTTTAATTGTAGTATAGTACTATCACCAACTATAGATCAGCTTATGTTGAAATGAAATGAATGAAAGGGGGGTTCAACCGAATCGAGCACTACGACCAGAGGTCTATTGTACTAGTCCCCAAACAGAAGTCTTAAAACACACCAGTAGCTGAAGCAGAATTCAGCAAACACCTAATAGGAATATCATGAATCACGCATGGTTCAAGCAAATGATGACCAAGGTGTTCAAACCTGTAGGCGGAAAACACTTTGCAATCACACAGGATGTGAGTAATAATTTCCTCCTTAAAATCGTAACCTCTGCCAAATGAATCATTACTGACATCCATTATAGCAGGGTGCCGCTTTAAGGTGTAAAGTGCAGTAAGAAGACCAAAAGCCTTCCTAATACTAATTTTGTTAAGAAGCCTACTGCATTTTTGGCATGTGATCCTCAGAGAGAATCAGGTCTGTCCTCCTTAGAAAGACAAGCTGAATATGTTCAATGTCATCGCGAGATAACCTCTCCAACGGGAAGATTTCTCTCACAACATCCATCTTAAACATAGACACTGCTTGAGCATAGGATCGTTGTTGACCAGTCCTTGTTCTTTAAGATGCAGCAGTTTGGGCAGAGGAAGGAGTTGAAACCTCCGATCGATGACGTTTGGCTTCTCCAACCTTCTCAGGAATGGCTGGCCCATTGGTTTTTGCCTTGTGTAACAGCCTTCCCTCTCCTGCCTGCGCCTGTTGCATTTCTGTGCATGAATGAGTACCCCCTGCCCCCCTACTGCACTGTTGGTGGGTTGCAGACCAGCACCCTCACCTCCTCCAGCAGCAAAGTTGCTGGGTCTCTCCGGTAAAAAATCAACACCCGCACAACCACCCTGTTCGAGTGCAAAGCTAATTACAACCAGGTTTCGCCCGGTTCTTCGAGGGAACCGTTTAGACATCATACAACCCAGATGCCATCCATCCATCAGCCCGGTGCCTCACACCTTAGATTGGGTATACATTTTAGTCACCTTTTACGACACGCATGGACTACGTTGGGACAATTCTGCTCCGGTCTCCACACGGAGGTCAGCTTATGTTTAATGGCGTCGTTTCTGAAAATTTAAAGCATTTTTTTTCCGGGAGAGCATGTTTAAAAACATAGGATCTGACCACTTTTTAAATAATTTGACTAAGTTTAATACTTCTAAAAAATATTTTAATCGGTTCGCTTTCATAGTTTACGCTTTGACCGATGACATCACAAATGATGAAATGCTATTCACTAATGCCATTTTCACAGGGCGCAATATTTAATTCACATCTTTAATCACGTGAACTGGCAACGATATGGTTTGCAAGCGTAGAGCACAATATTTAATTCACTTTTTGATTATCATAACGTGGAAACGCTAGACAGATGCGCCAAAGTACATTATTTGCGACGTCATAAAGACCACGCCTTATTTTCAAAATCGCACATTTAAAAAAAATTAATTGAAAATTGAGCGTTGGGAAAAATGAAAGTTTTTTTCTCGCTCCGTGGTATTTTTCTTGCTTATTCTATCAATTTCAGTGACTAAAAGTAGTACTTTTGACTGAAGGAAACAACCCCATTGCTCATTTCGGATATTGGAGCTAAAATGGAAAGTTAGCCATATTTTCTACAGCTTATTGTTTGACCCTTCGACCTATTTTTACATCAATTTCAAAAAAAAAAAAAAAAAAGAAAAAAGGCTCGTTTTATGAAAGTTTTTGTTAGGAATTAAAAAGTCATTCAGTCATATACTCTTTCATCTATTTACTGTAATTTACAGCTCTTAAGCGAGGGCTAAGACAGAGCTTCAAGCATGCACTGACTACCTGATCTATCTGACTGTCAGCTTTAATGAGAGGATACTGTCCACTATTTTAACGCGAAACCTTACTCGAATTTGCGCATGTGTCACGTTTCTTCTGATTTTATCAAAACAGGGGGTGATAGCAAGAAGGAAATAAACGAGCGAGCAAAAACTGAATGCATCGGGAAGTGCGCTTCCTTAAGCCATCACCCCTTTTTCAATTGGAACCGTTCGCAGCTGCTAGTCGTGGAGTTCGAAAACAGACAGTTTCTGCCTCCAGCTAGTTTATTGACTCTTCCAGATTGATGCGTACAGAAGAAGAAAGAAATTTCTGTCTCTGGATGTCAAAAGCATGATATGCTTAAAGTATAATTTTATATTTTTTGAAAAGTTTGAAATTTTATCTGCTTGAAACTGACGCAAAGAGAATAAAAAAAGTTATCATCGCTCAAAATTGCAATAGAACCAATATTCATAGTTTAGAAAACATGGCAAATCCCGAATCTTACAGCCTTGTGCAATCGATGAAATCATACATTTACGTTGACTAACAATTTTATTTTTATTTGTTGTTTACAAAGTCCTGCCAATATTGTCATACGGCAAAGCAAAAATAAAGATCCAAACTTTTCAAGCAATCATTTTGAGCCTTGTTCATTAAAAGGTTTATTCAAAACTGGGTTGCAATTTTTTTTAAATATTATTTCAATAAAGTTTCAAATGGCAAAACAACAAGAAATAAGCAATAAATGCAATGTTCTGAGGCATTTTTAAATTAAACTTCTCAGCATCATTTTAAAGCAAATAACAACTTTTGGTAAAACACAAATATTAATATTAATGAAGTTCCTAACGGTTGATGAAAATTTTGAATATTCTACGAAATTTTCATCAAAATTCAAGTTAAAATAACTTTTATGATGAACAGGAAGATTTAAAGCATTTTGAAAGGAAAATGTTGTTTAGAACTTTTCCTAACGACATGCACATAAATTAGTCTTTTGTGTTAAATTCAATGCAAATTCGACAGAAATTTTCTCTGATATGTCAATGTGTGATTCAAAACAAATTTCCAAACTAATTTAATGCATTAGTTGATAAAATTATGATTAATTTATTAACGGATGCAATTCTTTGCACCTCATATTTTAGAAATTAGACAATTGACTGTCAAATAAATTTTGTTTTGGTAATTAACTTAATGAAGGATCTTTTGAAAGCATGATAAGATTTCTTGTTAATAGCTATGGTAGAGTAACCTACAGAAAAGTAGAGCTCTAAAGATTCAGGTTTGTCATGAATGCATATAATTTTTACTTTTTTTCAGTTTTAGCTTTTTACGAGCAGTCCCAAGTGGCCCGAATATCGTTTTAAAATATTCATTATCGTTTTAAAGTGGTTGTCACAACGTTGACAGTCATTTTACCACAGTATATAAACGTTTTAAAATGGTTAGCAACGATTTTATAGCGTTTAAGAGCGTTTTTAATGGTTGTCATGACGTTAATTACCTTTTTACAACGCTTATAAGACGAAGTGCACTACTCGGGATTTTTCAGTTGGGGGAACGCAGTTCTTTCCAACTTGATTGATTTGTATAGTAGATTGATGACAGCTTACTGATTTACTTAGTACCGTAAAACCGTGCAACTTTAGACCATTGAAGGAATCTGGTAGTATGTGCCATTTAGTGGTCGTGGGAGCAAAGCTAAAGTCTTTTAAAAAATTCAGTAGGTTCGCAAGTGTTGCTCAGCGAAGTTCATGTTGTTTACCCCAAGCTCCAGTGTTATCATTCTTGTGTCAACATTCATTTGTGTTGGGAGGTTTTTTGATATTTTTGCTTCAGCTCTCAAAGTCTCCTTCGAAAAATTTATTTGCCGATTGAATTCTCCGAAGGAAAGTTTATTACTTTATTACTTAGGTATCTAAGATGATTTAGCCTTATCGGTGAATCTTGATGTTTCTTTGTTTACTTCTCGTTTCGAAATAAACAAAATACGGGCATTTGAGTTGCAACATTCCCACCCATTTTTACTATCGTTTGTCAATATTTTGTGAACAATTTTGTATTGTCTTGAGCAGTTTTTTAGTTTTCGAGGTTCCTTTGGTTTTAGACATGAATCCAGGGAAAGGACAGAAGATAGGCAGGCGTCCTTACCTCAACGAATTGCCTGAACTGATGGAAAAGGGGGGTCAAGGTCATCCAAGAAATCAGGAGCAACTAAATTTCAACAAGGAAAGCAAAAAAAAAAAAAAAAAAAATAAGGATAAATTTTGATGTTGGCCTCATTACCCCGATGTCATTTGGAACAAAAAAATATATATATTGCGACAACGAAGAAACCCACCCAATTGGGACAAAATTTATATCAAGCCCCAGAAAAAAAATGATAAACATAAATGCTCTTGTAAAGAAAAAAAAAATCCAGGAGATAAGTACCTACTAATTGCTTTTCATACTATCTAATGTTCATATTTATATATCTGAATAAAATATTGTATTTTTCACAATTGATTTTATTTAAGAGAACCTGAAATAGACTCAAAAGGTATAAAAAAATTTATAAATCTGAAAAAGTAAGTACGAAAAAAAATTTTTTTTTTAAATTTTTGCAGTGTACGGGAGTGGAACAGAATGATCTATGCATTGTGAGCGTATCAAGGTTTAGCCATGCATATCAAGGAAATATGAGGTGGTATATAGTTGTCACCACCATGTGCAAACTTTATACCACAATACAAAAAATTCCCCCTCCCTTTATGTGTAATTTAGAATCTTTTTCGAAGCGACACTCTACAGCTGAGATGTATTGGTAGTGTATGGTCAAATTCTCAACCTTTTTTGGCAAAGAATAGTGAAAATATGAAGAAAAATATACATAAGTGGTTTAAAGTTGTACGATTTTACGGTATGTATTAAAAAAAAATCAAATCTCAAATTGTTCTAATTAAGTATCTAATTTCTTCACTGATATTAATTCGACCTTCTACAGAAGTCAGTACAAGTGCAAAGCATGAAAACTGCTTAAATGACTTGGACTAGAAGGTAAGCAATGCTATTTTAAGAAACATTAATTAAATCTGTGTACTTCTTTTGTAAAAGTAACGAATAATTTTTAATATGAAGAAAAGTTATATCACGATAGAAATTTTACAGCATTTTTCACTGGTAAAAGTTAAACTATCTTTCTGTTTAAAATAAATTAGGTGAAAACAAACTTCAAAAACTTGATTTTAAGTAGCATAGTTTTCTACTTACGTTGGTGTTGAGCACGAAAGTCCTCAAATCAATAATAGATAAGCGGAAACATCAATGTTTTGGAAATTTCGATCAATGTCCAGTAGATTATCCAATCCTCCTAAGAGAGAGGTTTCTAAAATAAAGAGGTACATTTCGTTTCATGGTTAGTTCGTAAAAAAATAAGTTCAAACTTGAAAAATCTGTATTGAAATTTATAAAAATAAATGTTCGATTTAACGTAAAAAAAAATCTATGATTTCATACTTTTCTGTTTCAATTTCGAAGAAATAATGCATAAAAACGAGTAAATTCCCCAACTGCAGTGTGAAAAGAAAAAAAAAAAAGAAGATTAAATTTAGAACTGACAGGCCAAAAATTTTCCCGACTCATTGCAGTTAAAAATTGTGATTGCCTCCATTATACCCTGAACTTATCTGACTTGTATCAGTGCTTATGCACCGTAGGATTTTCATTAGAAAAGGTAATATAGATAGATGAAAGACATATTTTCCCAAAGTTTAGAATTCGTAGAAGAAAATTATTGCTTTTTACACAGAGAGCAATGATAAGGAGAATTATATATATATCGTCGCTTCAGAGCAACAGTAGGATATCTTAGTGTTATTCCTGGGATTAGACGTATTAGCGTCACTCTGAGGCGACGATATATATATATATATATATATATATATATATATATATATATATATATATATATATATATATATTAGGGTGGTCCTTATTTTCGAAAGTTCATATTTTTTCAAAATTATTTGTAATTTTGTTCAGTTACACCAAAACATTAAAAATACAAAATTTCAGCTCAATCCGATAATATTAACACGTGCCGCATTGGCCTTGAAGTTTCATGCATCTGACTGTCTAACATGCTACGACGAGTCGGCGCCAAGTGCGTTCGAATTCGCTACAAGCGCGACTACAAGTCTCGACAAGTCAATTTTGTTTTTACATATTATTTGTTCAATGCTACATTCGTTTTAGTTTCGTACTTGAAGTGCATAAGAAAAGACGTGCTATATAAGTAATTGATAAAAGTGCTGAAATGTCCACTTTGCGGAACAATATTTATCTAGTTGGAGTGATGAAAAATCAAATCTGCGGTAGTAAATTACCATGTAAACGAGATGTTTTGAGTGTACTTTTTTATAACATGAGAGTGGTAAATTTAAATCTTAATGACAGCAGTGCTTTAGTTATTGATGAAGTGGTCGTTTTTTGGAAAAAAGCAAGAATCCCAGTTCAAAACCGTTCAAACTGTATTTCGAAATTAAAATCTTTGTACGATAATGTCAGAAATTTAGAAAAATCTAAAAATAGAGATACTGAACGGCAGAGAGAAAAAGAAAATGATTTTAAAGAAGCTTTAGACAACCTTTTCGATATTGCCACCTTAAATGCGTTAAATGAGATTAAAATCGCCGAAGATAGAGAATTTTTAATTAAGCAAAGGGAGAAAGGTAGAGTAGGTTGTATGTTGGGAGTAGATATCAAATTATTACGTAAGGAAAAGCGGAAAGAAGAACGCACAGCTGCAGAGTTGAAAAGAAAAGAAGATTTGTTGGAAAATTCTAGTTGTTCGATTGGACATTTTGAAATGGAAGATAAAGAACACGAAGATTCACAGAAAAAAGTGATAAATCAAGACAACAGTGAAGATGACATATATTTCATATCGGAATCTCAACAGGGTCCATCTTCAAACAAGAGAGGACGAAAGACGTTAATGACACCTCGCCTGGCCGCTGCCTTGGACAAATGTAAAGTGAGTGACAGGGATGCAATGCATATTATTTCTGCCGTCCTAGAAGCTCTTAATATAGATATCACCGAGTTTGTTCTCAATAGATCGTCTATCAAAAGAAATAGAGAGATTTTGCGGAAAATAAAATATTCATCAATAAAATCGGTAGGAAATGATGCAAATTTTATTGAAGTGCATTGGGATTCCAAATTATTGCCTGATATCACAAAAAATGAGAAAATTGATCGGCTTCCTGTGATCGCGGTTGGTTTAGATTTTGAACAATTATTAGGAGTACCTGGAATTGCATCATCAGGAGGATCGGAAGTTTGCTCTGCTGTGTTCCATATCACTGATGAATGGAATTTAACCGAAAAAATTCAAGCCTTTTGTTTTGATACTACAGCATCAAACACTGGACGTATAAAAGGAGCTGCAGTTCTGCTTCAACAAAGGTTAGGGCGAGATATTTTGTGGCTTCCATGCCGACACCATATATTTGAGGTCGTTTTGGCTGGTGTATTCACGAGGACAAAAGCAATTGTAACATCCGGCCCTGAAATTGCTCCATTCAAAGCACTTAAAGAAAACTGGAAGAATATTGATAAAATGAAATTTTTAGATTATACCAGCGATGAAGCCGTTTATAATGCACTGAAAGATGTAGCGCCCGAAATTATTTATTTTGTGAAACAGAAACTTGCAGAAGAGCAACCACGTGATGACTACAAAGAGTTTTTGCAATTGACGCTCATTTTTTGGGAGATAAAACAAATGTGAGTTTTAGGGCCCCCGGTGCATATCATTTAGCGAGATGGATGTCTAAAGCGATTTATTGTTTAAAACTTTTTTTATTTCGCGATCAAATGAAAATGAGAAAGGATAATTCCAAACTGAATGCAGAAATTTGCGTTTTCGTTGTATACTGTTATGTAGAGGCCTGGTTTTCAGCAACGAATACTACAGGAGCTCCCCTAAATGATATATATTTTTTGAGAAAATTGGTTAAATTTAAAAATATTAATGAAAACATTGCAACCATTGCAATAACAAAATTTTAAAACCATTTATGGTATCTAAGTGAAGAGTGTGCTGCCATGGCAATATTTGACGATAGAATTGAGAGAGTTGAAAAAATTAGAATGGCTCAAAAAATTATGGAATGTGCAAGTAAAAACATAGAAACTGTGAATGAAAAAGAAGAAGAAAATGAAGAGACAGAAGTCATTGAGAAAAAACTATCGTTGCAAATCCGAGATGTCCAAAATTTTGTTCAAAAAGATCTACCAACTGAATTATTGTCCGCCAATTCACTTCAGTTATTTAAACGATTCGGTATTTGTGTTGAATTTCTTCAAGACGATCCGCTGAATTGGGAAAACAGAGAGGATTATCGCACAGGAAAAAATATCATTTCAACCTTAAAATGTACAAATGATATTGCAGAAAGAGGAGTCAAGTTGATTGAGGATTACAATGAAAAAATGACGAAAAATGAACATCAAAAACAATTTTTGATACAGGTATGTATAAACAAATTTAATTTTTTGTTATTTTTTTCTTGAACACATTATATAGGCTAGGTTTAGAAAACACATTCAATATTATTTTTTTTTTATTCAGGTTGTTCAGGAGTACCGGAGAGAGTTCCCAGTCGCCACAAAAGGAGGCTTACTTAAATCCAAAATATGTATCTGAAGTGGATGTATCATTTCAATAAATAAAAAATATAGTATTAGGATAAACTATATCTTTATTTTACGTTTTCATTTTAATTAGTATGTTTTTATACTAAAATTTAAAAAAAAATGCGTAATTTTATGTTTACAGTCGAGCGTACATTGTCGTTCTTATAGGTAATAACTGCCTTACATTGAATCTCACAACTTCAGCGTCGATGCGGCACGTGTTAATATTAACCGATTGAGCTGAAATTTGTTATATTTTCATGTCTTATATAAAGGTACATTCTGGCAAATAATTTCTAAAAAATTCGAAAAAAAATTTTTTTCCTTATAAATAAGGACCACCCTAATATATATATATATATATATATATATATATATATATATATATATATATATATATATATATATATATATATATATATATATATATATATATATATATATATATATATATATATATATACATTGTATGTCTTTTTTTAACTCGTCTGAAGTTTATCGCTTCACTGGTGAATTAATTCGTGCGCAAAATGTATCATGGAAGTATTTTCATTCTTTCTGACAGTTTATTGTAGTTATGTACATAGATAACACAAATAGGCCTAATTAAACGTCAGTAACTGGTTTAACCATTCATAGATGGCACCAACTGTCATCTCTAATTCCTTAAGCTGGACATGAAGCTTAAAAGGAAGGGATATTTCTTCCAGTACGATGTACCACGAGTACAGCTGATCGACCAACGCACAAGATCTGCACCTGCACTGCCCGTAGATTTAATGTGCACATAGCCCACATGTACTCTGCGCCTCTTTATGTCCTCGGACATTGAGCCCGGGATTCTCCGATCACGATGATTTATTTAAAGGAGATACAGAGAGAAAATTGTAAAATCTCGGAGAAGTAAAGTTAACAACTTAAAAGTTGAATTAACGTACAAAAACTTACAACAGTGAGAACTAATGATGTAATTTTGTAATGACACTTAGCAGCTGAAAATAAATTATGTTACTAGTTTTTACTAGACAACAATGTTAACAACTCAAAAATTGAATTAACAGACGAAAAAGTGAAAATACATTATTAGTTTTCACTAGAGACCTGCGTTAACAATTCAAAGATTGAATTAACAGACAAAAAAATTAAAAGAGTTAGAGCTAATAATTCAATTTTGTAATGGCACTTAGCAGCTGAAAAAAAAAATTACATTATTAGTTTTTATTAGAGAGCCTCGTTAACAACTCGAAAATGGAATTAACAGACAAAACATTGAACGAGCGAGAGCTAATGATTCAATTTCGTAATGATACTTAGAAATTGAAAATAAATTACAATATTTGCTTTTATTTCCATTTCAGGCTCTTTCAGTTACATAGCATTGATTTCAAAACTAGAGTTTATTTCAGTTATTTCAGTTGGTGTTTTAGAATTGTTTGTCCAATTTTCATCAATAACCCTTAATGGGTACTTACTTTCGATTAAAAAACATCCCTCTTACGCTACTCAGTAATAAAGTTCAACTACGCTCTCAATATAATTTTATGTCCCTAATATCTCTGGAGGCAAAAAGCTTTGAACTTAAAAAAGCACAGAAATAAATTTTTAAAAGGTTTTAAAACCTATAACATATGACTCACTGCAAAATGCAAAAGATATTTTTTTAAAGGAAATTTAAGTACTTGGAGAAAAGTTAAAATGTTTCACAATTTTCAAAGATGCTTTTGTCATTTTAATTTTTTTGTAACTTTTGCTCCAACTTTTGCGTCTCAATCTTTATTAGTGCCTTGAATTTATTCCCCCATTATCTTAAATATCAATTCCCCCATGCGGAAACGTCAAATGGAGGATGATAAGCACTTCATTTTCATATTCTTAAATTTATGCTCGAGCTTCCTTTTATTCTCCAGAAGAAAGTTGTGAGCAAAATTTAAGAACACCTCAATTTCGGAAAGAGATGCATTAAATTTAATTACGATTTTTTTCTTGGTGCTGAGAAAATGCATATTACAAAAATGAAAGAGAAATGGATATTATTTAAAAGTGAAATATTATGAACCGATTTTGTCCAAAGAGATAAAAATGTTTAATTTATTTTACAATAAGCATCGCTGCTTAGTAAGAAATATGCAACATGTGCATGATGTTTAAGTAACAATTAAGTAGAAATACTTTTTTTCTGTGCAGTATTGATAAAAAGATTTTGATTTCTACTTCAAATATCACCTAGAACTAATAAAGGCAATTGTTTTAACTTCCTTTTACAAAAAAGGAAGTATTGTATTCGCAAAAAATTTTTTACTCAAAAATCGAACTTAATTTCCATTTTTCTCACCCCCGAATGAACGTTGAGCTTTTTTTTCCACCCGATCACACGTGCATATATACCTAAGAACGTATAGACCCCCGAAATATCCATTTTGACGATTTCCTAGTTAACTACAACGAGTATTCTCACGACGTCTGTTTGTACGTATGTATTTCGCATAAATCAAGAACGGTATGTCCTAGAAAGTTGAAAATTGATACGTAGACTCCTAGTGGGATCTAATTGTTCACCTCCCCTTTCGGTCACATTCGGGTGTTTCTTCAGGGTTTTTTTTGCATCTTTTTGAGGGGAAATCATTGTTAATTTTGATGCAAACTGGTGTTATAATTTGGCGGACATTTGGTGATATATCGCCAGTCTTTTGATCGCCAAATTCTGTCGCCAACTTGGCAATTTTTTTTTTATTTTTAAATCTGAGTTCATTTTGGCCACTGTTGGTGATATTTAGAGAGTAAACTATTGAACTATATTAAAATTGCCAATAATGGGGAAATAACATTAAGTTGATGTAAAAGGAAGTCATGTGATGCACACATCAGCTCGTTTAATTAATCTATACTACCGTGAGCAGGTAAAGTGGAGTAATTGCAAATATTTTCATTCTTCCTTTTTTTTGCATTTTTGTCATTTATTGTACGTCAGCTTTGTTATACAGGTTTGTTTATTTGGATTCAGCTGAAAAAAGTCCAATTCTAGCATTTCTCTGTTGTTAGTGCGGAATCTAAACCTCGTTTTTTCAAATATCTCAAAAACTCCTTCAGACTGCCATTTACCTGAAACACGGCCGTACAACTAGTGAGGTGGTCACACACATCAGAAGAAGTGGATTTTTGTATTCAAACGTTTTGTAACTTTACATATAAATCTTTACACGTTTCTTACTTATGGTAAGGGAGACCAAGTACATTTGATACAGGGTTAGATTGATTCAAGGGCTTTAATTTTCGACTTCGTGTGTGCCCCAAACTAAAAGGTTTATGAAGAAGCAACAGACTGATGATAATTTAACTTACGTACGTGGGGCCTGTCTTTTTTGAGTGATGCGTAAAGTGTTCCTAAAAATTGTATTTTTTGCGCACAAAAATAAATTTTTATGGTTTGCTTTGAACTGTCGCATACAGTGTTAATGATTATATCGTAATCAGCAAGATATTACTGAGTTCCTTGAATATTAGGTGTGCTTTCATCCAATAGGAGTTTATATTCGAAGCTGTTTTTTAGAATAATAGATGATTTAAGAACTTAAATGGATCTATTTTCCACATTTCACGATATCTATGCTTTCATTATGTAAACAGTGCGGGAATGCGAGGAGGAAAAGTAAAATAGTTATCATAACGTCTTTTTTTTTTCAAAATGAACAAATTGGAAATTTATTTCGAAAATTGCAGTACATAAAGAACGAACAATGTATTTGTTGATAAAAAATGCATTGAAACATTATTTTTCAATTTTGGCAGTAAATTGTTACCTTTGAAAAAAGTAGAAAAATTTCACTTTTTTTTCCAGTGGGCAAAGTGAAGAATAAAATATATATTTCTACAGAAATATTTTCGATTTGATTATTGAAAAGATTTAAAAAATAATGAGTTAATGAAATACTAAATGAAGAATTTAACACAATGAAACAATAATAGAATAAAAAATAAATAAATTAATAAATGAATTCGTAAGTGATTTAATAAAATAATCGAATAAGTAAACGAAATCAGCTATTCCACTTTGATTAATTCACTTTGTACCGCATGCACTTGAGTAACTGGACAGACATTTAAAATAGACAAAAACTTAATACTAAATAAATAAATCCTGCACGAGATATTAATAGACCTCAATGTTTAAAAGGTCAATAACAAGAACTTTATCATTTTATAATTAAAAATAATAATTTTTGAAAATGGGTATCAATTTTTGAAAATTGCTTCTTCAGAGGTTTCTTTTTCCTGACTGGAGTAGACTACATGTGTTACTACATAGTTTAAATTTTACCAGATAGGACACGCTGGAAACAATGGCTAATGGTAAGTGGGATACGCTGGAACAAATGATAAAATAATTACCATTTTAATATTTTACCATTTCACTTTGTCCCGATATTTCACTTTGCCCTACATTGACCTACAATGTAGTTTGTCGCAAATAAATATATTTCAATTCTCAAATATCACAACCTAAATACAAGTACATAAAATATCTCGTTGAAAATAATCTTTTTTTTTCTGACTTAAACATTGTATTTTGCTTATTGGAAAAGAATATTTAAATATAAATATGTGCATCACAGAAATCGTAAAGAAATATTATTGAATTAATTGCAGAAATAATCCTTAAAAGGAAAATAAAATCATTATATTTTACTTTCGAGGACCCTAAGAATTTGATTGAGACAAATGAAAATGGCCCTTTAAACTAGCGATAAATTTTTTAATTTTACTTTTAGATAATTTTTTTGAGAATTCGAGAACAAAATACTTCAGGAGAACGAGACAAATAGTCATCATAGTTCATTGTTGTTTGTAAAATACAATAATTGTTTTCATAAAAGCCTTGAGTGGCCTCACATATTTAAAAGTGCTCGTGACTCTGGTGAGAAATCTGCAGTTTTTTTTGTACGACATTTCGAAATTTTACTCATTTATCAAGCTTCTAGCACATTCCGATTGAGTAATAACAGTATAACATATATGTTGATAAAACCGCTTTATTTTTCAAATACCTAATGTCTAGTAATTTGATTAAATTAAGTAAAAAAAGCTCTTTAAAGTAAATCACATTTTTAAGATTAAAACATTATGAAAACCTTATCAAAATACTTAGGAAAACTAAACTACGAATTATTGTTTTCGGTTTTTGTGAAGCACCATAATTTTCGGCGTGTAAATATTGAGCTTCCTCAATTTTTAAATAGTTTTATTTCAATCAATTTCCAATGCAAAACAGTTTTCGTATTCTGAAAACTGTTTCGTATTCTTGATTGCTTTGGACTAATAAATTTTACTACTTTATCAAGCTTCTTGCACATACATACATACATAAAAGTGATGCATTACATATACGTTGATAAATCCACTTTATTTTTCAGATGATAAACGGCTAGTAATTTGACTACAACCAATTAAAACGACTATTTAAAGTAAGTAGCGTTTTTAGATTAAAATATTTTGAAAATTTGATCAAAATACTTGAAGAGAACTAAACAACTAATAAGCACATTTTTTAGTTTGTGTAAATTACAACAATTTTAGGCATTTAAATCTTGAGTCTCCCAATATTTTCAAATTTTTACCTTTCGCTTTCTGCAAATTTTATTACATTGCTTTTTAAATTTTAAACACTTGTTGAGTTTCTTGCGCATAAGTAATTAAAAGTACGGTAAAAACATGTATTTCTAGAAATCCGCTTTACTTTTCAAATGAGCATGGTGATGCACAAATTATTTACATTTAAATATAAGGAGAAAACTTTCTGCAAAGGCAGTTTTTTCTCAATGTATAAGCGTGGTGTTGTGAAAAAATATATAGTTCCATGTATTAATGAGAAAACACATTTTTATTACTTCTTTATATGTAGTTTGTTGTTACAAAAAGAAATTTCGTATATACATAGGTTTAATTCCACCTTGTGCAAAAAGTAAAATTCAAAGTCTCCGTTAGTGCTAGATTTTTAATTTATTTATTTTCCGCAGCTCTCAGGGAAGAAAAGAACAAAAAACTTAACAAGAAATTTTTTTTCAATCGAATGTTCTTGTCACACACCCTAAAAGGAACGCGCAAATTCAATGAATCTTCTGTGGAACTCGTCTTCGATTTAATTCTGTAACGCGGCTCGTTCATTGAATTCGATTCTAACTCTCCTTTGAGGAAGCAATACTTGTTGAAAGAGGGCCAAATCTTTTTAATCCTGTAAGATTGGGAATGCGATAAGGAAATTGATTTTCGTTTTCTGTGTAAATTGTAGAAATTCCATTCCAGAAGAGCTCGAGTGTACGTCTTAGCTCCATAATTTTGGTCGTAGAATTTGAAGATATGCAGCCAGATTTGTTTAAAACTGAATTTACTGTTGGAAGAGGTTAGTGAGGGAATGAAAATGAAATTTTCAGTGAATTATTATTACTTTTTATAACTCACTTGTTGAAATCTAAAATAGTTAAGATACTGCGAGAGGAATTTTAAAAGTATTCTATTCATTGTTTTATAACATTCATAACATAATTGAGAGTATGATTATTTTCGTACAGATATAGAAATTGCAATTATATTAATTATCTTTGTTCAATGCAGAAGATAATTTGCAATTAATATGTGAATCTGCTATTGTTACTTTTTAGTTCAATTGTTATGATTGAAACTATAACTCAAACCATTTTTTCTTTGGCAAGGTAAAAAAAAACAAATTGTTTGCTCTCATTGTTTGCTGATTAAAAGCAGTACGTGTGGTGATTAGCTAAGGTTATAGATAAAAAAGATGAAATTGGTCCCATAGTTATTACGCTTATTTTAAATTGACATGGCGCCCATTCTTCAATGCGAGAAACTGAATTGTGTGAAACTACATACTTGTTATGTCTTTATTTTAAAAATTGTTTTCCATTAGCTAAAGAAGGAGTTATTTATGTCTCTAAACCTATATTTGTAGCTTCTATAATAATTTTGTATATTAAGTTTTGTTCCCTTTCATTTTAATTTCAAATTTCAAGAACCTAATCACTAAAAACTTCAGTTTGAATCAATAAACGTAGGGTTGGATTAGGAAAGTGGGTCACCCTTCTAAAATTTACCCTTCTAATGGCTTTTATAACTTTCTACATTGATCGTATCACATTTTGTCACAGAGATTGATTTTGCATATATTTGTGCTTTATGGAACTTTTTCTAAGTCATAGAACTTGTGTAAAAAATCTTACTTGAAAAATATTTTTTAAGGAGTTCAAAAGCAACAGTATACAAAGAAGTGCTTCCAGGACAGTTTTATTAGTTTTGCTCATTAAACATTCATGTGTAGTTCAACTTAAAGTGCATAATACAATAGGAATTTTCCACGAAAATTATTATTAAGTGTTTCAGAGGAGGCGTCCCACTTACCCCATAAATTTTATTTTTTCAGGGTAAGTGAGTCCTCCATAATAGTGACAATTTAAAATCGAAAGCAACTTTAACGGAAAATTTATATTGATGAAATACAAGATAACTGTGAAGACTTAATAGGAACTGGTAGTTCAGTTACAAAAACTGAAAAAAACAAACAAAAAACTTTAACTTGAATTCCGAAACTTTGAATTCAAATTATGTTTTTCGCAATCACGAGTTGCGACAAGACCCTACTGGTTAGAGTTACTGTTTCTAGAAATGGCTCCCCCGCTCAAGCATGTCCCTCCTCCTGGGTGCTTACGTGTATATAGTTGTGTGCGTGTGTGTGTAGGCTTACGGGTGTGCACGTAGGCGTGTTGTGTATGTGTGTAAAGGCGTGCGCGCGTAGGCGACTGTGTATGAGCATGCGTGTGTGTGGGACATGGACACCACCGCCCAGCAAAAGTGGATTTCGGGGGACAGTGCTCAGGACCAGCCGCGCCGCCGCCGGTGGACGGTGGTGCTGCAGGCCTGGTCCAAGCTGAAAAAGGAACCGGAACATCAAGGACTGTCAAGTGAGAACAATAAGCAATCGTGATTGCTCAATAACTGGTGACTATGTATTTGTGAAACAGTGAAATGTATTATCTAGGTGGCGCGTTGATGGCATGAAGCAATGAATTACAAGGAGATAGTTTGTAATAATACTACTTAAAACAAAGCAGGATCACGATCTTAGAGCAGGAATATAAATGGAGGGAGCAAGTCCATTCATTGGCTTAGCAAAAGCTGAGCCTACGACTCCAAGTCACGTGACTCAACGACGAACGGTTGACACGTTTTGCGTGAAACTAGTGAAAGAAACCTGATTTCTTCCAATGCTTCATCCTAAAATCTATAATGTGACTTGGGATCTTTGGTTTATCGTAAGAAAGTTTTCACTCCCTCCATTTTATCTATCTTAATGATCACGATCCCAATCGATTTGACTATGCTTGTTGTGTTAGGGTTCCTACACTTACCACGAATAACGGATCGTTTTCATGATAGAGCTTCTACATGGCTTTCTGACGATTGTCTGTTGCTCAAAATGAAATAACAATATGTGTCAAATGTGAACTCCTGCTTTATTTGGCGATCAAACTACAGTTAATGGATCAGGCAATGTTTTTTCGCGATCAAATTTTATTACTAAAATTTCTATTTAAATAACCACCTCTAAATGTGGTATCATATTCTTCCATCGAGAATGGGGGGAAAAAATGTATTTTCCAAGCAATGTGCTAAAACTTATGCTTTTTTACGGAACAGATTCAAATACTGTTAGTTGCGGAAAAACTGTTTTAAGATCTATGAACGCAGCGCTGCTTAACGACACTTAAAAATAGCCCATTTTCCACAAATTACGAAGATTTTATGATCAAAACAAACATTTTAGACCAGTGGTGCCAAACCTTTTTTTTCCCCGCGGGTCACACATCACATTAAGATGAATCTCGTGGGCCAGAACAAGTACAAAATTGAATTATAGTATTTAAATTCTTCCTAGATAGCATGGAAAAACAAGGAATATGTCAAATAATTACAAACCAAAAATTGCTGTTTTTATTGCCACAAGCTTATTTTATTAATACGAACTTTGCATCTGTTTTTCGGAATCCAATTTTTGACTACCTGGCTTCAAATTTTCAACAGTCATTCATAACACCGAATGAAGAAGACCTATAGTTTTGAGGGTGTCCGCCGAAAAGCCGTTGACGTATTTATAAAACTCACAGAAAAGAAGAAAAATGTCTTATAAAATGCGGTTTACCTCCCCCCCCCCCTCTTCCCCCCAAAAAAAAAAAAAAAAAAAAAAACACAAACTCACCAAAATAATCACATGTCAAACGACAATTTGTTTCTCTTTGTGATTTTTAAAAAAAATGTTTCAAGGATTTTTTGGTACCCTGCATTTTTCGTTTCGTAACATCGAACACAACGGCGAGCAACATGGATCAGCTTCGAAGGCGTCATATGGTCCGCGATCCGTAGGTCGAGTAACACTGATTTAGGCCACGGTAATACACATGTAAAGAATGCAATGGACAAATAATGAATGTAAAATGTGAGTTAAATATAATGATATGTGTTGGAAATTAATGAAATAAACATTGAAATTTTAGATGAAAATTGCAGCTGGCCAAGACTTAACTAAGAGATGTATGTAATACTATGGGGTTAGTTGGCAAATATAAAATGTTAGAGTTTGCAATGCAGGTGATAAAAAATAAGATAATACTTGTTGGAATGTAATATTTTTTAATGAGAAACAATATGTGCGCAAGATGGTGCAATCATTTTTTTTTATTTTTTGTAGTTTTGAGTTATAAAAGGTGTTTTTTTAGAGGTATAGAACTTTAGGTTCAAATAAAACACCGTTAAATGATGTAAATTGCCATGAATTTGGCTTTATTCGAAAGATGAATATTTGCCATTTTTATTTAAATGTGATTTCTGGTATATGGTCACTTCGGCTGGCTTGGAGAACGTCTAATCGGGAAGTCCAATTTTTTATCACTTTTTGAAGCAATGGGGGCCGTATGTGAATGATATGTGGCGAATGTTCTTGTCCAAGGCGTCAATCGTCTGTGGCTTATTGGTGTAGACCTGAGATTTCACACAGCCCCACAAAAAATAGTCCAGCGTAGTTAAATCGCATGATCTCGCAAGTCAATTCACGGGTCCATTAAGCGAAATTATCCGTTCATCGAAAGTTTCTTTCAATAAATCAATTGTGACACGCGCTATGTGGCGTGTTGCACCGTCCTGTTGTCTATTCATGATGAAATGGCAAACCAAACTAAACACAAAACAAGTGAAAACTATCAAAATGGCCCACAGATCAAACAGTGTTCCCGACTTAAAGTTCTATACCTCTAAAAAAACACTCTTTATCTTAAATTAAATTAAATTAATTTCTTATAGCTTTCGTAAGAAGTATAGCTTTCAAAAGCAATGTTACAGATTTTGATATAATTTCCAAAACTGTATTTTAAAATTTGTATACTTTAATTTGGGTTTCTTTTTAGTAGTAACAAAATTATAGTAATCAAAACATGCTATGAGGGGTATGATAAACGACAAGCTGTCCAACGTATGTATTTGATTATTTCTACTATGTAACTGGGAATAAATATTTATCTACGGCACAGGACGCAAATCAAAAAATGACGATAGAGAAAATAAAAAAAGCTTTACTGGTTTCAAGATAAATACATTTCATCTTTCATTTTATTTGTAGATAATTTTAAATAAACTTTGGTAATGCCTGAAGTAAATAATTTGTTTTTAATTGGATTAAGTCCTTCGTTTAAAAATACAATGAAACTAAAAGAAACCAAAGTTCTCAACTTTAGGTGAGCATGAACAATTAACACTTACTACGCAATTCTTAACAATGTGCTAAGTCACTAGCGGAAATAGATTTTTCCAATTTAATTATCTAGCACGTGGGATAACTTCTAAACTGGAATCTCAACAACATCTTAAGCAAAAATACGTTCAAAGATTCTTTCGATGGAAAAAATGGTATTTGTTTCAGATCAAGTAAAAGTATTCATTTTGTGAGACAATAAAAGGGGGATGACAAATTAAGAGATTGAAAGTTACGGGTATTTTTGTCTTAAATTATTTAGCCTTTTGGCATAATTGCGCAGATTTTTAACATAAGCAAAAAATAGTTTGACTGTTCCTTTTAAAGCACATGTAATTCAGTTCCTATAATGGGTTCGCTTCTAAAATTTTAAAAGTATTTTTTTCTGAAAGAGCATGCTTAAAAACATGGGATCTGACCATTTTTTAAATAATTTGTTTAAGTTTAATATTTAAAAAAAACATTACTTAAATCGGTGCGCTTTCATTGTTTATGTTTCTGCCTGATGACATCACTAATGATGAAATGCTATTCAGTGTTGCCATTCAGAGACCAAAATATTTAATTCGCATCTTTGCTCACGTGTATTGGCAATGATATGGTTGATAGCAAGCGTAGAGCGCAATATTTGATTCGCTTGTTGATTATCATAACGTGGAACCGTGGTAGAAAGATGCACCAAAATGCATCATTTGTGACGTCATCAAGACCACGCCTTGTTTGAAAAATCGGACATTTAAAAATAATTAATTAGAAAACAACTAATGGGAAAATGAAAATATTTTCTGGGTCTATGTTTTTTTTTTGCTTATTCTATCCATTTCAGTAACTAAAAATAAAAAATAGTACTTTTGACAAAAGGAAACAACCCTATTGTAAGCGAAACCATAATAGTTATAAAGTAAGACAAAACAACGTTAGAAGAAGCACAAATTTGTAAATTACAGCAGACACGTGTTTCGGCGTTACAGGGAACGCCTTTTTCAATGCAAAAAATAATGAGCTTATGGATGAAAAGACATCCGACAAATTTCCAAATTTTAACTTCTAAAAAATGAATGACTTTTAGTTTTCAACAATAAAAAGTTTTGAAAATTTTACTGGTACCGTTGGATACAGGACATTCAGGGGATGCGATTTCGTCCTGTCTCACCACTCTAAACCTTAAAAGGCCAGATATGCAGGGATGTCATGATACACTAAAATCATCAATCATTAAAATCATCGTCACCCCTGCCGACGGCAACGAACCACCAGAGTTGGCAAACGGTGGTTGGCGGGCGAAGCGAGCAGGAGTGGTACCCTCTTGTGTATTTTGAAAGATTGTGCTGAAAAATATAAGCTGTGAAAATTGCCAAAATGTTTTTGAGAGTCTGAAATTTAATGAACTCTAATGGACCTTTCTTGCTGGAAGTAACGATATCATCCAGTAAGATTCAAAGAAAGATAGAAGCTATATAATCAGGAAAATAAACCATAAAATCCATTGGATTTCTTGTCTTCCGGTAACATAACTTCTAATAAGATTCCATTAATGCAAGGCACTATGAATAGGAAAATTAGCCGTAAAAATACTGGATCGCATATCTTGCAATATCATACCTTTCAAGAATCAGCTCTTTTAGTATTTTTCCAGGAAAGATGGTATCTATGAATAGAGAAATAAGGCAAACAAATAAATGCATCATATGTATACCTTGCATTAACTCTATGAGAAAATAAGTAACCTGTAGAAATAATGACTGCTAGAAGATGGATTTCAGCGCCACCTATTTTTAAAGCACATTTATTTCTATCTTTTGTAGTGAATTATTTCACTAAACAACTAAAGCATTTTTTGGTTTTACTCTTTAACAAAAATAGAGTTCATATTTTTCATTGCACTAATAATTTTTTTTTAACATTATTCAGCGCAAATAACCATATACGTACAGGTATGCAGTTGAGTAACAAGGGGTTGGCAGGAGTGGCTCTCGCCAAGGGCGCAGCAACTAGGTGGGCGGCACTTCAATTGATTAAAAAAAAAATAAATATTTCTTAAAAAAAAAAAGATCATATGAGTAGAAAACTGCTTTCTATACTAATAATAAAGCTGAAAGTCTCTCTGTTTGTCAGGATCTCTGTGACGCGCATAGCACCTAGACCGTTCGGCCGATTTTCATGAAATTTGGCACAAAGTCAGTTTGTAGCATGGGGGTGCACCTCGAAGCGATTTTTCGAAAATTCGATGTGGTTCTTTTTCTATTCCAATTTTAAGAACAAAATTATCATAACGTGGAACCGTAACATGAGTACAAGCCAATTGACGAGATACGAAATCATCATAACGTGGAACCGTAACATGGGTACGAGCCAATTGGCGAGAAAATTCACCATACATTATTTGTAAATATACAGGAGAAATCGAAATAGAAAATTCGATTTTGTTCTTTTTCTATTCTAAATTTAAGAATATTTTCCCGAGGAAATTATCATAAGATGGACGAGTAAACTACCAACGTGGAACCGTAACATGGGCAAGCCAATTGGCGAGACATTCATCATACATTATTTGCAAATATACAGGCGAACCAAAAGAGCTTTTAATTTTTCTACTACGGTCAAAGCCGTGCGGGTGCCACTAGTTTTAAATAAAAATAAAAAATAATTTCACAAGAATAGGAACTAGAAGGGAAAATAAAACAATCCTTAATTCTCAATAAAAAAAGGGGGGGGGGAGTTTTACCCGTGGTGTGAAATTTCATTCCAATTCATTGAGTTAGCTCAAGACTTTTATACCCACAATTTGCACACTAGGGAATGGTGATGGAAAGCGTTGTATGCTGGATTGTTCCATTTTTTTTTTCGAAGAGAGGGCGACATTTGTACGGGTGTAGTTTGAAGTAAAGTTTTTCTTAGGCTAAGTATTTATTTTCATTATAATGAATAATATAAAGTCTTATCTGAACAAAATATTGGGAGGCCTTAATTAGCGAATATATAGTATACTTTTATTTTGCCTGTATGTAAGAAATCGTGTTTTTAGTCAATTTCAGATTAGCAATGTTTTTTGTATTTCCCGTTTTTTTTTTTTTTTTTTATTTCTAAATTGTATTAATTTGAAATGTTTGGAATTTTGCAACAACGTTTCGCTACGCCCCATGAAAATTGCCTGGAGTGATCTAGAAGTAATGTTAAAAGTGGATCTAGTTAGTTCAGTTTGGAGAGAGATTCAGAGTGAGATGCAACCAGGGGCGCCTCGAACTTTAATTTTTTAGGTGGGCAGAAATTCTCAACTTACCAATTGGAACTCCAAAATTTTGCCGAATGATAACTTTGCAGAATAGCATTCCAAATTTCGCCAAATGATGACAATTTTGCCGAATAGAACTCCAAATTTCGCCGACAGATTCTTATTTTGCCGAATCGTCAGACAACATTTTCCAAATAAGGAAGGTTTTGGCAAGTCATAGTGACCTCCCGTGACCTCCCATCGGGGCGATTGTAGATGGAGCAGTCTGCTGAGCCTGAGGTTTGTGGATATGACAGCAAAAGCCGCTGTGTGCTGGTATATTTGTAAGTAAATTATAGGAGTTGCGTCAAATGGAAGTTTTTGTAGTATTTACTTTATTTCCCATGTATGTGTTGTTTTTCGTGTGTGTAGTAGAAAACTTTTCCTTTTAAACAATCTCTTTTGTTCAACGAGAGAATAAAATGAACGCCATTCTCGAAGAAAGTTTCTTACAGATATATTTAAGAAGAAGGAAAACTGTCCAAAGTTTTGATAAAATTCAATTGTAGCAAACAGTTTGTAATTTCTTAAAAATTTGTAATTATTTCTTTTAAGAATACGAAATATTAGATAACAGGTCATGTGAATGTGATAAACAGAGAAATTTTTGACAGTAAAACATTGTATAATTTGAAGGTGGACTTTGTATGGTTGAATGAATTTTTATTGTGGGTGAAATTTACTAACTTTATAAACTGCGGAAAAGATGATTTTCTAATTAGCATAGTGATAAATTTTGTTGTTTCCCAACTCAAGACTTCAGGTGCGCAACGGATACGTTGATATTTGAATGTATATAAAATAAAAAGAAGCATAGTGCAAAAACCGGTTCGTACAAGCACCAATGTTGAAATTGATTTATTGGAAGAATAAAAAAAATTTAAACAACAAACCCTAAATTTTTTGCAATTTTTTTTATCAACCATTTTCCTTTTTTTTTCTTTCTTTTTCCTTCAAACAACAATCACAATATTTTGAAGAGCAGGTTGAGCAAAATTTTCAAGATAAATGCATTATCTGAAGAAAATAATCTTCAGTAGAGAAAATTTTTGGACTTGATAGCGATTGTGCATAAATAAAAGTGAGAGAGTATTTGTCATATTCGGAAATTATATGTTATGTTTTACGCAACTGAAACTTTTCCTCTACTCTTTGCTTCGTTTAAACACAAAAAAACTTCTCACTTTTCTGGAGTTTCAGGTATGGAAATGAAGAATACGTTAGGTTTAATGAAAAATAAAATAAAATAAGGAATCAAATTGCTTTCAAGCTTTGATTTTTATAAGTTTTTTAGCAACTGTGGTTAGATAAGTACTGCATATACCAGAAGAAGATCATTTCTTAAAGAAATTTCTCATTTTTTACTAAAAACTAGAGACTATTTTTTTTCGTCTGTTGAAGGCGAATACAATTTAGACCATATTGCAGTACGAAAAAATGTAATTCTCAAAAAATATTTTTTACTCGAACTATCTTCGTTTTTGCTTTGTTATTTAAAATATAAATCTATGCTATAGTAACATTTTATTTAATCTCTACTTGTTTCAGCTAAAAAAAAGCAAAAACATTGAAAAGAAGAGCTAATGTGAGCGTCAAATAACTATCTTATAAGCTCATTAAATTAAGTGTTCATTAAAAAAAAAAATAGATCAGCCCGAGTCAGCCCCAAAAGCGGTTTAAAATAATTAAAACAATCTACGAAGAAAAAAAATTATGAACATTGCTATTGCTTTATATGACAGCATATGACATTTTTTCAACAGTTTACAATTTTAGCAGAACAATCTTTTTTGCTACTACTAAATGCAAAATGTCTTTCAACAACCCAATGGAAAAGTCTTTTCTTCAAAAAAAAAAAAAATATATATATATCTAGTTAAAAAAGCTGATAATTATTTTGAAAGCTAAAACTTCAGTATGTGCGTGGATTTCAGAAATAGCAGGAGTTTTCGTTTTCAAAGATATGCTTAGTGTTTTATGAATCGAAAATCAATAAAGCTAAACGCTTTATGGGAAAAATGTCCAGTTTTTTCTAAGTTAATGAATCGGTGTTTGCTTGTATTATTGACTCAAGTTATAAGTTTAATTAACTTGAGTAATATTTCAATCTAGGATCCAATACTGTTAAAAAAAGTTATAGAGTAAAGCCCCATTACTGTCTTATTATTATGTAGCTGTAATACAAAAAAGCCTGTATCGAAAATAAAATTAAAACAGGCTCAAGCAATAACTTTTTAGAAAATGATTTATGAAGTCTTTAATGCGAAAGAATATGAACACGAATTGCTATAATTATCACAATATTAGCATTCAGTCCTTTACCATAAATAATTCAATGTATAATTTCCTCCAGTGATTTTGATATTAATTCAAATTTTGAAGTTTTAGTCATCTGTCGTCTTCACGGGCTCGCTAGGACCAGATTAAAGCAGGGATCAGGGTTCGAAAATATCATGATATTTTCGAAAATGTCCGATATTTTGATATATATAGGATATTTTGATATATATCCGATATTTTGATATATATCGGATATTTTGATATATATCCGATATTTTCAATCAGCACAAACTGAAGTCCTCGAAATCGTAAATGCATCCTCAAATCACTCTTTATTTCCTTATGTTGTCATTACAATATGTAGACTTAAAATTAATTTTTCTTTCTTTATTTGTATCTATTTTTATCAATTTTAATATAATTAATTTAGCGTTAGCTGTTTTACTCATTTTTCTTCTGTTAGCTACTTTTACACAGTTATATGATTCAGAAATGAAGAATATGGATTAGTCGGTGCACAGTCATAAAACATTTTCCTTTTTCGGACCAACGTTTAATATTTAATTAGGCTTTTTTAATATGCATAAAAAATGTTACATTACTAATATTTTACTGAATATAAAATAAAAAGGGAATATTATATTATTCTGTTATATTAGTTATGTATTAATAAATCATAACAATATAGTACAGAACTTTTTGATTATTTTAATAATAAATGAATAATATTGCTATGATTAATATAGTAGTTTGTATATTGAAAATACCGTAGTTGAAAAAATAAATATCGAAAATATCAAAATATCATGATATTTTCAAAATAAATATCAGATATATATCGTGATATATATCGACTGATATATATCGGCGAACCCTGGCAGGGGCACATAGGGCATGGGCACAGGGCACCGAAATTTGAAGGCACTATGTCTGTAGCTAAAATTAAAAAAAAAACACTCAAATAGTTTCATATCGCGTTATACTGTGAAAGCTACCTACAACGATACGGTTGGGACCTAAAAAATATTGTTATAGACAGGTTATCGTTACATACAGTTGGATTACTTATGATGACATTTTGCTGGGATCAATGAAAATATCGTTATAGACAGGTTTATTGTTATAGACAATATTGTTATACACAGGTTTCACCAAAATTAAGGAATTCTAGGAAAAAAATGAATTTTTAAAATTTCGATCTTTCTCCTAAGTCACTCCAGGCTTAACATCATTTTAACTCTATCATTGCTTTTCAAAGTTATGTAATAGCTGCTTTTGGTGATTATGTCTTATTACAATCAGGCAAAATTTGACAACATATTACAATGCATTTTTATCACATTTATCGCAATGAATTATATTATCGCTACTTATATTGTAATATATTATATATGACAATATTATTCGTAGTGTAGGTCCTCAATAAATGCAATTTAGTTGCGATGAGCAAGTTTCAAAATACAGTAGACCCTCGTTTTACGCTGAGGGTTACGTTCTACGGAAATGCCGCATAAATCAAAACCGCGTAAATTGAGACCTAATAATTATGTTAAAATAGGGGTCTGGTTCCGTAGATAACAAAATACTTCATTCTTGTGATGACTAAGTGTATAATAAGTTTAATGGGTACTTATATCGACTTTTATGCACAAACACATAAATTGATTTCGGGTCCTGTTTATAAAGAGGAGTTTGCTATGATATTTTGGCAGTAATTAAGAATTTTTCTCTGTCATTCTTTGCAGAGCATTAACGCATCTATGATCACTTGCGTCATTTCCATGATAGAATCTTCCTTCACTAACAAATCACAAAGATCATTTCTATTGTCTAGGAATGACTCAAAATTTTCAATGTGAACGTTTTTGGTTGTGCGTCACCGACGTCTAGCTCCTCGTTGGTTTTGGCCTCCTTTGTCACTCCTAAAAGCTCTTCCAGTGAGTTCTGAACTGTGTGAGTTTAATAATTTTACTTCAGGAAAGAGATCTGAACCAATTGCATAAAATGTCTCCATTGGCCCAAGCTCGATTATTAGCATGCCAAAATACAGTTGATTACACATAATCTGCAATCTTTAGGAGTTTGGATTTTGGAAGAGAGAAAAAATTTATTTGTTTCCATTGCCGCATCCGCGTAAAACCGAAACTCATCCGCGTAAAATAAAATAAAGGTGTCAAATCTTAAACCGCATATAATCGAAACCGTGTGAAATAAAAACCAGCGTAAAACGAGGGTCTACTGTATTTAAGTGCTTCATTATACCATTGTTAGTTTAAAATGGGGAGGGGGAGGGGCTACGAATTAAATTTCATGCCCAGTGTCTTCAAATGTCCCGGGTTTCGCGCGAAACTGATCCATAACTCTATACTGCCTTGTGCAGGTAAATGGCAGTAACTGAAAATTCTTCATTTTTCAATTTTTTCAATTTTTGTCATGTATTGTATGTTAGCTCAAGTGTACAAGCTTGCTTGTTTGGTTTCTTCTCAAACAAATGCTTGAAAAAATAACGTCTAATTTCAACGTTTTCTTATTGTTATATATATTTATTTTTTCAATTTTCGAAAGTACACTGCTTAGGAAAAATACTTTTTCCATTATTTTGGAAAATATTTTATCATCAAATATTTTTAGCAACAGATGGACATTCAATTTAGATTCAGAAAAGAAGCATTTAACCCCCCCCCCCCTAAACAGAGTTTTAACACTTTCTCCTTTTAGTACTAAATACGTTTATCGCTGAGTCACAGCCGCTGCCTTATGTACATATGTTAAAGCTTTCATCCATCTGAAAGTTCTAGTCCAATTTTAAACAAGGAACCTTGATAGCGAAAGGATTTTGGAAACTAAAGACACATGGCATGTAGTCTTTTCGCAACTTGAATGGTATAGATCAAAGCAGATTTTTCTCCTGTGTTTAATATTGTTTTCAACATATTTTGGTCAGTTTTAAAGCTTTGAACTATTTCAACAAAAAGTGTTTGTGAAACTCATTTATTTTTCTATTCCTCCCCAACTACGCGGATATGGTTAGAACTAATAAAGCTAGAAAGTAATATATTTTTTTATGACAGGTGCATTTTAAAAACACCTAAATAAATTTAATATTGGAGCATACGACTTAGATTAAGACAAGGAAAAAACCAAGGCAGGATGCAGGATATCTTAAACTTCCACTTAAACGTGAATGCTTTCCAAGGTTTCTAAATATATATAACACCCTCTAAATACTCCAAATTTGATTCCTGTTTCAGTACATGAATTTTATGAAGAACATGGACTTTACATCTATGTAATGCAATGAAATTTTGAAAATTTCCACAAACAATATTTAAACAACAGGAAATATCTAACGCGGTTTAACACAAGTAAGCAGATTACTGAATGCACGTGCTTCGGGGTTTCCAGGAACCCCTTTTTACTTCTTTTCACAGAAAAGGAAGTATTGTATTCGCAAAAAAATTTTCACTCAAAAATCGGCCTTAATTTCCATTTCGCTCGCCCCCGAATGAATATTGATTTTTTTTTCAACCCGACCACACGTAGATACATGCCTAAGAACGTATAGACACCTGAAGAATCCATTTTGACGAGTTAATTACAACCAGTTTTCTCGTGACGTCTGTATGTACGTATGTATGTGTGTATGTTTATATGTATCTCGCATAACTCAAGAACGGTATGTACTAGAAAGTTGAAATTTGGTACATAGACTCCAAGTGGGGTCTAGTTGTGCACCTTCTCTTTTGGTTGCATTCGGATGTTCTAAAGGGGGTTTTTACACCTTTTTGAAGTAAAATCATTGTTAATTTCAATGTAAACTCAAGCGGTGCTATAATTGGGCAAACAATTGGCAATATATCGCCAAGCTTTTGGTCGCCAAGTTTTGTCGCCATTTTGGCGGGTTTTTTTTTTAAAATCTGGTTTCAGTTTGGCCATATTTAGAGAGTTAATCAATGCATCACATTAAAACTGCCAACATTGGGAAAATTTATCTGTATAAAACGTTTTCTTTGCTTCGGTTCGCAACAGACTTGGAATGAAAGTATTAAAAGTGGTTTTTTGCTCACTCCGAGGCACTATTATCTTTAAATTGGAGTAAAAGGAAGTCATGTGATGCACACATCAGCTCGTTCAATTCAAGGTAGTGAGCTTTTGGATGTAAAGATATCAAGAAAAAACAACGAAAATGAACACCAGACAGCTTTACCGGATGTTTTTACATCCGAAACCTCACAACTTTGAATTGAAAAAGGGGTTCCTGGAAACCCCCGAAACACGTGTATTCAGTAATCTGCTTATTTGTGTTAAACAGCATTGGATATTTCCTGTTATTTCTCAGCACAAAGGTATTTATTTATTGCTCAATATTTAAATAATTAATTTTGCTCAGTAACGGACGGTTTGTTTCGTCTGAAAGTCCATTGAAAAGGTGAAATTACGTATGATATAGACAAAGAAGTAATTTCTATTTAACATTGACCAAACATGACGGTATTGCACAAAATAAAAAATGATCGCCAAGATTTAAAATGAGCATAGTGAAGTACCACGGAAAAGACCTAATTCTCTATGTTCATCATATTTTTATGTGTGTCGAAATATGGCTAAAAAGCTATTAATTTAAGAATATTGCTTCTAACGCGCGTAAATAAGTACGTTCATCCATTTTTTTGAATTATTAAAAACATCTTCTTTATAGAAGTAAAAGGAAGTAGTAAAGTGTCCACATCAGATTATTTAAAAACGTTTTCCATTGAAATAACTATTTAGAGATAAATTTTGTTATTTCTTATCATATTTTTTACTTTATGATTTTTAAGATTAATAATTGACCAAGTAAAATACTGCCGTGCTAAGCACAAAAGTCGTATCTGCACTTGTTATCAAAATTGTATTACTGTGACTAGGTTGTTTTTTGTCCCATATTTCTCCCGAATACAATGTTTTATGGTCATTTGTCAAAAAGAAATATTGAAAAAAAAAAAAAAAAAAAAACTGGAAAAGTACAACTGAATCAAATACATGGAGGTGCAAAACTTTAAACGGCAATTTCTCATTTTGAACTCACCTGCAGATACGACTTTTGTGCTTAGCACGGCAGAATAGTAGTCATTAAAAAATGTGAACATGTTTAAAGAATTGTTATTATGACCTTAGCTTTTTTGCCAAGATGTTCGGAGTTATATGTGCCCAATCTTAAGTTTTGTGAAAAATCCTAATGTCACTTTTAAGTTTTTATTGAACAAACAGTCTTAATTTTGTTTAATCAGTAATTGGTGCAGATAAGCAAGACTAACTTTGCTTAAGATTTCAATTAACAAGTATTTTTTGAAGAGCAAAAAGCATTCCTATAGCTGGATAGGTTACTTCAGTTTAGGGATTTAGTAATCACTGATATGTGACTGAAAATTTATGCTCCTATTTGTGAAGCTGCATACCCCATCTAACATACTTCATTTTAATGTTGGTACGAAACTTTTCTTTTAACGTATGATACTTAACTAGATACTTAAATGAGAGAATGAAAGACAGAGAGAAATGACCCCCATTCAAATTACATTATGAAAGCCATTCAATTTAAATTGAAGAATGCCAAGGAGCGGCTAGTATCTAAGATATGGAATGAAATAAGACAATAACTATAACGGATTGCATATACTTTGTATTTCACAGGGCATGAACTTAAAAACTTATTGCTCACAGATGGTTGTTCAGTTTAATTTATTTAGAAAAACGAATGTATTAAATATAATTACTATAACTGTTTCAAAACCTAAAACCTTTTCCCTTTAAATCTAGTTTTATGTATTAACTCTTTCGTTGTAGTGGAATGGAATAAAGTGATCTCACTTAATTCTACTAAATTGAATAGAAAAGTGATAGAAGGGGTCGGGGTGCAAAAATGCGTTAAAAATCTTATTGCAAAACATCCATCAGTCATATGAGAAGTAATAAAAAACTGTTAAAATGATAAACGCACCTGCACACACCTTTATGCTCAACGGATAATTTATCGACCTTCATTGGCATCTTCCATCACTTTGTACGTCACTTAAGTGTATTTAATTAACTACGCTAAGGAAATACATATAAGTTCTGAGTGTTTATTCGGGACTAAACATTCATTTTTAAAATATCTACATCATCAACTGAAGTTTTTCACACCAAATATCTTCTTTAGATTGCTATATGATGACTGTACTTCCCCGCTTATATTTAAGTTATTCAAAACAATGTGCAACATCCCTATTTACCCATTAAATTTTATTTAAAATGTAATTTTAATTGCATTATCTTTAGTATTCTAATTAACAAATTTATTTAGCTATGAGTTTTCACTTCGTATTTTAATGTGTTTTTCTTTCATAGAATGACAATTCAAACAGAGGAGTATACCTGTGCAGAATTACACTATATCACCAAAAATATTGGGACACTTTCAAAAATTCATATTTTTAAGAATTTCTCGAGAAATAAGAGGCTAATTGTTCCCAACTTTTGTCCCATAAAAAATATGTTCTGATAAAACAGTCTGTTTGAATTTCACTGAACAATTGCCGGCAAATGTTTCAAATTTGCGAACGACACCTTACGATTTGTCATCTATCCAAGAACTATTTAAATTTGGCTCACCAGATCGCTGATATCTTTTTTAAATTGTTAAGACATTGAACTGGAATTTTAATATGGGTTATGGAATTCACTTGGATTTTAAATTATGAAGGTTATAAATTCTTAACCTCTTTCGCGCATGAGTAGCAAAAAAAAAAAAAAAATCAATTGCTTTAAACGTTCATATTTCAACAAATTTTAGTATTATACTTCCTTTCGATGCTGTCAAGTTTTCTAAAGGTTTGATAGAAAACACTGCGTGTTATGAGCCAGAAACCTACGAATGAAATTCATACTTTTTTGAACGAAATGATTATATTTTCGAGAATTTAAATCATAGTTTCTAGAAAATATAAAACTAAATTTTCCATAGTTCGCTAACTTTTTTCTGAAAATTGTATTTTATTTCCAGCTACTTACGAGGGAGGATGATCAAAAAACTTTTTTGGTTTGCTCAATTTGTTGCTGAAGCCCTAAATGCATGTGTGATTCACTTTTTATTGGAAAATGACAACTGAAGCATACCTATTATGTGACAAAAGCTACAAAGCAATTCGTCTCTTATTTCTTGAGAAATCCGTAAAACTGTTAATTTTTGAAAGTGTCGCAATACTATTGGTGATATTGTGTATATTACATTGATGACGCATTGAGCTGAGTTGCATTTATTATTATTACGATTATTTTTTAAGCAATACTACTCTTACTTCTAATGAGAAAAGGATCAAGAAATCCTTTTCCTTAAAACCCGAAGACAATTAAAAGAAAACTACGAAAAGGGTGACAGAACAATATTCACTGCTTTGAAGCATTTATCTAACAAGTTACTTCTTTCTCCGATCTTTTATCTTTCCTAAATAAAATTCATTCGGCTTAGGGGATCAAAAAAGCTCAGAGAGCTTGGCCGAGAAAAGAAAAGGCAACAGTGAGTGATGAAAACTGCCTATTTGTGGATTTGACCAACGTCTGTCAATAAGGCGGAACTTCTGAAATTTCGATATAAGCTTAAGGTTGATGAATGAAGAGATTAAACCAGCTCAACTAGTGGAAGAAGATACTTTTTAAGTTTCTTTTCCACTATGCGGGTTCATAAAAGATTTTGAAATGTCTTGAGTCTTTTCTAGACGTTGGAAAACCCTTTAAAAAGAGCAGACGATTCTTTTCTCATGGAAGGAATAATAAAATGGCGAAAGGGGAAAATTTGTAAGTAGTAAAGGAACGTTTTATTCTTTAAGCCGTTGTTATAAAGAAAATAACCCTTTCTATTTCTGGAAAATTACTCTGTGTTAGGTTTTAAAATTGGCTTCAGAAAGGACATGGGCATACCGTATAGATGCTGCTTTTTTGGTAGGCTTGTAATTCTACAACTTCTACGTTACAACTTTTTCACGGCAAAAACGATTTTGATGATTATTTTTTAGCCGGTTGATAACGGTCTAGCTTAAGTCTTGTTAAGTAAACCAATTACAAAAAAAAAAGAAAACAAAACATCTATGAAGTAAAATGTTTAGCTCTATATTCATCTAAATGGCACATTAGTACGATTATAACGGATGTAAGTAAAATTGTAGTGACAATTTCTCTGAAGGGAATGGGGTACTAAAATATTATTCACACTATTAAGGGCTGTTATTTCTTAACATGTCATGCAATGATTGAAACAAAATTGATGCACTAATAAATTCCGCTGCTTTAGCTTTCTCTTTGCGCTAGAAACAAGTATCATCATTTTTTTTCTTATTAACCTACGGCAGCGATTTCATTTTATGCGGAAACTTTTGTGTGGCACAATAATCTGAAATGTGTTAGAGGTTTGTCTCTAGTACTGTGTGATATTTTGAAAATATGGCTTAAAAATATTGAATAAAAATAATTATAAACTCTTTATGGGTTGCGGCCGCACGCTACAAAATAATTTGGTGCCAAATTCATGACTGTAAGTGCTACAGATCTATCAGGGCAGTGCAGAGAGACAAACCGATTAACAGAACGACAAATAGGTTATACACACGTAAGTAAGAGCGTTTTGCTAAAATTAATAAATGATCTTCAAACTTTGCCTTAAAAGATTCCTAATTTCGTAGGGCTTCTAGCTTTGAACTAAAGCATTCGCATAAGCGTCTCTGAATACTTAAGTTGAAATACAATTTAAAATCTCACTTTTTGCCAGCCAAATGAATTAAACCTCGAATATTAGGCAATACAATGCTATGCTGTATTTTCGTATCTATTGTAATTTTTGAATATTTTAAAACACGTTTAGTTACATTTGTAGCTTTTATTACCACTAGTTTCAGTTTTCAAGAGCTTCTGACAGCCATTTCTAAAAATTCCAAGGCAAGATTACACTTATTACCTTGATGCATTATCACATCACGAACCTGTAAATTGAATTTCGCTGTTAAGTTATTCCTGTTGAATTAAATTTAAAAGTAATTAATTGTCTTACTTAAGAGTCATCTGTAGAACTATTCAAAATGTTTAAAAATACTTTACGGCTCCTTTTATCTTTTCAATTGTGTTACGTTTCCATACAAGTCTAGGGTCCTCTAATAAATATTTTGTAATACAATTTTAGTCACACTGTTACATCTTTTATGACCGGTTTCACTTTTAAAGACTTTCTGACAGTCATTTCTGAAGATTTCGAGACTAGATTATGTTGATTACTTTGACTCATCATTATAACAAGCTTTAGCGTTCAGAAATGCATAATTGCATCTTGTAATGACACCTTTAAACTTCATTGATTATGCAGTTTCGTGTTAATTTATTCACTAATTAACGCCGAGAAACTGGAATATATTTTTACAAAAGATTTTAAATAAAGAGTACCCTGTGTTACAAAGAGTTGCTTTGAGTGGATATGGCGTTCAAAAATTTCTCATGTAAGGTAAAAATGAACACTAGGGTGCTTTGCCAGATGATTTTGTAAAACGAGCAATTATAGCTTTATAACATAGAAATCAGGATTTGTGAAATAAATAAAAAGGAACATTATAGACCCCGAGACTATAGCATTTTAAGATTAGGAATCATAATAAAATAAGGAAGATTCTTTTTAATTTTAAAATGTAACTAAAAATAAATAAATAAATAAATAAATAAATAAATAAAAATAAAATAAGAAATGAAAATAAAAGAAAAATAAGAAATGAAAATTAAGAAAATAAAAAATAATAAAGCTAAGTAAAATAAGTTAAATTAATAAATAAAAATGAAATAAAATAAATAAAAAATAGTTAAAATAAATGAAATAAAATTGATAAAGAAAGAAAATAAAGAAAATTAAAAAAATGAAGTAAAATAAAATAAATAAATAAAAATAAATAAAATTAAAAATACACTTCTGTTTGCGAAAATTGCAACACCATGAAGGAAGCATCATAGTTGAATGAAATTTAATATACAGTTGAGTGGTAATGGTACAAATAAATGATTACATTTTCAAACCAAACAAACAATAAAACGAGATAGAAATTAGTATTTTATGAGGCCACCAAGCGCCGCAATAAGAGCTGCTACACGACTCGGCATGGAGTGAAAGAAAGATTGAATATCTGCCTGCGGAAGAGTATTCCATATTGTTCGTATGCGCAATCAAAGTTCGTTTGTCGAAGCAACAGGACGAGGATCACAAGCGAGGCGCCGCCCAACGAAATTCCACATATGTTTAATCGGTGACAAATCCGGGGAGTATGCATGCCCAGGAAAAAGCTGTACCTGCTGCGAATCAAGGTAGGATTTGACAGTCCTGGCGACATGTGGGCGGGCATTATCCTGCTGGAATATAGCCCCTGACAATCCTTGCCGGAAAGGAATAGCTTGGGAGGCTGTAAAACTTCGTTTATGTATCGGGTACATTTCAAATTGCCCACAGTTCGTAGCAATTGTGATCGTCCATGATATGCTATGGCACCCCAGACCATAACACGGGGTGTTCGTCCACTGTGGCGTTCGATAATGCACTCCGGAATGTGCCATTCACCGGCATAACGCCTGACACGAATTCGGTCATCATGGTGCCACATATTGAAGCGGGATTCGTCAGAAAAGACGACCTGCTGCCAATCAGCAAGCCAGCTCCTATGCACATTGGCCCATTGTAGCAGCAGGCGGCGATGGTTTTGCGTGACAGGAATCCTGTATAAATGAATCGCTGCGAGCAGCCCACGCTGCAGCAGACGCCTCCAAATTGATGAAGCACACAATGAAACACCTGTAGCTGTTGACCACCGTGCTGCCAATTGTCCAACAGAACTGGTCCGTCAACGCCATACGCACCAGTTGTCTGTCATCGCGAGCTGACGTCACATTTCGGGGTCCACTCCCAGATTTCCGAGCTGTCCGACCCTCGTCCACCCACTGCTTCCAAACACGCATAATTGTGCTGCTGTTACGCTGCACACGAGCGGCTACTGCACGATAAGACAATCCAGCTTCACAAAGGCCGACGATTCTGCCACGTTCAAACTCCGAAATTTACTCAAATTTCGCTTTCTTTCGTCGAAGAGGCATAGTAAAGATTCAGTTAACGTTTACTCTTGCATATAACCACCGATAATCTTACACGCCTCGCTGCAGCAGTCTATTTATATTCGGTTCGCTCTGTCGTTCAGAGGACGCTGCTCAGCATACGCATGCGCTACTTGTCTGCAATTGTAATCATTTGCATATCATGCCCTACTTTACATTTCCTGCAATTTTCAGCTCACTCGCGTAAGTCCTTCGTATTGTTGCACTTTTCACAAACAGGAGTGTAAATAAATAAGTACAGATTTCGAAAATAATAAACCCGAAACTTTTAATATGACTTGAATACTTTCTAAAATCAAAAGAAGTTACAGCTTTTTAAAACAGAAATCTAGTTTTTTTGATGAATCAAGAAGATTGATTATTGATATTACTTCGACCGAAGCCTGACAACTTTAATTCTTGACATCGGCATCCACTTTGAGATTGTTACTTTATAATCACGTGCCTCTTTTTTCCTTAATTTGAAAATTACTACAAAGAAAAATCACAAAATTCTATACAAGAAAGTAAACTAAAAATGTTAAAGATATTCGAAATTGCACCACAATATCTGCTTATAAATATTTTAATCATGCGTTTGAAGTTATGCTAGCACTTATACCGAAAAGTTTTTTTAACCAATTTCTGAGCCCCAGGCTCATTAGAAAGTTAGTGTGACCCTAAATAATCATGCCTCTTTACAAAAATGAACTCTTTATTTTACTTTCAGAACAACAACTAAAGATGCCAGATGTATAGTTTTCAAGTAATGCATAGATATACATGCCGTCGAATCTCGATAACTCGAAGCTTATAACTCAAATACTTATCGGGTCCCAAACTTTTGCGACTCTTGTGGAAACTTCCCATAACTCGAACAATTTAGCCGGTTCCTTGGGACTTTGAGTTATTGAGAGTTCAGAGAAAAAAAATATATATACTAGCAAAAATACCCGTCTTGCCTGGGTCAGTAATAATTGTGAGAAACAATCGCTACTTTTATTCGTTTTCTGTTTTAACTTAAAGAACTCAAAACCTCCCGCTTTGATGTGTTTCACCCATAAAAGTAAAATAGCAATAAGTATAAAGACCGAAATAGTATTAAGTTAGAAACGAAATCACGATATTTATGCAAAAAAATTTGAAAAATTTCCAAAACATGAAATTTCACTTGTTTATAAATATTTATCAGTTATTATTATTATTATTATTATTTGAACATAATCGAAAGCCTTTTCTATATTCCTATTGAAACATAACCGGTTTTAAAAAATGTAGCCGCCCGTAATCCCACTATACTTGCTTTAGTTGTTTTGGGAAATTTCAATTACTGTGGGTTCTTGGTGCGATTTAAAATGTTACCAAATTTGCGGTAATCGTTTTTGGATACCTTAGATAGTGCTCCCCCTCCCTACTTTGTAAAACCGTCTGTTACTAATTTTCGTCAAAGAGATATTGTCACCAAATACTGAGATATTTTTAGTGATCATAAAATGACGCTAAATATTTTCTTCCGAAATAAGTAGCGAAACTTGGCCAGTATTTGAAATTGTGAACAAAGACAAACTAATGGAAGTTTTTGTGCTGTTTATAGATTTGCTTATTTAGATAGCGGATTATTTTACATTTTAACAAAAGTTTTAAAGATTATTTTAATTGCGATATTTCGGTTACATGGTGAAATGAAATCCGAGAAACATTATTGCGTAGTCTTCGGCCGCAAAAACAGCGCCAGTTGAAAAGATTACCTTCCATTATAATTGAATCGTTATGATTAATTATTATTATGCTCTTATTTCTATTAAATTAATATATATATTTAGTAATTGATATCCAATTGTATGTTTGGTGCATAAACTCGTTTGTAAGTGTAAGTAATAAACATACATATGTTTTGAAAAGATTCTTTCTCTCAAAGTAGGAAAAAATAGATTTTTTTTATATGTTAAAGCCCAATTGGGGGAAATATCTTTGTGATTGAGAAAAATGGATGTCATACTTGAAATCAGCGCATCCAGTAGAATAAAAGTCACTCCATACCGCACAATCACTTTTTCATGACCCGAATTTTGCAGGCATGTGTAATTTTTGACAATAAACACTTTCTATTTTCCAACTGTTGCCAAAATCAATTGTCTTTTTAATTCGTTCCGTTATCGATTATTGGCATAGATGAGGATAAAAATCCTAAGAAAGCAATAAATGTCATGCTTGCTCCAGAGAAGCCTTGATTCAAAATTTTTATTATGACAACTATTAATATTGCTGTCGTAAGGGAACGAATTCTTGTAACAATGGGAGATATATATACATTGGGACAAGAGATATATATGTAGAGATATATATGTAACAATGGGAGATATGTATCATATATAAACCACTCTGATTAACTAATAATACTCTCGCCACGAAAGAAAATCACTTGGCAGTGCCAAGTAAGCCATGCAATTATACAGCCTTGCTCATTAATGCTCTTTTTATATGAAATTTAGTAATTTAGTATGATAAAAAAAATCAGAGATGGCAAACAGAAATTTATACAAAATTACAACTTTCAGAAACATATAGTAGGACAACTGGTTGCAATTCTTGATTGTACAAACTTAAGACTGAAAGAAACAGATTCAAGTTCTTTTTTTGTTTGTTTGTAAATAAATAAAAGCTTTGGAAAAAAAAATTGTTTTTATCCGATCAAAACGGGTTAATAAAAACATTATAGATTTCTAAAAAGAGTTATATCAGATAATTAATTAAAAAATATATGCTAGTTCTTGTACTTCGTTCAAGGAAGTAAGTAAGCTTGTAACGAGGCATTTTTATCGTCTGTATTGCAATTGCTTAAAGTTTATTACTTAATAAAAATTACTTATTAGATGTCACTGTACACTTTACATGTACACTTTCTGAAACATACGTCTGGATAGCTGGTTGCAGTTCTTGATTGCAAAAACTTTTTAAAGAAACGGATTTAAGATTTTATTTTTTTTGTAAAAAAAAAAGTTTTCCACAACAATTTTTTTTATTAGATCAAAATGGGATATTAAAAATAATAGGTATCTAATTAGATTTCGAAAACTAGAAATTTCTGCTTATTTAAAAATATTATGTTCTAAAACCAAAGAAAAAAAAAATTTTTTTTTCAATGAGAAATTATAGTCGTCTTTTAAACAGAACATGTATTTTGAAACAGGTAAGATATTGTAGATGTATTGCACTTTGCCCCACATTTCCCTACTTTTTAAAATCAAGATACCGCAGTTTTCTAGACAGATAGACTAAACGAGGCATTTTTCGTCAGGTGTCAAAAAAAAAAAAAAAAAAAAAGTAATAAGAACTGATTTATTGCTTTTGGCAAAATTTGAGAGGAGCCGAAAAATTACACGAAGACTTTGATCATCAGCATTATGGTCGCTACCAACGAAAGAGTAAAGAAATTTTCAAAATTGAACTGATTTTTGGTAATTCTTGTCAATGAACTAGCCTTTTAAGTAATTTTCATTTAATGGGTTATAAACTTTAAGCAGTTGCGATGTAAGCGATACTTCCACGTTACGAAATTACTTATTTCCTTGTACGGAGTACAAGAAGTTGCGCAAGCTTTTTAATTCGTTGACATTATTTCTGTTAGTTTATAGTGAATAAAGTCTGGGTTAAACGCTATTTTTTAAAATTTAAGTACATATTGTAACATTGCAAAAAAAAAAAAAAAATGTATTTTTTGCAATATTGCAATAATTAACATTATGCCTGTCGTGGTGCAGAAGCTTTGAAATATTATAATTTGTCTATAGATATTTGCATTTAACAAGGAACTAATTTCGTCAAAGCAACTTGATCTTTCATGGTTCATTTTCACTTTTCATTATTCATGGTTCATCTTCATATCAATCAATTTTTTTTGCGAAAAAGATATTTAAAGAGGAAGATAGGCAATGATTCATCATTGTTGTAGAAATATGCAGACAGTACGTGCTTCTAAACTGCAAAAAAAAAAAAAAAAAAAAAAAAAAAAAAAAAAAAAAAAAAAAAAAAAAAAAAAACTGTTGTTTTTACAGTATAATACTGGCAGCTCACATTCCAAAGAAAAACTGCAAAATTTACAATTCTAAACTGTAAAATTTGCAGTAATATACTGTTTTATAACCGACTTTTACTGCGAAATTTACAGCGATAAACTGAAAAATTAGCAGTAATATACTGTCTTTTAATGGAATTGCCCTGTGAAATTAACAATGATTAACTGTAAAATTAGCAGTAATATACTGTTTTTTAATGGAAGTGCCCTGTAAAACTTACGGTATCAAACTGTAAAATTAGCAGTAATATACTGTTTTAGGAATGACTTGACCTGTAAATTTGAGAGATAATATGTAAAATTAACAGTAATATACTGTTTTTTTAACGGAATTGCCCTGCAAAATTAACAGTATCAAACTGTAAAGTTAGCAGTATTATGCTGCGAAATCAGCTGAATTGCGCCATAAAAGTAGCAGTAGTATACGGTTTTATAAGTGATTTGTACAGTAAAATTAACAGCAGTGAACCATAAAATAAATAGTAATCAATTTTTATGCAAAAGGGTTTTTTCATTCTATCGTTTCTCTTTTCATAGCCGAAATCACTGCTTTTACAGCTGAAGACCAATATAGAAAAGTAAAGCAATTGATTCTGTATGTACGTTGTAGAAATCAGCCTACATACGAAATCTGTTCCTTTTCTAAAGTTTTTCAACAAAAAAATGTTTAAGGCTATGAAAAGCAACAAGTAAAGAAATATAAAAGCCTTTTACATAAAAATAGTTAACTGCTGCTAAATATGTTTTATTGATATTAATTTCATTGTACACAAAATAAATCAATGCCCTATCTCTATATTTTATAAACACCTGTAAAGAAGAAAAAGTGGCGCATTTTCGTTTCTACAAAAAACATTTAGCTCTATTGCAAACTTAAAAATTTACAAATAGAAGGAAATTGCAAAATATGGTCTGAAGCTTTATTTTAAGAACAGTTATAGCCTTTTCAAAAAACAAAACTTTTTGACCCATGAAGGTAGTAAAAATGAGAAGGTTTTTATATATGACTGAAAATACTACATCGTATCTTCACTAAAAGTACTTTTTTTCACTTTCAGCATTATTGAGTTGCTAAAATGTGCAGCATAACGTGGGAAGTGTTTTGCAATATGCAATCCATTATACCTTTAAGTTTATTTTGACTTTATGCATGCAATTCTGTGCATTTATTTTCCTTTTCTGGTAATACAGATTTTTTTCACGGTGTTGTTCTTTTTTTAATATTATAATTTGCACTTGGACTTACTTTATTTGAGAAATACTACTGACAAACTAATTTTATTTCACACTATATGTGCAGTATTCAGCATTTAGACTGCACAGAATGGTTTTTATTGTATACTGATTATTATAGATTAGATAATACTTTTTCCTATTGATCTTTTAAAGTTTACATAAATAAAAATAATAAATATGTGACAGTTCAAGATTCCAGAGCTATTAAACAGAAACAATTTTTCACCCGGTATAATAAAAACTGTCAGGTTTATGAGTACTAGTATTGAAAGTTAAAAATTAGTTTTACTACTCCAAAAATTATATAACTTTATATTATGTTATACTGTTTTCATGAGAAAAAAGGAAACATTCACACCATTAAAAATTGCCAAATTATTTTATTCCGTATACATTACCTATAAATATAGATTAGTAATTTTTACAGTGAAATTGCAGAAATTCATTTAAAATCGAATACTAATTTTTTCAAGGTCAAAATTTTTACATCACAACCTTGATTCTTCTTTGTGACATCGTTGCCGACTTAGGTGCCATCATTAGGCCTTATAATAGGAAAGCATCTGTCAAAATAAAAATTGTTAGAATCTCATAAACCTTGTAGACACGAAAAAACATACATTGAAAAAATCAAATTACGTAGGCATAAAAATACGCCCTAAAATGATTAAAATTATGACTCTGTATGATCTGAAATTAAGGTTGCCTTGGGAATTGCTTTTATTTCGAAACCGCGTAACATATACCTAAATTGTAATTGAACCGTTGATTTCAGGAACCAGTTAAGCGCTAAATATGTTGTCTTAAGGAGAAAAAAAAAATGTTTGGCAGCAATTTGCAACCTACGCATTTGTAACGGTGGTTATTAATGTTTAATTAAAGTAGACCTAATCTGGATACATTACATAAGAACTCAAAAAATGAAAAAGAAAGAAAATAATATCTTACATTTTATCTTCCATCTAAAGAAATGCACTTATACTGGTTCCTGAAATACAATTTTTAAAAAAAATCCTTGTAATTTTCGGTATTTTTGAAGGATTTTGTAATTTATATAAGACTGTTGATTAAGAATAATGTTTATTTGTTTCGATCGGATAACTGAAAGTGATCGGGAGAATAACTTCTTCTATAAGAGAAAAAAAAAAAAAAACAGCTGAAAGTTGTGCAAAATGGGAAAGCTAGCATCTTGGCCTAAAGAAAAAAAATGTTTGAAAGATGATAAAACTTGAAACTAGTTTCTTCTTAGAATAGACTTCAGATTATCGTATTGCAATATATTGTCTTCAAAACAATAATTAGGATGAGGTAGAGATATTTTTTTTAGAAAATGGAGCAATGTCGACGTTTAGGACAACCAATTCGGAAATAATGGGGTATTCATTTAAAACAATGAATACCGTATCTAGACTCTTTTACCCCGCCCCCCTCCCGAGGTTTTTTTGTAACCGATATTCCTTTCCAACACTTGTTAAATAGCTCGAGCTATGTTCAACGGATACCAGCTTCATTTTCTTTGACAGCTCCCCATTATTAGAAATATTTAGAACTCTGTCTGTACTTAATGTGAAATATTTTACTTTAATTTTTTTTAAATATTTTTTTTCATATATTTTATTCCACAATTGTGTTATTACATTGTTAAAATTTCATTTTTTGGAGTTTTTTTCTTAAGTACTAAGGAATCACATAAAAGAGTCATTTGAGTTGAAATAAAATAATACCGTAAGAACATTCTATCTTAAATATGGCTTAATATTTAAGCATAATTTAAGATGCTTCTTTTATATTCTATGTCTTTCAAAATGGGGAGCCCCCCCTCCCCCTTCGTTTTGAACAGCCATCGATCTCCCCATTTAAGCCACCAGCGACTTTTTTTTTTATTTTTTATTTTTTTTTAAGTGGCACTTTTTTTGAAAGGTTTTACACAAATTATCTTTAAGTTTTTCAGAATTTACCTGAAATCTGGAAGAAAATTCTTCATTCCCAAAATCAAGATGACTTAGTTAAAATCGGTTCAGTAAAAAATGAAAATTGGTCAGAAAAGTTAAGAGTTTTTAACAAAAGGATAAATCGTCAAACATGTCAAAAAATGGATTAAATCTGGTAGTGCCAGCTCTAATCATTAATTGTAAGTCCATATTTGGCCCGCCGTCCTTGTTGTAAACAATGCTACCCTTCTTGAAAACGCTTGCCAGAAGACCGCACCACTTTTACTGTAGTTTTAAACAGGCTCACATTTGCAAAATAACTGCTTTTTATTTACATTACAACAAAAATAAGCTATAATTTTGTTTGATAAGTCAAGTCTGAATATGCGAAGAAAGTTTCATACGCTTTAATACATCGTACTTTAAACTTGAATCTTTATCAGTTTTCTCATTATGAAGTTGGCTTTAAATTTTGTTCCTTTAATTTTTGCAAAAATACGTACAATAAATAATAAAGTACTCAGCATTCTGTTTTTTTAATAACATGTAGAAACAAAGAATCAATGTTCTAAAATTTACTGGAAAATTAAAAAAATAATAATAATACTGAAAGAAATGTACGTCGAATTTAGCTCTAGCAACAGAAATTTCTATATTCCGGTGATTCTTGAAGTGTTAATATTCAACTACCCGCAAAAATTAATATTGAATTACAAATTTAAAAAACTCAAGACTTAAATGAATTGTATGACCGATCACATTTAATCAAAACGAAACAAAAATTTAGTTTATATTGTTCCAATACATAGTTCTTGATGGTAAGTTCTTGATTGTAATGATACATAGAACCTGACAACGGGCCACAAAAATCAACTTCAGGGAACCAATATGGCACGCAGGCCGTAGGAGAGGGTTCAGTGCCTAAGAACGCTCTAAAACTCAAAAGTATTTGTGATTACAAATTACATCCGATACAAAAATAGAAACACAAAAATATAAATGAAAAGAGATACTTATAAACTTCCGTTGCCGGCATTCGTGTCACTAAGTGAACCATTGCAACGTCGTTCAGACAAGAGGCTTCTTTGAAATTCCAAGCGGAACACAACTGCGAACTGCCACGAACCCATTATTCCATTCAATTCTGGTCACAAGTTACGTAGTTCTTTACATTTGCATACCACTAAACTCAAAGAAATAATATTGCATTAGTGAATAAATTTAAATGAAGTGAATTCAGGCGGCTAGAATGAAATTTATAGTTTAAATTTTTTCGAAATACCTAACGCAACCATATCACCGGGCACAAATTCAAAATTAAATCAACTACATTTTTTTTTCCTCCGTGGAGGGACAGGAACAAAATATTCGCTAGCATATTCCCCCCCTTCTTGGTACGCCAGCACACGGAATAAAGGAAATACTTTAAGACATGAAAAAAAAAAAAATATTACAGGCCATCCGTTTGTGTGCACAAATTATAATTTAAACATAATGGAATAATTGAAACATTTCCAAAAAAAAAAAAAAAAAAAAAAACACTAGAAAAATATGTCATTGCAATTCAAGCTTTACGTAAATTTTCCATTGAGAAAAGTTTTGTAAAACAATCAGCTAAATTATTTTTAGTTTCAACAAATTTTATTCCAAATTTGTTTTCATCAATCAAATTCCTAAGGAAATGGTACCCCACATCAATCTGCTTAGTTCTGCAATTTTCTATTGCAGAACTAGAAAAACCGATCGCGAATAGATTGTCACAGTACTGAGTACTATCTATCAATCTAAAATTCTTAACTCTTTTCGCAGTCAATTAATTCATTTAAAATTCTTTTGATCCGCATAACTTCCTTAGATTGTCCACCAAATGAAATATACTCCGCTTCCATCGTTGACAGTGCTACGCATTTTTGTTTGAATTTAAACCATACTATTCGTATCTTATCCAAAAACACTACAAGCCTCCCCCCCGCCATTAAAATCCGGTCGTCGTGATTCGAGGCGTAATCTGAATCAGAATGACAATAATTTATTCAATTTACAGACAAAATTTGGATTTTAGGGATAGACAAACCTTTCAGGTTGTCTCACAAATCTCCCCTTTTAGATCCCCATATAAATACGGATTGCAATCATCTACTTGGAAATGGACCCAATGTAGTTTATACACAAAAATTGAAAAGAAAGCCTCAATCAAAGGAAATTACTGGAGAGAACACTTGCGAAAAGTATTCCCCCCCCCCGCATACCTGGTGGTTACCTAAAATTACCAGTCTTGCCTTAAAGCGCATTATTTCATTCTGCTCATATGTTTTTAAATCAAAACCCTCATCTATGTCCTTTTTTCTTTCTAAAATTTTCAGTCAGTTTAACCAATTCGTAAACATTTCTTTCTCTGATAACCTGAATTTCTTGAGCCATTGCGTTTTCAAACTTTGTTTCAAATTCGAAGAAATTACATCTTCAGAAATGTTAGCTTCTAGATTACTTGAATTATCCCCCCTATCTGCATCGGAATCCGATACTTTTGTATCAGTTATCATCACAAGTGAAATCAAAATATATTGGGTCATATTTAATGTTATTTTCAGAACAATAAACCTCAGCTTCGTGATTCGGACTTTAGAACCGTCGTCGTGTCAATAGAATAATACATATCCCTGAATTCTCTACTTTGCCTTGGTATTTATTTAACTCTATTAATTCTCAACATGCTCGATTTTATTATTTTCAGGGTAATCTTCTCCTACTTCAGATTTACTCAGTAGTGAAATAAAACTGTGTCCCTCTGTTTCCCGTTAATTTTTTACGCCCCCAGAATTTATTTTCATCGAATTAAACATTCAACGTTTCTGTTATTTCGCGATTTTCGGGATCCCAAATTCTATAACCTTTCGTATAAAACGCATATCCTACCATGACTCCCTGTTTAGCTCTCATATCCAATTTGTTTATTTTCTGTTTTGGAAGTCCAATGTACGAAATACAGCCAAAAAACACGGGAGTGTTTAATAGATGGCTTTCTTCCCCCAAATAGCTCAAAAAAGGTTTTGGTTTTTCCTTTTAAAATCGCTCTAGTCCGTAAGTAGTGGTAGCATATAGCTGCTTCGGCTCAAAACTGCTGAGACAAACCCGATTCATTTAAAAGTGTCCTAATTCCATTTATTAATGTTGAGTTATAGTGTTCTATGACGCTACTTTGTTAACTGAAGGATTTGTTGGTTTTTTTCAATTCTTATGCTTTGGTCGCTAAGGTAAATTTCAAAGCGGAAGTTCAGAAATTCCTTTCCGTTATCGGATCTTTCCCGCAAATCTCTCTGTTCTCTTTTGAAACCTGACAAAGTATTCAAAAACCTCACTTTTCTTTTTTAAGAAACAAACCGAAGGCTTTCTTGAAAAATCGTCTATTATTGTGAAAATAATCCCTCCAGCCTTAAAGCACTCAACTGCTAAGGAACCCATCGCATTTAAATGCAAAAGATCTTACCCGGCTTTGGCTTGAACGTCCGTTACAAGTTCAAACGAAATTCTCCGATTTTTCCACTTTACACGGATAACAACTTGACATACTTTTGCTTTTTATATGCAGTGAAAGACAGTGAAGTACAGAATCACACTTTTCAGTATTTCCTCCTTTTTTTTCTTTCGGTGCTTAATTGCACAAGGTTTATTTTGATGAGGACTACAATCTGAGTGCTTTGCCTCCCTTACGTATGATATATTTTATTACACATATAAACAAAACATGAAGTAATTTACATCACAAAGAAGGGAAAGTACAACCAGAACGAGGATGGGAGTCGAACCCACCGCCTCAAGTCTGTCAATGTCAAGCAGTCACTCAGACCGCTCGGCCACTGAGGCCCCTTTTCAGTATTTATAATGTAGTTTTTGTCGTCATCATAAACACGTTGATGCCAATCTTTAAAACCCAAAGGTTCTAAAAGTTAAAATGTAAGGAAACTGACGAGTTCAAGGTTACCAGAGTTTCAAATTCTACTGTAGTTCACTAGCATCTACTTTTCTAAATGAGCATGTCCTTTAAGGCGAATAAAATATGACAAACAATGCATAATAATGTAAATATTCTACTTTAAATTAAAAAACTAATTTTGACGAGAACGAAACACTACCAGATAAGAAATGAAGAGCTGAAAATTTTAAAATATAGCCCGGCACGGCCTGAACTTAAATATGTTGGGAAGGCGTATAATCTCAATTTGTCAATTGGAACTTACATATTTGCCGATTAATAAAATACTGGTGCATGTGCACATTAAGTACGCACAACAATAAGTACAATACCTAATGGAATTTGGACATTCGAGAATTCAAAAATTGCAACATTACAGTTATATCCCCAAATTTGCCGAATCGCCAGACAAAATGTTCCCGATGTGGAAACTTTGAGGAGGTCATAGAGACTTCCCTTGACCTCCCATCGAGTGCCTTTGAATATAGTTTCTAAAATTATTTTTATGTTCACAAGTTCCAATGGTACTAGTGCATTTTTCCTGAAGTAAAACTTTAATTTCCTGCTGACGGAAATATAAAACTTTTAAAACACAAAGGTTTTGTGATTGTGTCTGAAAATGCTTATTTTTATTAGTTTTTTTTAAAGTGTTTCACTGATTATTTTTTTTAATTACTATTATTTTAGTTTTGATCGATAAGTATGAAGCTGGCTCCAGAGTGGCAAATTCTTCAACAAAAAAAATCAGTAAACGTGATACTGTTTGCATATCTCTCAGTCACGTTGTTATTTTATACATAGGAATTTAAATTTTAAGTGCTGACATCCTATATAACACAAAATATAGTCGTAAACAAAGTCTAATAATCTAATAACTTTAAATACGATCAAGAAAGGAATTGATTTCTTTTAAAAACAAATTTGAGGTTCAGAAAATGTTTAAAAACTATCATACGTGCAGTAAAATGTTCAGAATCACAACAACTACTCGAATTTTCGCTATAAAGTAATCGCTACAACTTAGCAACTAAAAGAAATTGCAAAGTCAACATCTACGAATATTGGGATACGAATTGCGATTTCAAAATAAAAACTTATTTTACATACATTTTCGATGATAAAGAAAACTACATTTTGAGGAAAAGGGAATGAGTAATATAACTAGCACTTGCCTTTAACTTGGATTACATCTGAGCAGTCCTGCCTCAGCACTCCCGAAAAATAACTAACATGGCTGTCTCGATACCTTAAATTCATTTTCTCTTCCCGTATGAAAAGAAAAACCTTTTGCGCATCGTTTTGCGCAATCTAAATCATTTTTACAGTTTTTTTCTGTTATTTAGCACAGCAGTATTAAACTGTAGGAAAAAACAGTATATTACTGTAAAAACAACAGTTATTTTTTGCAGTGTAGGCTAATGTTTAATTCATTTATTTCAATTATGATTAATCAACTATTTTTAGCTTATTAATTTATGTTAAAAGCACCTTGATGCAAAAATAGTTTTTAAATAATGTGTAAACTCATTCAAATGCTAAATTTTTCATTTTTAGGATTACATTTTAAACCAAAACCTTTAAACAAATGCAGTTGTTTTCTGTTTACTTCTTTTGAAATACGAGTTACAATTTTTTAAACTAAAGTTGGATTTATATCTCAGTATTAACAAGGACGGATTCAGAAATGTTTCAAGGAGGGGGCGGTTGATTTTTTAATTTACCTTGTACTACGTAGCTGATTACACATGCTTCGGGGGGGGGGGGTATTTTTATCAAAAACAACTAAAATATAGATATTTTGTCAGGGAGGTTTCCAAACTTTTCCGTTGAAACAAGTATTCTAAAATTGCGTTCTAGATTTTTCGGCGGATTGCTTCGAAAGTCCCCCCAACCTCACTTCCATCGTCATCAAAGGTCGTCTAAAGCTCTTTTTGAAACTTTCTTTTCGAAAAATTATCGGAGGAAAGTCACCCATTCTGTCTCCAAACCCTAACTGAGGTTTCTAAGATCACGTATTTAAAACAAATTTGGGAAATGTTAAGGGAAAGCCTCTTAACATAACCAAAAATCGTATAAAATTGCCTTTTTGAAACTTAAATTCTGAAATGTTTCCGGGAAGGAATTTTTAACCACAACATCATAAAAAACGACCTACACTTTCGTTTTAGAACTTAAAATTCGGAAAATTGTCGGTGCCGAGTTAACTAGCTCAAGTTTTTGATAATAGAACTCCAAAAAAATTAAAAACATTTACTTCAATGTGAATCATTCTTTATATACATTTTTTTAATCAAAAGTTACTTAATATTCTTGAATGTTTTGATTAACACTAAACACTCAATACTGAACAAATCATGCTTCTCCCATTTAAACTATCTGACATCAATTTAAAAAAAAAAAAAAAAAAAAAAAAAAAAAAAAAAAAAAAACGCTTACGTACTTTTAAAGTTTAGTGTTTAAAGATTCATGATGTAAAATTCAATAAGCAAACTTCCAAAGAAACTTCCTTAACAATTCTTTATCGTCAATCTGTGTTAATCGCTCATTAATCCTTAAAAAAAACATCTTTAGAATAGATAACAATAGAATGTTAAGCATGCAGCTATTTGTTAAGAAAACAACTACGCAGGGTATTGATTTTTGATATTTTCAACGCAAAGCAAGCTTGCGATTGATATATCTTTTGCTATTCATCATTCTGCTTTATTTATTGTTTTTTTTTTTAAATTTATTGTTAAGCCTTTTTGTACATCGTGGCAGAAAGTTAAAAAAAAAAAAAAAAAAAAAAAAAAACCTTGATAGAGCTACATCCAAACTTATTAATAACAAGTTAAATTCCTTGTTCATTTATTCTGCGTTATAAAGATTAAACATTAATTAATCACTCTCCACAAAAGTTGTTTGCAGAACTATTAATATTTATCTTTCATTAAAAGTATCTAACATCGATTCGATGAATTTTGTGTTTGCATTTAAAAGGAAAAAAATTAATTATTTCGGTTTATATGCTTATTTATTTTTACTCTATCGATTAGAAATTACAAATTACCTATAAACTGAATGTTGACCTAAAAAAACAAAAGTATGAGTGACTCATTTTCAATTCATTTTGGAGACACGTGTTTTTGAACTATAAATATATTTGGTTAATGTAGAAAATGAGCAAAGAGAATTTGCCGTAAATAATTCGAAAAAAAAAGAAAAAAGGGAAACCCCCCCCCCCCAAGAAAACGGTTTTTAAGATATATTTAATTGATAGTATTCTTTGTAGTAATCAGAAATATAAAGTCATTTGAATTTTTTCGTCTTGAATTCTAATAATGTTTTTTGTAATCACGAATTTCCATAGGACCCTATTAGTTGGGTTTTTGTTTCTATACATAGGGTATGGAATGAATATGACCCGGAAATTTGCATCCGTAATATTATGACTGGTGATTTTCTAGAACAGGTAGTACGAGGCATATACATAAAAAAAAAAAAGAAATGAAAAAAGGATCCGATAATAAAGATAAAATTTTTATGGTCGATATCCACCAGCACACTTATTGTAGAGGTAATTTACAGCGTATAACGTTATGAATTTTTATTTTTTATGAACCTTAAATGATGGGAATCAGTAAGCTGGATATTTTGCATTTAGATGAAGTTTTTCTGCTTAAGTTCATTTATATAGGCGTTTTTTCTTTAAAAAAAGAATTTTGCACAAAAATTCCTTTTTTTTAATATAAAGCCTGATTAGGTTAAGCCCTGAAGAAATGTGAATAAAACCAATCTGCAAATGATTTGTAACTATCGCGCAGATGATTTGTACTGTCGCCATGGTGATCTTTAAAATCTGAGCAACATCACCTTGGCCAATTGAGGAAGAAGTTTGTGATTGCTGAAAAAAATATATATTTTTTAACATGATATTATAAGGTAGGATGATTGTCTAACAAACGTAAGTTGAGACGTACAAAGATGAAAAATTTAATTTCTTAAAAATAAAAAAGGTAAATAACTGTAACTGAAAGTATAAATACAAATTCAATTAAAATACTTACACAAGATGCTTTCGATTTAGAGGATTAAAATTCTGTTTTTAAATATTTTAATCGTAAATATTCCAAATTAATTGTTATGATTTTGCAAACTATGAATATTTAAACAGTAATGATTAAGAAATTTAGGACTCAAGCAAATTGGTATCCTTTGTTTGCATAATAAATATTCTTAAATAAAGTAAATGTGGTTAAAGAAATAAAGTTCGAATATTTGACCGTGTTAATAATCGTTTTAGAACGAAGGCAGTGTAATGTTCCTTTGCAGTCCCAACTAATACTATCGAGTAATTATACTCTTGAGTAGCATATCTTGCAAAAGATTGTCTCAGGTGTAGACGGATCAAAAGGCAATTTAAAATACATCAGTGAAGAGCGAACTGTTATGTCTTATGGTTTTCTCGGGTAAATTATGCCCCGCAAAGAATTCAAAAGAAGCAAAAATGATGTTGAAAAATAGTATTTGCCTTTCTTTAAAATTCAAGGAGCAATATTTACTTAAACATTCTTGTACTCAGTAAGGACTGAACAGGATTTTAAAACAAATTTTTGACAAAAAAGGATAGAATATTCCGAAAACGAATAAATTTCACGCACACTGATAAAAAATCAAACCACGTCGAAAAGTATTTTTTCTGCAGCTTTTCGTTTTTAATTCTTTGACGAAGAACTAGTTTTTTTTCTGGAGAAATGCATTTTTTTACCAAATGCGTTTTTTTTCGATATATCAACTGAAATTCTTCAAAAATAAATAAGAACGTGATATAAGTTTAAAAAATCAAATTAGTATATGGAAAAAAAATCGTCAATAAAAATCAGCAATAGTTCTTTTTAAACACTATATCTATATCTTTTTTCAACATTCTCTGTAATCAAAACAATCAATGTGTAAAACTTCCGTTATTAAGAACCTCATATAAATAATACCCGATGATCGATTAACTCGTTAGTTTCAACAATGAAACTCGAGCCACAGCATGATAATTTGATAATATGTTTTGGTAATGTTTAACATGTAGGGAAATGCTTTATTGTGACAAGGCTGAACTCGATTCGATAACTTAACTGTTTTACTGGTAAGACTGTGTCATTTCTGGAGAATGAAGAATAAAAAAAGCGTCAACTATGAATGCTATCTACTGGAGTTACGCTTACAATTTCAACTATTAAAATATCACCAAACAGGCAATTGTTTCGTTAAAATATAGAAGAAGCGAAGCAATTTTCACTCGTTATACCTTGACGGGCGACTTTCTAGTCCACTTCCACTATAATATTAAAATCTGTTCGCGTCCGTCTGTCTGTCTGTCGGTCTGTCTGTCTGAAGATCCATCTTCTCGAGAACCGCTGTGAATCGAGAGTGAAACGAGATACCGATCAATTCGAAATTTTTCAAAGAAAACAATAGGACCAATTTCGTAATTGTGCGACTTTAATTAGCGTAGATATTAATTAAAACGTTAATTAACATAACGTTATTCAGGAATTTTTATTTCTTTCCTGTTGCCATTTTGCATATGAGTGAGCAAGTAAAATTCTAATAATTCTTTTAAAAGAGACTTTTTTGGCTGCTGTCCAAATCTTAAAACAACGTTTCCATCTAGAATTTCATTTTAATTTAGTTTAAAATTGGTTGCTCTATTCGAACATTTAGCTTTTATTTTATCGTCTGTCCTTTTTTTATTTTTTACATTCAACGTTCTTAACTCTTTTCATCATATTGTAACGGATTCGGTGCGACTTCCACTTTCTTGAAATGAAGACACAGTTCTTGATAAAAGCACAGGAAATTTATTTACACTATGTACAGGAAAGATCTTCAACAACTGCTAAATTATTCATCAGCAATTAAGCAATTATCACACAACACCGTAAACTCAACGTTTACACGCGTATTTACTCCCAAATACGAAAACAACACAGCGAAATGCCTCGCTATAAACAGAGCAAAATGCCCTCAGTTCGAAATATCAAACGAAACTGACTGTTTATCCATCGCTAACGGCTTAAATACACCGAAAAGAATTTTCTCAAATATTCCACACGCTTCTCGAAATGCGTTGACCGTTATCAAATTTTATCAATGAACAAAAAGGGAATAGGGGTCGTATATTTTAGCCATATGAAAAAGGGGTTGTATATTCATTACGGGAAACTATTTACAGGTTACGTTACTACAATAATTACTATTTACAGGATTTGTAACATTGCCCCCTTCCTAAGGACTGCACGTCCCGGGCAGTACAATCCCCAGAAAGGGTGCCAAACTTCTATCACAAGTTTACAAATATACACATTAATTAATAACTAACAGATACAGAAAACACAATAATAACAAGAAATATTACTAAACATTAAAAGCAAAAATTATCTACAACTTTTATGTTATCAACCATGGTTGTTTACGTAATACTCATGAACTATGGCCATAGTATGGGGCTAACCGATCATAATGTACAACCCTAGGTTTTGCATTAGGTGATTTTTGGATCCTCACTACGACGTCATTTAGTCGGTTAACGACTTTGTAGGGTCCATCCCAATGCGACTGCAATTTGGGTGAAAGACCTTTCCGTCGGATGGGATTCCATAACCAAACCTTGTCGCCTTCGTTGAATTCATGTCCAGTAGACCTTGTGTCGTATCTGGTCTTCATCTTCTCCGCCGCGATGTTGATTCGCTCTCGTGCGAAGTTATGGACGTCTTCCAACCGGGCCTGGAGATCCAGGATGTACTCCTCAGGCGATGAAGGCGCATCCGGAGGACGACCGAAGACGAGATCACAAGGTAGCCGAAGCTCTCGTCCGAAGAGCATCTGAGATGGGGCAAATCCGGTAGTCTCGTGGACAGCACTGCGGTAGGCCAGCAGGAACAAAGGTAGCTTCTTGTCCCAATCCTGTTGATTTCTGGAGACCATAAGTGAGAGATTATTCAGGATTGTGCGGTTAAATCTCTCCACCATGCCGTCCGATTGTGGGTGTAGTGGTGTTGTCCTAGTTTTCTCAATTCCGAAAATTTGACATAGGCCCTTAAACACAGCAGAGATGAAATTCCTCCCTTGATCGGAATGAATCTGCAAAGGTGTTCCATATCTCGAGATCCAGTGTTGGACTAGAGTCTCTGCTACGGTGGTAGCTTCTTGATCTGGAATGGGATATGCTTCCGGCCATTTGGTGAAGTAGTCGATGGAAACAAGAATGTATTTGTTCCCATCAGCAGTTCTTGGTAGAGGACCCAGGATGTCGATCCCAATTCGTTCGAAAGGAGCTCCAACGTTGCACAGATGTAGCTTCCCTCTGCTTCTCTTCTTCGGTCCTTTACGAGCAGCACAGGCGTCACAAGAATGGCACCACTTCTCCACGTCATCCTTCGCCTTGCTCCAGAAGAAGCGCTCCCGAACTTTATTGAGGGTTTTCAAGACACCAAAATGTCCTCCAGTCGCACTGCTATGTATTTCTTTCAGAACATCTGAAATCCTTGATCGGGGAAGTAGTAACTGCCACCTAGATGTTTTGCCGTCGTCAGATTCCCATTTCCGGTGTAGCACGCCGTTCCGTAAATGAAGTGAGTTCCATAAAGCCCAGTATCTTTTTGTTGCAGGACTGAAGATGGAAACGCCCTGCCAGCTAGGGCGTCGACTGTCACATTCCATGAACTCTAAAATTGGTTTTATGTCGGGATCTTCAAGTTGATCTCTTCGAACTTGGTCATCACTCCATGGATCAGGTTCTGATGATGTTGGAGTCACTGTCACCTGATAGGCAGTAGGGCTAGTCGTTCCATACTGTTTCTCGATTCGGGAACAATAGTGGCAGTTCTCAGGACAGGGTCTCCTTGATAAAGCGTCAGCATTACCGTGAGATAACCCTTTTCGATGCTTGATCTCCATGTCATATTCCTGGAGCCGCTGTATCCATCTGGCTATCTGGCCTTCCGGATTTTTGAAGTTCAAAAGCCAAGTTAATGAGGCATGATCTGTCCGAAGCAGAAATTTTCGGCCGTAGAGGTAATGATGGAAGTGTTCTACAGCTTTCACTATGGCCAGTAACTCCTTTCTGGTGACGCAGTAATTTCGCTCCGACTTTGATAAGCATTTGCTCCAGTAAGCGATGACATGTTCATTTCCGTCAATTTCTTGGGATAAAACAGCTCCGATGCCCTCGTTGCTCGCATCAGTGTCCAGGATGAAGGATTTTTCAGGCTGAGGATAGGCGAGGATAGGCGTTGATGTAAAGCCTCCTTCATTCGTAGAAATGCATCTTCGCATTCTTTGGACCATTCAAACTTTTGCTTGCTCTCCGTCAGCTTATGCAAAGGTCGTGCAATGTTGGAAAAACCCTTTACAAACTTCCTGTAGTACGTGCAGAGCCCCAGGAAACTTCGCAGCTGATGGATGTCTTCGGGACGACTCCAACTCTTGACTGCAGATACCTTTTCTGGATCGGTTTGTACACCTTCAGAAGAGATGATGTGACCAAGGTAGTTCACTTCCCGGCGGAACAAATTACATTTGGACGGGCTTAACTTCAGATTGGCTTCCTTAAGCTTTTGCAGCACCTTCCTAAGATTTGCCAGATGTTCTTCGAAACTGCGTCCCACGATGATGATATCGTCTAAGTAGACCAGACAGGATTCGTAGGAAAGTCCTCTTAACACTGTCTCCATAAGACGCTCGAACGTAGCTGGTGCATTGCAGAGGCCGAAGGGCATCACTTTAAACTGCCATAAGCTTTGTCCAGTTGTAAACGCTGTCTTCTCTCGGTCATCAGGGTGTATCTCAACCTGCCAGTAGCCGCTCTTCAAATCCAGGGTCGAAAACCACTTGTGTCCGGAAAGAGTGTCCAAGGTGTCGTCTATCCGTGGAAGAGGGTAACTGTCTTTCTTGGTGATTTCATTCAGCCGTCGGTAATCGACACAAAATCTGGTGGAGCCATCTTTCTTTCGGACCAAGACGATGGGAGAGGCCCAAGGACTGGATGAAGGTTCGATTACATCATTCTCCTTCATCTCTTTCAGAAGGGTTTCAACCTCTTCCTTCTTAGCGAACGGTAGTCGTCTTGGATGCTGTTTAATAGGGGGGTGTTCTCCAGTGTAAATCCTATGCTGCGTTAAATTCGTACGGCCAACATCCTCCGATGTAGATGAAAACAGATGCTTGAAGTCGTCCACCAATTGTTCCGCAGCAGTTCTTTGATCCTTCGATAAGGGTGCACTCCCAATTAACTTCGATGTCAAGGACTCAGAAGACACAGTCTCGGGGGAATTGATTCTTCTAATGATGCAGTTTACTGGAGTACAAGTTGCTAACACTTCACCTTTCCGGATATTCCTTGGCCTTTCACTCACGTTGGCGACTCTCACATTAATTACATCCTTAGAAAGGTCCACAAGCGTAGATGCTACCAGCACTCCTTTTAGGTAATTGCTTAGGTTAGGGTATTCAATGATTCCAAATCGAAAGCTATTGCTTTCTGCAAGGGAGCCAGGTATTAATGATTCTGACCTTGAGGGAATCGATATATCTGTTTGGGCTATTATTTGATGAGCGGATTTTACATCACTTTCTGCAGGGAAAACGGCTATGTCTTCTCTCATCGAGTGCAGCTCATTAGTCTTGAAGTCGAGAGTGAAGTCATATTTCTTCAAAAAGTCCAATCCGAGAATGAAGGGGTCCGTGATGTTAGCGACGAATGCCGTATGATGGTAGGTGGCATTCCCAAACACTATTTCCAAGTCCACTTTACCGTCAATCTCGATCTTGTCACCTGTCACAGTCTGGAGACTTACGCGTGGCGATGTCCACAGCAGTTTCAATCCAAATTCACGAGCCACATCTGTCCTAATGATTGTCACATTGGCTCCAGTGTCAACAATCAGTCTGCAGGGGTTCCCATTTACATGTGCGTAAATGAAAAGTCCATCACTGCCACTACTAGAAGAGGAAATCTGCAGAGCTCTAGTGGTGGTGATTTCCTTCCCTCGCGTAGCTTGCCGAGCCGGACAACTCCTTCGCAGGTGTCCTTCACTACCGCATTTCCAGCACTTCTGCTCTTGTTTCTTTTGGGCTGTTATGCTGCTCAGAGATCTTGTCAAGTCACCGAGTTGTCTCTCAAGTTCAGCGAGGTGGGACGTCCTGGAATCAGACTCATCAGCTTCCTGAGTCCGGATTAGATGGCGATCCACACGGGTTGCTTCTTGGGCGGCCTCGTATCTCATCGCATACACAACGGCAGAATTCAAGTCTTTGACATCCGCCATCCGTAGAGCTTTCTGGATTTCCGGATCTCGAACCCCGTCGATGTAGTAGTTGAGTGCCAGGTTGTCTCGAACATCCGCAGGGCAGTCGTAAAAAGCAAGATGAGACAGTCTCTCGATGTCCGCCTCAAGCTCTTGCAGGGTTTCCCCAGTTTTCTGGAAACGGGACTTCAACTGGAGTCGGCTGAAATCTTTCTGGCACTTCTCACCGAAGCGAAGCTCCAACGCAGCTGTGAGGGCGGCGAAATCCAGGCGCTGGCTGTCCGGAAGGGTCTGGAGAATGTCCGCTGCGTCACCTCTCAGGGATGCTGCAAGATGACAGGCCTTGGTAGCAGAGTCCCATCCGTTCGCTTCCGCCACTATCATGAATTGAGTTTTGTAAACTTGCCACGAAGTTTTCCCATCAAATGTGGCAAGTTTAATGGACGGTCCAGCAACCGATGTGGGAGCGCCAAACTGTACAGAGCTGCTTTCCGCGGTCGCCAATCTCCTTTCCACGTCCTTAAAGATCTCTTCTTTAAATAGATGAAATCTTCTATCTTCATCTTCAAATTTATTTTCTACAGCATTGAATCGGCTTTCAACGGTATTAAATTTTTCTTCAATAGCATCAACTCGATGCTCTATGTCATTAAATTTATTTTCCATCACAGTCTTTACCGAAATAAGGTCGTTTTTAATTTCTTCTTGGTCAGCACCGTTAAATCGCTTTTTAACTGGTCTTGATTTGCCAACATACTTGCAGTCAGATCACTTTTTAATTGTTCTTGATTAGCCGCCATATCATTTTTTAATTGTTCTTGATTAGCCGCCATATCATTTTTTAATTGTTCTGCCTATATTAGCTACCAGTTTGCTTGGCACTCTTGGCTTCCTTAAGAGGTTTTCCACCTCCAGCTCAGTTAATCCTATGCCGGGCTGATGAGTGCTAATAAGCACGAAACTGCGGTCCTCGGCTGGAATTGACTGAGCTGGCGGTGTATTTCGTGTATTTCTGCCTTAGCCCTGGCTATATGGCGGTAATTTACTGAATATACCTGCCTGCCTGCAATATTCGAGTTGAACCGAACCATTGTTTCGGTCACTCGTCTGGTCAGTGCTAATTCTATATTAGCTACCAGTTTGTTTGGCACTCTTGGCTTCCTTAAGAGGTTTTCCACCTCCAGCTCAGTTAATCCTATGCCGGGCTGATGAGTGCTAATAAGCACGAAACTGCAGTCCTCGGCTGAAAATGACTCAGCTGGCGGTGTATTTCATGAGTTAATAGTTTGTTTTGTGTTTTTTTTAAATTGTAAAATCAGTGCCGCAGTGTTTCAAACCCTCCTTTGAACAAACAAAATTTATAGCAGTGTAGCACTATCAAACATTTTTTTTTATAAAATGCAAACTTCTATGCGTGTCAACTGCCCTATTTACATATCTATTTATCTATCCATTTATATCTATCTATCCATTCAGCTATTTATCTTTAGATCTTTTCACTATCTCTCAAATTGCATCTAACTGTATACTTATCTATATATTAATCGATTTTTATCCATCTATTTACACATATTTATGTATTTATGTTTAAATCTATCTATGCTTACCTCTTAATGTCGATCTTTTAATTTATCTATTTATGTCTATCTACTAATGTCTATGTATTTATTTATCTATTTTAATACATCTATATATCAATCATATTTATGTATTTATATTCATCGATCTATTTATATCCATGTATATATGTCTACCTCTGTAAAAATCTTCGAGGATATAACTTAATGACTAAATAGTTTAAAAACCCCTCTATAGAAAATTTCTTTCTGCGCTACTGGAGTGTTGAGTTCAAAATGAAGTTACTTTTCTCTGCTATTTTACCCGACAAGGTAAAAAGAGATGAATCGTTAACAGTATTACAATTTAAAATACCTACACCTTTCACGATTTTAGTACATGAACTATAATTAAAGTGTGTAATCGTTATAAAAATGCAGTATCTTTGCATCTTTCAGTGTTTTATTAGTTTTTTTATTACGAAGAAAATGTACTTTTTAGAGTTTTTCCTAAAAACGTAACAAATGTTTTATAACTTCAAGACACGCTTCGCTTTTAAAGTACAAGAAAGTGCTAAACAGAAGCGAAAAATCCTAAAACTTAGTTATATGTTTTCTTTTTCTTCTCTTTTCCATACACTCATTCAGTTGTTCCTTCAGCAGTAGATAATCTAATTTTTCAGTCAACAGCTAAAAGAACTATTGATTTTTACACCGCTAGAAAACATTTAAAGTTTAAGGTCTTCTGCTGGATCTTAATTCAGAATTCTCAAAGAAAACTTTTTTCCCTGAGAAATTCAGATTGATCCTCAGTATAAATATTTACGCAACATAACTAGGGATGTGAGTTGAACGGTTCAGTTGATTTTAGTACAGTGTTTTATAAAACAGTTTTTCTTAAAAGTTTTGATCCACCGAAGGAATAAATTATGACTTATTTTCATGCACATTTTTTCTGAGTTTAACATTATAAATCTTCACTATAATTGTGTTTGAAAATAAGTTAAAAGTTAGTCAATATAATTCTTGGAAAAGTTTACCTGATTTTGTCTTCATTCATGTTACAGTGTCTTTAAGAAAGCAAATTTGGAAATTCAGATTGTATTTTGTGTTCATACTCGCTGGTGTTTTAAATTATCTGCAGCTACTACTTTGTTAGTAATATCAGCTCCAGTGAGTGAACATCTGCCTCCTGCTTGGTTTCTGACTACTCTAGACTGAGCCTATAACAAGGACAAAACTGCAGTATTTGAATGTCATAACTGAGCTGTCGGTACCTTGCATATTAACATACCCCCATGATTGTGACAACTTGCTATATTGTACACCCTTCGTTTCATCAACTTGTCTTGTGTGATGCTGTTAACGTCCAAACGGGTGTTCATGTGCTCTTCACAAAGATGTAGGTGCCATATACGCAGTAAAACCTGCTTGTGAATAAAACTTTTGAGCAACATCTAATTTGATAAACGAGCTGATGTGTATATCACATGACTTCCTTTTACGCCAATTTACTGATAATAGTATCTTGGAGCAAAGTAACGTGTTACACAGATTATCTTCCCCATTATGGGCAATTTTAAGGCATTTCAATGGTTAAAACTCTTGATACTGCCAATAGGAGACGAATTGAATTCAGATTTTTAAAAAAAACTCCAAATTTTTCGCCAAGTTGGCAACCAAAAGCCCTCTCGGACAAATTATAACACCACTTGAGTTTGCATCGAAATTAACAATGATTTCCCCCGAAAAAGGTGTGAAAGACCTCTTTTGGAACATCTGAATGCAACCAAAAGGGGATGTGCACAACTAGACCCCGCTAGGAGTCTACTAACCGAATTTCAACTTTCTACGGCATACCGTTTTTGAGTTATGTGAGATACATACGCACATACATACTTACGTACATACGGACGTTACGAGAAAACTCCTTGTAACTAACTTGTCAAAATCATACTTCGAGTGTCCATATGTTCTTAGATGTATATGCTTGTGTGGTCGGGTCGGAAAAAATAAACTCAACAATCATTCAGGGGTGAGCAAAATGGAAATTAAGACCGATTTTTGAGTGAATATTTTTTTGCGAATACAAACTTCAATTACTACGTAAAAGAAAGTAAAAACGTATTACTTATCTGCACATGTGGCACATATTGTGCGAAAAAAATGATGCTTCAAAGCATTAAAGGAGTATAATCTAAAAGATCACATAAAAAGATACTTGTTTCCTACATATACTGTAAAATAATTATGGGTCATTCCATAGTGACTAACGTAACATTCGCAGCTGATTTTCAAATTCTTTTTACTTACACCGGGAGTAAAAATAAATGTGTTTTCGTTTAATATGCAGATTTAAAATGTACAAGGTGACTATTTTTCATTTCTACCAAGAATTTGGAGAAAAATAAGCGCTGGCAGATGTTTTTTCACCAAAAAAGGCATCGTGACTAACGTAACATTTTTGCAACCCTGAGAAACAATGCTTATGTTACGAGACAAATTTTTCTGAAACTTACGCAGACATTTAAAATTGGCCGATATATTTGTAAGAGGTAAACAATCTATTTTTTAAATCGTACTACAGATTTGTTACAGACGAATCTTTTCTGGCCCTAAATGGTACTTTTCCGAAAAACTGTGTGTGACTAACGTAACGTGACTAACGTAACCATCGAATAACGAGCAATAAATGCATATAAAAAACTTTTTATAATTAATTTCTTGCTCTTATATTACTTTTACACTTTTTAGGAACCTTCTTTGTGCTGCATTTATGGTTCTTTCTTTACTTTTTTTCCATATTATTGTAAGAAATTGAATGGACGGATTCAGTTCAATTAACTCAATTTGAATATGAGAAAAAAAAATTAAAAAAAATGCTCTTACAAACTGAATAACATCATTCTTGAGCTAATTCAGTCCTAAATATCTCTCTTTTAAAAAAATAACTTTATGCAAATTGATAGTTTCACCGAATTCTAGTATTCTGCCGATATACTAGTTATCGTCATAAGAAGACCGTAATACTTTTGATAGGCATATTATTTTTTAAGGTTTACTGATTGATTGAACGTTGTGCACATGTTTTTGAATTAAAATGTAACATTGAAAAAAAAATATTCGAACGTTTTATCAGAATGCATTTTAATTCCAGACATCACCGCAAATGTTTGAATTTCTAAATGATCATTCTTGCATTTTCTGAAATATATGGCAGCAGCGCTTATTGTCACTGTATCATGTAACATCTTTAAATGTTTTGCAACGAGCAGCCATTACTTCATTTTAATAATAGGTGGAAATGTATTTTCTAAAAAATAGAGACGTTCTCCTTTGTTAAGACTGTATTTCTATTATATTAATTCTTAAGCTTGGATTCTTGTGTTGAATGCACATTCAGCAGAGTACTCATTTTGCTTTACTCACTTTTTTTTCTTTTTAAATAATTCTTAAAATTGGAAGTATCTTTACGAAGACCTTTAAAAAAGTATTTTTCTAAGTAAACAGAAGGTCTACAATGTAATATTACTGGTATTTTTCACCCTTTATATTTTTAATCTATATAGAATGCCTACATAATCAAAATTGTTCATGAAAATTTACATTAAATGAAATAAGTTTTAAATATTAGCAGTCATTTTTAAAATGTTACGTTAGTCACATGCAAACTGTTACGTTAGTCACAGCTCAAATGTTACGTTGGTCACACTAATTATTTTATATCTACTGCTACTTAAATAAATATTTTGCACTTTTTAAGTAGATATGACACAGATGTAAGAAAATAAAAAGTACTGTTTGGTTCAATCATCTGGTTTAGTTTTTAAGCAGAAAATAGTACATTTTCGTGACTAACGCAACGTAAATATTTTCATTGAAATAACCAAACTAATTAAAAGACTTATCTTATAATGTATGCAAAAAGAACAGTCAATTTTATTGGGCCAACATCTATTCATTTAGAATAAACATAGTTCTTTTAAAAATTTGCAAAACATTTTATATTACACAAGAAAACGTAGACGCATGTTTTTTGCACATGCTAAGCCTTTTCTACAACCTCGCACGTTTAGAGCCAGAAGAAAAACACCGAATGAAATGTTTGCAAACTGTTATTGGATTTATGTACTAGAAAGTATGCTGAATGAAAGGATAGGTCACAATTAAGGCTTTGTGGGAAAAAATTTTCGAAGGTTGAGGTTGACATATCTATGGAATGACCCTTTGGATTTCTTTAAGTGAAACAGAGTTGAACAAAAAGGATTGTTTTTAAGGATTTTAGCTAAAGCTAAATTGGAAACTGATGACTTGGTATTAAATTAATGCTTATTGATATTTATTTTGTCTTGGTGCTTTAGTTTCACGTAATCAACGAAAAAGTGTATGTCATTCTATGTAAAAAGCTGATAGTAATTGTACATAAATATTTCAGATATAGGCTATCAGATGTAATTTATTTTAACGTGAGCACAGATTATAGTTGATAATGCATATATTCTCATCTTTTGTGCTAATTGAAAATACTCATAACTTGTATCATTGATAACTATGATTAACGTTAAAGAGAGTTTTGCCAAAAATATGCTCTACTGGTGTTTTGCAAAGCTTGCACTACGCGTATTTATTTACTCCTTAGCCCGTTAGAAACTGATGTCAGAGTAATACAAAAACATCAATTGGACATATCTTTCATTTTTTAAGTAGCCCGTGCAACGCCGGGCACGCAGCTAGTATTTTAATAAAATTGGTCTGCCTGATGTAGGGGAATATGGGACAAAGTGAAATATTGGGGCAAAGTGAAATGGTGAAATATTTACTTTACTTTTAGCTCCACCTATCTGGTATTTTTTTAACCATGTAGTACCATATATAGTCTATTCCAGTCAGGAAAAAAAATACCGCCGAAGATAAAGCATATGGTAATACAGGCAATTTTAAAAAAATGATATTCATATTGTAATATTTTGTAGTAAGTCAAACATTATTTTTGTTACTATAAAATGACAAAGTTATTGTTATTAACATTGTAAATATTGATTGACACTTCCTAATATTCAATGCAGTATTAATTTAGTTAACATTAAGCTTATTTGTATTTTAAATAAATTTTATAATTAGTCAAGTAGGGGAGACCGGGGCAAGATGACTATGCTAACAATTTTCGTGGTTTATTAATTTATTTTTAAGGACAGTAAAATTAATTTTACATGAGCTGTTAGAGTAGTCCTTTGTAGCACTAAATATATTGCCATTTAATTTTTCAAATAAAAATGACGAAGGATACTTTTTATTTTTTCATAACCTTAACAAATCGTCATCTTGCCCCAGTACTGGGGCAAGATGACTTTGACCTAGGGGCAAGATTACAACGTTGAAAAAGGTCGAACATATTTTATGTTTTGAATATGTTACCTAGTTTTACAGATGATAACTGTGTTTTTACATCTTACTAAGTATCAAATTTAGCGTAATGCATTGTAGCGTAATGGTCAAGTGTTAAGTTGTGCAGAGACGCAAATAAAAATGCCATTTTCATTGATTGTAACATTCCTCATGCCACCACTCTTGGCTTTTCTTGATGCAACTGGATTGCTTGACATGAATTATATAGACTTGGGCCTACAGGAATTTGGTCTGAGTTTTTTTTTTTTTTAATTCCCTTTTTAGCTTCACCAGCTTATTTTTCCTGTTTTTTTAAATAAAATAATCCTTTTTTTTTTCTTCCGCTTTGCTCCTTGTTCTGACATTTCCTTGATTGTGTGCTTGTAAGAATGTTTGAGCTCAGTTTTTTGCTTTTCCATTGGTTTCTCTTATTGTCTTGCTTTAGGCAATGCATTGAAATCAGAAATACTAACAGGCTTCTTTGGTGCATCTCAATTAGCATTTGCCATAACTTCTGCTTCGTCTGGAGGGTTTATATGTTGGTTTTCTACTCCTAAGGTCTGAGGATTAGCGCTATTATTCTCAGTTTCATCGCCAACAATTTTCACAGTCCGCTAAAAACAAGATAATTATGAGACTCGATCCCTCATTCTTTCAACCCTTTATTAGCATGTCCAACTGTAGCTGCTTTGATGTAAGCGGTGCTCAAAAGCTCACCTATATTTTTGTCTGAGATAGTTTGTCCTAGATGAATGACCATAAAGTTGTCACATGCTTGGCTATAGTAGGTTTTTAACGGGCAGAAAAATGTCGCATCAGGAGCTAGAGACAATGCGATGGAAAGGCAACTTAACCATGATAATGTTTTTTCACTGCAATATAAGATAGCCTGCAAAGTTATGTGAGAGTTATGATTGTCAATAATCAACAGAGCAGGATATTCTTTGATTGGTTTAATTCATTCAACTAGCCAGTTGGTCAACTAGTTCATAAATAGCCCCTGGTCACCCGCTTTCGAACGATACCTCCCTTGATTCAATGCGTCCTTTAGCCCCAGAGGAGAAGCGCGCGGTCGCGTGGACAAACACACAGACAAATAAGCGTTTACAGGATTTAATCAAATGGACAACATGGTTAGTTTAATAAATTCCGAAACACGGGCAATAGACAAGCTCGTCATCTTGCCCCGAGTTGCTGCCCTTCATCTTGCCCCAGACTGCCTGTTCGAACTGATTCTTCTCCATTGCCATAAAAAAGGCAATCAACTGACATTTATTCATGGTAATAGGTAGTATTTAAACTAAGTTACTCATAAATACTAAAGAGACACGATATATCCTATATGTATCCGTAACAGAGCTTATTTACACATGCATAAAAGTTATACTGTGGCAACGGTAAACAATCAGAGCTTCAGAACTAACACAAATATAGCAATTTCAGCGTCTCTATACTATTGCTGAACGAACAGCGGATATGAGAGCCAGTAGCATGCAGTTGATGCAGTTACCTAGTTTAAGACGAAAAATTTAAGACATTCGTCATCTTGCCCGGCTCGTCATCTTGCCCCGGTCTCCCCTACATAAAGGGCAAAATGGATGGGGCAAAGTGAAATAGTTTGTTTCATTTGTTCACTCAATCATTTTTTAAAAACCACTTACACGTTTTCATTTATTAATAAATCCATTTCCATTCCTTCATTTAGTAATTCACTTAATTATTCATTTATTCACTCATTTTCTTATTCATTCATTCTTTTACTAGCTCATTTATTTTTCTCCAAACATTAGTTGATTCATTCATTTAATTATTCGTTTATTGTTTCATTCTCTTTTCATTTATTTATTCAACCTCTTATTTACTAATTCTTTTGATCAAAAATATGTTTCATAACCGAATAGGAAATATTTCATTAGAAAAATATTTTATTTTTCACTTTGCCCTATGAAAAAAAGCAAGTGAATTTTTCACTTTTTTTTAAGGCTCAAATTTACTGTCAAAAATAAAAAATACTGTTTCAACGCAAGTTTTATAATAAAATACAATATTCCTTCTTTATGTACTGTAATTTTCAAAACAAATTTCCGATTTGCTCATTTTGAAAAAACTCAGTCATCTTAACGGTTTCACTTTTCCCCACATTCCCCTACTAATTCTGGCTTGAGATCGTAATTAATTGACCTTTCAAAGAAAGAAAAAAATGATTATTATATTTTGGCCTTTTCCATATTTAGGGGAAACCCGGCTAAAGTGGATACCCCGGGCAAAGCGAATTTTGCCTATAACTCCCAAATAATTAATTGGCCGGCAGCCGTGTTGTCATAGCAACGGTCGCCTGTTGCCGCTCCGTGAGCGACATACACGTCGGGACGACTTCGTGTCACGCGACGCCAGTGACCGAACAAAGTATGTTTTGGGGAAAACAATATTAGTTTACAAAGTTTAGTGTTTCATCTATAACTTTAATACTGTTTGTGACATGTTCTTAGTAATGACTAGGATTTGATGTACATTTATATAGCTTTCAACTATCCGTAGACGACGAGTTTAGATGCTCTGAATTTTTAGTAGTTTTTAGTAACCTGAAAAATGTACCTGAAGGGCAAAGTGGATTGGGCAAAGTGGATACCATATTCACTATGCCCGGTCATGACAAGTAACTTCATCCGAACCTGGACGTTCTTCAATTTTAAGATCTCAAAACAGTGCTACCATTGCAGACCGTCCTTATACTCCCATGGGACCTGAAACAACAGAATATGTCCAAGGCCTGATGGTCCCTCGTCTTCATCCAAACCTGGATGTGCTAAGAACTACTACAGTCCTTCAGTTTTACGGCCCATTTCTCAGCCTGCTAAAGCAATAACAACACGTAAGCTAAAGCTACGGAGTTCTACACTCCTGACAAGTACTCCGGTAAAGGACAATCAGAAACAAAAATTTGAAAATCAAAAAAGACTGTCATGAAATAACTAGATGATGTTTCGATTACAGCTTCTCAAAAGACTTTTAAAAAGAGCACTACCAAAAAGACCTCTGGCACAAAACATAGGACTGCATAAGAAAATGATAAGAAGAATGGAGTAAAGAAATTTGATGATGTAATTCATGTATCACTTACAATGCACCTTACATACATGATGTAAATCATGTATGTAAGGTGAATTTTCTGTGAGGAAATGTTCATTGAAGAAGATGATCTGCCAACGGATACAATGTGTATTTGTACTCAGTGGTGTCATAAAAAGTGTTCAGCATTCGAAAATAGTAATGATTTTCATTGTGATAACTGCAATAATTAGTATTGTAGCAGAAAAATGTTTTTTTTTTTTTAATATGCTCCTAAATTTTGAATATTGACTTTTTTGAGTTTAATTTCTCTGTTTGTTATAATAATTAGTATTGTAAATTTTTTTTTTAATATGAGCCTTTAATTTTCGATGCTTGTTTTCTTTTTAAGTTCTATTTCTTTGTTTGTAATAACTACAATAATTAGCATTGTAGCAAAAAATTGTTTTTTTTTTTTTTTTTTTTTTTTTAAATATGCTTCTTTAATTTTAGAAGTTTATTTTATTTTTAAATTCAATTTCTTTGTTTGTAATAGCTACAATAATTAGCATTGTAGCAAAAAAATTTTTTCGGATATGTTTCTTTAGTTTTTGATGGTTATTTTATTTTTAATGTTTAGTTTTATGGCAAATAATGTTGGTGTTCGCTTTGTCCTGGTACCGAATTCACTTTACCCGGGGTGTTTGGCAAAGTGGATATTTATGCCATTGTTGAAAACTGGCCTTATATCTAACAGCGTAATTAATATTAAGGACAACTATTACTGCATTACGTAAGTTCATTAAATGAAGAATGATTATACACAGTTGTTTCAATTTCCAAAGTAATAACCAAACGACAATAATCAAGAAAAGCTTAAGGTATTCACGTTGCCCGGGTTCCTCCTATCTTTATAAGTTAGTAAAAAGAAAAAAAGAAAAAGCTTAGACTCACCTATTAAAGCTGTAAAAAAATGAGCATATTAAAAAAAAGTAGTGCAATATTTCTCGATTTGACAATTCCCGGTTTGACAATTGAAGGTGCTTTAAATCATGTAGTAAGTACATTCTGTTGTTTAAAACATTTTTCGTCCGATCTTACACCATTCAAACAACAATAAATCAGGTAAGTGAGGTATTGAAGGGGGGGTGGGGGGTGGGGAGAGGCATAAGTAATCTTTCAGGAATTTATTTTAAAGCAATTTTCTTCTTAAGTGTGTGACCCAGAATTTTTTAAGTAAAATCTTACAGTTATTGTTTGCACATATCAAATATAACTTTATTTAAATGCAAAACTTTCATTTTTTTCTTAAGCGTATAGTACTTCAAAATAGTCCACACATTGAAATCACTATTAAAATCTGGAAAAAATAATTTTAACTTCTAGAAAGTATGAGAAAAAGGTCAGGTAGGGTGAAATGACCATAAATTCAACTGTTTTTACCTTTACGAAGCTACACTTCTAAAACTATTTAAGATGCAGTCACTGGCCAATGAGTTAGAAACATAAGATCTATATATTTTTTTGGAACATCTTTTGCACGGATTACTGCTCTGATTCGTTCGGGCATCAAATCTACAAATCTGAAGGAATTACATCCAGAAAATATCATGCACTGGCTATGTAGCTTTTTAGATCTTGTAAATTAGCTGGAAGAGGAGAGGGCTGTCGGATGCGTCTTTCCGTCATATCCCACACACTTTCTATGGGATTAAGATTCGGGCAATGCGGTGGCCAGGGATGGCGTTGGAAGTCAGACTAATGCTTAGCGGACCAATTTTCAACACTTCTGGCACGATGTATAGTTGCATTATCGTCCATTAAGCATTCGTAGCCATCCGGATAAAAGTGAAATACTGCACGGTGTACTTGATCTGCCAGTATATCTATAGTTAGGGCAATCCTAACCCGGCAGCATCGCAATGCTGTGATTAGAAATCGCACAATGTTGCCAGGTTGGGTTTACGTTAGTTTACCCCCGAGGAACACCAGAACACCACTTCCGTGACAGCAGAATATGCTCCATATTATGATACTCCCTCCAGACTCTTGCACAGAGCATGCATTCAAATGCAAATATCAAAGGTTTCTAATTCATTGGTCAGTGAGTGTATTTGAAGTTTTCGATGCTGATTTAACATCACATTGTTTGAGAGTAGCTGTAATTTTTTACTTGCTTTTCTTTGAATAAAATAAAAGTGGTTTCATCATTGCTTCTTCTTTTTTTTTTAAGATCATCTTACTCCACAGTTAAAATGAACATCTATTGAGGGGAAAAAATTAAATATCAACATTTCAAAGTAAACAAATTTTCAATTGGAAAAGGGTTAAAACACATATTATAGAATTTCTTTACTAATAATAAAGCTGAAAGCCTGTCTGGATCTCTCTCTGTCAAGATCTCTGTGACGCGCATAGCGCCTAGACCATTCGGCTGATTTTCATGAAATTTGGTAAAAAATTAGTTTGTAGCATGGGGGTGAGCACCTCGAAGCGGTTTTTTGAAAATTCGATAATGTTTAGTCATGATGATTACCGTTAGAATTCCTTCTTAGATCCAGTTCTGATCTGCAGATTTTCTTTTTTTTTGTTTTGCAACATTAATCAAAAAATAGCAAACTGTCTGCTACCATATCTTCTAGCTGTGCCACCTATTATTGATATTTTTGGTTTGTTTTAGATTTCTTCGAGAAATTTCACTGGTTGCTAGAGGCTGTAGGAGCCGCGTTGACTTTATGTTGTCCATATCTCAATAAAAATAACAAAAAAAAAAAAAAAAAAAAACTTTGTAAGAACTAGTTCAGAAGTTTCAATAGCTAAAATGGTTTATAAAAGAGCTAATGAATTCGTCAAATAGTTTATACAGGCGCAGTTATAAACGTTAGGGTAGATCTTACAAAAGGTCACCTATCTACAACATTAAATTTCATTTTATCAAAATTAGTGTAATACTACAAAAACTAGTACGATGTAAAGAAGTGTGTATTCTTTTTATTGACACTCTTTTTATTAAATGGTTAGTGTTTTTCCACTTAAAAAAATTATTTCAGTACAAATAAATCACGCAGATGTACATTTATTTTTCAGAAAAATATTCAAATGAGGGCAAAATCAATATTTTATTGAAGTATCAAGAATTGTCTTTTTTTTTGTGTGTGTTAAGTGTACGACGAAGGAATCCTTATTTAATAGAAACTTGCAAAAAAGATCCGGGAATATGCTGCCATGAGAAATAAAATAGTTTAAAAATGTATAAAAAAGCAACTTTTGCGAAAATTAATTTATTTTCAAAAGAGAAAAATTAGTATTTTCAAGTGAAAACTTAATGTAGTTTAATATTACCTGGAAATAATGTTTAGAAAAATTCACCTGCACTTTTAGTGACAAAGTGGTTGCTTTAATTTTATTAAATCAAGTAGAAAAAAAAATGAAAAACGTGAATGACTTTGCGTTAAGAGCTCTTCTTTTAAACCTAATATAAAAGCAAGAAAATGCAATGGGCTTCAAAAAATTTTCCTATGCATTTTTTTTCTGCATCAGTAAGAGAAAAAGGCTTATAAATTGCTTTTCACGCTGAAAATTTCCAATGAAGCTTTTTACGGCATTGGTTGTCGCTGTTTTATCAAAAGTAATTTAAACATACTAAAAATACCTCACAAAGGCTTGGATCTCATAAAAATAATTATTCTAGCTATAAGAAAGGAATGGAGTTGTTTTTATGATTTTTTTATACTCAGAACACTTTCTTCAAGTCTTTACGCTTTTTGAAATAAAATTACCTTACACATTTTACTGACTTTCGTATGAATTATGGCACGTACATAAAATTAAGAAAACTTCTAGCCACGTGTGCTAATTAAGTGGCAAGCTATTATAGTTAATGTTATTTGCCTATTTTTTTTATAGAAATACAAAACAGTATCACATCAAGGTAAACTAAATTATGAAACTTTGAGGTTGAGGAAAATGTTTTAGTACTTTATGCATGTAAATGCTTTTGAAATTTGTAATTGAGTCTTACTTTGCCCATTGATCAATATAAAAATGTTTTTGATCTTGAATGCACCAACATCACTAATTTATTTAAAATGTTAAAAGACAACCATAAGAAAAAATCGAACAAGATGTCGGTACAAGGCGTGCTTTAAAGATTGAATTTTGTTTTAAGGTAGCATTTTTGAATTAAAAATATTATTTATCCCTACGCTATGCTTAGAAAGTTAAAATAATTATTTTAAAACAACATATCTCCGATTTACAGGACCTTTGGAATAAAGTTAATTTTTTTTAAAACTTTAGATCGCCTCAAGTATACTTGAAAAATTTTATACATTAAGCTAATTAGAACATTCTTTAATTAAAGAAGCTTCAAAAGTATATAAAACTATGAAAAATATGAAAACGCAAGAATGAGCACGCCTGGAGTGTAAATGTACCAGTAGATGCAATGATAATGTAAAATCTTATTGACAAACGGTTATTGTTTAACTTGATCAGCTTTTGAAAAAAAAAAAGTTGCAAACATATTAAAAAAACCAGTTTAAGTTTATAATTAATTTGAATTCTGAAATTTTGAATTCAAATTATGTTTTTTGCAATCACGAGTATGCGACAGGACCCTACTCATTTGTTATTACCCTACTCACTTGTTTCTAAAAACGACTCCTGTCCCTTTTCTTGGGCGGCTGCGTGTGTACAGTTGTGTATGTGTATGTGTAGGCTTGTGTGTGTGCGTAGACCTGTGTGCATGCACATTGGCGTGTGTGTGTATAAGAGTGTAAAGGTGTGTGTGTGTATGTGTATGTATGTGTATGAGCCTGAGTATGTGTATGTGCGAGTGTGTATGTGTATGAGCGTGCGTGTGTGTAGGACATGGACACCACCGACCAGGAGAAGCCGCTATTAGAAGGAGTCGCGTCTGCAGAGGATGGTGGGGTTGAAAAAGGAACCAAACATGAAGGACGGTCAAGTGAAAACAATTAGCAATCGTGATTGCTCAAAAAAATGTGCTGATTTTTACAATTATAACAGTACAACAAAATTCCTAACATTTGTTTAGTAAAAAAATATTACCGAAAAAATGCACTCATATATCATATACACCCTTATGCCCAATATATACCCATTGAAACCTAAAGAGTTTTAGGAGAATTATTTAAAAATTCAGACGCAAAGCACAGTGTTTTTTTACTTTTTATATTTTACTGCCGTCGAATGACATGAGTTAGTGACAGCAGGTGTTAGATTGTGGCATATAGATTTTGGTATAATTATATAACTATAAAATGTAGGATATTATGTTTTGACAGATAGAAGGTTTGAAATGTTATACCCTCTGCCTTATGATTCGAATTACTACACCTAACCTATTTGTATTGCAATTGGTACATATCGCGACATCATGTTACTCCAATGCAAAAAAAGACACACAATTAAAAATTTCGGAAAAAACGTACTAACTATTGATTTAAAATCTAAATTTTACGATCTTTCTTCCCAGAAAATTCGCACTATGTTAGGTAACATAACTGATGAGTGTTGGCGTAAAAACAGCATAATCAATATTAATACATCATTTAAAATTCATAATTTAGGAGAAAAACTTTTGAGCTTTCAGTATTTGCATTTTTAATTTAAACAACAAAAATTAATTAATAAACATGACACCATATTATGTTGTTCATATTTTAATATATGGACCAAATAACTTTAAACTATTATTGCGCAAAACCTTGACTGCGCAAAATCAATGCTATTTTTTTCCTTGAGTTGTGTCACTTTTCTTGCCGGGGTGTGATACGATGCTGCAAAATCTTACCCCTGCCGTCACAAACTCACCCCATTCGAAGATACTACTGAAACTTCTTAGTCAACACTATTTGAAATTGAATTATTGGTTAAAATGTAGCCCCCAATCCTCCCAAAAAAAGCAACAATATTATGCTAAAAAAGGTCCGACTAAAAAAAAAAAAAATTGAAAAGAAAAAGAAAAATAACTTAATTTCAATGGTCTTATGTACATTTAAGTGACAGGATTATGTTTTAACATGAAGGTGTTTAGATCAAAAATTTTGTAACATTCAAGTATAGTGTTTCTTTATAGTAAGAAATAACAACGTCAAAAAAGTACAAATTGCAGATTACTGCAGACACGTGTTTCGGCGTTACAGGGGACTGAGTAGGTTTAGTTTTAAAGACTAATTTCGCGTATAGTTAAAATAGTGTTTAATTCAGGATTCGGCGGGTTGTCAGTTACGTTATGTAGTTGTTTACAGGAGGTCCCGACTTCAAAAGGTTATTAAAAATTAAGCGATCGTATATAATTAGTTAGGTATTTAAAATAATTCATCGTATAGTAATTTAAAGCAGTGTTTATTTTATAATTCGGTGTTTAGTTTAGTTGATTTTTGTTCTGGAATTGTAAAATAAATTTCATTTCTATGTTTGGGTAGGAAATAGAATGTAAGTGTAATCAGTTATTTTTTGCTTTTTAGTTCCTGGGTATTTTTTGAAGGCGTTTTTTTTATTTAAAAGTAATTTATTTTATTTCAAAACGGTACTTACTTTAATGAAATAAATTAGGAAGTAAATACTGAAAAAAAAGAAAGAAAAATACAAAATAAAATAAAGTAGGTTTTTGAGATGAGAAAATTTGTTTGTCCTATCAATACTCTCCCCCCCCCCAAATAATATTTGAGAATTTTACTGACAGTCTCCCTGCCCGTTTAATATCGCATAGTGGAATCTGGAACTTTGAGCACTAGTTACATTAATGTGCCTGGAATTTGTACCTCCTGGGGCAGACCTACAAATGCGAGGAGCGCCCATGACTATAGGGACTTCAAAGGAAATTAAAAAAACGCTCATGATAAATATTTCACTTAAATCTGTGATAGACAAAATGGCTCGTAAAAATTCATTTTGACTAGCTCTCTAAGCTGAAAATTCGCCCCTTTGTGTGTATGCCTTCAAACTATTATCTTCAATTGCATATTATTATTTTATGGCAGCACAAAAAAGAAAAAAAAAACAACAACTCTTTTCTACAAAAGAAATTCTTTATATGATTCTGATCAATATGTTCTTTGTTTTTTACAACGGAAAACAGAAGACTATCGATTTTTTTTAAGATAGTGAGCTGCTAAGAAGAATTAAAAGAAAATAAGGACATAACTCTTGTTGCTACTATAATGAGAATAAACTCTTTAATACCCGTATATCATTCTTACAGTTTTCTTAGAAAAAGGAGGAAGGAAAAAAAAATGATGACAAAAATTTCTTTTTTTGTTGCATAAATAAGTGCAGTTAAGAATTTATTAAATGATTAATAAAACTAATAATAACATACTAGTTTTAAAAAATAAATTAGGAAGGAAACGAAAGACTTTTATCAACAAATTAATCCCCAACATTAATTACAATTGTCTTTGTTCTCTTACGCAGTAGAATATTTCATTTTCGAAAGACAACAGAGCTCTCAAACAATGTCTCCAACAAATTATTGAAATGTTTTTCACGGTATAAACTGCTTTAGCTTAATATTTCTTATTTTCGTTCTTTTAATAACATAAAATTTGCTGAAATTTATATTAAAATAATAAATTTTTCAAAAATTTAACTGAAAAAGAAGTTAACACAGACGAGAAACAAAGGAAAAATTGTTAAGCTTTTTTATGTTATAAATACGAGTATTAATACGGATACAAATAGCTATTAAAAGTAATTAATTTAAGTTTTAAAAATCATGGTCGTCTGCGAATGTAATTTTTAGCGTCATGTGTAAAATTATTGGGTGAAATTTAGAATTAATGTTTTCTTAACTTCATCGATTAAGAATTTGACAATTTCATTTTTATCTAAATTACTTTCAAAAAACGGATAATAAATTTACGAGCTTGATGGCATAAAGTTTAGTGTTTGAGTCTTTGTTAGCATTTAAAATATGAATGATAATTAAAAAAAAATTCAACGTAAAACTTGTATTTTTTGTACTATATTAAAATCACTAACAACTCATAGATTTTTACAAGAAAAAAGTGAGAAAAAATTCGCAATAAACCAGATCGATTTATTTTCAACAGGAATAAAATTTTAACGTAGAAATTTTTTAAATTTAACCAAATGATCTTCTTTAGTAAATGTGCACTTTTTTTATTCCTTTATTCTTAGAGATTTCTTTACTTTATGATATTTGAAGAAAAATTCTTAAATTGCTCACATGCGGCACTATAGAGGAGCACATATGAACAACTGAAGGTCAGGGGCACAATTGTTTGCACACTGAACAATTGATATATTACTAAATTACTTGCTTCAACCTGCAAATAATGTATTGGTTTTCCTTTTACGCTGACACATAAAAAAATTTGAGTGTGTTTTTCACTAAAACAACACTAAGTTTTACTTATTAAGCTCAAAACTCTACTTTCACAATGAATTAAACTACATTATTCGTTAAAGAAATAAATCAGCAGTTAAAAAACGGCCTAATAAACGTTTTCTTATAGCTGCGTCAACGTAAAACCCAAAAAATGTGACCACAAAATACAATGATGCTGAATAAGTATTACATCACTTCAAATAGAGTCCTATAAATTTGTTTCAAAAGTAATAATACATCATATTGTTAATAGTTTGTTGATTAATGACTATTTTTGATTGATCAGATGTAAATAAATACATTTTAAGGTATAGGATATATTTATTCATAATTAAATCCAAAGTTTATCTGCTTTGATCTTTAAATATCAATAAGTCTACAGTTGGTTTTGACATGATCTCTAACACTCGCTGTGTTATTGGCAGGAATTTCTAAAAATATCCATAAATAAGCTCTATACTTGAACTATACTTAGAAGATAATCACTTTAAATTCAAAATGAGGTTAAATATTTTCTATCCATCACAATCATCAATTTCGGCACCATGTCATGCCTAGACGAACATAAGCCTACTCTATACAAAGGAATATATCAAAATTTGTTTGGGTCTTTGAAAGGGACATTCAATGAGCATTCAAATTTTTAATCAAGGCTTCAATTGTTTAAGATATAAAGTAGTCCTAGACAAGTAAAAATAAAAAAAAACCTATCGACCTCGCGTGTACAATATTTCCACCGAATCTTGTGACTCACTTTCAAGTGTCCTTTTCTCATCAAATCTGTCCATTGAATATTGGATTAGCAGGATTACTCTTTAAAGATTTCTGAAGACTGTAACAAGTTAACTTTAAGCAATGTCTGTCACTAAGAGATAACCCGGATCAATAGAAGTTTAGACAATTTTTAGGGAAAACTCTTGCAAGAATTCATTGCATTTAATTTACCAAAAATTCATTCCTAAAACAACGTGGAACCCTAAAATTAGTACTTGGGGATGAGTAGAAGATACAAGTAAAGAATATGTTGATAGTCGAAATTTTAGAAAGGAGTCTAATATGAGTTCAATTGAAAAATATATACAGTTTAATTTTTAATTCTTAACAACTTGGCTGATGATATAGTTTCCTAAAAGGCATTTGATAACTTTGCGTTATTATCTCATCGGAATTCATACCAGTCTAATATAATATTTACTTGAGTTTAACTTTATCTTTTACGAATCGATGTTTTAAATTATTTCATTTAAATCATCATCCTGAATTCTAGTGTCATAGTTTATTTCAATTCTCCGCATTGTCTGACTATATAATATTTTAAAGCTACCTTCACAACCATTTTTAGCTCATAAATTTAATAACTTGTTTTAATCATTAATGGAATTAAATCCTGACTCGCAATCTGCCAACTTTGGTTAATATTTACTTTTGTGCTGAAAATAGAACTAAATAAATACAACCTTTTTGCTCAATTTTCTTGCCTTCTCTGTATTGTATTACGATTACTTTAACATTCGTTACTATATTTACTTCATCTTTACTAATAATAAAAATGAAAGTCTGTATGTGTGGATCTCTGGATATCTGGAGACCTGTTACGCGTATAGCGCCTGGACTGTTCGGCCGATTGTCATGAAATTTGGCTCAAAACTAGTTCGTAGCATAGGCGGAACACCTCGAAGCGATTTTTCGAAAATTCGATTGCGTTCTTTATATATTCCAATTTTAAGAACATTTTATCGAGCAAATTATCATAACATGGACGAGTAAATTATCATAACATGGACCAATAACTTATAACGTGGACGAACAAATTGCCACAGCTTGGGCGAGCAAATTATCATAGCAAATTGGCGAAAAATTCATCATCCATTATTTGTAATTATACAGACGAACCAAATTACCTTTTAATTTTGTATCACGGGCATAGCCGTGCGGGTACCGCTCTTTGTCTATAAAATTGAAATTCGATAGTATGTATGTATGTATGTATGAATCTCATTCGAACTTTTAGAGAAAGCCAAATATTTGATGATCGAATCAGGTATCGACAGATTCGTTATTTTTTGGACACCATGTTTGGCCAGGTTGCATTATTTTAGGCCATAGTAGAAATTAGTTACACTTTGATATTTTTAAAAGCGTCAGTTCTCAGCTACGCTTTCTTCAAAATTTCCGATTCTCTGCTGCTGGCATCGAATCAAAGCGATTGTGCGAAACGGACGTTACAGAAAATTTGACCTTGGCGCAGTAATACCTGGTTCGAGCGAGATTGGAATGAATTTGACTCTCGACGTGGCGAAAAATGGGATTAATTATCGATAATAATAGTTAATAATGTATTGCCGATTGATCAATGCTCCGCCTCAGGCGTTAAGAAGGGGTTTAGAGGCGATAATAGCTTTTTTAATCTGTTCCTTAGAAGAAACGTAATTTACTTCTCAAAAACGTTATTTAACCTTCTTTTGCTAAGTTCTACCGCCTCAGGCGGAAGAACTAAGCAAAGTCCCCGAAATGCACCACCGATGTACTTCGGTATCTCGAGGGAACGGAGATGTACAGTGTACACAGATCGGCAGCATGCTGCATGAAGCGGATGAAACCCTTGAAGACCGACTCCGAAGGCGGTTAACACCAACCCGCTACAGACGGGTTGAAAGAGCAGCCGAAGGCTACTAGAATCCGTTGAATTTCTTTACACGTTCTGTTTTGTCTTACGGCTACTTTTGGTAAATATTTACCTATGAACTGACTATGCATCGGAAGAAAATGAAATCTTGTCAGCTCAATCTTTCTACATGCTCGCTCTGTACACTGTAAAAATTTTTGTAATACCTTAATCCATAAAATCGGTGGCAGCTTAGCTGCCTCCACAGGTCAGGAGCAACTTAACTGATATAACTGGTGTAAAATTACGCATCGCTTGTGGAAGGTTACACCATGATAATGTAACTATAGAGTAACGTCTCACTAGTTTTTGTGAAAGGTTACACCTGAATTTTCTGTACGCTTACCGAGAAATTGCTTCAAAGGTTACACATAAGAAAAAACTTTCATCTGACTTTCTTGAACGGGTACTCATTTTTAATTGTAAGTAGACTTATGCTTCAAGTTAACTATTCTATGGTTTAAAATATCCATATATATTAAATTCTCAAGTAATAATTTCTTTCTATACGTTTTAAATTGAAAGTACGTAAATAAATTAGTAGGTTACAATACTTGATTTTTTTATATAAAAAAAAATCATTCTAGGATTATTTACAGCTCTTGCTTTTGATTCGTCACTAAAAAGACGAATGGGCGCATCTCGAAAAAATTGAAAAATGAGTTACGACCAAGGATTTTTCCCATAGGGCCAATCCTTATATATCCCTCCATATACGCTGTATACTCTCAAACATTTTTTAGAATTATAGCGTATACTCTCAAGCTTCAAAATTTTTATTTCTAATTCAGATTCTATTACCATATTTTTAAATTTTCCTAAAGAAAAAATAACACTTTTACGTTAACCACATTTTCCGGCAAGTCACCTTATTTCTTTATATTTCTTAACACTTAATAAATCAACGCCTTTTGAACGGCTTACGATCGCGTACACATATTGTGCATAATGGATTACTGGGAGTATACCCTCAGAAAAAGTGATTGGAACATGGCATTGGTTTATGAGCACCACAGAAATGTTCAAAGTCAGTTTTATAATGTGACCAATGGGCGTATCTCTACAATAAACTGTAAAAAAGTTACAGTCCCTCACACTGGTGGCGGTTCTCAAGCGATACAGTAAACTGGAAATCTTTCAATTGGTTTTCTGCAAAATTCTTAAAAGTGAGATACGCCCATTCATCTTTTTAAAGATGAATTATATATTGATTCAATATTTAGCCAATTCATGTTTTTTTGCCCCAACCAATATACACCAGTTATTTATTTATTTTAATATACAGTCAGGACATTTTTATTGCACTGAGAGAGGAAATAACCCGAGTGGTGTCCTATCCCACTACGATAATCTCACAGACAGGCCGCCAAGCAAGAGCTTTTACCACTCGGTCACAAAGGTTGACTTTCGTTTTGCTAATAAGAGTTTACTTGCTCTGGGCAGATTCTGATCTTTACGCATGCGCTTTGAACTCTACTGAAACCATTGTGCAAGGTTCCTCCAGCAATTTGAGTTTTTTAAAACAATGATACTACATACTTCAGAATTCGTGTAACGTTACACCCATTAATACTGGTATCCTTCAATTTTTTTTTTTTACAGTATCTTGTCTTAGTTGTTTTAAAACTACTTTCACGATTACACATTCTTTATAGTTCTTTGTTGCTTGTTTTAATTATTGCTTCAATTAAATGCTGACTAGCTATTGGTTAACGCTGATACATTTTGACCTTAATGTTGACCATCCACCGGAATAAATGCAAAGTTGACTCAATTTCATTTCACTAAGGAAAGGTTTTCTGGTAATCCAAACCATGCTTTGGTCTTTTATTGTAAATTTGTGTTCAATTTTGTAGTTTTCATAAACTTTAAGTAACGTTCTCTATTTACTTCTTTCAATCAATAATATGCGAAAGTGAAAACTTTCATTTTATATTTAAAAACTTTAAAGAAACTTACTTTATAATAGATGTTTAATTTTTACCGAACCGAAAGTGTACCAATTTTAGTGTGCTTGAAATAATTTAATTAACTTACCAGAGAGTCCTTTGTCTTAATATTAATTAAAAAAATGCATTCTTAAATATTTGTCTTGTAATCATCTATACATATCTATACATATAATAAAACAAGATGTTTGTGTGTGTGTTTGTGGCGCGCATCCTGGGAAAACGGTAAGGCCTAGAAAGATGAAATTTGGTACACAGGTGCAGTTTTTGCTGAAAATGTGCACCTCGAGCTTCGATTTTTGATATTTTAATTAGAAAAAAAGTTATTTAATGTTTTATGTTATTTTTAGCACTTTTTAGTACTTTTGATCTCACAGATCCCGAACCAATCGCGCCAGACGGATATTTTTTGTACTATTGTGTAGGAAATTTAATTTTAAATATGATGAATGAAAAAATTTTGAAGATAGAGCAATTTTTGTATTTTTTATAGATTTTTGAAAAAACCTTTATTTTACATTTTTTTCTGGGTTTAGTTTTTTTCGAAACCCATCCTGCGACAAGTATTGAACCCCCAATTCTAAAATTTTAGTCGGTAATAGTAAAAACATTCTGCCCCCTTCAGAAGAAAAAAGTTTTGAAAAATACGCAATAGTTTTTTTTTTACAATTTTTTTAATGGCAGAACACAACGCGAGCTGTTCGCTTGCCGGCTGATTCCGAGCTTACCTCATCACGTGATCCAACTGAAATCGTTTACCTTCTCTTCACCTTTTTTTTTTTTTTTTTGCAAGAGCTACTTTTTGAACACTACGGGGAACATAGTGCCTTTATTTTTGAGGGCTACTTTGACTACGCGAATTTTTGCATGATCTTCGTTTCTGTTACGAATTGGCGGTTAGGTTAGGTAGATACAGAGATAGATAGAGGTTGAGTGGACAAAAAATGTTTTTGTTTTCGAATTAATTCTTATATAAATAAAAAAAGATTGTACTGTCAGGAGGTAGACATGCGCAGATCGTATAGATTGATAGATAGACAAATATAGATTTCGATATAGCAGATGGACAGCAAGAAAGAGGCATGCCCGTCATTTAAGGAATTTCAACGGGGTGTCAGTGCCCCCCCCCACACACACCATGACTTTGAAAAAACAATGCTTTCACATAAAAGTAGAAGTGCTTTTTGTTTATTTTTCGACAAAATTTGCATGAAGAGTACGTCGTTTGTGTCTCCCCCTCCTTTAAAAATATTCCAAACGACGGAACTGGAGATAGATCTAGAAAATATTTCATTCAAAATACTAATGATATACATAGATATAGATTGATTGATACCGCCACGAAATTTGTTTAAGCAGCCGCCGAAGGCGGCAACATCGGTGTAAAAAGGCGAATGATAATATTGAGAAAAAAGAGAAAACCATTGATTGATACCGTTGCTAAATTGTCTAAGCAGCCGCCGAAGGCGGCAACTCTGGCGCAAAAAGGCGAATGGCGTAAAAAGACGGACCAGCTGGTCGCCGCAGGCGGCTAGTAATAAAATAAGATGTTTGTGTGTGTGTGTGTGTGTGGCGCGCTTCCCGGGAAAACGGTAAGGCCTAGAAAGATGAAATTTGGCATACAGGTGTAGTTTTTGCTGAAGTTGTGCACCTCGGGCTTCGATTTTTGATATTTTAATTAGAAAAAAAGTTATTTAATGTTTTATGTGTTTTTTTGCACTTTTTAGTACTTTTTACCTCACAGACCCCGAACCAATCGCACCACACAAATATTTTTTGTACTATAGTGTTCGAAATTTAATTTTAAATATGATGAATGAAAAAATTTTGAAGATAGAGCAATTTTTGTATTTTTTATGACTTTTTGAAAAAACCTTCAATTTGCATTTTTTCCTGGGTTTTATATTTTTTTAATATCATCCTGCAAGAAGTATCAAAGCCTCATTTCTAAAATTTAAGTTGGTAATAGTAAAAATATTTCGCCCTCTTCAGAAGAAAAAAGTTCTTAAAAATACGCAATAGTTTTTTTTTACAATTTTTTTAATGCTGAACACATCATGTCATTTCCATGCATCGGTCGAAAAAAGCGTTCTTCAATCTTTCATGCCACTGACGTCACTACTTGGATTTCGATTCAATATTTACGACGGAATCTTAATCGCAAACAATGTTATTCTTTTTTTTTACTATATAGCTTACTTCTACATTTTATAACGTGATGACCACGTGTTTTTCCGGCAGAGCTTGCTTTTTTTTCTTTCCTTTTTTTGTTTTATTTAGGGATTGCATTTATTTCTCCCCCCCCCCCCACAAGCTGGACCTTTTGCTGTATCTATATTACGTTACATTTCATAGTTGTGCGCATTTAATTCAATAAAAACAGCGAGATTTTTTTATCTTTGTCAAACGCCATTTATTGCACACTACGGGGAATTTGAGCTTTTTTTTTTTTTGCTCTACTTAAATAAAAAAAAAAGTGTTTTTTTGAGTGATCTTTGTTTTTATTAGAAAATGAACGGGAAGGTTAAAATAAATAGAGATGCATAAGAAAATTTAGAAATAGATCGTAAAGGTAGATTGCCGCCGTAAAAATGTGAATGGCTCAAAAAAAAAAAAAAAAGATAGAGATGGATTGATTAGTACTGCTGCCAAATTTATCTAAGCAGCTGCAGAAGGCGGCAAACGTGAAGTAAAAAGGTAAATGACAAGTTAGCCAAACAGCCGCCGTAGGTGGCTGCTTGCACAGAAAGGCGACTGGCATAAGAAGGCGAACCAGCTGGTCGCCGCAGGCGGCTAGTTATATATATTTTAGCTATTATGTTAGTTTAGATTTTAACTGAAAGACTAGTTTTAGTGTTGTATAAATAAAAATCACCTTCTTCAAATTGCTAAGCATTTTTATAATAAATCCCTGTGAGTGTTTGAGAATAAACTTAATATACATGATCATGAAATAAACATTTCAAAACTGCATCAAGGACTTTAATAAGGCTATCAAGTAAAGTAACTTTTTCTTCACTTGGAAGTTAATATTATGAAAAATAAATACTTAAAAGCCTCTTAGCAGTAAATGGTAAGTTTTTTTTACAAGATTTCTTTCTGGAATGTCTCAAGAGTCATTTTCATACTTGAACGTTAAAAAGTGAATGATGTACCTTCAGGTATATCTAAACTACTGTAAAAAAAACTGAATGTAATCTGCATAATAAATGTCTTTTTACGCGAAAAACCTCTTTCATATACAAACTAGAATTTTTTATTTTTTAAGACGCAATGCATTTTTGTTCCTCATTTCAAAATAGAAATAATTTAAATAGTTAATGTTACATACACACACACACAGTGTATGTACAGGTGGGGTGACTTGACAAGGTTTCTTAAAATGCGTACTCATAAGGTAAAAATTAAAAGTAAAATTCATCTATAGATGAATCGACTACTAAAGTAAGCCCTCATAAAGTTTTAAGGGCAATTTAATTAATGAATTCATTTGCTAGTTGATTGTTTCATTATTTATTCATTCATTCGTTCTTTCGCTTATTTATCAATTCATTTAAAGAAAACTATTTTTATTAATTAAATAGAAATATTGCAATAATAAAATATTTTATTTTTCATTTTGCACTATGCACTATGCTTGGAGTAAAGTAAAAAAAAAAAAATCCACTTTTTTTGGAAGGTAAAAACCTAACGCAAAAATGAAAAATAATCTTTGAATGCAAGTTTTGTTGCAAAATGCATTATTATTTCTCTTCAATTCTGCAATTACCAAAACAAATTTCTAGTTCGTTAAAAATCAAGATATCTGAACAATTCGTATTTCACTTTGCTCCACACTCCCCTATAATATTTCTATTTTAAAAAACGTGACATAAACTTATCTGAAAGATAAAACAGAAGCGTGTAAAACGCAGGGCCTAATAAAAGACTAAAATTATCAGATATTTATCAAAATTTTGAGCGTTTTTGTTCAACTAAGAGTTTTTTCAAAGCTAACTGATACTGAACAAAGAAAATTCAGCCAGGGTGTTGTTTAATTAGTTTTATACTCATTTTAGAGTCTTCATTTTTGTTAGGGCAGACGTTAATGCTAATAAGTTCATAACCCTGTTTGTTTTTAAAATCAATTACTGAGCAACATTTAGCAAAAAATATTCTGTCAAATTTTGTTAGAGTTTATTTTACCTGTTACTTTTCATTGCACAAGGAGTGCAATAGAAGAAACGTTTGACCGAATTGGACTATTCACACAAAAAAAATTAGGGGAGGGTCGCAAACAGACAAACCGACACACAGACAGATCGACCGACAGATAAAAAACTGTAATTCACACAGCACATTTTCTCAATCTCAAAACATTACTTTCTAATTTTTAATTTCAGAAGATCACATTCCCTTGATTTTTTGCCCTTGAAAAAAAAAAAATCAAGGGATGTGTTTTGGCAAGAGCTAAAAACTAGAAGCAACCACAAAGTTTGGTTTATAAACCGTGATTTTGTCCTATTAGCACCAAGAGCAGTCAGTAACCATGAATCGACTCAACTGGCCATGACTGTTTGCCAAAACATCTTCACCGTTTGAGGATAGTCGAGAGTCCCAATTGTCCTCTTTGTAACTTAAACCACGAATAGACATTCGCCAACCGTTATTGAGAAACGAGAGAGCATTTCGGCTGATAAATATTTCACTTCATTGTTCCTGTATTGATCCTTGTTCTATGTATTGTGTTTGTTTTCGCTATTTTTTTCTTTGTAACTTTCTCTTGCTGCCAGCCATTGAAAATAAAATAAAAAATAATAATTTCTCAACATTTGTTTTGTACTTTTTTTTTGGTTTTACCGACATGTTTGCGATGCATTAAGACATTGGGTCATACTTTTTTACTTTCGTTGATTTCTGTGGAAAATTAAGCTAAAACGATCTGGAGTGTTCTAGCTGTATGGAAACAAATTTTAATTTTAACTTTCAATATCCAATCAAAAAAGGTTTCATTAGAACATGAAAATGTGGAACTGTAGTTTTCATTGATAAGTGCATAATATATAAATTCTCCTTTAAATAGTTTTGTTTTATAGTTTGCCCCCTCTTCAGTGCAGATTTGCTTTGAATGTTGCTTCAGAAGTAAATTACTTTATCAAAAAGTAACATAATTAGTTTTTATTTACAAATGTTAGCAACTTCAGAATGCAAAAAGTTTAAATGATTAAAGTTAAAATTTATTAAAAACAGCCTAAGTGTTTTTATTTTTTAATGACTTGAGATCAATTACTGAGGTTCAACCCACCTGTCGGACACTGCAAAATGCTTGAAGACTTCAAAAACCCCCAGAACGTGTTCAAAACGCATCAAAAAGTCTGCAGAAATCTTTAAAGAGGTCTTATTTCGGTACTTTTCAAGGTTGTTTGCAGAAAGAAATGTGTGTATCAACATGAAGAAACCGACTATCATTCTTTCTTGCTTAATAATGTAGATAGATCTGTATGCGTTGATGAAAAAAGAAGAAAATGAAGTTTTTTTTAGAAAAACATGCAGATAAGCACATTTTTAAATTTACTGTTTAATTATTTTTAGATCCGGAACTAATCTTATTTTTTTCAATGTGTGCAATATTTGTTTTACGCAAACTGTACTCATTGTCTTCTTAAACCCATTTTCAAACCGTCCATAAGAAATTTTTACAAAAATTGGGAGAAAATAATTATAGTGCGATTAAAGATCAATCATTAATTGACTAGTAAAACAAAGGATGGTGAACCAAGTGAGGTTATTAACAACTGAAAAACTTCCTCTCTTTACAGACAAAAACTATCTCGCATCAACAATTCTTTTTAGTAAATGGAGCAAATTACTGCGCAAACACGAAATAAATGAGAAGCTTCTATTAGAAAATTTATATTCCTAATTTTATTACAGGTTTCCTCTCGAAACTACTTTTATGCTGTATTGACTTTTTCGCTTCACTGACTGTAACCGCAATTCTTTTTTCAGTGAATGTTTTTTATTTTTCCTTTCTTTCCTTTTGAATTTCTTCAAACATGAACTTTTGAATTTAGTTTTTGTTGTATGCAAAATCTGCATCGATTCTAATTATTATTGGATGAGTTTAAAAAAAAAAAAAAAAAAAAAAAAACATCTCCTAACAGTGTTTGTTTGTTATGTCTTTTTTTTTTTCATTATTTCAGTCGCTATTCTTTAGCATTTTCATTTTTAGTCGTTTTTGCAGCAAAATACTAATGAAGTAAAAATTGAAAGCAATTTTAATTAGTCAAACCAAAATAAATAACAAAAACCAAAACAAATGAAAACATGAAAAGAAATTTTAATGCCCTGTAAAATTGACATAAAATGAAAAAATTGAACAAAATAAAAAAAAACATATGTAGAAAAAAAAATACTTAGTGAAATAGTAGAAATTCATGCCGGTTTCGTCTATCAACTTGTCTGTCTGTTTTTCGTAGATATTTTTAAATAATACGGTCTGGGTTAAAGTTAATTTGTTTGAAAAATTCTCTCAGAAAATTTCTCTTCCCTGTTTTATTTTTAGTACAGTAAAATCACATAACAGCGAATACCAATATAACAAACATCTGTTTCAATGAAACACATTTCCAGACCCATTTTAAATGCTATTACACTACAACGAAGTTGGGGTGGCACCGACAAAATTTGCAGTCCCTAAAAGTGCGTTGTAACGAAATTTTGCGGTAATAACTCCTTTTTCTATATTAAGTATGTGAGAAAACTTACTAGATATTATCGCGTATTTTTTTTACAAGAAAACTTTGACATTCATAATTTCTGCTAACATAGGTAATTTAGGCGTCTGGTATGAACACAAAGTGATTTTGATATATAATACGCATTTAACTATACACATTTTTTTTTCATTTACTAAGATCATGCTTGCAGATATCAAATACAGTTATTAACAGCGTCTACTCAAGAAGCATATTTTTTTAATATAAAAGGCATTAAATTTGAAGTTTTTTTTTCACCATAAACTGGAACATTTTGCATCGATTTCGTATAAATTTCTTTTTCTTAATCTCACTTTCTCGAGCATATGAAAAGAGACAATGAAGGAAATAACAAGAACTTGAATTTCTTTTCGAGATGTTAAAGTTATCGCAGTTAAGGATTTCACTCAGGTGATTACACTACGTGTTTCACGTCAAAGAAAGTTTCAAAAATTCAAAATATCCTTACCAGAAATTCAACTTACTTCACGCTTCCAAATGTCGCGGAGCAACGAAACTAGACGAACGAATCCTTAGATATTCTGTCTTGTAGAATTTTCGTACACAGTCAAGCACAGTTGGACTAACAATGGAAAAGTATACGCAAACTAGTATTTAATTTACACTTTAGCAACATAGGTTAGATTGAACAATAAAACTGGTTAGGAGGTGAACACAACAGAAGAATATTTTATCGCTATAGTAAGACAATATATTATTGATAAGATAATTCAAGTTCTTGTTTCACGCGAAAGGTCAGCTGAGTTGCCACACTGCTGAAATCCAGAACACATTCGAAACTCATCATCATTACTTGATAATCATGTGACATTCATTGCAAAACTATAAAAATAAAAATCCTACGTCAAGAGTTTTACATCAGAATGATTCATTCGAGTACATTTTGGTTGCTAATTTAAATATGCTATAGATTTATATTTGTTCCTCCCATGCGTATTCTATATTATTGGACCCGAATGTGTTCCCGTGTATCAATGCTCCATGTTTATTTTAAGTAATTTTGTCAGATTGCACATTTTGCATTTCTAGCAGAAAATCTTTGATGTTTTTCCTTTACAATGATTTACAAAAAACAACATAATTAACTCAACTGTTTTGCCCTAACACTGTCATGTGTGTTTTATGGAAGGGTCTTTTTCTCTGATTTGTCTGAAGACCTTCACGCAACATGTTTTTATGCACAGTTCTGTTGATTTACCCTCTTGGTTATCCCTTTTTACTTACTTCCACAAAAAAGGAAGTATTGTATTCGCGAAAAAAAAAATTCACTCAAAAATCGGCCTTAATTTACATTTTGCTCACCCCTGAATGAATGTTGAGTTTTTTTTCAACCCGACCATACGCAATAGTGCCTAAGACCGTATAAACCCCTGAAATATCCATTTCTACAATCCCCGAGTTAATTACAGCGAATTTTCTCGTGACGTCCGTATGTATGTATGTGCGGATGTGCGCATGTGTGTCGCATAACTCAAGAACGGTGTGTCCTAGAAAGTTGAAATTTGGTACGTAGACTTCTAGTGAGGTCTAGCTGTGCACTTACCCTTTTGGTTGCAATCGGGTTTTTCTAAAGGGGGCTTTTGCCCCTTTTTTTGGGGGAAATCATTGTTAATTTCGATGCAAACTCAAGTGGTGTTATAATTTGGTGGACACTTGGCGATATATCGCCAGTCTTTTGGTCGCCAAGTTTTGTCGCCAACATGGCGACAAAATTGACGATTTTTAAAAAATAAAATATTAAAAAAAAAATCTTGTTTCAATTTGGCCACTGTTGGTGATAATTTAGAGAGTTAACTATTGAATCACAATAAAATTGCCAATAATGGGGAAATAACATTAAGTTATTTCCCCATTAAGTAAAAGAAAGTCATGTGAAGCACACATCAGCTCGTTTCTTTCATTTTACAGTGTTTACAGTCGATGTTATAGCTCTCCAGTACAATATTGATCAAAAAACAGTGATCAACAACACATTGCGCTAAGTGACTGAACTTTTTCAAAATGAACAAATTGAAAATTACAGCACATAAATAAACAACACTGAATTTTACTATAAAAATTGCATTGAATGAGTATTTTGCGTTACATTGGCACCTTTATAAAAGAGTGGAAAAATTTCACTTTTTCTTATAGGGCAAAGTGAAAAAATGAGACTTTTTTTTCCTAATGAAATTTTTTTTATTCGATTCCAAAAAAATATTTTTGATTTATGGTGTCCCGTTTTAACCTACAAGACCTTTATTTTCACAACCATATGTCCTAGATGTATACTTCCAATCGCAAAAACGCCCAAAATCAGATGCAGAGTTAAGATATTGAAAGGTTGAAGCAAAAATAAAAATGAGTCAAAAAATACAAAATCTAACTTTTTATACGAGCCCTAGGTCCCCTAACTATTGTTCAGAGAAATAATCTCCATTGAAAACTATTATTTATGCAAAAAATTTGACATTTGTGCGACCAAAATTCAAGGAGATATTCCAGTTTAAAGTTAAAAAAAAAAAAAAAAAAAAAAAAAAAAAAAAAAAAAAACATGTTAAAGATAAGTTTGGAATTTATCGCCCTTTCAGAAGAATGACAGGTCGTCAAAGTAAAAAAACCTAATATTTATATTTTTCATTGCAATTCAAAAAAAAAAAAAGCAAATGTTTTGCCGTGATATACAAAAACACACTGCAAAACCTCGAACAGTTTTAAAAAACATACTTTACGCACACATATAGTTTCAGATACTTGTTAACCGCTATATTTTACCCCAAAAGGTGTTACTGACGGCAAGTGAAAAGTGGTGTAAGTCACAAAACGCTGCATTTCATATCTCGGTGAATATAGGTTGCACTAATTGCAAACGTTTTGTGTTGGAATTATTTTTCAATGGAAATTATTTCCCTAAATATTAGTTAGGGGGCCTGGGGTCCGTATAAAAAGTTCAATTTTGCATTTTTTGACTGTTTTTTTTATTTCAAATGTTCAATATCTAAACTCTGCATATGATTTTGAACATTTTTGCAAATGGAAGTATACATCTAGGATTAACGGTTGCGAAATTAAAGGTCTTGCAGGTTAAAACGGAACACCCTGTATAAGAAGTTAGAAGGAATAAATGAAAAGGTAATGAAACAATATGCGAATAATTAAATTATCAAATAAATTAATATACAGTGGCTCCCAAAAGTCTTCGTACACCTACAACTTTCAACGAAATAGGCCCCAATCCATTGGTTAGAATCGGTATTTCGGAATAGGTATTTAAGGGGACCGTGGACCTTCCAAATAGCTCAAATCGGTCAAAAATATGATTTTTTTATTTCGTGGAAATAACAATATATGAAGTGTGCTGAACCTTATGAAAAAACCTCTTGTTGATCTGATGCTTTATCGCGAAGTTATATGCGTTTAGAAAAAAAAAGTAAACAGAGCGTGTTTTCGATTAAAATGGCTGTAAAACATGTAATCAAAGTCGAAAAACTAAGTAAAACTAAGTGTCAAACATGTAAACTAAGTTTCAATAAAATCTTACATTGGTATTAATGTCAAATATTTAGTCATCGTGAAAATATCTTTCGGGAGGTATTAAAATATGAAAATCATGAAATGTATGTGAAATTAGACTTTAATGTCATTTATCTCGGGCTGGAAAATTCGATGCTGACACAGATTGAAAAAAGCTCCATGCGACTTAATTTTTGTTCGATATGCTTCTAAGTTCAGAATATGCTACTTTGGTAGTAGTTTGATAAAACTGGGTATGAATTAAGGTTTAAGAGAATTTTACGTTGCTTAAAAATATTAAAGTTTTGATTTTTATGTAATAATTCGCAACAAAAACTATTGCTTTATGCGAAAAAAAATACTGTGCAGTTAATAATGGACCAATCCTTAAATGGATACCCAAAGTTCTTGGCAATGTTCTGTTCTCTGATAAAATGCAAATTGTTTGAGGGGAAAAAAATTGAGTCGCATGGAGCATTTTAAAATTTTTATTTTAAATGTCAAAATTTTTAGTTTTAATTAAATTTTTGTTTTGTTGCATTTTTTTCGCTTGATATTTTGCATGCTAATAAGCTTACTAATTTTTATGCCCAGTTTCATATGTCAAAATTAATAAATAAAAGAAAAAGCTTTCAAGATCCACCGTCCCCTTAATTATAAGCTCTATGATCATTTTTTAACAAAACTACATGACAAGTTTTTAAAAAATATTAAAACTTAATTTTTTAAAAATCAAAAACCAAAAAGTGCCGGAAATTTTATCTCACAAAAGTCTTCGTACACTTTATAAAATGTCTATATATTATTGAATAATCTAACTTTTGATTAAGTTATTAATTAGTAGAATATCATACAGTACTCATAACACCTTTTAAACGTCTGGGAATATTTTTCATTCTTTTTCTTTCTTTTTTTTTTTTGCGTAATTTCTGAGTAAGTGTTCACCCTCACTTCGAGTCTTACTGTTTCTAGCTTTATTTTCGTTTTAAAGCCCAATTTTCGTAATCTAGTCTCCAGATATCTCTAAATACGTTACATTAAGTTAAAATATGGAGATTGAGAGGGAATTTTCTAAACTTTAGGACAATTTTCGAGGCACTAGACGCAAACGTTGAAAACCGTATGCTTCTTAGCGTTATCTTGATAGAAAAACAAAGTTGTTTTCAATAACCAAATTTTTGGCTAAGAGTTCAAAATTGTTTTTTAAAAATATTTAAAGGAACAGCATGATTCATTATTTCATCGAAAAATTACAAACTACCAAGTCCTGATGCTGATATGCACCCTCACACTAGAACACCTCCACCGTCCTGATTAACTGATCCAAATAAGTTCTTAAGATTAAATTCCTATTTTTTTCTTCTACTTACAGTTATACAACAATTTAACCAAAAATGTTAAATTACTTTTTATCTGTAAGTAAGACGTGATTCTAAAACGTTTTTAGCTTATTTATCATTGATTTTTGGGACGAAAAGCGTAAGCTTTCTGTTTTTCGCATGACCAAGAAAATTTCTGCGGGAAGAGGTCCCATTTAATCAGCTAATCAGAGAACTTGACGAACAATTTTAGGTGAAAATTAAATGTAAAATGTTTCATTTAACTCTGCAAAAACTTTTACAACACTCAAATGTGTATTTTCATATTTTTTTTAACTTTAAATCTCCGGTCACGTTTTGTAAACTTTGCTGGTTGACCTTTTCTTACCTTGTTTTCGGTCCGATTTCTTTCTTTAAAGCATTTTATCAAGCACTTTACTATACAAACAAATAAATTAACTAATTTAGAGACATTTCAAACCAAATTACCACTACTGTGGGGAAAAAATTCAAATTTTTAATGGTGTTTGCGTTTTTTTACGAATACCAGCCATTTTACAGTAATAAGCACAATATTAAGGAATAAATAAACAAAAAATTAAAGCCAAATGACTTATAAGGGTCAACACAATACAAAAATATAAATAAAACGGCATATGATAATTTTAATCATGAATTTATTCGAAAATATTTGAGTGTACGATGACTTTTGTGGCGTGTTATTTCTCTGTCTCTTCGTTTTCTGACCCATTTCAAAAAGAAGATCCGTCAATATTTTGAAAAAACCAATGGGTTGTATTTAGAATGACATAGGAATGATGTGAAAAAATATTGGATTTCATATTCGAATTCAGTTTCGAGTTATTTTGGTTTTACTAAAAAATTTCAAAGTGTACGAACATTTTTGGGAGCCACTGTATGAAGTAATGAAATGATCGAGTAAAAGAGTGCATGAATAAATAAGTGAATTACTAAATAAGGGAATGTAAATGAATTAATTCATAAATTTAGTAAATGATTGAGTAAGTATATGAAATTCATTTTGCCCCATCCACTTTGTCCCGCATTTGCTTGGCTAATTATTCAATTGATTTAAAATAGAAATGAACTTAATATTAACTAAAGTAATACTCCACTGAATACTAAGAGATCCCAATCGATACTTAAAATATTAATAACAAGAGTTTTATCATTTTATAGTAACAAAAATAATTTTTGACTTACAACGAAATTTACAATGTATCTATGTATCTATGTAGTTATCAAAACCTGTGTTATCAAATGCTTTAATCTTCGATTGTATTATTTTCCTCACTAGAGAATACTACATGTGCTACTACATGGTTAAAATATTATCAGAGAGGCATTTCTCCATTTTACTTTGCATCGCCCTTTCACTTTGCCCCACATTCCCCTACTATGTGAACATCTAAGGCAAGCCGCTTCTAAGCCTGAAATACAGACTAAGAAACGGTTTCAGAGGCACGGTTTTGTGCGTGAAGCGCTTAATAACGGCCAATAATGTTCCCGTAACGCTCTAATGATGATTGAATTTCCACCTTATATTAATATACTCACTTAAAAGCAATTATGCAAAGAGATAATAATTTTTCATCATTGAAAAATTACAGTTACATCCATTTCTCATCCAAATAAGACGTTTGCGCGACAGCTCTAAAGGGTGTGGTTCCATGTTGGCTGATAAAAATTATCAGGAAAGCACTCCAAGCACCAATCAGCCCCGTTTGAAAAAAATCTGAATCAATTTTTTAGGTAATGTATCTATCTTATCTGTCCAACCTCACATTTTAAGCACAAAAATTCCCCAGTCTATATGTCAGGTAAGAATAAATAATTCAACAACTTATTTCGGTTTTTATTATCACATCTTTTGCTTCACCCAGTGAATCATAGTACTTTTCCGCCTCTATGCAGTTCGTTTGATAAACTGGGAGAGAGCTTTGTTGCAAACAATAAATCATTTTTGGCATACATATACAAAATCTTTTTCGGTTTTTTCGCAGTTGTGTGGAAAGCCTAACGGGACATCCATTCTTGTTAAAAATTAATGCGCTGTTTCCAAAAAAAAAAAAAAAAAAAAAAAAATAAAATAAAAAAAAATATGTAACTTAAACTGTCAACATGGATTTCTTGCAAATATCTTCTTAGGAAAACTTCAAGCTTTTGCACTCTGCAAAAAATAAATTTCTGCATAATGTATTTCTGGAAGGAAATTGACAAGAGCAATTATTTTGCAATAATTTAAGATCCTTTTTATTATTAGGAGGCAATTAGGCTTGAGGATGTTGGCAATCTTCACTCAAGTTGCCGTAAAACCCTTAGAAAAATATTTAAAACACATCTTATTATAGTCAGATTTTAATAGTTCGAAGTTTATACCTCAAATATTCCTTTATCTCGAAGTTTTCAATGGGTTCCAAACTCTTGGTTTGGAAACTCCCCAGAGCTCGAACTACCAATAACTTGAACATTTTAGCCGGTCCTTTGGGACTTAAAGTTACCGAGCGTTGACTGCACCTTATTATTTTTTTGACGTGCAGCTTTTATCATTAAAAGTTGATTCATTTAAGAACAATATATTAGATTATAAGTTAAAACATTGGCTCTGCAATATAAGTTGGTGTACAATACGAAAAAAAATTAGGTTTCAAGGTCTACGTTTGTACTTTTCATTGGCAATTTGTGTCTCATATCAATGAATCTCTACAGACATATTTATTTGCGGTACAGGACACACAGTCAAAAATAATTTAAGGTACATTAAAAAAATATTTTGCATTAATTTAAGACCATACTTATTATTCGGAGGAAAAAAGGCTTGGCGATGTTAACGATCTTTTGTGGTGTTCTTATAAAACCCCATTTCAAATCCTTGGAAAATTTATAGCGGTAATCGAAGAAAATATAACTATCCTGATTCTGTCGCAAAATGCTAACAGTAAGAGGTATTTAAAAGTTCCTTTCCTAACACTGAAACACATAGCTTTAACTATTGTTAACTAAAATTTAAAAAATGAGACACCACAGAAAAAAGAAAATTCTTTGAAATTGCTATCCCCTCCATATAAGTAGTATACCTTTATTCGCACATATATATAGGTGTTGATGTATTTTTTAAAATATGTATTACAATATACTTAGTACTGCTACAACAAAATTCCTCACTTACGGAAGTCAAATCTATTATAGGGACAGTATTTCGATAAAGGTTTCATTAGAGAACCTTCAATCTGAAAGAACACACGGTCCGTTGGTGAATAATAAGATATTTAAGCAAAGGAAAACAAACTAGCAATTTCAATATAGCAATTACAAATGTTGTAGATTTTTTTTGCTTCAAAAGTGACATATGAGTGTTAGGTGATAGCGAAATACACGCGGCTAAACGCAACATGTATTTATTTATCAAGTGATGTACGCTAGTCCATAACGATGTTTACCCCTTCAGTCGAAATTATGAAATACTTCACCAAAAATGTTCTGAGGCCAAGAGTATCTTACAGACAAAATGTCCAAGTTTGTAGGTGAAAAATTAAAAGAGTTATGGCATGTCCAATATTCTGGACAAACATTTTTGAAATAAATATTTCAAATGAAAAAAAACGACGAAATATCGAACAAATTTCATTGTAAAATGTTCTCCAAACAATAATAAAATATAGTAAGCATTTGAAATGATTAATATAGGATTACATATATTTTTAAAAAAGCTGAATTAAAATGAACCAGTCTCAATCTTCCTAAAACGAAAAATTCTTGTACACACAAAAATAAGCAGAATGCAAAGACTTAGCTACGAAAGAAACCGAAGTAATTTAATCAATTATTAAATAATTAGCAGGTGTTTAAAGCAGTAACGGACACCAGATCTGAAGGGGTTAAAGGTATTGTTCTTAAAAATTACGGTACGTTGCATTGTTCAACATTTTCCCTGCTGAAATATAGCTAAACATAGCCAATGTAAAACATTTCAACGCACGCACACACACACACACACACACACACACAAAAAAAAAAAAAAACCTTACCGAAAATTTCCAACAATTTTTATCTATTCAAATTACTTAGATATCGAAATAACTTTTTCATTCACCTTAAACAAGCACTTCTCCGTCTTTTCCAGATACCAAGTCTAAGACATTAAGCTGGGAAATCTTTCAAAAATAATTTCAGCGTTTACATACATCAATAAAACGAACGACCCGCGTTATAACTGGTCATTTACTACACCTGAATGTGATTTATTTTCCCTGTCCTTGACATACGGGGAGAATGGATTAGCTTGAAATGGGATATTAAACAGACCATGTTAGTTTGTCTACAACAATAGTTGATTTTCCCTTGCACAAACGATTTAATAATCCCAACAGATTTGCGACGAGAATCCTTGATTGAAAAAATGACCCGTCCCAATCTCCCTATCCCAATTGTTTAATGTTGTCGATCATAAAACGAAAAATTCTTGCGCAGATAAAGATCTGCAGAATGCAGTCAACTACGAAAAAATCAAGTAATTTAATCAATTATTAAATGATTAGCAGCTGTTTAAAGCGAATGTCCGGTATACCGGACACCAGGTCTAATGGGGTTAAAAGTATTGTTCTTGAAAATTATGGTACGTTGCATTGTTAAATAATTTCCCTGCTAAAATATAACTAAACAACAGCCAATGTAAAACATTTTAACATGAAAAAAAAAAAAAATCCCTTACCGAAACTTTCCAACACTTTTTATCTATTCAAATTACTTAGATATCGAAAGAACTTTTTCAATTACCCTAAACAAGCACTTCTCCGCCTTTTCCGGATACCAAATCTAAGACATTAAGCTAGGAAAACTTGCAAAAATAATTTCAGCGTTTACATACATCAATAAAACGAACGACCCGCGTTATAACTGGCCATTTACTACACCTGAATATGACACATTTTCCCTGTCCTTAACATATGGGGAGAATGGATTAGCTTGAAATGGGATATTCCGCAAACCGTGTTAGTTTGCCTCCCACAACAGCATTTGTTTTTCCCCTGCACAAACGCATTTCATAATCCCAGCAGATTTTCTTTACTGCCTTATTACCATGTTTATTTATGATACCCAGCATTGCAAAAGCATGAATTATTTGAACATGAATTATTAGCTTACGGCATGGAATATTTTAAGTTCGTATTCGTTGCCTCAGATAACTAAGGTGCGTTTTAAGGCATTGTAATTCTTAATAAACAGAAGTCAGAAAATTGCAGCAAAAATACAAATTATTGGCAGCATAATTTTGTATATTACGTCACCAAAAAGTTTGAAAGTGGCTCTTATAAGAATAAAACATTTTATATAAAATGATCACAATTTTTATTTTTACTTGCATGTCAATTGACTACATCAATCGACTGCAATAAAAATCAATATATAATTCTTGTTTTACTCATACTTTTGGTTATTTTGTTCACGGTAGACGGGAACTGATTTTCTAGTTGTAGAGTTAGAATTAAAAATTGCATTTCGAAATCTTAATCCGTGCTTTCAGCTTTTTTTTTTCATTTATTTTTTACAAAGAAATATTGATAGCAATCAACTTACGTAAGCAATAAGAGAATGTAATAAAATATTTTTAAAAAAGGTACAAAACCGTTTGAAATATTAGAACAAAGTATTCAAAGAAATATTATTTAACAATTTATTTTTTCTAAATTGTTTATTTTTTTACTATTAAACAACGCTGATTATTTAACGATTCGTAAAACATTTACGTCTGTTCCGAATGAGGAAATAATTAGGAATAATTATTGTACCCTACTTACAAACTATCATAAATTATTCCGAACTTTTCGGCAGATGTCAATATTTAAGGGCTATCTCGGCAGTAAAATATACTTCCCATACGTTCTATTGCACGTTAGCTGTACAAGCATGCTTATACGGTTTATACTGAAAAAAATTGCCACAAAAACGTCTAACTTCCACATTTCTCTATTGAATCCAAATCGCGTTTTATCAGATATCTCGAAAACTCATTTCTGTTGGTACTGTCGTTTACCTCCCGACAGCCGTATTACCTATACTATACTTTCGTTGGTTTTAAAGACTATTCTTTGCCAAAAATTGCTGGCAGCGCTAATTTTTTTAAGCGTTGTAGAATAAGACTGAAACATCTGATGCATTTCGATAAAGTAAGATCAAGTTTAAAAATAAAGATTTAACTTAAAATTACGAATATGAATGTTTATTTTATAAAAATAAATATAAAAAAATAAAAAAACGCTCGAAAATAATATTTTACACTTTATACTTATTCTTAAAATGACGTACAAAGTTGTTCCTATGCAAGGTATTTAAGGTCAGATTTTTCATCTTCACACTTGAGAATTTTTGTCTTTATTTCCTCGGTCAAGGATTCTAACATGCAGTTCTCTTATGCGTCTTAAAATTTTCACAATTATTTTAAAAAATAAAATAATTTTAATGCATAAATTAAGGAAAAAAACAGGTTTCTGCTGATGTTTATTCAAAGGCTCATACAAAAATGTAATTAAAAAAAATATTAAAATGTGGGAATATAGAAGTAAAACGAGTTGCTTTTTGGCGGGATACAATCATAAATTTACAAAGCTTTTGCTTAAAGATCATTAAAATTGATTTAAGTTCTGAAAACGGTTATTCTAAAACGTGAGGAGGATGCGTCAAAAATAACGAAATAAGAAAAGGACTACTAAAGTTCTTACGTAAAACAATGTGAAGTTTAAGAAGAGAATCAACTTTCTTTCATAAACTTTTTACTCTTTATATAATGAGGAGACAAAAGACTTTGAACTAAAACTCATACTGTAAACAATACATCTTGTTAAAAAAAAAAAAAAAAAAAAAAACTACTGAAACACTCTAGCTGTCCTAGGAGGGTTAGAAAGTCTTTTGAGTTTTTAGTAGTTGTATAAATAGGATTGCTATGAGATTCGATTCTGGCTTGGGAATTAAACGTTTGCTTTTGAAGAAATTTAAGAAGAAAATAAAACTTTGAACATTAAGGCTGAAAACGATTTTACAATTCTTAAGTTTTAATTGTTACGGGCGAAATCAGTTTACGGGGTTACAGCAAATAAACCACTACAAAATGATGTTTATGGAATAAACTAATAGGTAAGCAATTGAAAACGGGAAAATTGAAACGTTGAAAAGAAAAAAAAATCACAAAAGTGAAGTTTTTACAATTAGTCTTTCTTATTTAGTTAGTCATGAAAGTTAACTTCCTCTGGTTTATAATATAACTGAAATTTTAATTTTCATAGTGATGTATTTGAATTGTGCTGTTTTAGTTTTGGCTAGTGACATACTCATGCAATGACGATTTATGAAATTTCCCGACGGATTTTTTCCCATTGACTTACTATTTTGTAATTTATACTGTTATCTTTGACGGAAAACTGAAACAAAATGTGCATTTAGCAAAAGGTTACCTCCACAAAGCCGGGACTAAGGCATAACTACATACAATGAACAAAACAAACCGACCGGTGATCACGTCCATGCTTTTGATTTTTATAGGATACATTAATATTATATGTTATTTTCCATTCTCAAAATTTATTTTCATTTTCAAAGTTAAATGAACTACTGCACTAAACATCCTTCTACTGAAAGAATAACTCCAAAAGCACTTTCTCTTCAAACAGCATTTCTGTTAAACACCTCAGAAGATCATAATATGGTAGGAAACAAGTAACTTTAAAATTCTTAAAAAATCTGTTAAAAATTCCATTACATGCGTATATTTTTAAGCATAAAAATATCTAACGCAAAATCTCCTCAAAAAAGGAAAACAAAAAAACAAACTCTATAAACTGAAATTTTGGAATTCCAAAGAAGAATTCGTTTTATGACGTAATTATTAAAAAAAATATATAAATCGATAAATAAAAAAAAAAAGTTTTTTGGAGAAATAATTTTAGAACAAAAGTTTTTTACTATGGTTCTTGCTTTATTTTCAATCACATATTTTACGAAATGTGATGATAAATACTATACTTTCATAAATGATATTATTTATTTTAAGAAAAATAAAAAAAAATATTCCAACCAAGATTAACGAAGTAATTAAGGTAATATTTTAGAAAGATTTCTAAAAAATATATATATTGCGTTACTACGTTTTCTTTTTTTTTTTTTTACATTTACAAATTTTAATATTCTGTCAGGATTATTTAATTCCTTTTTTGTTTTAGCAAAAACCAAGATTGTTTTCAAAGAAACTACTACATACTTTTAGAAGAATTCGGATTAAAGAGGGTATATATATTGTTATATTACGTTTCTTTCTATTCTTTACATATTTTAAAATTCTGTGATGATAAACATGCTGTCTCAAAGATTATTTAAATCATTGTTTACTCTAGATACATAAGCAAAGATTCATTAAAAAGCAACTATAGTTTTATCTTTCAAGGCCATCCTTTACAAAATAATGTTGACAACGTTAATTATTTCGAGCGCGAGAATATGACTGTTACGGTAACCGTAACGATGAATGTAATTCGAACAGGGAGTCAATAAAAGAAAGCGAAAACAAAACCTTTAGTTTACAACGTTTTTTTTTTCATAAAAAGCTCAGAAAGGAACCTTACGAATATTTTATTTAACAATAGTGAACGTTTAGAACATTTCTAACACTGCAAATATTTTACGCATACTATGAAAAAAAAAGTTCGCTATTACAAAGTTTAACTTTTTAAAAAAGGCCATACTTTTTAAACATTGACCCAAAAAAGTCAATGGAATCGCTTTGGAAATCAAATGAAAACGAAAGTATCTCTTCCTCCATGATTTATTACCTCTGCATGAGTTGGAATCTATGTGGCTGGGCTTCGGAAAGGGAACTTAATAGCGATGACATGCGTGTGCCGAAACTGACAGCACCAATCACAAACTCTGCGCGCGTTTGAGCGATGAGAGCAGAAGTTATATGGTTCTGCTAATCTCTGGTTTCAGTTAATGTGCTCGCGGTTAATTGTAGGAGAAGATGAAGATGAATGCCCGGATAATGATAAGGACGGTGGACTCTGTCGTGTCAGTTTCAGCTGCCGGATTAAATCATTTGAATGAAGGTTGTTTGTTATGCTTCTCTTTGTATTTGCAATAAAAAATATGAAAAGTCATTGAGATCATTAAGTGTCTGTCAGTAAGTGTATGAGTTAACTTGAGTGAACCTGCTATTGATATTTCATTTTTTTTTTTGTTCCCACTTTATGTTTTTTAGTGTATACTTTATGTGCTAACATCCTACAAAAATTCAGCTTTCCCTAAATTAGTTGCGACACAAAAAACGTATAATCATAGTACTGCTCTTGCAATGTTTCGGAGAGGGTGGGAAGAAAAGCAAGAGGGGTGAGTGTCGGGACTTTTGTGTTTTTTTCGTGTTTACTTTATGTGCTAACATCCTTCAAAAATTCAGCTTTCCCTAATTTAGTTGCGACACGAAACCTTTATTGACTGGGCTATATATATTTTGAATAAGGACTACACTTTTATCTTTTAAAAAAGTAAAGTTATTTTTTTTTAATCAAAGCACACAAAAATGATTCTCAAACAACACGATAACAGGGAATTAGTTATATGTTTGTGATTATCTCTGGTTTCAGTTAATGTGCTCGCGGTTAATTGTAGGAGAACGAATATCCGGATAATGATAAGTACGATGGACTCTGTTGTGTCAGTTTCAGCTATCGGATTAAATCATTCAAAGGGAAATTGTTATGCTGCCGTGCGCAGGTAAAGGGCAGTAACTGCGAATTTTTGATTTTCCATTCTTTTGCATTTTTGTCATTTTTTGTACTTTATCTTTATTGTACAAGCTCGCTTATTCGATTTCTACTGAAAAAAAGGCACGAAAAGAACGTCTAATTACAAAATTTTCCTATATTTAATATTGAATCCACCACACATTTCTTCAACTATCACAAAAACTCATTTCTGCAGATACTATCGTTTACCTGCACGGTAGTGTGCTTCTCTTTATTTGCAACGAAAAGTCATTGAGAACATTAAGCTTCTGTCACTAAGTGCATGAGTTAACTTGCATGTATTTCCTATTGATATTGCCAAACTTATTTTTTATTTACGTAATAAAAAGTCATGAATTGCTCAAATTCAATTTTAGGCTTTTTTTTTAAATATTCCATTTTTAATAAGCTCTTTATCTTTTTCCTTGTAAATAGCAGAGTTATTAGTATTTTTTTTTAAAGATACCAAAATGGTTCTTGAACAACATGATGATTTAGGGGAAAAGTTATATGATTGTGCTCTTCTCAGGTTTCAGTTAATGCTCTCACGGTTAATTGTAAGATAAGATGAAAATGAATGCCCGGATGGTGAACTTTGTCGTGTCAGCAGCCGGATAAAATCATTAAAATGAAAATTTGTTTTTATGCTTCTCATTAGTTGCAATAAAAAGTTAAAAAGTAATTTGAGATCATTAAAGGCCTCTCGCCAGGTGCATGAGTTAAATTCAATGAATCTCTTTTTGAAAAAATAAACATTTTTTTGTTAAAACTATAAAAAGTCATGAGTCATGAATACTTTGAATTTCGTTTTCAGTTACTCTCCGCCCCAAATTAATTGTTTCCTCTGGATGTTTTTGTTCTGATTATTGTTGCCGCTGGAAGGTAAACGTCCTATATCAACAGAAATGAGTTTTCGAGGTATTTGAAGAAATGCCTTTTGGATTCAATACTAACAATTTGGAAATTTTGGAAATAGACATTTGTTTCGCGTTTTTTTTCCAGGGGAAACAAAATAAGCAAGTTTGTACAGTACCAGCTAGCGTACAATATAGAACAAAAATAAAAAAACCTTTGTTTACTGCCCTTTTTCTGCCCACAACGGATTGATACTGATGACTTGATGATTTTGTTTGAATTTTTGGTAGTGAAAACTTCTTAATTTTTGAGGTGGATAAAAACCATCCATTTCGGGGGACCGTCACCTCACCTCACCGACATATGGAATTCAGCGCATGCGTGGCTTCTCTCTGCTCCTTTACCTGCGTTGTTTTCATTGGAATTTCGAGCCTCAGTAACGCAATCAGCAGCGCGTCAGTCTCAAAATCCGAGCAAGCTGACATTCGTGAGTTCGATCCTAACCCGGGAGCATTTCTTCTTTAGAAAAAAATAAGGTTTAAGCTTATGTAATATATTTGAAGTAACAACTTCTTTAGGCGCGCTGAGTATTTTTTGAGATGAAAAAAAAAAAAAACAGTTTTTCTGATACCGGTGATACATTGTGTTTGCCGCTGCCACTCAAAAAATCGAGAGCTAATTGTACTGGTTACGGTTTATATTTCACCGGATAAGTCTTCAAGCGCAATACGAGAATTTCTGTATAAAAATTTATTTATTTATTTTAAAGACGCTTTTGCGTTACTTCAAGACAAAATTGGGAAGAGCTTTCATGATTTGCCAATGATTTTGAATGGGGATTTCAACATCAACTTTGAAGATGATTAAAATCTACCAATAATTGAATTTTTAATGGAGAATTCAATTTAACGATGTCCCATGATTCCAATATTAGCACAACGAGATATAAAAGAGCAGAAAGTTTTTTATTTACTATAAGTTTACAATAAACCTATAGTATCGGTTTTGGAATATAATAATAATGATGATGATGATCAGGGCGTAAAAAATTATGATATTGAATATAAATAATATATATGAATTTGAAAGAAAAAATTGATTTTTTTGATATAATAAATTAATTTTATTTATACCCTTAAAGCGATTCAAGGATCTGTAAATACAAGGAAATGAAAATTAAAGAGCCGAAAAAGCTAACTGAAATACTTGTTAGAAAATTATCGGAAATAAAAATTGAGAGTCAAATGGTGAAACTATACAAAATATTAACATATCATTAGAAATTCTCGCATTAATTCATTTCGATAAAATAAAACAATAAGTTCACTCATTCTTTTACAAATCAATGATGGTGCAGATGAATCTAATATTTGATTTCAGATACAGATATGCGGAAAAGATAAGTGCTTTCTATGCCACAATTATTCACTTTTTCTTTCCTTTTTTATTATTATTTTAATGTTACGAGGAGAAAAACCGATGCTGATGCGAAAGGATAATGATTCTTTCAAACGTTTGAAGAAACGTGTTGCTTTCGCTGCCAATTTAAATGCAAATTTCCCAGACTTTACTCGAAGAAATTAGAGGTCCTGAATGAATTTTCATAAATTTCATTTGCATATATATGAGAAGCATTTATCGAAATGAAATAAAAAAATATCATTGCAGCTTTTGTCAATTTAATCTGTTTTCGCTTTGATTTATAAGAATTGTGCAAATTGGAAGGAATAAAGATGATAGGTCAGCATCCATTTAACTCTTAATTTCATTTAAGTAGTATTAGTCCAGTCATTTGGTCGAAAAAAAGGAGGTTACCTGGAAAGTTTTCCGGGAGTTTTGAAAATTGGATATTTTATAGATTTTGATGTGCTCTTTTCGAATTTCCACTTTGCTCGCGCGGCCATATTGAAAAAATGGCGTCTAAAAGCGGTATTTTGAGGATATCTCCTTTCTGACTTACTTTGCGACAAAAAATCATATACAACATTAATTTATGCATTATATATATTATTTCACATACAAAATTAAACAAGAAAAAATTTCCTACAATTTATATCATAACATTTTTTCTTTTTGCAAAATAAATAATTTAGGCGTACGAGCACCGAAAAGTGTTATTTAACAACATTTTCGCGTAGATGTTTTTGATAGACCAGAAATTACACCTACACCGGTTCATCGTCTTCAGTATTGATTGAGACGCAGTGGCGGATAAGAGGGGGGGTCATGGGGATCCCCCCCCCACAACCCGCAACAGTATTTGAATGTTTGCTCGAAAAAATAAAAAAACTTGATAGAAACCGTAAAAAATGCATACAAGGAGGGGGGATCTTGGGGGTCATGAGCCCCCCTCATCAAAATCTGTGACATTACTTCGTAATCTGTTTTCAGGTTCATTGCATTAAAGTAGTGAACATGACTGCTTGAAAAAAAAAGAATAGCCGGACGGAAACCACATACTAAGAAACAGTAAATAATTTTCGAATTCTTTTTTTTTGGGGGGGGGGGGGAGGGGGAAGGGGGAATTTCCTGTCATTTATAATGTATGTATTTAAAATATGTAGACAGTAAAATAGCTTTTCTTGAAACAGTCTGCGGTGCTGTGTTCAGGAGCCAGTATAATGAAAAGCAACAAAGAAGTGTCTGACCCCGATCGCTTTTTTTTTTGCAACAAATTTAATCAACGATAGTTGATTAAATTTGTTGTATGGTTAAAACTGTATCCAAAGTTGCAGGCTTCGCTTCAATCGATAAAACCTTTGAGTGTGTAAATGTTTTATTTTATGTAAAGTGTCTGTAGATTATAATTTCTTTCTGTTGTAATTTTTAGATGGTTTCGTTTTTAGCTGTGCTCAGTTTATTTTTAAATGTGCTGTAAATAGTTAATTAGTTTAAATCAGTGTTTTGGATTTAGTATCGAGCAGGAAATGTAAAATTCGAGTGTCGTGTTATCGCAAAACCTCATTATACCAAGGGTCTCGTAAACTAACCCACCGTATTAGACGGAAACCCAGTCGAAAAAAAACCTGCGTTTGTTAGAAAAAAACTACATATAACAGGGGTTCCCAATTTATTCCGAATCACGGCACTCTTTGACGAATTACAATTTTTTACGGCACCCCAATCTATTTCAATTATACACGCATATTGAAAATGGACAGCTTGCAGCACTCCTCGCCCCTCCTTGCAGCACCCACTTTTAGTCCAGTCAAATTAGGTCGAAAAAGGGCAGAACCCGGACATTCAAAAAAAAAAAAAAAAAAAAAGAATGTGCACCTATACCAAGTTGTTCAGTATCATGAGGAGATAATGTACTAAAAAGTCTCAAGAGTTTGAGCGTCGGGTTTGGGAGTTATGGGGGAGGGGGACAAAGAGGGGGCTCAAAATGCAGGTTATTGTTTTATTTCAGCTGTATTTCCAACACTATTCGTTTTCATGAAAGGGTAATTGAATAAAAGTTGAATATGGAACAAATTACAAACACTGCTATTACTATTTTTACACACATCCGTCATTAAGGGGGGGGGGGAATTGCCCCCCCCCCCTTCGGATTTTGAGATATATACGTTGTACAAATGCAAAAGTTTCATTGTAGGTATTTTATTGTTTTTTATGACATTTTCGAGTGTATTTCCTTTCCTCCCCTCCCTTGAATAAATGAAATGACGGGCTTAATCGTACGTATCTCAATGCAAAATAACGTCGACACTTATTTGTTCATCGAATAAGGAATAAATTCCGAAGTGCATTCTCTTTGGATTTTTTAGAGCTGTGCTATAGAATATGAAATTTCATAGATTCATTTTTGCCGATGGATATTATACTAAGAAAATGAATAGTAATCCTATATTTGAAGTTTTTTTTTTCGGTTTTAAGTTAAAATGGCGTAGAGATGGCATTGAGATTTAATTCTCCTCTACGCAGGCGCTCGAATCTATGTACCTGCAGACCCAGTAATGCGGGGGTCTGTTGGGGTGGGCGGGGGAGTTAAGACCACTCAGGTGGTTCCATGGCCTAAGAAACTTTAAGAAACTAAATGAAAATCAATACACTTCAAATTTAAAAGCTGAAAACGTTTTTGTAATCTTTTAGTAAAAATTTGAGGAACTATAGAAACTCAACACATAGTAGTACTTATGAACTTTAGCGAATCTTAATTAATAAAAATAGCTTAACAGGAGTCACCAAGTTGTGAATTTGAAACAAATTCTTTTTAATAATAAAATAATATACTATGCACAGAAATAATCATTAGGAATCCTCAGAGTTTTAAAATATAGAAACGAAAGCACACACACACGCACACATCGGTTCTAAAAGTTTGAAAGACAAAAACAGAAAGAAAGTTTGGTGGTCTAACGATTGCAGTTTTGCATCGTACTGCTCTGTACGTCTGTTTTTGAGTCTCAGTGTGAATCGGATGGCGGAATGAATGTTGAATGTATAGAAAAGGGGTAGCTTCTGAAATCTGATAGGTAAGACGTTGCGCCTTAAGCGCAGGGCTTGATTATCCAAAAGGTTCGGGAAGCTAGAGCTCCCCCTCAGAATTTTCAGAAAGCCGAAAAATTACTGAAAAACTGCTAAAAATTCCAGATTCAGCTTTTAAAGGTACTGCAAACATTAGAACTGGTTCGATCAAATTTGACGGAACTATTACAATGCACTTTCATAACAATTTTGTGACATAACAAATCTGTTTCAGCAACTAACCACCCTTTATTATTTAGAATTTCAGTGAAAACGTATGTAATTTACAACTGTCGGGTAGGAGGAGAGGTTAAACATTGATCTGAATTTTGCTGTGTCACTTTTAAAAATAACACCTGTAGCAACAGTGAATTTTATTTAAATGTGTGTTGAATTTTTAGAAAAATTTCCAACACAGAATTTGTGAGGCTCTGAAATGAGAAGGAGCTTTCCTACTTCAGAGGTTAATCGGGGCCTGCTTAAAGCCTTCTATAAAAATAATTTGCGTTTTCTCTTCACTTTGCAGATTTGCCGCTTCTATTTCTATAACCTCTGTTGAGTGCAGAAAAAAAGTAAATGCATCATAGGAAAGAACTCATTTAAACGATGTTTGTTTTGATTTTCAAGCGTAATTTTTGGCATTTTTTAAGTTTGAATTGGTTTTTTCATTGGAACATTTTCAAAAGTAAAAACTAAGACTTTTACTTCCAAATGTATAATATGTTATGTTTCTGAAAAGGTTTAAGAAAAAATTACGAACATTTTATTTTCATTTAAAAAAGGAAATGACAAAGAATCTCTGAATAGATTTTTTTTAAAACTATTTTTGGGCAAGTGTAAAGATTATACTTGCAAATCTCCCCCCCCCCTTCCTGTGGTTGAAATGTACTGACAAGTATGTCACTAGCGGTGCTGCTTCGGTTCTAAAAGCAGTCATCAATTATTGACACTTAGGTTCGCTCATTTACAGACACTCAGCGTACTATTTTCGCTCAACGTTTTAAATGAGATCGTTCATAATCTTTCAGTATTTCAGACTAACAATCAATCGAATGCTGATGAATAATCAATTCTTGTATCGCTTGTATAGTCAAAATTCAAAGTGTGAATAAGGTATGTTTCTAACCTTTTACGTTTCAGTCCGACTCGCTTCTGTTCTTGGGGGCATAACATAAATATATTTTCTGTTTACTTCAAGAAAAATGTAGTTTTTCACTTTTGAACTTGCATTTCCATTAACGTACTATTTTAAAAGAATGTAAAAACTTTTTGTCTCCAAATTAAGGTATTTCTGTGAAAGTTTGGCTTACAAATGAAATTGAAGAACAAAATGAAATTGTTGAAAAAGCTGCATGGCGGTATATTCCTCCGTAATCCTGAAAAATTTGTCCCGAATGTATGACTATAACGTTAGCAAAAAAAAAAAAAGAGCTAAAATGGCAGAAAATGTAGAACGTGAAATAAAATCAGAAAAAAAAAGTGACACACTAAATGTGTTTTGTCACAAGCAATATAATTCCCATTATTGAAATTATGAAATTCTAACGAAGAAGTTAAACGTCATTCATACAAAATCCAGCGTCTTATAAACTCGGCCAATGCAGAGTTAAAGATGTGGTTTAATCAATTAATAACCAGGAAATTAAAACCTTTTGTGAAATTTTGAAGACTGAATAATAAGGAATAAAGTATTTCAATTATCAAAACTAAACATTTTTGAACAAATCGTTCAAATTACGGAAACACATGGTGAGGAACAAGACAAAGCTAAAAACCACATTAAACTTAAATCTGGATCATGTTTTTAAAGAACTTCCCTGTTTTCAATTTAATCTGGTATAATATTTGGCAGAAATAGACATTGAAATGTATGAGAGACACGTCAAAAATTTGTATTTTGATCCGATTAAGCCCTTCATTTCATTAACATGGGGAGGGGGGTGAGGAGGAGGGGAAGAAAAGGAAATGTACTCAAGAAATGTTATTTTAAAACCAATAAAACATGAGCAAGGAAACTTTTTCATTTGTACTATGTATATTTCAAAAAGGGGGGGGGGAATCCCCTCCCCCCCAAAGACAGATTTTTGCAAAAAATATTACTTGTAATATTAGTTATATGTACCATATTCAACTTTTATTCAATTACCTTTTCATGAAAAGGAATAGTGTTGGAGATACAACTGAAATAAATCAATAATCTGCATTTGGAGCCCCCTCTTTGTCCCCCTGTAACTCCCAAACCCGACGCTCAAACTCTTGGGACTTTTTGGTACGTTATCTTTTCGTGATACTGAACAACTTAGTATAGGTGCACATTCTTTTTTTTTTGAATGTCCGGTTCATGGCCTAATTTGACTGGACTATTTGGGAACCCCTGACCTATTACAAAAACACTGAAGCGCTCGGGTGACAAAGCAGTGTAGTCTCTTTTTTTTTGGACTGTTGAAAAAACTGATGAACCCAAAGTCCCCCAATGGAAATGCATTTGGAGTTCCTGTATCAGACTCTGAGACTACGACGTTTCGTCAACCTCCAATATTCACAATTGGAATCAATCAGTCGGTCAGTAATTTATCAAGCCCGAATTATATTTATAGAATATTTAATTTTTTCGATTAGATTTTCGCCGCATGTTTTACTTTTATTTTAAGCGTTGTTTTACCATTATTTAAAGTGATGTTATTTTTCTGCATACAAGATGGATGTGTCGAGTATCATGCAAATTTATAATCTAAGATGGATATGTGTCTAGTTCTATACAAATATTTAATCAACCAGGGATTTTGTAATCGAAAATTTCCTAAAACTGAGTTGTCATTTCTAAAAATTTTCGGCTTACATTCTAAAACTGAAAAAATATTTTAATTGAAAACTTTTAAAATGATTTTTATTAATGATTTCGATGATTTTTGTAAGCATATTTGAAGAGCTTTTACGGAAGGGGGGGGGGTGTTCATAGAAGAAATTTTTTGTACGTAAGACTACGTTCTTGAGCACGACCCCCCCCCCTAAAATGAAATCCTGTATCCGCCCCTGTTTAGACGTCATGCAATTTCTGCGGTATCATCTGCGATGGGAGCATCAAATTCATCATGAGCTTCTTCGTTTTCTATTGCATCATTCGTTTGCTCGAAAACTGTCACTGTTTCTTCCTCTTCACCGCTATCATGTGATGAACTTTGCGAATTCTCACAATTACCACCTGTACAATTAGTACACATAACGGAACATTTTAACCCGGCTTTTCTGCATCCTCAGGCTTTTTGACATCCTTTTTTGCATTTGCAAGAAATAAGTCTTGGTAAGGATAGTGAAGCTGCTGATTCAAGCGTCATAACAGATTAATTAATTAATTCTTATTTCTCTTCCACCCCTAAACACACAGCTTTGGGTTTTTTTCAGTCCCACACCACTGCTGAATCTGGTGATACGATCGAAAAGAATGTTGTCTTGCTGCTGTTTCTGTTGGAGGTAGCGACGAAATATTAAATTAACTTTTATATGCGGATTTTACAAAGCATTCATATCTGTAGGCATGTTTTTCTTGCTTTTTTTACTTTTCACTCCACTGTGACCATATAAGTCAAGAAGGAAGTGTTCTCCAGCTTTAGCAATGATCTCTGAATCAGCATTTGGATTTTTGAATGCTTTAATAGATTCGCTTAAATTTGGATTTTTTCGAAGTACATTAAATTTCGTTTTTCCTTGATTGAAAAGGGCACATGTTGTACCACAGCCGCTAAAGGCATGCAAGAATAAAATATGATCTGCGGCTGTCTTATTGTCGTATACTGTCAGTTGTATATATTTGTTGCGAAATTTTTCATTTTCCTGGTTTGAGCATACATATATGTTTGATCGCTTAGATAGAGCTGTCAAAAGACTAAGAAGATCTACATCTTCGCCTATAATAATTACGTAGTATACTGATGACGCAGACTAAAATATTCTATTGAGTTCTACCGGTCGAAATTTTGGAACAGGAGAGAGGGGGAATCCACGTGGCGCCTGGTTAGAAGAGTCTTTCGGTGTTTAGTGCAGATAGGAAGAAATGACTGAAATGGAATTTGGCTTCTGTATTGCTCCGTCGCTCATTTATACCACAAAAAAATTCTAGTTTGTGAATTGTCAGTTTTTATGCAGTTAGTAAATTAACTCGTAAATCGATTGAATTGTGTTTATACTATATTTTTATTAATTAAACTCTGCGTTCCCTCGATGTGTTACGATAACTAAACCTCAAACTAGTGTGGGAACGACTTATTCTGCGGTAACGCGTGTTAAATAATACTTTGCGGCGCTCGTACGTCGAAACTATTTATTTTACAAAAAAATTGTTACGACATAAATTGTAGTAAATTTTCTCTAGTTTAATTTTGTAAAATATGTTTTTATCGTAAAATAAGTCAGAACGGAGATATTCTCAAAATACCGCTTTTAGACGCCATTTTTCCAATATGGCGGCGCGAGCAGCAAAGATACGAGGTGGCAAAGTGGAAATTCGAAATAAGCACATCAAAATCTATAAAATTACCAATTTTCAAAACTCCCGGAAAACTTTCCAGGTGAAACTACCAGATGACTGGACTATATATGCATTATCGTTCTTGTGTTAGATTTAATATATATATATATATATATATATATATATATATATGTGTGTGTGTGTGTGTGTGTGTGTTTTCCTTTTCAATTCGTTAAATATATATATATTAATATAAATACAAATAAATAAATAAATAAATAAATAAATAACTATATATATATATATATATATATATATATATATATATATATATATATATATATATATATATATATATATATATATATATATATATATATATATATATATATATATATATATAGGAACAAACCCTGCTCACATATCGTCGCCTCTGAGCAACAGTAAGATTTCGTAGCGTTATTTCTGGGACTAGATATTTTACTGTTGCTCTGAGGCGACGATATGTTCAAATTAGAGACCCAAAATTTTCGGTAATAATCTTTTGAAGGAGAAAATTTTCAAGACGTTTCTCGTAGTGGAAAATATTAGATTATTATTTGCATTGCAATTTGTTAGTATTCTTGCAAATTATAAATATTCTAACGTGTTTGTGTTGTCGGACTAAAATAATTTTCACTAAATTTAGAAGCAAATCAAGATGATAATATGTCGTCACATATTACATTAATTGAAAATTCATGTAAAAGTATTTTCCTGAAGTTATGTACTCTTATTCAAAATCACGGGATGATTCACCGTTAGCAAATATAATTTAAAAAACATACCAAAGAATAAATATTAAATTATGTAAGTAAAAAAAATCGCGTTACATTGCTTCAATTTTTAATTCAAAAAATCAAGGCTCTTTTCTTTTTTTTTGTGTAAAAAAAATATTTATAATAATTTGTAAACCAAAATTCTTTACTTTTTCAGAACAGATCATTCCAAAGACAGGTGTAAAGTGAACCACCCTTAAGTGGTATAATTTCATTACTGCATTTTTTTTTAAACATATTCTTTGAAACACACACACATATATATTGTAACAAGTCTGCCTTTGCTTCAGGAGTCCTTGAAAACTAAATGACTCAGTTCTTTTAGAAGCAAAGCAAATGTATTTACTAATGAGAAATACTTTAGAATATTCTCTTAAGAAATATTTTAGAAAATTCCATTTAAATGTATTTTTGTAAATTCTGGAGGTTACTTGAGTTATATATCTTTTAACTTTGAGTTACATATCTGTTAACTTTGGGTTATATATCTCTTATCTTTGAGTTATCTGCTAGGTGCAAAATAATATAGATACTTGGTAGATTCACAATCAAGTTGGTGAAATATAGCGATTTCTAGCAAAATCTGGCACCGAAAACTTGTTGCCAAAACTGACGACCACTTGGCAATATGTCTTTAATTTCTAAAAAAGCCCATACACTTCTATGTTAATACTACTGCAAAGCAGGCAAAATAGACATGCAGATAAAATTTCAAAAAGTAAGGTAGTTTTGAGTAAAAAGTAATGCGATAAATGCAAAATTACAAAAATTTAGGACACAGAACATAAAAATACAAACTGTTTACAAAATGAGTAACAGAAAAATATTACATAATTTCTTTTACCAAAATTCGTGTAAAACCCATATGTGTCGTTTCAAACCTCGGATTAATGTCCCGCAATTACAAATGATCTATAACATAGTGTGCATCTGTGGAGTAAAACCAAGCGTCACAATGTTTGCCATGCATTTATACCAAAAAAAAAAAAAAAGCGGATACACGTGACCTATCACAAATGTATGTGATCGCGAGGCAAAGTGTCATTACCAGAATACTTTCATCATATGTTATTTAACCGTATTATATAGATGATGCAAATCGTTTTAGGTGGCACGGTAACTTCACGTTGCATTCAGTAGCACCAGAGTGTATATGAATATTAAATTCCGACGTTTAAATGATGCCAATCAATACATAAAATGAGTGCGAAAAGGTAATTCAAGGGGCTAATTCCATTTCAGTAATGTCGATTTTATGCATGGATCAAGTCTCATTTTTACATATCTTCTTGCAATGACACAAGAAGTTCCGTCCAAAACTAAACAAGCCTAATTGTAAAATTAGAAATAACAACTTCAAAAAGCATAAATGGCGGATTAGGTATTTACTTATCTTAAACAAGTCTATTTTTTCGTACACCCACTTCGATTTTCAATTATCTGTTCAATATTTACGTAATTAGCTAAGACTGCAAATTGTGTAAAGCATAGCTCTTTAACATTTAAAGTTGATGTCAAACAGCACATTTCTCATATGATGAAATAGATACGTACAAAACAGAAAGAAAAAACTAAAAATAAAATAATAGTAGGGGTGACCGGGGCAAGATGACGAGCCGGGCAAGATGATGAATGTCTTAATTTTTGCGTTTCCCTCTAGGAAACAGCATCAACTGGATACTACTGGCTCTTCTATCATCTGGTTTTTCAGCAATTGTGTAAAGACGCTGAAATTATCATATTTGTGTTAGTTCTGAAGCTCTGATTGTTTACCGCTGCTAAGTTATAACTTTTATGCATGTGTAAATAAGCTCTGCTAAAGATACAGGAATGATAGATTGTTTCTCTTTAGCATTTATAAGTAACTTAGGTTATATACTGCTTATTACAATGAATAAATGTCAATTAATCGCCTTCGTTTATGGCAATGAAGACGAATCCTTTCAAACAGGCAGTCCGGGGCACGATGACGGGCCAAAACACGGGACAAGATGACAATACTTCTTCTTTACAAGTCCTGCTAATAAAAAGGAATATTTTGACCCTCCAACGGAAGAATGGTTCTAGTGCTGCAATGTCAGAAGTGGTGGCGTGAGGAATCTCTGTTTAACGAAGCTCTATTTTACGACTCTCTCTATTTAATGACAACTTTTCACGGTCCCGGATGCTCCACTGTAGTTTTAAAAGCATTCTATACAGGGTGCGGCGAAAAAACCCGGACAAGCAATTTTTCATGTAACTTTATTAAAAATAAAGAAATTTACAAAACACAAATAATAATGATATGAGTAGACCTTTAGCAATTAAAAAATTTTATTGGTTTCAAACTGGCCGTTTTTTGCAGTGATACAGAGGTGCAACTTCTTATTGAAATTTTCAGTCAAAGGTCGCAAGTCTTTTACTTTTGATCAATCCTATTTCAATTAAAGCAACTTTGTGTAGTTTAGGGTAGACCTTTGACCAAAATAGGCCGTATAGTGTAATAAGTAGGATTGAGGTCTATCGAGTAGAGCGTCCATTCTACAGATGATATCATGTCAAAAAAATTCGCCTTATCCCACTCTTGTCTTTTTGGCCACATGAACTGTTGCGGAGGTTAATTAAAATGTCCAGTCTACAGTTATGTAGTGCTCTTAGGCCCACAGAAGTACAAGAGCTTCTAAAATGTCCTTCTAGTACACTTTGATTCATTTTACGGCCCTCATTCATAAAATGCCAAAATCCATCACAGAGCAAACCTGACTCCGGATTTTAGCGATGTTTAACATTTTCTAACGTGCTTGGAATGTTTACAGATCGAATCCTATCGTTCTGGGGGTTATGAGTTGGTTGAAAGGTAAATCAGTGAAACGTATCTCTTCCAGCGCAAACTTGCCCTTAGTCGTTCTTATCAGTCACAAATTCCCGAACAACTTCTCTCGTGGAAACCCAATAATTTCTTTGAACTCACTTTTAGACGACCTGAAGATTAACTGAAATGTTCACTGATCATTTTTGTACACTTCTTGGACGTCGAATATCATTTCCAAGGTACTTGAAAACGGTATATTGTAGTAAATACTGTTTGCCGAGGCACAACAAGCAAACAAACTGTCGTTCTCCCTGGTGAAACAGCTTTAAAATAACAGGTCTTTTGTTTAAAATTGTAAGAAAACCGTAAGAAATAATACATAAACTAGGAAATATATTTTAAATTATTTTCTAATAAAGCGAGATACAAAAATAAATGAAGACACTCATTAAAAAGAAATTAATTTACTTCCATTCGATGATGCAAACTTTGTCTGAGTTTTTTGCCGCACCCTATACATTTAAAAGTAAGCAAGTACCATGATAGTCCAGTCATTATAGTAAGTTCACCTTGGAATTCGAGATACCCAGCTGTAAGTCTGTAAATACTTGTATATTGACACCCTAAAAGTTGTCTCAAAACTTACATATGGTAGGGTGTACGCAACAATTAAATTTCAAGGTCAAAGGTCACATAAATCAGTTTTTTGCGCTTTTTTTTTTTGTAAATATCGCATTTTCTATGGGTTTTTTGCTATTTGTATTTATTATCAATATTGTAGAATACAAAATTATCTACAAATTTTGTTTAAAAAAACTTGTTTATACGGTGAACCGTTTTCGAGATAGGCGGAGAGCGCACGGTCACAGGATCACTTCAGGTCAACCGGTGCCTCCGGTCGAAAACGCGCCACATATAGTTGATAAACTATCGATAAGTCAATGAGTATAAATATTTGTCAATTTTTATTAACTATTACATTATATTTTATCATTTTTTTCCTAACCTATCCACTTTTTATTCAGTATTAATTTACTTAACAACACTTACCTGCCCATGTAATTGCAGAATTGTTAATGAAAATATAGGAATTATATTTGAATTTTAACCTAATTAATATTAATAACTTCCTACATGATGAAAAAAAAACAAATAAACTATGAATCAATCTTTTTATTAAAAAATATAATTCAATACATTTATTTTTATTAAAAGTAAAAAAATGGAATAAAGAGTACAAAAACTACAATTTATAATTTTAATCATCTTCTTCCTCTTCATCGTCGTCTTCCGGCTGCTGGTAAATTTCAAGCTGGTCTTCATTATCGTCTTCAACTACATTTGTCTCAAGTTCTTCCTTGATTTCGGGATCAAAGGTTCCATCTTCGTTAAAGTCGCTCTAATATTGTAGAGCATTGAGACAAGCTTGGCCATTACATTGGCCACAAGCTAAACAGCATTGCAAGCCCGCTTTCCTGCATCCGCATCGTGAACCACAACCACTCTTGCAGGTGCAGAAAATTGTATTTAGCAAATATTCTGGAGCAGGTGGTAAAATTGTCATGATAGGCTCCTGAAAATCGTTTCGCATTGCCCAACCCCATACCTGGGGTTCCGAATCATGCTCTAACCAAGTTTGAACTTGATAATATACACGTTTAGAATGTTGATGAGCAGATGCACTTGTTGGTGGAATATTTGAAAGCAGCACAGGTTTATTAAGTTTTGTAGACTTGACGTAATACATATAACGAAGATGATCGAGACTTTTCACAGATTTCGGAGCATTATAGACTGCCAATAAAGTTTGAGTTCCACTCTCTAATAATCTCTGGACCGAACAATTTTCTTCCTCAAATGCTGCAGCTAGTTCATCCAAATTTGTCAGTTTCTCAAAATTTTTTAAAAATGATTTTTTCCCTTTTTAAAAAGCGCAGAAGTTGTGTCACAACCACTTAATGCGTGCAGAAATAAAATATGTGTTTTGGAATGAGGATAATTATCAAAACTTTTAGTCGAGTATATATCCGTTTTTACATTTCCTTTCCCAACTTTTTTAAAGAAAATTTCTTGTTCGTAAGACAGTGTACGCCCAATTAAAATGACAAGTAAATCAAGATCTTGTCCTATTATGGTATGGCGCGTTTTCTACCGGAAGCACCGGTTGACCTGAAGTGATCCTGTGACTGCGCACTCTCCGCCCTCTATTTTAAAAACGGTTCACCGTAAAATAATTTTTTTTAACAAAATTTGTAGAGAATTTTGTATTCTACAATATCGATAATAAATACAAATAGCAAAAAACCCATAGAAAATGAGATATTTACAAAAAGCGCAAAAAAACGATTTTTGTGACCTTTGACCTTGAAATTTAATAGTTGCGTACACCCTACCATATGTAGGTTTTGAGACAACTTTTAGGGTGTCAATATACAAATATTTACAGACTTACAGCTGGGTATCTCGAATTCCGAGATTCTTACCTAATTTAAGCTTAAATGACTGGACTACGATAATAATGTGACTCTAGCTTGCGCTATTGAATGAGAGAAGTTAAAAGCGAATTCAAAATATCCAATTCATATTTGTTTTGAGGAAACTTTTGCGTCGTAATTATGTTAGCGGAGTTCAGGATAGAACGTCAAATGGTCACAAACATTATTATTGATAGAATTTATTGCACAATATAGATGAAATATTTATTTCATTCAAAATATATCTTGCTAAAATAAACGCTGACTCATGAATAGAAAATAATGTTATACTGCTCAAATTCATTACCTATAAAAGCTTAGTTTCTAGAACTATTGCTTTTTTCTATTAAAATCCCTTCTGAACTTAATTTTTGATGATTATAAACTATGGTATGAAAATCCTGTTACTAAATAACGTTTGCTAATCAATTTTTAATTCAATTATTAGCATAAACGAAGCAAAATTTACTTTATTGCCATTGGCTCCTTGCTTGAATGGTATGTGCTCATATTTATAATCTATATTCCATTAGAATTTATTTCCTACTGTATCAATATTACATTTAGACGAGTTTATTTAACTCATTACTGAGGAATTTAATTTTGACATTTAATAGATAAATATATGTTTTAAAGTTTCCGCATCGATTCTCTTATCATATTTTTTTTAAAAATATTTAGTTTTTCATTGTTTATTAGCCTTGGTTCGAAGTCTATATATATTTTCCTTTATGCATTACTGTCGCTTTATATGTGAGTGTATTTTTGTTGTTATATACACTCCTAAGCCAATAAACAGTAATATTGTAATGTAGTGTGTGCACTGACCTTTAAGGCTTATGTTCATATACTTTCAACGCTTGTGTTTATCTACTTTCAACTTTTAAGTTCAAAAATGCAGCTACTGATGCACATAATGCTTAACATCTTCGTTTGTACATTATTTCTTTTCTAAATGTGATTTTTATCTTATTTTTAATCGTATGATGTTTTAGTTAAATGAAAAAAAAAATGTGCTCATTTTTTATAACACTTACGGTAATTTAGGGGAAATTTGAACCACGGGGTCAACTTTATACAATTTGATTTTTTTTTTTTTTTTGACTTGAAAAGAAAATTTAACGGGTCCAAAATAATGAACTTCGCTAGCAAGCATCACAAAAACAAAACGTAAAATCCAGTGTAACCATGCTTCGTTCATATTTTTATCAGAAAAGCATCCAAAGTTACGAACAAAACATTTATATCTTATTAAAATATGCTGTCATCAATGCATAATGTATGTGATAGTGAAGAAACTGGGCCTGGTTAAATTTATAGTTGTTGTTGAGTTATGGCTGTGAATGATTTTATCTATCGTTTTTGCGCCAACTTCAAAAATTAGGTTTAAAAGCATTATGGATGGTGTTTAAAGAATAAAATTATTTTTCACTTTTTAGAGCAATTTTGAAGTCGGTTCTATTTTTTTTTCAAATTTTTTTTATTTCATTCTTTTTAGTGTAAATGTAGGTATTTCAGAAATAGTAAGCAGTTACCATCACGAAACTTCACCTTATTTTTTTCATAAAAATGCTCCATACTAAAAAAAAACCTATAAACACGCGTTAGACTTTAAGCGATTGGCACTAAAAACTTATCTTTGTTCCTCTCTGGAATTCATGTGTAGTTAATTTAATTATAACTATTTAAGTATTACGTTTTCCCTAACTAATTTACGTTTCACAGCATCTAGGTTGCTCATGATGCAATCCTGTCTTTTCTTACTTAGCCCCGATCATCTGTTACTGGCATAGATGATAACGATAAAAATACTACTGTAGTTGAGGCACACCTAATGGTTACATTGTGAGGGCTAAGCAGATCCTAATCACTGCATCACCTCGCTTCCAGGTAAGGTTAACCCGCACTATGGTAGCAATAGCACTGAAGAAGGGAAGATTTCGATAATTCACATACTGTTACTATAAATCAGCAGGGTTACCAAAATAAAATTATTTACGCCAAAAATGAGACGACAGCGCAAGATTTCCGATTATGGAAATATCCCCTGAAAAAACTTGATGCTTGCTTCAGAGAAGCCTTCATTCAAAATTATCATTACAATTACTATTAATGTTACTGTCATATGACACCAAACTTTCATAACAATAAGTTTTAAATTTAATCATTTAATAGAGAAATTGCATGAAATTTATTGTTTTTTTACCGTAACTTTTTTTCTAAAGGACAAATATGGTCAAACAATGTAATGGGACCTAAGTTGAGCCATCCCCTATCCATTAAGAAAATAATCATCAAAATCGGTTCACTAAGTAAGACGCTGTGAGTGAACAAAAAAACATACATACGGTATGAACTGATAACCGCCTCCTTTTTGAAGTCGGTTAAAAAGAGAAAAAAGAAATATTTAGAGCGGAAATTCTACTAAATCCCGTCACTTTTTACCGAAGTTACCACAAGCGGTGTTCCACTTGTGGTAACTTGAAAAACAAATAAAGAGAGAAAACCGCCCCATGTCCCCGTTTTTTCCTACCAAAGTTAACATAAGTGAAAGATCATTTTAAATAAGGTTAATTACACTGCATGGCAAAAGAAAAACAATTAAAGAGAGAGAATCGCCCCAAGTCCCCGTCACTTTTCGACCAAAGTTACCATAAGTGGAAGATAATTTTAAATCAGGTTAGATAACACTTCAAGGCAAAAAAAAAAAAAAGAGAATTGCTCCAAGTCTCCGTAACTTTTTTTAACCAAAGTTACCATAGGTGGAACATAATTTTAAATCAGGTTAATAACACTGCATGGCAAAAAGAGAGAGAGAGAGAGAATTGCTCTAGGTCCCTGTCACTTTTTTACCAAAGTTACCATTTGTGGAACATAATTTTAAATCAGGTTAATCACACTGCTTGACAAAAGAAAAAAAAGACAAAAAAATGCCCTAAGTCCCCATCACTTTTCTACCAAAACTAACGTAAGTGGAACATAATTTTAATTTAGGTTAATAACACACTGCATGGCAAAAAAAAAAAAAAAAAAACATTTAGAGAGAAAATTCCCCCTAAGTCGCCATCACTTTTCTACCAAAGTTACCATAAGTGGATGATAATTTTCAATCAGGTTATTAAGATTGCATGGCAAAAAGAGAGGAAATTCTCCCGTTTCCGTTACTTTACTACACATGATTTTCAACTTTTCTCTTCTCCAGTCTTTCAGAAGAAATTCAACTGAAAAGGATCCTCCTTTTCCCCCAAAATCAAAATCAAGGCCATTCAATTATCGAACAGTTCAAAACGTACAGGAGAGCTGTCTTCAGAAAATGTGGGTGACGATGACGGGGGAGAACGGGAGTCGTGTGTAAAATGAACTCTTGAATTCAAATTCAAATTGGCAGGAATAGTCTCAGAAGCATTTTTCACGCCTCTCAATGTAGTTCTTTTTAAATAGTTTTTTGAAATAACTAATTCTTAATTTCGCACAAATACACAATACTTAAGTAACGTTTCTTCAGTTTTGTGCCAATAATACTATTTAAGCATGAGTTAAAGTAGTTAAAAATAGATAAATTTATGCGTAAAGTTACTCTGAATGGCTACATGCGTACTTACGACAAAAACAATTTATAATGTGATAGTTAAATTATTGTTTTTATTTCTTCATCTGTGTAAATATTTTATCCAATGCTGAACTCACTTATCCTGTTTTATCTTGCCTCATTGATTAACTCTTTGTCTGTGACGCCCGAACTGAGTTTGGGCAACGCAATTTCACCGATTTTGGAATGCCCGACCTGAATTCGAGCAAGAGAAAAATCGTTGTTTTAATTCAGAGAAGCTTAAATTCGCTTCGCCAAATGCATGTAATTTACTTTTTCCTCCGCCAAGATTCCAATTCCAAAAAACACAAGTGGATGCAACAATTAAAGCTTCTATTTTTTCTAAAAAAAAAAAAAAAAACCCTTGTTTTGAACTATTTTTCGACCGAAATTTGATTCACACTAATAGGTAGTATAAGGGTAAAATTTGAACTCATAAAGCCGATCAAAAAGGTAAAATCGAAAAGGTACCGGCCTACAAATGACAATGTATTTAACGGATTTTTGTTGATCCATGGTATTATTCATTGACGCGATGCCTTTGAAGTGGAATTGCTTGGATGAAAGTGGAATTGTTTTGGAGATAGAGAGAAGTCATTCAAGAATCGGAGTCTCAATTTGTTCGCAATTTCAGTGATGAGGTAATCGGGGTTGGAATCGTGGAGTTGAAGTTGAATTGATTTTGCAGTAAGTCGGAGTAAACCTTTCCAAAATCCATTAGTCGGATTCGGAGTCAAAGTCTCAGTCATTTTTTCCTCCGATTTTCAACCCTGAATGTTGATTCGTATAGCCTTACGTTTGATCAATCGTCAGATATTCGAATAATAAAACTTATCCTATTTCAACAGTTGGGAGATTTCCAAAAAATTTTAGATTGGGAAAATTTTCATCGGAAAATTTAAACGACCGACTTTTTTTCCGATGAAATGTAGCTCGGCAAATTTCATCGAAAAATTTGATCGTTACGATCTTTTTTTCCGATGAAAGGTAGGTCGACAAATTTTCATCGGAAAATTCGATCGTTATAACTTCGTTTTTCGATGAAATATAGCTCGGAAAATTTTCATCAGAAAATTTGATTGTTACGATCTCTTTTTCCGATGAAATGTAGACCGAGAAATTGTAATCGGAAAATTTGATCGTTAGTATATAGTTTTCCGATAAAAAACAGCTCATCGAAAACCGGTTATCGGATTCTGATCGCTTCGATATCAGCGTGCGTTACGCGATGAGTTTAGGAGGAGTCGATGATCGGCCGAGCAAAATCCGATGAGTTGATGCTATATGGGTAACAATGATTTTCCCCAAAAAACGTGTAAAAGACCCCTTTAGGAACATCCGAATGCAACCAAAAAGATAGGTGCACAACTAAACCCCACTAGGAATCTACGTACCAAATTTCAACTTTCCAGGACATAGGGCAGAGTGGGGCTAGTCGATACGCCGGTAAATTGATACAGATGGCGTTGCGACCAAACGCGCACGCCTACACAGTCTGTGAAGGAAGAAGAAGCTGTAGTTTATTTCAAGTCTAGTGCTTGGACGACGTCTGCAAGTGAACGAGCAAGTGAACGGAATAGATTCCAGACAGCTAATTGTTACTTCCCGTAAAAGTGTACTTAAAGGTGTGTAATTTACCATAGTTTAAAAATTTACAACCTTCTTAATTTAGTTCTTAGGTTAATTTAAACGTGAATAGTACAGTGGGGGCAAGTCGATACATTTGGTTGGGGGCACATTGATACAACGTATCAACGTACCCCAATGTATTGAACTATATTACTTGACTTTTTATTACAGAAGAATGGTGCGACACTACGAAAAGAAGACTGATCGGGAGGAAACTCCACCGAAAATATTTGATAAAGCATATAAAGATGTAAAAGAAAAAAAAAAGAGCTAGAGAATGGTGGCAATTTTTATGAAATTGATGAAATGACACTTTTTAGATACATTAGGAAAAAAGATGAATATAATGGATAAATTGTCACAATGGGTTATGCTAGGCCTAGACAATTTTTTCCAGATTACTTTGAACTTGAACTTGAGCAATACATAATCCATTCGTCCAAAACTTAGTATGGACTAATTCAAGAAAATATGCAAAAGCCTGGCGTATGAACTGGTTATGGCAAACAAACACCTTATTAAAGTGGCAGATCCATGGATTAATTATACAACGGCAGCAAAGGCCTCTGCTTCTTCATGAAAAGACATCCTCGACTTTAAATCAGAGAGCCCGAAGCAACTAGTCTAGGGCAAGCGACTAGCTTCAACAGAACCAATGTGAATCTTTTCTTCGATAACTTAAAAAGTGTTTTGAATAAATACAAATTTTAAAGCAATACTGATGAGACCGGTGTGCAAACTGTTCAGAGACCTACTGAAATTCTAGTCGAAAAAGGAGTGCGTGCAGTAGGAAAAATTACATCAGCTGATAGAGCGCGTTTACATCAAAAACTGTGACAATAGTTTTTGATGTAAACGCAATCGGAAAGTCAGTGCCTCCGATGTTCGTCTTTCCGAGAGTGTTTTTAAGGATCATTTTGCAATGAACGGGCCACCAGGCTGCATTGGTACCTCCTATCCAACAGGCTGGATAGCAAGTGAATCTTTTTTTAAGTTTATTAAACACTTTCGTAATTATTTAAAATCTTCAAAAGACCAACCCTGCATATTAGTTTAAGATAACCATGAGTCCCATCTCTGTATTCAAGTGCTGAAGTTTATGTGATATTGTCTCCCCCCCCCCCCACTTCTCACCGACTGCAACCTCTTAACAAATCAGTGTATGGATCTTAGAAACTTTATTTCGTTGCAGTTTATGCATGGATGAGCAACCAATCCAGGGAAAACTATAAATGACATCCCTGGTATTGTTAAAACGGAGCTTCCAAAATCCATAACACCCTACAAGCAGTTTCTGGTGACCAAGCTATAGAAATTTCTCCTTTTAACAGAGACGTATTTTCCGACGCGGATTTCCTTTCAAGCTCAGTAAACAGACAGTAAAATATTTATACATTCTTGATACAAGTACTCTTATATAGTGCCTAGTTTTCATTATGTTAGATTTTATACACTGGTATCAACTTACCCCAAGCAAATATCAACTTGACCCAACGTGGGGAACGTAGATACACTTGAAAGTTTAACTTTGAAAAATTATTTAAAAAAAAAGAGAAAATATCTATTAGTTGAAAAAAGCCTGGTTTTTGCCAAAAAAAAAAAAAAAAAAAAAAGAAAAAAAAACTAAGAGAAAAAATTAAAAAGAAAATAAATAAATAAAATACGAAAAATGTCTCAACTAGCCCAGCTCTACCCTACCGGTTTTGAGTTATGTGAGATACCAAATGCATATACACTCATATGCACATACGTACATGCGAATATACATACGTCACGAGAAAACTCGTTGTAGTTAATTCGGGATTCGTCAAAATGGATATTTCGGGTGTCTATACGTTCTTATACATATATGAACGCGTGATCGGGTTGAAAAAAGAACTCAACATTCATTCGGGGGCGAGAAAAATGGAAATTAAGTCTATTTTTGGGTCAAAATTTTTTTGTGAATACAATAATTCCTTTACTTCGTAAAAGGAAGTTAAAAGAAGAAGACATGCCTTACAACTCCATAGCAATATTATATACTAAGACAGAATAATAACGAACGAAATTAAACAGATTTTTCTTATTGCCTTCGGTACTTTTTTCTATAATTTAATCTACAGACAAGGGCTTTAAAAGCATTACATTATACTCTTCTATGCCCGAAAGCTACGGGAGACGAATATTTATTCAATTTCTCTTAACTTTATACAATAGTGCCATGTACAATATTTACACTAAAATCTTATTACTTATTTCTTTCATGTATATTTTTCTCTCATAAATACTCTTCCAAGTCTAAATTACTAAGCAAGTTCGCTTCGTTATGTTTCATAATTATGTGAAATAAAGACGCGTTAAGTCTTACGCAAAAGTCGGTTGTTTGAGATATTTCTAGCGGAATGTCATTTTAGGATGAAAGGATTTGTTTGACAAGCTGAGATGAGAGAATTGCTGAAGAGCGGGGAATACAAAGGTTTCCTGATATGCTGCAGATGAGTTTGAAATGCATGAAGGACTTTTCTCTAGTACGTATCATTAACAAAGGGAGAGAATTATCCGCCTCAAACAGAACTCTAAACAAGTATGCCCAGAATTTTCAGTTGTGCAGATAATTACTGGTTTGTTGTTTCGTGCAATACTATTTCATTTTTGAAACTATTGTTTTAAATAATTCGAATAAACAAATTTCTTCGAAAAATTTTTTAAATTTGTGATTTATAAGACAATTTCCTGTTTAGAGAATGCATGGCAAAAAGTTGAGTTAAAGGAATAAAAAAAAATAATTGAATTAAGCATTGCAAGTATTCCTACTATCTAGAGACAAATTGAAGGGTGCCCCAAATTTTACGCATTGAATTGAATTGAAAACAGAGTTAGTTTTACAACCATAATTTTTTTCATTGACACATACAATATAAAAAATAGAGTCCTGTTTGAAACAGCATATCGTGCAAATACAGGTCCGTCATTTTAAATTTTTCTATGGGTTGAGAGTAAAGTGTATAATTAATGCAAATATTACCGGAAAACAATCAAAACCAAGCCCGCATATATGCAAAAACATTAATTTTTTAAAGTCAGGGGAGAAGTCAGTTGAACCCTGATCCCCTAGATGACTAGCCTGGGTAAATGACCTCCATGGCATTGCTGGCACATTCGCACGCTTTTGAATATGTATATGCTTATTTTGCATAAATTAGGCTGAATTTCCTTAATGCAGTATAATCCCCTCCTTCAATGAAGTTGGGGATTTTGTAGGATTTTTGACGTAAACCTTTGACTTTGCGGCAACAAATATTGATAACTCAACTTTTTGCTATTGAAGTGAAGTGAAGCGCTACATGTTGTCATTGCGCCAACTTACTCGCGCCTCACACTTGTACGAATCACGTGTAGATAACCCTTAGAATTTTTACCATTTTCTTTTCCCTTCTGGTATTGTCCAAAAATGTTTGAATAAATGTGTCACTTTTGTGTAACTTCGTTTTCTTCATGAACGTAACACGCCAACCTGCCGTAACTTAAAACAACACGTAGAGATAAAGCAGTTCAATTGATTATGGGAGACAATTCTGATCACGGAAACGAGAGAGTACAATCGGGAAATGATTCATGCAATAATTTGATACACGAAGAATCACAATAAAAACGCCTTGTTCTTTCGTGCAGTAGTCATGTTTTTACTAACCCTAAACTTCCAGCAGTTAGTCTATTTCTTTTGTTTTTCTTGCCAAGACTAAATTACTTTCTATTTGATTCAAATCTACTCTATATTTGGAACACCCTTTACATAATAGCAAAGTCTAATGTAATGTTCGCAAAACTTTTACTCGATTATATTTCGCTAATTATGTTCATCCAACTGATGATAACTATTCCGATAATTACCAAAAGCTTTGCTGAATCGAGTTAATTTGTATTTAATGGAAGAAATATTAGAGTAAGAGTCGGTGAGTGCCAGACGTACGTCATAGTATAAAGAGCCAAATTTTTTCTGTCTAAGCACATCACAGCAGGTAAGAAAGGTTCGCCATTACTTAAATTGAGTCGCACTGGCTTTGTCAGGAAACAGATAGCAAAAGTTGCGTCAAAAACTGAGCCATTCCATGTCAAGTGACCTCGTCTTCTCCCCCGATAATCTCCAATTTGAACGAAATTTTATAGAGGTACAGACATGCCTTTGAAACTATCATATACACATTTTCAGTTATTTAGGATCAATAAAAAAAAAAACGGACCTCAAAATGACGGATCAGCTATGTGAACCGAATTGTCATGTTGTGCACGGTTCTTCCATTGGAGGCCATTTTGGAGCCCCACTTTCATTTTTATCTTTGTGGTATACTAGATCCTCATGATTTGTGTTTTGGAAGCTGAACATTTGCACTGGTCACACGTCATCCAAATCAAAGATAGTTGGATGAGGACCACCAGGTCACGTGACACGGAATGAATCTATGATGTTTAGTTTTTGCCGCAATTTTACGCACCTTAGCTACCTGTTTCCTGCCAAAGCCAAAGCGACTCAGCTTAAATAATTGCAAACTTTTCTTAACTGCTGCGATGTCCTTACACAGAAAAATTTTGGGCCTTTATACTATGACGTTGGTCTGGCACTCATGGGCTCTTGGACTATAGGGGAGGATTGCAGTCAATGAACCATAGTAGGGAGATAAGGCCGTTCCTGCCCCAAGAGGCGGCTCTGCGGCTATGAGCCGCCTCCCAACTGACCTCCCCCCCTCCCCCAGCCGTTCCCTCCCTCGCCGCGTGAGTTGAGTTGTCCGTGAAAGATTACGAGGTTTCTGGTTGTCATGACAACCAGAGTTTTGGGATGGCAACACTTCGTAGAAGTTTTCGGATGGCAACACTTGTTTTTCGTAACCTTTTACGAGTTTTGGGATGGCAACACTCAACGTTTCGGAGGTGAATATTTTTACGCGAACTTTGAAGATTTTATTTTTGCAATGCTCCTGGCGCCATCTATTGAGAGGTTGATTTTTTATTTCCGAACTTTGAATAATTTCGACGAATGGTTGTCAAGACAACCAAAGTTTCGCGAGTTTAATTATTTTTATTTTTACAGAGTGTTGAAGTTGGGAATCGAACACCAAAAGGTCTTCGTAGTCGAGGGATATTAAGCACACCCGCTAACCACTCGGCTACGAAGACCTACATATGAGTACGCTAATTGTCATCCCAATATAATTTTCACGTGAGGTAAATGTACATGGCGCCATCTGTTGAGACTTTGAGTATTTTTTTCTGGACTTTGAATAATTTCGACGAATGGTTGTCAAGACAACCAAAGTTTCGCGAATTTAATTATTTTTTGATTATTTCAATGCTTTATGAACTTGGATTATTTTTCATGAATTTGATTATTCATTTTAGAGTTCGAATATTTTTTACATTCAGGTCTTAGACTAATTCGACGTCTTTCGTTCTTTTGATTATTTTCGAGCGTTTTCAAACTTTAAATATTTTTCACAAAACTTTTTTTTTTCATAGTACCAATCAGCTTTAATATTCAATATGATTTATACATTTTCATGAGTTATGTTTTAATCGCGTTATTAATCGTTTACACTGTCATTTTATTATTTTCATGCATTTATTATACTTGTAAAAATAAATCCCAACTCTGTTATATTTATCATTCTTTCGGTGATTCTTTTTTTTTTTTCGGACTTTGAATAATTTCGACGAATGGTTGTCAACACAACCAAAGTTTCGCGAATTTAATTATTTTTATTTTTACAGAGCGAAATAGGATTTTTAAGATTGAAAATAAACTTTTGTTTTAAGTTGATGGTCCCACCAACCAGCCCGGTGTATCAAATACACCCCATCAACTTTTTTTTTTTTTTTCATCAGCCGATGCATACCAATGCAGCTAATTTGGAATAAGTACCAAAATAAAATTTTTCTTAAATAAAATTTCCTGAAATAAAATTTTCTCAAAAAAAAAAAAAAAAAAATCAAAGAAGGGCTCTAGAAGTGCTAAAAATCACAAGTCCCTTTAAAATGTGCTGAAATAAAATGCAACTTTTTACGATTCCCCTTCCGAAAATAAACATTCCCCTCCTTTTGAAACGTTAGTCTTTCTCCGTATGCGTCAACGAATTCACGCATCAGTGAACACGCGAAAACCACAAATGGTCAAAGGGGAGGAAGATAAGAACTTCTCTCTCTCTCTCTTTCACACATACACACAATGGAAGGAAAACATTTCTCAAATGATTTCATTCTAGCGTTTCTTCTAAGTCTTTAAATAGTTTTATTCATATAATATTTTTTCTCAAACTATTATTTAAAAAACAAAATGTATAAAATAAATTGTCATAGTTGAAAATACATACAAATAAAAACAGAGAAATTGAACCAAATACATTAATTTTAACATACACATTACTAATAATAATGAAAGTACTTACAGATAGGTGTTTAGACTTTTAAAATATTTAAAATCAATTTCTTGTATCATACTATCATATATCCAAACCGATTGTGAAATTTTTCTTGCAAGTTCATTTAAATTAACAGTTAGAAAAATATAATTTTCGCTGCATAGATATTTCGAATGAAAGTTTTGCGACATACACTCATGTTTCGATTGCGATTGATACAATATTTTACATCTCGCACAGCGATAGTTTTCGTTCAGACAATCATGCATACTGCTCAACATACGCTTATGAATTTTACTATGTTCGTTAATCACTTTTTTCGGTTTAAATTCATCACGATAAACACGGATCATATCTTGTAAAATCGTTGAAAACATTATTTCGAGTAATTTTTCCATAATCATGCAAAAACTATTCACTAAGCACTTCGCAGATTCACTATGAAGTACGAATTTTTCATTGTTGAATATAACATTCGATTCAGAGATATCAACATGATACATTGTACATTGTCCTGCTACATTAAATACAATTATTTCATTGTATGCAACAAAACTGCAGTCTTTATACACAAGATTAAAACTGCACATTTTTCCCATGAAGTCGACGAAAGCGTGAGGTGAGAAATTAATTTTTTTCCCATTACTGCAATCTTCAATCATCATTACTATACTTCCATTTGGTTTAACCACAACATATAGAAAGGTTCCCAATTGTAAATCATAAGCTTTTATCTTTCTCTCAGCAAATCGTGGAAGGGTACCTTTTAGATTTGCATCAACCCGGTCATCGGAAGGAAGAATGGGAGTCAACCCCATGGGAGGTCTTTCGTTCATATTGAGAATCTGATGGGGTCCGTTTTCTTCGATCAAGCTTGTTGATGGTGCGGGGGGTTTCTCCAACGTTGGAAGTTCAATTTGTTCGGCAGGAGTACACTTCTCGTCCACAGCATTCACAATGTTTAATTCACAACTTTCAAAAACAGATTGAGATGCGGTGTATCGACTCGGAACTTTTTTTCGTAGAGGAGAGCTGTCCGATGCAATTACCGTTTCAGGATGATTGAAGAGAGGGAAATCATCCACATCTCGAATCGCAAAACGTTTTGAAATTGGACTTGTCATGATATTAGCCTCACTCAATGCGAACATCAAAATCGTCAATGTTCAATCCTAAGCGATTTAAACCTCTTTGCATGGCAACTTACAACGTGCAAATGAGGCAATTCTAATCAGGTCGACTCATACGAAAGGTTGAAGATCACATGATCGAATATAGATTAATCATCACACGCGTTGATAATGATTACCCTTCGGTCAGTGATGATTAAGCACCGGACGGACACAGTTTGAAAACACAGGATGGTGAATCAGCTGATTAAGCATTGATAAGATGTCATTGCTATGTCCCTTCCTCTGGGCACGTGAGGTCGATGATTAACTATCTTGTGATTATCAATCAGAGCGATTACAGCGCCACGACTAGAAGTGAGGTTGTTATCTTGATAAAATTTTCATTCTCGCTCAGATTTTTATGTGTGGTGTTCAGTTGCTCGGTGCTCTCTCCCTCTCTTCAAGAATGGATTACTTACTAAGTGCAAATGGTTTGAATGTTCTAGTTAAAGAACAATTCTACACTCGTGAAGTCGCCAACAACATATTCAATGAACTGCTGAAATTGCCGTTCCAGACTATCAATGTGATCGTCCATGGGAGACACTATAAACCAAAACGCAAAAGTTTCGCATTCGGAGATACTGGACTTGATTACCAATACTCTGGCACGTCGAACCCTGCACACGAATGGACTCCGGTGATGTTGCGAATAAAAGAAGATGTGGAAGCTGCGACTGGACAATCGTACAACTACGCGTTATTGAACTATTTTCCCGATGGGACCGCGGCATTGGGCTCGCATAAAGACGACGAGAAAAGCGTAAACCCCTCCAACGGTGTTGCCTGTGTGAGGCTGGGTGCGTCCAGAACGCTGACATTTGAAAGACGTGGATTTCAACCTCAAGAATTACTATGTCGCCATGGCAGTATGTACGTGATGTTACCACCTACCAATGAACTATTTACGCATGGAATTAAACCTGACAGAACTGTGACTTTACCGAGGATTAGCATTACATTTCGAAACATCATGAGTGACGCAAACCCACCTACAGCGAAACGAATGAGAATGGCACTGGATGATGATGCCTCCCTCTTCAGTCAACCGAAAATTTCGACAAGCGCGTTACTTCAAGAAAGCGATGCGACAATGAACTTTGCTTCGCCTCATGCCTCAGTGGATCCCTCCCCCGTCGTTTCACCGTTTAGCGAAGAAAGTTCTACGTTCCCCCAGAAGGATTGGCTGGAAAAGTTCCTTTTGAGCTCCCTTCAGCGTTTTGAAGAGAAAAAGATTAACATTAGAAGCTTGCCGACTGATTTGAACATTAGTGTATGCCTACGACAAAATGGAAAAATCGTGATCCAGTTGGAAAATACTGTTTCAGGTGCTGAAGTGAATTTTCAACCACCGAGTTGGCTGCATTTTTTAACAAAAATGTGGGACTTTAATTCCCACTACGTGAGTAGTAACTTTGTCGTTGGAACGGATGCTATTGTTATTACCAGAGAAAAGCAGTGCGAAGTGCATCAGTTAGAAGAAGTCGACGGTAAAATATGTATACAAAAACCTCCCGTTTTATTACGAGACGATGTAAGAAAAATTTTGAAAGAAGAAGATGACGGTATTCTAGGAGAGATCCTCCGTGTAATGTTCACTATATTTCGCGGAATGCTTTGTACTGAACAAAAAAAGATTCAAGCTCCAATGATTGATGAAGTTGAAGCGAAAGAACTTGTACACGATTACTTCATTGAAGAAATGCGGCGAACTGTATTAAAAAACTTTGAGTGTGGTGGATGTAAGGTAGATCATCCCTCACAAAGAAGACATGAATGTATGTCGTTAACCACAAAAGAGAAATATACCTTATTGTGTGAAAACGAGTTTATCTTCATCACCATGAACTTTTGTGAACTTTGCGATAGTATTTCCGAAAAAATATGTTTAAGTGAGACTCAAATTGAAATGTTCACCTTGGATTATTTGAAAGCCAGAATGTCTGATTTGTAAGTAGTTTTTGTATATACTATTTTTATTTGTTCAATAAATGTATTATTCCATTTAACTGCATTTATTGTTTTCATTTGCATGCACCAAAAATAATAACGAGACAGAATTAATGAACTAAAATATTTTATTGATACATAGTATCCCATACAAAATCGGGCTGTCTTTTCGCCCTTTTCTTTCTAGGTGTATCGAGAGACGAAGGTACATTGACAGCTTTAGGTACAAAAGTTGGAGTCACATCTGTTAAATACTTATTTTTCACAAAATGTTTGGGTACATTTATTTCATTTAACGTGTGTAAAAATTCATCTTTCCATGGTACATGAATATTTTTTCGATTGCTGAAAATTAAATTCATCAGATCCGCAATATTACTATTCGGAATGTTTTGTTTTTTATAAATAATTTGTCCTTTTTCATTCCATGATAAAAGATCGGAATGTTTCTTCAGGAGATCCAACAGATTTCTTGCTTGATGCAGGTAATTCTTTGCAACACTTTTCAGTATCGTGGGTTCATAATTTTCAGTTTTTGTTATTTTTCTTTCTTCTTCTTCTTTTTCAATAACTTTATTTTCTTGAGGTTGGGTCCATCTTGGGTTGAATTCTGTCATGTTCAACTTCCTTTGTAGCAATTCTGTATATTTCAATAACTTTTCATGATCCGCTAACTTGCTCTGTAAAATCTTTAACATTTCACGATCCAATTCACTCAACTGATTGGAAGTGACTGTATGTTTCAGAAATATTTCCTCGGGAACCAAGGAATATTTCTTAGCGTGTTCCATTTCCAAGAATAGTTGATAGTACGCTTACAGCTGCGGGGATTAAAAAATTCAAAAATCCACCTTTTTGAACAACCAGCTTCCGTTTTTTTGACAATGCTAATTTGCGATTTGCTAATTTGCGCAAAGTTGTCTTGTGCTTTGACAAGTTCTTCTTTTGATGTTTCGATAGAGGAATATTTCCTTTCAGTGTGTTGTGACAGCACTCACAAATTGCTTTGATACATTTCACATCAATCTTTTTCAATAACTCTTTTTGAAGTTTTGCTGGACAGATTTGCAGAAGGTGCAGCTCGTTCAGTTGTTGCTTTGTAATTGTCATGATGACAAATGAATGTTATTATTTATACCCATTCATTTTTATAGTATTTTTCTCTGATATATATATTGAGTTTGATTGGGTAAAATATTTGTGCGCAGGCGCATTTCCTCGGGTGTATCATTTTTCAAATCGATTAATAGATATGAAAATTTCTCCTTCGTCGCATCCTCATACACTTCTTGAAAAAATTTTAAATGTCTTGGAAAAATTTGTTTTCCTAAATGAGTCACTTGACTCAAATCTCTCCTATTTTTGAAAAGAAGAATATAATGTGCGTTTAAAGTAATTTCACGCATTTCTTTTCCTTTGTGGAAAAAGTTTTGTGTGATGAAAATTACAGATATATTCATATGATGACTTCCACGCGTGAACAATTTAGTCATGACTTCATTTTTACCGCAAGAATGCATTAAATCATCAATTATGTAAACCGTATAATTCCCTAAATACTCTCGGTAATTTGAAGGAAATCCTTCCACAAACGTCACATCTGGGATCGTATCATATAATTCTTGATAGATTCCATAGAACCATACAATTTTGTCGGGGATGATTGAAAACATCTCACGTTTATGTTTGATGAGATCGGCAACGAAAAATGACTTTCCCGAAGAAGTTGGTCCGGCTGCGACCATCGTAAAAGGAACCTCCAACTTTGGAAACTCCATGGCGAATGAGAGACAGACAAAGAAAATATTCGTTTAAATATATTTATTGATTAAAATTTGGAAATACATGAAAATGTTTTGCTACAAAATTGTATACAATCTTATCATTACAAACATGCGAATCTATAAAAGAAGACAATATATTTTTCAAGGAATGTCCACGGGGACATTTTGAATACAAATAATAAATACAATATTGACCACATACTGCCGTGACATTGCTTTGCAATGTCATGGGATTAAAGTTTACATTTGAAAATTGTGATACAAAATCATCAATGTGTCCTTTGAAAAAAGAAGGCGGATTCCCATAAGAATCGAAAAATTCCAATTGTTTTCCGTCTACATAAAAAGCCACCCAATGGCTTCCGGCTTCCGTCGAAGTATCCACGTTTGCAATAAAACAGGTGGGGGTTGTATCGATGACAATGTCCTTCAGATGATCACTTGGGAATACACCCAGAAAATATTTTTTGGTGATTGGATCAGTTTGTAGAATACTTTGTATTTGATTTGAATCCATTTTAATTTGCAAAATCACACAACACGTGACGAGATTTTGTAATTTCAATCACGTTTTGAAATTCGGCATAGATCAATAATGATAGCGTTTCTTCGATGGCAGTGCTAAATTTAATTTCAACTCTCAAATTTCCTTTATGTTGTAAATTTAAATGAGGACCGTTGCATAGGTCTGCTGTGAGATCAAAATTGTAAAGTGTCGTTCCGCGTGCGAATTGTTCACGAGACAAATAGATACCCTTATCACTATTGAATCCATCAAACAAACTGTGATAGGCACGAATGTAATTATTATTTTTAAAATCCAATTCCATAGGTTTACATGGTACGGGTTGACCATCAACGTAAATAGAGATGAAATTTACATCGTGGTGTGAAAATAAGAAAGGGTTCTTTGAATATTGTCCATTCATAGCCGCATTTTCAATGCATGCGATCACTACTCTTTTCGGCATCGCACCTAGAAATACATTATCTTGCACGAAGGAAAAACTTCCTTTCGAAATAGAATAAGTTTTGCATAAAACTCTGTCGATGGGATACTTGGCAGAACTTTTTTCTAAAGCTTTCGCATGACCTAGCGAAACTCCAGGACTCACTTGAACTTTTCGTATAAATAATGACGCATGTTCTAATACCACTTTGTATGCAGCATCCACTTTTGACGATAGAAGACAAAACGCTGCATTGCTTCGAGTCATTTTAATTTTAATATCGACTAAATTTAACATGAGTCGATTCTGTTGGAATATGTCACAGTGTAATTGTCCGATCATATCAAATGTTTTACTGTGTTTACTGAGCTCATATCTTGATTTCAATCCGGGTCCAGCATTCACAGCCTTGGGGTCGATTTCTTCAGGATCTTCGTCTTTGTAAAACAGCTCACAGGTAAGTTGACTTTTCTTGGCATCTTCTCCATAATTTAGCAGAGTTTCAATGTATGCACGATATGGATAAGTGTTGCTTGCAGATGAAATATTTCGTTCATTCAAACTGATGTCGATTTGTGAGAACAGAGAATGGAGAAATAAGTTGGTTGGCACTACAACTTCTTCAACTTCCGATCCATCGGGTTTGGAGGTTTTCGGTGATATGGGGGATCCATCCGCTTTGACGATTTTCGCTTTCACGTAAATGTAGGATGCGTTGAGATCTGTATATTCCACACCGCTTCCAGATATTGAAAATTCGAGAGGCGATCCGTCTCGAATGCTTGCGATAGGGTGATATTCGACAAATTGTCCTTTTTCAATAGCAGCTTGAGTGGGAGGCAGTGTGAATAAGTCCAGTTCTGATTTCACACACACTGGAGAATCGCGATGAATGAGAGAAGACATTTTTTTTTAAGAGAAAATATCGTGATGTGTTTTCACTCTCTTGGTTTTACGAACACTGACTTGTTTCTTGGGAAGTTTGCGCTTTTTATTCCTTCTGCCGGAGCCGATCATGGTCTTTAATTTAACTGCAGCTTTATCCGTCAAGTTTTTGCCGGCTTCCTTCAAACGTCGTTTAGCGGCCACTTTGAGATTTTCACCACGTGAGACATCGTTGAATACATCAACACCGCTGTTCAAAATTTGTTTACCGACCGCTTTGGCACCCGACTTGAAAAGTGGGACTGCAGCCCTGAAGAAAGATTTAAAGAGTCCTCCGAAACCATAGCCTCTTTGATAGGGTGCACCTTGATAATAATTAAGACCATTTCCAGATTGATGGGTGTAGTAATCCTCAAAGGATTTTTGACAGCATTGATATGGAATATACATCATGAGAGGAATTTCTGACGAAAGTGAAGTTTCACGTACGACCTTCCACGCTCGAATGGCACTAACATTCCTGTGTTGGTTCTTATAACGATTTCGATAGTGTCAATAATTTTTCGACTCACGGGCAAATAGTGAGGTCTTTCATATTCCACGCTGACCATTTCTCCGTCGGAACCGCTGACTTTAATTGTTCGCAGGAGCGGAGCATACACATCGCCTATGACTTGAGGTTCGATAATATCTGTATAAACCATTAGCACTCTGAAATGTGCATTAGGATCTGCAATCTGCGGGCTGAACACGGTCTGTTCAACATTTTTGTCGCTATCGCCCCCATAACCATTGGGGGAAATCCTAACATCTGCGATAATCCTTCATGAAAGACAACGCGTGCATTGTTTTTCACTTTAACACGAACGCGTTTCGTGACGTGATTGTAATTGAAGGAAATCTTATTATCATGATCGGGTATGTTGATTGCCTTCAAAATGTCGGATACATTTTCGTAACATCCGGGTGGAATATTTCGTCCTAATTCTTTTCCATCACCTAGATCGAATCCAATTAAATTATTCTCTCGATTCACATTATACCAAGTATGCGGGTAAATGACTTCTACTAGCGCACAATCCCAATGTCCAGTCAGTTCAATTGGGGTCGGTAGACGTGTAATAAAATGGGATATTTTATTATCTGGGAAATAGTTTAATGAGCTGTCGCTGGGCAAAGTCACATAGAAAGAGCCCATCTTGCAGAGTGAGCAAATGATATCATGTCTCAAGTATTTATAGGTCTGATAAATGCGAGGCTGGAATCCATTGGTTAAATTTTTCCGGATAACCGCGAAATTTCACAAAATATTCGGTTTTATTTTCCCTTCTTCTCTTTCGTAATATTTTTTCGACAGTATAATCTTCTTTCAGTTTCACTTTTTGCAATTCTTGAGGATAAAAAGTTCCTTGTATGGGTTCACCCATTAAATCTTTCACACGATATACGGGAATAGCTCTTTTGACACAATCAGTGACGATGAATAATTCCTCTGTCCAATTCGTTTCGTATCCTTTTTCAAAAGTGAGTTTTTGTTTAGAAATACGAACAACATCACCGATGTTGAAAACACACGGTTTCCTTTCCGCGTCCTGATTATCTCCATAGATCGCGAAATACACTTGTCCTTCATTATTCGCATTCACTTCAACAGGGGCTCTCTTGATGGTGGAATGGTAAGTAGTATTATAACTTTTTATCAAATCGTCTAACACATCTATATAATTGTAAGTATTTTGACTCGTAAAATATTTCCACATTTTGGTTTTTAAAGTACGATTGAACCTTTCCACTACTGAAGCCTTGGTTGCGTTGAAAGTTGTGAAGAACTTGACTTGATTGTCTCGTAGAAACTTTTGAAATAGTGCATTTTTAAATTCGCCACCTTGATCCGTTTGAAGTAACTTGGGTTTCCTCTCCGCAAAAATGGATTTGAAGGCGTCGACAATCTCTCGACCTTGCTTCGTTTTTAAAGGCTTCGCCCATGCATATTTTGAAAAAATATCGATGCATGTTAATATATACCGATAACCACGATTATGTTTCTGCAAGTTTGTCAAATCGGCGAGATCCGCTTGCCATTGAAAATCTTTATGATGTACGATGACGCGATTCGTCGGGAATTTCTTTCTCACAGGTTTGTGAAGCGTGTACGCATCGACTCCCGCTAGATAATTCTGAATGTCTTTCTTGCTTTCTTCTCCGCCCAAAGCACGAAATAATGCATTGACACCGCCAAAACTTGCTTCTTGAGCCGGCTCCAGGTAAGCCTTCTTCATTGCAGCAGGAAAAATGGTTATTCGACACGTTAAAATGAATCATCCTCGGAATGTTATGAGTGAATTGGAGGTATCATTCGGTTTAAGTAGAAAATCAACGGCAAAATCTGATTTCCCTGTCAGAATATAGATGATACCCATTACGCAGCATAAACTGAGATAAAGGACTGTAATCCATACAACCTCTTCTCTGGATGCCATATCTAAAAATAACATACTATGTAAAATTAATACTGTTTTTATATTCTCCTGATTAACAAAATCTTCAAAGTCTCAACAGATGGCGCCATGTGCATTTACCTCATGTGAAAATTATATTGAGTTTCATTTTAACTTCCTCTAGCTCGAAAGCATTGGTGGCTTAATTGGCATGCGCGCGTCAATTAAAGCGTCAATGCTTTTTGGTGGACGCGTGTTCGATTCCCAACCGCGACATTCTGTAAAAATAAAAATAATTAAATTCGCGAAACTTTGGTTGTCTTGACAACCATTCGTCGAAATTATTCAAAGTTCGGAAATAAAAAATCAACCTCTCAATAGATGGCGCCAGGAGCATTGCAAAAATAAAATCTTCAAAGTTCGCGTAAAAATATTCACATCCGAAACGTTGAGTGTTGCCATCCCAAAACTCGTAAAAGGTTACGAAAAACAAGTGTTGCCATCCGAAAACTTCTACGAAGTGTTGCCATCCCAAAACTCTGGTTGTCATGACAACCAGAAACCTCGTAATCTTTCACGGACAACTCAACTCACGCGGCGAGGGAGGGAACGGCTGGGGGAGGGGGGGAGGTCAGTTGGGAGGCGGCTCATAGCCGCAGAGCCGCCTCTTGGGGCAGGAACGGCCTTATCTCCCTACTAACCATATAACACTTTTGAAGTTTTTTAGGAAGTAGTTTAGACTCAAATTTTATATTGACGATAAGAATAATTACTCAGTACATTTCTCCTTTAATAAAAATATTCGCTTTTGTGTTAACCTATTGAATAAAGAAGAAAAATTAAAAACAAATCTTTTAGCATGTAGTCCATTCATGGGAACCAGTTGCCATGGATGGACCATTGAGTTTTCATTGATGGACCACATTCTCAAATAAGAAAATCAAACCGTAAAATGTAAATAGTTATTACAGAATATAAACAAACACTACAAATAATAGTAATTTATTCAAAGAGATATATATTTTTTAATCTATTGTTCATCACAAGAGATACATAAAACCCCCTCAGGACTCACAACACAACTGTTTTCACCACACCTCGCTCACTACGTCATATTTTCTAACATGTGACCAACTCTTTCTCAGCTGAAATTTCTCGAGACCTCTTTTGAACAAATGGGAGTCCTGTTTCATTCAAGTTCAAAAATTTTGATCCACAAAGATTTTAACTGACGACAAGGACTTTGCTATAGCACGTTGCAGGCCTTTTGCTATCCACTGGTTTTATTTTGCTAATTTTGGTATTTTTCTCGAACAACAAACGTACTTGAAACTGTATTAAAATTTACTTTAACAAATAATGAATCGATTACACAAGTTTTTAAGTTGAAAATGTAATAACTGAGGGGAGTCTCCAAAACTTATTTTAAAACTATGTTTTCACCATTATCAAACTTATTTAAAAAGATTAGATTAATTAAGAGGATATTAAAGATAATTGAGCTGAGACTTTAATAATATTTGGAAGATTCTACTTTGTTAGCTGGTTCATTCATAAAAACACCCAACGGTTCTATGACAGCAACTGCGTCATTTTGAATGCTCTCCTATTTGTCCTTGCTGTGACGATTCATGATGAAATTTTAAATATGGAAAATTGTACTAACTTGAAAATGCACTCTTTCAAGTCAATGTTCCCATTTAGTTGTTCATAATATTCAAAGCATGTAAAATCAAAATGTAAATGCCAATCATTAGTAAGTAAACAGAATAAATTTTATTTGGACATTTAACCGTATGATGCATTCATTGATTCAAGCTCCTTGATAATTCTGCATTTTATTTTTTTGAGTTGAAAGAAGACACTAAAATTGAATTTGTGTCTGAAAAAATTCTGGTGGGGAAAATATCGTCGAAGTCCAGTCAAGGAACCGGATAATTAACGGAAACCTTCCCCTATGCATTTGCACCAATGGCAGATAAATTAAGTAAAGCCTAGTAATTAATACTTGAATACTGAAAAGGCTGTAATTAGCAAACATTAAAATAAATGAAGTTCTGATTAGAATTATTTATGGTCAAGTTCAAAGCAACCAAGTTCAAATTATAAGTCAGGGTCGGTCATCTTAAGACAGTTAACTTTTTGTCAATTGCAAGTTAAGGGGAATTTTATCTTCTTGTGAGGTTCCTAATATAATACATGACATCTCGCTTTGCTTAGATTCAGGAATTTAAGATGGATCATTTATATTAGAATCACCTATTCATATCAGAAAAACTCAGGTAATGGTTAATAAGAAGAAAAATGTCAATGAAAATCAATGGAAATTTCAGAAATGCTAAGAGCTTGGCAGATGTTTAACCGAAATGATGGAAATAGACTTAACGACTGAGATGATTTTTTTAAGGGCTTCGATCCTGCTTGATTTTTATGTGTATCGAGAGTTTTCAATTAATTTATGGCACTTAGTAACCTATCCCATTTAACTCCCTTTTTTAGTTTTACTAATAATTAACATGAAATTCGAACGAATTCCTTCATACATGTTTTTTCGACGGAGTGGAAATTATATGTGTAAAATGAATTTCAACAATTACATTTGAAAAGGAAAAAACAGTACAAATTTTAGTACTTTCTAAACACAGCTATCAATAAATCTGAAAAAATACTTTTTAAAGTAATGCCATTTTCTTCTTAGGTACTGCTTTAGAAACTTACACAGCTGCACGCCAAATTTTCTTATTAGGTACCATTTGGCACATAGGATGAAAAATTCGTTAGGCCATGTAGGCCATTTTTTAAAATTAGGCACTGCTTTGGAAACCTACACAGGCCTATATTTGCCATTTTCTAATTAAGAACTGCTTTAAAAACCTACACAGCTGCACTTCAAATTTTTCCATCTGTGTTGTCAAAACCGCGAATGAAATACGAATGACTTAGATGGCAGGCAGCAAAAATTAAACCAACCAGAGCAATATTTTTGCGAGGATCCTATATATTAGCATTCAGAAGAGTTTGAATCAAAGGATTTCTTTACTTCTTTACAAAATTTATGTAAATAAACTTTTTATAATTTCAAAATTTGTTCATTACCTCTCCAGTTTTTATGACTGTTTCAAGTTTTTTTAAGTATCGTTTTCATGAGGAAATTACATTCCACCCTATTTGAGTTAAAGAATTATTTTTACTGCGACACAAAATTTTAATAAATCCATCTGTAACTATAATTTTTCTTAAGAGTTCATTTCTTCCGATCCCATTTATTTCGTTTCTCATTCATAAATCAATCTCAAAATTCTTATTTACCTAAGATTTCAATCAAGCAAATCTTTTTCAAAACTCCATGAAATATTTTGAAGTAAGCATTGTACGTCTCTAGAAATATTATTATTTCGAAATTTTAAAAGTGTATGATTAAAAATCAAATAAAGCTATCTTTAAAACATGAATATTTACTTTGGAAGTCTGATATTAAAATTACTCTACTCTTACGGTTGAGTATGCACAAAATCAACTACATAGTTTAGATTAAAATATTAAATTTTTCTTGCAACAGCTGAAAACAAAATTGCTAAATTTAATTTTTATGTTGCGACGCATGTTATTGAAATCTCAATGATTTTTTTTTGTTTAATGCATGCATCCTTTACTGAATATGCTTGAGAGATTTTTTTTTTTTTTTTGATTTTATGTAATCAACATTGGATCAATAAATTTGCATTAACTTATATAAAAATGATACATTATAAAGTTTTTCAGTTTTTAACCAAGTTTTGTGTAATTTAGATATAAGGCATAGGTTTCGTCAGGTTTTTTTTACTTCTAAAACCAAAATTTCCAAAGATATAACCCAAAAAGTTTTATTGTTTTTATCTTACTGATTCTTAGAGCCCTCATTTTTCAATTTAATGGTTTCATTGAAGTTTAAATACAAAATTACAGGTGTGAAATATTTAGCATTATAACGTATTTCATTATTTTTATTTTGCAGAATTATTTCTAGAAAACATTAACTGCAAGTGTTTCGGTAGAAAACTAAATATTGTTTTGTCATTTCTTCTGCCAGTTCATCTAACCTAAGCAATATCTTTTGAAATCTTATTTTTTTAAGGAAAAAAAAGGCGTCTCATTTCCGGGGGTGCGGGGGAGGGATAGGACAAGTTGTTTACTATTGGTCTACCCTATATTAAAAAAGGAAAGAAAATATATTAGATTTAATTTTTTATTTTTGACCTACGAACCGATATGACAACTAACGCATCCTCATTTCTGATATCTTAACCTCATATAATTCGTAGTTAATATTTTACAACTATCGGCAATTTATCTAATTAGTAAATTAGTACATTAGAATGGAAGAGAGAACAATCCTACACATAATCAAGTCTATCAGTGAAGTGAAGTCAATTTTTACTATCTATTAGGGAACGAAAAAGTCTACTAAAAATAGAGTTTTGTGATTATTTCACTCAAACATAACTTTTCTAAGTAACTAACAATCAGAGCACGTTAGCCATTAGATACGAACGTGATCTAATTTTCCTCATCACTTTGTTTCCAATTTTCTTTTTGATAACCGTATCTTCCTGTCCACGGTGGAGTTGTCATAGCAACAAAATATAAATAAAAAATTCTATGTGAGTATGGAGCATTGTATTCATTAAATTTTGATTTGCACAAAAATATTGGCATTTCATTCACAGGTTATAAATTTTCATTTTTATGAAAGATTAATGTTTAAATCTTGATACAGAAATAAAAACTGATGCTTCGAACGGTATTTTCAAGGAAAGAAGGTAACAATTAAAGTTTAATTTTCACTAGCATTACGTTCATTTTTATATATTTTGACGTTTTATTACGAAAATATGGTAACTTCACTTCGTCATGGTACGTTCCAAAATGCAACAGCTCAATTTGACATGGTTTTTTATTCATGGACAACGCAAGTTGAGCGAATAAATAAATAAATAAAAGAAATGAAATAAAATTAAACAAAAATAAGAATAAATAAATAAATAAAAGAAATAAAATAAAATTAAATTAAACAAGAGTATAAATAAATAAATAAATAAATAAACAAAAAAGTACATACACAGTGGATCCTCCAAAGACCGCAAGTTTTAGGATGTTAGTTGTAAGAAATCACTCGATGTTGGGTCGTGGAGGGTGTTTCAGTGCAGTTTTTGAAATTTATGTATGCTCTTATCAGGATGAATCTTCAAACCCTTATAATGATTAGATATCCATTTGGGCAGGGGAGATGATATGTTTCAGGTACAGTCAAAATCGATTATTTTATGATTGGTTTATTAGTTTAATAATAAATGCAGTGATGATATTCTGTACGGTGCTTGTCAAGCTTTATACTTACGAATCGGCTAAATTAGAAAACGAATTCTTGACAGGTATTAGCCTAAATAAAAAACAGTAAAATTATGTTTTATTTTCAATACTCGAAGATATGCAAACATAACGTTTTGTTAGTGCGCCATTTTCTGTTGCTTATTATTAAAGGCTGATTCGTAGCTTGCATTTTCTGACATAATATACCAACGTCTAACTTCCGGTTGCCAAAAACAATGAAAAATAACAGTAATTATAAAATTAAAATACTTTCATTTTTTAATCAATTACCATAAACATTTCAAAATAACAGTAATTATTATAAAGTAGATTTGTTAATAAGTTTAACTAATTAATTTTAAGGCTGAACTTAAGTAAACGTACATTTAGATTTTAATCATTTTGAATTTTTCAAATAATGCAAGTTTTCGAATTTAAATCGCACTACAAATTTGCAGCGAACTGTATTTACACATGTTTCAGGGTTTCAAGAAATCCCCTTTGCAAAGCAGAAAAGTGAGATTTTGAATATAAAGTCATCATCCAAACGCCATCATTCGATTTATTTCTTAGTTTGATATACGCTTTAACACTATCAACATGAGATTTTAAATTTTTCTTAGTAAATTTTCTTTCTAAATAAAGAATTCAGTAACATATTATTCATCTTTATTATTTATTTTCGCACTATTTATGCATACATTTAGGTATTAGCACATTCAAATCTTTTGTAATAATACTAAGATGTGACCTTCCACTTTCTATTTATTTTTTAATTTTTAATGTCTGGCAAAACATTTGGATACTATTGATCTGATTCATCAAATATTATTACAAAAATGACCTTGAATAAAAACCTTTAATTTCAAAAAAAGGTGGTTAAAAGTTCAACTAGTGCCTCACAGAGGGCGAACAGAAAAGTTCTTCTCGTAAAAGATAAAGATGAACTCCTCGTCCTCCACATCTTATTTCATATGCAGTAGTTGTTGCTTCTCTTTTTGTAAGGTTATATACAGAGCACCTCATACGTGATGCTGCAGAAGTAGGTGTAGATGTCCTCTTCCTAAAATGTATTTTCTGAATTTTGTTGATGTTGAAATTCAGTAAAAAAGAAAGTAAGAAAATTCTTGCTCATTGAAGATGGATGTAGTCGAAATGTTTCGGGAAAAATTGGTTTAGGTTTTTGAAATGCATTACTTATATTTCCATCTTCTTTTTGTGTGGTCTTAGTACTTACATTTTTAAAACGCGGCATAAAATATTCATGTTACAAACATTTGTCTATCATATGAAATTCCTTGTAAAACGTTATAGAAATTATTCGTATTACTATCTATTGAAAACAGACCTGTAGTAATTTAAGCACAAATTAAACAAAATCTATCTAAAGCACATACAGCTGTTTCACGAACAGTGTTAGGTACCACCGGAGGCGTTGTAACAGTACTTACGACTATTAGTATGAAGTAAAGGAAATGTTGGCAAATCCGTTTTAGGCAAAACAGAAATATCAAATGATTTATTTACTTTAAAAATGTATATTTTTTTATGCGTCTGCTCTTTTATCTACTTTGACTTCTATTTAATTTTGAATAAACTTTTGTATGCATAAATGCAGCAGCAGTATATAAAACAATATTATATGAATATATTTTTCTGCCACATAAAACTCCGGCACTTAAATGTTATTTAATTTGCAACGGCTTTGCAAAAATTTGAACGGAAACAAAAAAGCTTTTGCTATTACTATGTATTTTTTCCTGTGGGAAACAGTTGTTTTTAAAAATGCAAAAACCAGTTTTTATATGGTTAAATAATACTTCCGTAAAAATTTAGCAGACCAATGGTTAAAACAGGCACAGCTTTTTTTAAAAGCTCGACTGCAATCTTTAAAAAAATACTCTCATTATTATCATAGGAATCACATATGCACTTCTCACAAAAAGAAGCAGCTTGATTAAGATACTCTCTATTTCCCTCAATGCCATACCTTTCTATGAAATACGCGTTTTTAGGAGCTTAAAAACCGTAAATTGGAATAACAAAGCCAACATCGAAATATTCTTTACCAATAAGTTTAATGTTTGGAGTTATAGAGTCAGTTACCCTTAAAAGATGGAGAGCATTGGAGAGTTCGATATGTGTTTGATGAAATACCCGCTTGTTTTTAATATATTTTTTTTTTTTTGTTTTGCAGTACATAATTCTCTTACAAAAAACCAACTTTAAACATTAGTGTTTTGATCAATATTATCTCGAAACGTTAAAAATAATTTTTGTGGCCATTAAAAAAATTGTCTTAAAGTAAGGAACAAAGAAATATTTATGTGCAAAAAAAAAAAAAAAAAATATTACAACGCTCAAAAACACAAAACTGCAGAGAATTGCACTCACGTTTTTCAGGGTTAGCAACCGGACGTATTTTCATCTTTTTAAAGTCACTTCTTTTGCCTAGAAAAGGCGTTCATTGTAACCCTGAAACACGCGCATGCAGTTTTATGAAATGTTACACGAATTAACGTTGTTCTATTTCCCTTCCTTTCATCCTAAAATATTTTTGTCAAGACATTCTAAAGACCTGTGACTTCCCAAACTGAGGAAAGTTACTACCTCAAATGCAATAATCTTCGCGAAGATTGTTGCCAAACCCTTGGGATCATCGCTCTAATGCCACTCACTTAACTCATTAGATTCAGCGTATTTTGATGAAGGATCGTAACATGAATCAAGTGAATCATCCCTCGCATTAAATTGCGTCTTTTGACCATAATGCGAATATTCTGAGAGGGATTCTTGTCCGTCTTTAAAATGGCGGTACCTTTCATATTCCTTCAATCTCCCCATGATGGAATCAACGGGCAACAAATCTAAAGAAGTTCTTCTGCCCTTATATAGAAGTTTGGTAAGACCTCATTTGGAGTATGCTGTTCAGTGTTGGTCTCCTTATCTTAAGAAAGATATTAAGTATTGAAAAGGGTTCAAAGGCGGGCTACAATGCTAATAAATGGACTCTCTCTCATTTAGACTACGATTCCAGGCTTAGAATGCTAAAAATGTACAGTCTTGAGCAAAGAAGAGATCTAAGGGACATGATTCAGTTGTTTAAATTTATCAAAATGGAAGATGTTACGGGGCTAAAGTTGAGCACTAAAAACAGGACAAGGAGTCATTGTTTTAAGCTATTTAAATCACAGGCTAACATGAATATTAGGAAAAATTATTATTATAGCAGGGTAGTGGAACCTTGGAACAGCTTACCGGAAGGGGTGGTAGTGAGTAAGGGAGTAGATAGTTTTAAGAGGGCCATTAATCTTCACTGGGGATTGTAAATTGACTAGGACCAGCTTAGCTGGGCCCAGAGCCTGTTGCTGGTCGTCACTTTTGTATTGGTAATTTCCTCACGTCTCTAAACACACGGGTGAGACATTTTTACGCACAAACAGGCGTTCCTTGAAAAACACGTTATTATATTATTTGCTTCGATATTACACGGGGAAAAATTGCGAATATTATAACACGGATTCGATATTACACGGTGTAAAAGTTTATTCGAGTATTGCACGGTTTTGGTACAATGCGATTTAAAAAAAAAATAATTTTTGGTTCAATGAGGTTGTTTCGAAGCTTTAAAAGTATTTTCTTCTGAAAGAGCATGCATAAAAACAAAGGATATAACTATTCTTAAATGCATGAAATACACCACCGGCTCAGTCATTCTGTCTGAGTGCTAATAAGCACAAAACTTTTGTCTTTGGCTGGAATGATTGAGCTAGCGGTGTATTTTATGTATGTCTGTCTTAGCCCTGACTATAGGGCAGTAACTTACTGATAACATTGTTAAATTATTTGACAAAGTTTAATATTTCTTAACAACTATTTTAATTGGTGAGCAGACTGAAATTCTTTTTTTTTTACGCTTCTGCACATGACATCACAAATGATGAAATGCCATTCACTGATGCCATTAGCGCTCAGCGTAAATTATCATAACCTGGCAATGCGGTTGACAGTAAAGCATAAACATTTAGCGCAGCAATACAGTAGCCCGCCAAAGTACATAACTTGTGACGTCAAAAAGACCACGCCTTATTTCCAAAATCGGACATTGGAAAAAATTAAATAAAAAAGAACTGTTGGGAAAAGAAAAGTTTTTTTCTGGCTCCATGTTATTATCTATATATATAATTCTCTTACGTGCCGGCAAATGAAGGGGTGAATTTCTAAACCTCTGTTGGCAACACTTCGCCGATAAATCATGTAAACAAACTTCTACGTTGTTTTGAAATCTTGAATCACAGAATACTCAACGAACTTTTTTTTTTTTTTGAGATGAGTTTGAGTCGGGCTGTGGCCCATTTCAACCTTAATCAGCAAAGAAAAGCTCAAAGAAGGCAGGAAACCGTTCTTGAATCCAATTTAAGACGAGCCATTTCCAGAGTTGTATTCTCTGATTCGCTGCCGATAATTTTTAGCGGCTGGGGAATTTTCAGTCAGCAGTTCCTTCAACAGATCAGGTGCGTCACACAATGCCGGTAACCGCACCTTTCCGTCATGGCAACATTTAGTATATTTATCTGCAGTATTACGCTCTTTCTGCCAATAAAGAGCACCACAAAATTCGCATTCTTCACACATTGCTCCACAATCATGTTCATCGGCAATGTTGTTTTGAACGCGTAGGCGCTTTGAGCGTCGTCTATTCTCTGCTTCAGTACGACAGTTCAGTTCAAAATGAATAACCGAGAAAGAATTTACTTTATTCCTTTTATTCTCAGCTGAAAGGTTTCGCCAAATTTGTTTAGAGTTATAGTAGTTTTAGTATTGTGCAAGCAAAGTAGCCTTGGCGAGTTTTCGCGTTTTTAGTTAAACCATTTTTTGTTCGTGACGTGGCAAGGATTCAGAATAACAACAAGAAGGACAAACGTTTGAGAAAATATGTTTGGTGCTCTCTGAGCCTGTTTTTAGTCATGGCCAGCTCTATGTGGCATTATCAAGAACAAGATCTTTTGAAGCAGTGTCAGTTGTGGCTCCCAAACGGGACATTTTTAATTGTGTATATGAGGAAGTTTTCTCAGATTAGAATATATAAGAGTGTAAATATGTAAATATATATAAGAGTGTAAATAATGTAAATACATCCCTCGGGGGAGCCTGTAACCCCTAGAGGGCGCGTCCCCAGGTGGCGGATAGGGGAATGCCTTCATTGGTTTTCCAATGGGTGGTAGAAGGGAAATAAAATACCTTCCGCGGACCAACAGGTAGAAGTGCAATCTCTCCAAAGCAATGACAGACACTTTTGTATCTATAATGGTAAAGTTGTGCACATTGCCAAGGCAGTCATCTTACATACAGCAAAGTTAAACTGTCGAAAATCTGGCTAAAGCAGACAAATTAACATTATGAACGTAATTTTCATATTGGTTAAATGGATGGTGACCTAAATGCAATTACCAACTTTAATTTTTACGGAAAATTTTAGCTAGGCTAATGTATTGGCATACAGCGAGCGAGCGAAGCGAGCATGGATCGCGAAGCGATCCACAGGGAACTGCGTAAGCAGTTCCGGGGGTTGGCGAGCGATAGCAAGCAGGGGGCGATAGCCCCCTAGTTATTATTATTATTATTATTATTATTATTATTTTTTTTTGCTTTTTCTATCAGTTTCAGGAGCTAAAAGTAGTACTTTTGACTGAAGAAAACCCATTCACTTAAAAGCCTAGAACATAGAGCTAACTTATATTTAGCAAACGATAAATAAAGAAAATGTAGCCATAGAATAATTCTATTAATTTTATATTTTTGTTGCTGCTGCTGTTGTGTTTGATTTTTGTTAATGAAGATGATAGTTTTTTTCTTGTTTAAAAAAAATATTTCCGTTTTACTTTCATGAAAGAAAATAATGTGTTTCGTGTGTTTTATTGAAACAAGATTTCAACTATCATCAAACTGTACACCTTAAAAATCAACTTTAAAAATAAATATTATATATCTATTACCTAGAAACGTTTAAGAGTTACCATTGTGAAGAAAAATAAAAGAAAATATTAGTAGCTTTAATCACACAAATTTGCAGAGAACTGTAGTTATATACATCAAGGTCACTATCCGTATCTATTCTCATTCTCAAGCTCACTTCCTTTGGACTAAAAAAGAAGTTCATTGTGACTCCAAAACATGGGAATTTAGTTCGATATAACACGGTACACATTGCGTTAGTTTATATTATTTCAAAGTTTCCTATAACACGGTTCCGATACCACACACTGGATACTGCCATGATGTATGATACGTAAATACAAGAAAATTAATAACATTTTGATTTAAATCAATAAATAAAAAGTCTCGTGTAACAGTTTCGATATAGCACAGTACAAATTATCCGTGTTATACGAGGAACATATGTATTTGCAATTTATTTCCGATTTTTTAACTTTACCTTTTAATTGTAATATATCCCATTATAAGGAAGCATTATGAATCGTAATATGAATTTTCAACTTCTCAAAAACATTTTTTTTACTTGAAAAATAATGATTTCTACGCGTTAAGGGCTCAACTACAGTACAAATGAATTAATCGTGTTAGAAGAGCTTCGACTATATTGGAAAAAATCGTCTGCGAGACCGTTTCAATTACATGACATGAGTGAAAAAAAAGGAGAAATGATAAACTGTATTTTAAACTGTTTTACATGAACTCAGGGCCGGATTTAGGGAAGGGCAGGCGGGGCAACTGCCCCAGGGCCTCCACAACAAAGGGGCCCCTACAGTAAATTTTTTACAAAATATCTTAACTTTCACGCGTCGAAAATATCGGATATATACATAGATATCAAAATATTCGGATATATATCAAAGTATCGGATATTTTCGAAAATATGATGATCTTTTTGAACCCTGATCAGGGACCTCCACTCCTTCGTTGCCCCGGGGCCTCCACACTTCCAAATCCGGCCTTGCGTCAACTACATGATTTTGCTGGCATTGGTGACCATACAATGTTAAAAAAAACCCTAAACTTTTACCGTCCTATTTTACTGTAAAATTTTACGATAGAATAAACGAGAGTTAAAAAGCACAAAATGCGAGCAGCAGGTTCGATCTCGGGACCTTCGGATTGTGCAGGCGGCTTTGCTGCGCACCATATGAGTAGGGACACAGTAAGTGAGGGGGGATACAATGTTATCTGCTTAGCACTGTAAGTCCCATAGTGTATCAATCGGAACTGAAACCGTTTATTTTTTCCGGTACAATTTATTGCAATTTTATTCCGTACTGTTAACACTCCATTCTACAGTAATATTTGCCACAAAAGCTTCCTGAATTTTTAATAGTGTAGTTTCCGAACTTTTGTATCCTACGACGCATGTTAATTTAGAAAAGAGGAAATTATATGAAATACCCTTCCTGAATGCAAAAGCATTTACTGTTTTCGTTGGTTACTAATAGCTGAAAATGCAGCAACGGTAATTGAATGAAATATGAAAAAAAAAAAAAAAATGCTTTAAAAAAAAAAAAAAAAGCTTCTTAGAGTGAGATAATTCAAATACTTAACTTCATATTGAGCAGCTAAGGAACGCGGGAAAAGGTTTCACATGGATTGACGATTTGAATAATCGACCATGTTTAACTTAAAGCTCCTGTAAAGTTCGCACGAAAATTTTATCAATGTCATCAAAGTGACTTTGAATTTGTCTCATCTTTAGCGCCTTGCCACCAACTTAGCAATACATCACTAAACTGTTGACAATTTTTCACGTCACAGTTTGCATTCCATTTCCTTCGCTGTATGCTGTTTTATCTTTATCGCGCCAAAAAAATGCATCGGTTCAAAAAATAAACTTGAAGAAGTTCATGTAGAATCATTTAGCAGGACAAAATAGCTGATTAATCTTTACTAATAATAAAGCTGAAAGTCTCTCTGTCCGGATCTCTGTCTGCCAGGATCTCTCTCTGTCCGGATCTCTGTCTGTCTGTCAGGATCTCTGTGACGCGCATAGAGCCTAGACCGTTCGGCCGATTTTCGTGAAATTTGGCACAGAATTATTTTGTAGCATGGGGGTGTGCACCTTGAAGCGATTTTTCAAAAATTCGATGTGGTTCTTTTTCTATTCCAATTTTAAGAACATTATCATAAGATGGACGAGTAAAATACGAAATTATCATAACATGGAACCGTAGCATGGGTACAAGTCAATTAGTGAGAAAATTCAAAATACATTATTTGTAACTATACAGGCGAACCAAAACACCTTTTAATTTTTCTATTACGGGCAAAGCCGTGTGGGTACCACTAGTATTTTATAAAATTTAGATTGGTTCAACCAAATTATTAAATGTGTACACAAAAACTGCAATTAAAGAAGAAAGTCTTAGCAATTCGAATGTATGCAGCGACTTTATAATATAGAAGAGTTTAACATGAAATAATTCGCGTCGGCTTGTTAAGGGGGGAAACCAGTTTATACGGGTAAAAAAAACAACACTTTTTTTTATGTCATAAAATGTTGGTAAAACTGTTCAAGAATATGCTGCCAAAAGGTCAGTCAAAAATTTCGAGTAGTTCCGATGCTATGAGCACTTAAAGTGACTGTGGAGATTCGAAAACGTTACAGCATTTTATTTCAAACTCGTTTTTCTCGAAACAATTGTTTTTCAACTGGTGGGTATTGTAGCCTTAAGTGTTATTTACCAATTGTTCTGAAATTTTGTATAAATATTCTTTACTAAAGGAATCTCACTCTTTGATAATATTATTAATAAAATTATTTTTATAATGCAAGAAATGTGTAAAAAATGGTAATAAAACATAAAACACCTCAAACACGTACGATTTTCAACCTTTTTGATCACAATGAGGGTCGTATTCTTAGGAAATATGGTGTTCATGAGAAAAAAAAATTCATGATTAGAGACAAAAATTGCGGCTTTGGTAATGTACACCAGCAACAAGCTTTGATGGAGACTGCCACATGAACAACAGCTTCTAATGCCACTAATTTTGGTGGAAATGACTTCAAAAAGTTACAAAGTGTACTACAAAAGATGAATAAAATATCCTCCAACTTCAAACAAATTCTGATTATTTCTTTCCTGTTAAAAAAATTCCCGAAAAACACTAAATTTTTAGGCTCCAAAACTGGTTTCCCCCTTAATATGTAAAGTAAAATACCGTAAATCTGACACCTTTTACTAAAGCAAATATTTAAAGCATTATCAATTTTCTTTAATAATTTGAAATGAGTTTTCTTTTTTTTTCATCCAAAGACGTCAGCTTTAAGATTTTTTTTTTTTTGGATTTAGCTTTAAGGCATTTAACCTACATGAAGAAAATATCGATTTATAAAGCAATAAATATCCGTCGCTTTCAATTTAAACTTAACTGAAATCCTTTATTCCAATTTAAAACGGAATATGTAATTCATTGAACTACAATTTACACGATTATACATTGGTGCTTTCCTTTAATTCCATTTTTTTTTCATTCAAGCATTAAATAGAATTTTATAAAATGAAAAATTCGAGATAACTATAAATTTACCTTCCCTCGGAGAACTCGCCCATTTTCAGCTACCAAGCATTAATATTTAAATATCTTATAAAGTGCTACTTTCTTTTTCAAAATATTTTACAGCCATTTTCTTCATTCTTCTTACTCATAATTTATGAGAACTTTAATGCACTTATAAAGCATAGTTTGCGAAAAGTATAGGAAGTTTTATTTGATCGAAAATTTTTATATTGCATTCATGTCTTTTAAGCATTTGAATATTTATAAACTTATTTTGTTGTAAATTTTATTTAATATCCAGGGAAATGTAAATCAAGATTTAAAGTATTTAATCACCTAAGAAGTGCACTCTTCCTTTAAATAAAGTTTATTGAAATTGAAAGAATATTTTTTGACCATCATAAACTAAATTACATTTCATGCTATATATTGAAACTACTTCTCATATAATGAGTAGACATGTTTTTTTTTTTGGACTATCGCTTTTAAGGACACCATTTTTGATTTTTAGAAAACATTTTGTTATATTTTACAGTGGTATACTTCTTATGGCACAACAATTTTAAAAACCTGCGCAATCCGGTAAGTCGAAAAAAATATATATATAAATTCTGCAAAGCACTTAGCTTTAGTGCGGAAAGTTTGTGGCTCCGTAACACTCATTACTGTGCAAAACTGTGTTGATATCTTCTGCTCTGGCAGCAGGCTTGAATGTTTGAGGTTTTTTTTTTTAACATTAAATAATGTGAAAATTTACAAAATGTTTTAAATTCCTCTGAACTTTAAGCCCTTGCTCTGCTCTGGCAAGGGGCCTGAACTTTGAGAATTGTACATAAAATTCCTTAAATACGAGTGACAAAGTAGCTACATACCTAATAAGCTGCAATACTTCGAATTTTTAATCACATCAACCACAGCAGTCCATTCCCTGAACAAGGTCCATCATATAAGGGGTTGGGGTGAAAGGGTTCAATAGCCCCCTTTACTTTAAAAAACTAAGGCGTGGTTTTGTAGTTTTTGATAAAATTTCATTAAGTTCACACCTTTTATCTCCCCCCCCCCTCCTCTCCTGAAAAAATCAAAATAACGGGCCTGTCTTGAACTGAAATTGACTCCATTTCGTTGTTTGTACGGGGGAAATGATAAAGAAAGTTTAAATGTTTGTTATCAGTTGTCTGTTTTATCTGATGCATATTTCAAAATATTTTCAATTCACTAGATTAAAAGCTGGAATCATTCACCGATTGGAGCAAAAGCTTAGCTAATTAATCCCTGCAGTGGGCTATTTTCCTTTGTTGATAGTTCAATATCAGGCTCCAAATCTTACTTCAGAAAAATTAGAAAAAGGCCTGTGCGACTCTGAAAAGCACCCAATTGTTGGTTTAAAGCCATTAGATTGCAAGTTGAACCGACGATATTGAGTAAAGACCAACAGTATTTATGACGAATATCACATGCCGTAAAAGAAGGCTCTCCTTATCTTACTAACCAGGATCTGGATGCGCTAAATAGGTCTCGCTGTCTGAAGAAAGAATATTGAGATTGTACACTTAAACTATAAAACCACCAACTGAGTTTCAAATATTGGTCAAGTTTATTAATGTATATACTTCAAGCTGGTTTAGAACTAAAACCAACCATTCTGTTAAAGACGGAGCTGAGTATGCATAGGAATTCCGTCATACATCAAGATACTTGCCAAAACGGTATCAATGTAACTGATTCCGCCAATTGCTCGAAAAGGTATATTTGTAACTTTCATAACGCATAGTTTACAAATTTTAAAAGTAATTTTATAACTTTTTTTAATAATTTTTTCCTCAATATTTTTTCTTTTAGTGTTAACGTGGTCGAAGCTTCTAGGAAAGCGACTTCCTAACAACTGATGTAGATTTCGAAGTGCTGTCCATATTTAACGGAGGGAGAGCTAGCTCTTCTCACACAAATATGTACAACATTTCGAACTCTGCATCAGTTGCTAGGAAGTCGCTTCCATGGAAGCTTCGATCCCGTTAACACTGAAGATGACTGCCGTAGATGCGGTCGAAACGTTTGGGGTAACAGCACTCAGACCAAGGCACAACAGCCCGGAATCGTACTACATTATAACATATTTTTTACAATTAAATGAAAATAAAAATGTTTAACATAGTGAAAATTCAATAACCCAAAATAACTATTAGTAAACAAGAGTAAGACTTACCTTGTTCTTGTTAGTTCACTGTAGAATTCAAAGTGGCTAACTATAATCACGGGAGTCATACTGTTTACTAGGGTGTCCCGAAAATTTTTTTTTCCGTTTTTCTTAATGCAAGACCTCTCAAAATTTGCGAAATCGATCGTAAATTACAAAAATAATTTAAAAAATAGAATAAAACTATATCTTCAGGGCTCTACCGATCGTCAAAGTTTTGAAAAATTGTCATTTTTATGGCAACTGAAAAAGAAGTACTGTGAATAAAGTTATAAATTTACTGTGAAATAAAAGCTCGACAGCTGAAATAAAAAGATCGTGATTCGTAATATCAACACGAACAGAAAAAAAAAAATATGGTGATTACTACTGTAAATGCCTATATGGGAATAACCCCCATTTCCGCAGTAGAATCATCCACGAAGCTTGGCGCCACGTCTCGATTTGCATGCAACAATATGTTACTGACGACTTCGACTTTGTTTGGTTTCAACTTGCTAATTCCTTTTACTTGTTTCGAGGGCTTTCTTGGCTTGACTCACGGGTGTTTTCTTCGTAGCCAAAGTAATTTTAATGCTATAAAAGTACAGTTGCAATTGTTAGTGTTATATGCCGATTCTGTTGCTTTAAGTAATGAGTTCGAGACGTAGTGAGACTACTTGTGCTATACTGGGACCCTACAAGGAACTTGATGATCGGCAGCTACCTACTGTAAAAGACGTCATAAAATTTATTTTATTTGTCAGGAGCGAACAGAAATGTATGCATAATGGAAAGGACCCTTCCAGTTCAGATATATATACAATTGTTTCTGAAAAATTCAACAGTATTTGGACAAAAGCTTCAATTCCAATCGTAACTAAGGAACGAGTAATTCAATTATTAAAATTCTATTTCGAAAAGTACGTCAATTTGAAACGATACCCCAGAAGCAAACGAAGTGATAGTTTGGAAAATAAACTGAAGTGCTTTTTAGAGTCATCTGAGAGACGCTTCGACGTTGCAGCTTGTAAGTGCCCTGTATTTGAGTCTTGTTCGTGTTTAAAACCTAAAAAAGTTCCCATCAATGAGAGAAGTTTCTTGTTGGATCAAAGAAATGACAGGAAAATGGTGATAAGAAGTGTCGATAAGAAAGAAACAGCTAGATTAATGAAACAACAGCAGAGAAAACTTGAAAGGGCAGCAAAAAAGTCTTCTACTGAAAATAACGATTCTGTCTCAGCAAATTTTGATGACGATTCGATGCGTGAATTTTCTCCAGAAACGTATCCCATAACAAAGACGAATACGGCCTCTACAGGGACACCATCAACTTCAACGACAAATAGGAATACACTGATCTTGCCAACAGTTGCTAAGGTCTGTGATAGATACGGTTTGTCGACGCGATCTGCTGCTGCTGTTGCTTCTGCAGTTTTAGCTGATGTCGGCTTGGTTTCAAAAGAAGATTTAACTCTAGTTGTTGATAAAAACAAAATCCACAGAGCTGTAGCTAAAGCTCGGAAAGAAGCTTCCAAAGATATTGGAAGTATTGTTATAAAAAGCATTTACTTTGATGGACGTAAAGACAAGACTCTGATAAATGAGAAAATAGGAGCTCGTTACCATCGCAAAGAAATTTTAGAAGAGCACATCTCAATTTTAGCAGAACCCGGATCAATTTATTTGGGACACACAACGCCAAGTCGTGGCACTGCAAAGGCAATTCTAACTTCGATTACAGCTCTATTAGAAGGTCAATGCTTGAATCTAGAACACGTGATTTGCGTTGGATTTGACGGAACTGCAATAAACACCGGTTGGAAGGGTGGCGTGATTCAATATTTAGAGGAGTATTTGGAAAGACCATTGCAATGGTGTGTGTATGCTTCATGTCAACGAATTACCCCTTCGTCATTTATTCTTGACCTTAAATGGTTGTACTTTGGGTCCTAAAGAATATTCCGGACCTATTGGAAAACAGTTAGCTGGTTGTGAAAATAAAATGACATTGTCTTTCTGCGCGGTGGATGGTAATTTGCCTAATTTGCCGAAAAATGTGGTTGATGAACTAAGCACGGATCAAAAATATCTTTATGAGATTTGTCAAGCTGTATCAACTGGTTTCTGTAGTCCTGAGCTGGCAAATCGCCAACCTGGAAAAATGGCGCACTCGAGATGGCTTACTTCTGCTAATCGTATACTCAGACTTTATGTAAGTACTCTTAATCCAACAGAAAATTTGCGATTACCTGTTAACTACGTGGTTAAAGTGTACGCTCCAGTTTGGTTCTTAATCAAGCAAAAGTCATCTTTTAAGGAAGCAGCCAAACATCTTTTTCAAATGATTGTGTACTCTCGATTTTTACCCGAAAACTTGAAATCTGTTGTGTATTCTGTTATCGAAAGAAATGCTTTTTTTGCGCACCCAGAAAACCTGCTGGTCAGTATGTTGTTTGATGATAGGGAGCACATTCGGGAGTTAGCATTACGAAGAATAAAAAATGCTAGAGAGGCTGAAAGTAGCACTAAACGCAGAATATTTAAAACACCAAAAATTAACTTCTCTGCTAAAGATTATACGGAAATATTTGTCTGGCAAGAGTGTCAGGTTACAGCACCACCTGTTCTTCGACATATTTCTAACGAGAACCTTCAAATTATGGCAAAAGATAATAGCTTGGAAATCGTTGACTTTCCTTGCCACTCACAAACTGTGGAAAGATGTGTTAAACTAATAACACAGGCTTCACAAAGTGTTACTAACGCTACTTCTAGAGATGGCTTCGTTAGAACCAAGTTGCAATCTCGCGCAGAAATGCCAAATTTTGGACACAAAAATAAGTTTAAATTCTAAACTTTTGTCATTATTTATAAACTGTAGTTTGTTTATTTTGTTTTCTTGTGCTTTGTTTCATTAGTTTCTTAAATAAAATGCTTTCTAAACTTTATTTTTGTATTTTTTAAATCATATTGTTTAGGTCTGTCAAAAGTGTAAAATATGCAAAACTTCAAAGAGCGGTAGAGCCCTCAAGATGACACGCAATTCCATTTTTTTTAACCTTTTTCGTGATCTGTGAAAAATTTCGCAAATTTTGACACCTCTTGTGATAGTGTAGCTCAAATTTTTTTTTTCTCATATATGGACGGGACACCCTACTGTTTACTCTTTTTTAAAATATTACCATATTTCATGTATAGTTCTTTTTATTTTCAAAGCAGCTGTAACAGAGTAGACAACATAAGCCATAGAAAGTGTTATAACATTGAATAAAAAAAAACATTCTGAGAATTTTTTCCTTTTAAGTTGCATTGTTAAAATGGTTTTTATAGAAAGGATATAACTTCCCTAAGTTTATATGCTTGTTGCATCTCAACATGCTCCTACACCACATTTGAACTTCTTATAACTTAAACCTGAATTATCTAATAATATTCCTGGTTCGAAAAAAAAATTTCTTAAATTCTTCATGAATTACTTAAGTGCAAACCATTGATAATTTATTACACCCAAATGGAGAACTTATAAAAATAAAATGAGTGATAATTATTAAAATTGTTAAACAATTCACCAGTGTCGGGTATGACCGTCGCTGTTTGTCGCAAGTCTTTTCATCCGTAAGCTCACTTATTTTGCACTGAAAAGGGGCTTCCTTCTAATATCGGAACACTCGTGTATGCATTGGTCTGCAAGTTCGTGCAATCAAACGTGCTATTTCTTATTTGACTTATCAAGCACAAATACATGCATTCAACTTTATGATCGTATTGTTTTCGTAGAAACGACTGATACATATCCTTTGAAATGTAATAGATAAGAGTATTTACCAAGCATATTTCCTTTTACTTAAAATACACCGCCAGCTCAGTTATTCCATCCGAGGACTGCAGTTTCAATTCTGCATACTTAATTCTGCATTAGCTATCAGTTTGTTTGGCTCTCTTGACTCCCTTAAGAGATTTTTCGCCTCCAGCTCATGTGATTCCTATTTTGGGCTAATGAGTGCTAAAAAGCACGAAACTGCAATCCTCGGATGTAATAACTGAGCTGGCAGTGTATTTTAAGTATTTCTGCCTTAGCCCTGGCTTTAGGACGGTAACTTACTACAAAAAAAAAAAAAAAAAACATATTTCCTTTTATTTGTCATAAAATCACTAATATTTTATAGTAACGCTAAATGTACTACTTTTTACGAAATTTCAATAATAAAAATTGATTTTGTCTAATTCAACAAAGCTCCCCATCATACAAAAAACTTTGAAGTAGAAATCAATGAAGACCAGGGATGAAGGCAGTTGATGGCTGGAAAGATATAAGCATCGCTGCTGACTGAATAAACAGAGAAGGAGATAGAAAGGAAGGAAGGAGGCTATTGAAGGTATCTCCAGATAAAATTAGAAGTTTGTACTACGTCCATTAATGGAGTCCACCTAGGTCTGAAGACACGTCTGATACTTTGTAAGCTGCCCTTATTTGGAATGACATGTGAATAAAAGTCTTACCGCTTCATTAATAGAAAAATAGATTCAATGTCTGTGAAACTTCCTAGTTCGTTGAATACGTTTTGGAAAGTTTTAACTATCTTATAATTTTTCGGAAGAATGGGAGGATTCTAATCTTTTAAATTTAAAGTAGATCTTATTTAATACGAGTTCTTCTGAAAGTAGTTTATCTACCAACAGCAGTAATTCCAAATTTTAATTCTATTATAGTTTTTTTTGGAAGAATTGGAGGGCTCCAATCTTCTAAATTTAAAGTAGATCTTATTCAATACGAATTATTCTAAAAGAAAAATATCTACCAACATGCAGAAATTTCAAAAAGCAAAGCTTTTTATCTTAAACTTCACTAATGTTTTTGGCGAAAAAATATCGCGTATAGGAGAAAAATTAGTTAAAAAGCCACGGGAGTTTTGAATGTTTTTTTTTTCTATTCTTTTTTTATTCAATTTTCTCTTCAGTTGCATTTACTTAGCATTTTTACGTATACTGTAGCTAAATTTCCAATATTATGTTTATTATGAATATTTTTATCTAAAATATTTCAAAAGAATTAAAAACTATGAAAACCAAAAAAGTTGAGATCCACATCTAATTTTTTGAGTATTTTGCCTATAATTTTTCATGCTGTTTCATCTTAGTATTACAGAGTTTTTTCCTGCCCTGATCATTAGATTTTTTTATTTCTGTCCTTATCTAATTTTAGCGAGAAACAAATGTTTTGAAAAAGTATTTTTGTGCTAAAACACACATACACACAACAACAACAACTGTTTAGCAATAAGTACCAATCTAATAGTTACAATATGTCTTCATATAAATTTGTATGCTGTTATTTGACATTCCAAAAGGGAGACTCAATCAAGTATTTTTCTTTTTTTCCAATTTTTTTCAGTAAAAAATATTATTAATTAGTTCAATATGTAATATAACGTCAAAGTATACAGAAATCAAAGTATAATAATACGTTCTACCAAAGTGAGGATTTAGTTTAAAAAAATTGGCAGTGTTTAGCTCCCATACGTTAAAGACCATTCAGTTCATACGTTTAATACCATTCATTTCCGAGTCATATGTAAGGAAAACAAATATATTTAAACTTGTTAAAACAGAAGTTGGAACTATGTACCTGATTCTGTTTATTAATTTATTTCGATGTTACAAAAATATATCCATTGTCTTACTGAATTTTCTGTAACTTTTTTCTAGAAATTAAAAAAAAAAAAAAAAAAAAAACCCTGCAGAACTGGAAAAAAATAATAATAACTTTTGAAACGCATCAAAAAAGAGTAAAATTTGAAAGTGACATTCAGACTGAAGAAATAGCAGCACAAGAAAAGGGGACCGAAAACTATCAATATGAGTTAAACTTGTAAATCGCAAATAATAATGTTTTTTTTTTTGACATTTTGAGTTTTTTTTAAAAAATTACCTATGACTTTAGCAAAATATGTTTGGCGAACAGAATACAAAAAACGTATACGTTATTAAAAGGTAATAAATGTATTGTCTAGTTGTATACGTAAGTACGAAATAAAATTTTCCTAACTAGATTTAAGTTTAATCAAAATTCTCGTTTTGACATGCTTATTACAAAACACAGTCTCTCATCTCATTTCAAACAAAATAAAAACAAGAAACGGAAAAAAAAAAAAAAGAAAGAAATTAACCTTTAGTACGATGGCTTGCTTTTTATTTTCAAAAAAATAGTCCAGGTCAAAAAGCACAAATTTAACACTCAAATTTTAAATTAGAATACTTTTATCTGTTACATATTCGACCCACATGGAAATTTGTTTCATAACTAAATTCGTGAACGTAGTCTGCACAAATAGCTCCGATTTTAAGAGTCTTACAATAAACAAACAATGAAAGTTTTTAATCGGTGCTTCGCACTAGGGATGTGTCGCTCATGAACGAACGGGTCAAAAAAGAACGAATCCTTATAATGAACGGATCCGTTCGTTCACCTAAAAAATGAACGACCGTTATTTTGAACGGTGAGCAGTTTGGAACAGTGTATTGATTCACTTGTGATAGAATCTTTTTTTTTGAATTACATTCATCTTTAAATTTTTAACACTTAATCTATTTCAAATTTCCTTTTTCACAGTGCAGTATATTCATTTCGAACTTTTTTACTTTCTTCTTTTTTTCAAATACATCTAAACCTGAATGAAGATTTTTCGATTAATTTTTCACAGGCATATTTTCTTACTTTTAGATGATTCCAGTAATTTTATCTTCGGAGACCATTACTGATCTAATGAAAAATTTAAATTGTACGTGAGTATGTCGCGCAGAGAGATTCCCTGCCACTTTTTTAAATGAACGAAGTCGTTCAAATGAACGAGTTGAATAAACGGATCAAAAGAATGAATGATCCTCTGATGAACAGATCATTAAAAAGAATGACATTTCCCACTTTGCGCAGAATAGGAAAGTTAATGTCAATCCATATATATATATATATATATGTGTGTGTGTGTGTGTGTGTGTGTGTGTATGTTCCCTATACAAATACAATTTTCGTCGGATCTCGATCAAATTTGGCAAGGAGGTACTTGGGCATCCGAGAAGGAACGTAGATGGTTTTTCAAACGCCAAAAAAGAACCGAACCGTTCGAATTTTAATTTTTGGACCCGAAGATGGCATTAAATGGCTCTTTCTACGCGAAATAACTATCCGATCAGTTCGATTTTGGCGACATTCGAAAGCGCGCGAAAAACACCGATAAAGTTCCTTCATTTCCTCCGAATTTCAAAAAAAAGGCTGTAAAATCACCGGAAAAAAAAGCACTGCTAAGCCTAATGGAACAGAAATTTTAAATCGAAAAATTATCGTTTGCGTGATCTCATTTTAAATTAGCATTCAAGTGGTTGCCACTTGACTAAATAAAATTCTGCTTCGTTTTGAGGTAAAAATTTCTCCTTTTGGCTATTATTTGGCGCTTTATCTTCTTTCTTTTTTTAAGGATTTTAGTAGTATTTATGGAAGGTTGCATTTAATTCATTCGGGAATTTTTGGTTTGCCGTTTTCTTTTTTTCAGAATGATTATTTTGACGGTAAATTTTGCTCTACTTTTTTTGTCTAATTGAAGCCTGATTGTTGAACATCCGTTACTTGACATAACTTTTATTTTCGAGGTAGACCGAACAAAGCCGGGCAATACAGCTAGTCTTTAAATAATTGCTAAGTTTGTGCTTCCCATTTGAGCAACTATAAAGCCTCGGGTTCGTTTCCATCTGAGCAACAAAGCTCTCTTTGTATATCTGTTTTTCAGCTAAGTCCCCCTGAACCCTGTCTTTTTTTTTTTCTGTCTTGGTTTTCAATTTAGCAGAACATTTAGTTTCTACAAAGCATAGCAGAAAGAAACTGATGTGCGTTTTGTATGCGGTAAATAAACCTGCTCACAAGTGAAATATTTTTTTTCTGAGTGACGTATAGGGGCGGGTGTCCCAAAAAGGGTACGCCTTCGTATACCCTCCTCCCTATAATGTGTAAGCGGCGATGCATACGTATGTCGTGTTTACATGTATTTCCCCGAGTTTTTATCAGTCTAAGCTTACCCGCTTTGGGCTTCCTAGTAGTGCAAAGCGGGTTTTTCAAATGTTTGTAAAAATTGATAATAAATAAACATTAGGTTTGAAATGATACCAACATCTCTTTTTATTTTGAAGCTCAAGAACCCTGATAGGTACTAAAACCGAAATTGTTGCGATAAAAGTCCAAAAACTACAATTTTCGAGCGTTGTTCAAAAAACTTACCTGCTTTGGGCCACCCTCCCCTAAACGATTGAAGCATTCATTACTTTTCTATAGAACGAGCGGGGAGAACTGAAAATGCATTGCATAAGTGAAAAAGGCGCATAAAAGAGGCGATGTATGAATGAGAGTTCACTGTACTTTTAAACATAATTTCCCTCGAATAAACAATAAAAGAAAAAAAAATAGAAGATCTAACGCTGCTAATTTGAACAGAATGCGAAGCTCAAAAAAATTTCTTGCTTTATTTGTACGTCTATTATTACTTTTATGTGAAAAATATATAAATATTTCAGCCATATTTCCATGCGTAGAAAGAAAACATAACTATTATTTTCAGATCCTTTCTTCGTTTTCAAATACCACACAGTAATCTTATCCAAAGAATAAATTAGATGGTCCTGGAACTTGGATTTTATGACATCGTTACTTTTTGGTAATATTTCTTTTACTCTTAAGACTACACCAGGGCGCAAAATTATGACTGCTTTCCTCATCTGTACCCTGGCGATAATTCCTAGAATATGTCGCCAAATGGATACTAGCATTAAGTAAAAGACCGTAATAAAAATCACCTAAAGTGCCTTTTATTTGTAATTACCAACAAATACTTTCGGGCTGAAGGTAATATTTGTCACATTTAATGAATATATTTTGTACAGCTCTCTTCATATACACAAGAAGAATTGTTGTGCGGATCTTTTTAATCCTTTATAGAAAACAAATTGAAAAGATAAAGCACGTGTTTTATAAAATACAGCTATTAGAAGTAAACAGACGTTTACTTTTACGAAGAAATCTAAGTTAAAGCACAGTTACAGCAGTTTTGGCGGATATATTTGTAAAATAAACTAAAATGTATTTTGCTATTCTTGTATGTGGTGTCTAATGTTAGTACAAACTATTTTTTTTTTAAACAAGGATTTATATTGGCTTATGTTTTAAATTTTTTCTCCAAATGCGAGACCTTAAAACTGAGAATTCGGATGGCAATGACTTTTTTTTCTAAAAGACTCTAAGAAAATTTGGCATCCTTTAGCAGTTTATCCACCAGACTTATAAAAGTAAAAATATCTGCTCAACCACCAGTAAGATGCAGAATCATCCTATAAGACAGAATGACAAAAAATAATAATAATAATAAAAAAAAATAAATTAAAAAAAATAAAAATAAAATAAATAAATAAATAAATAAAAATAAATAAACAATAATAATTGTAAAAATAAATAAATAATAGGTTTTCTTCTGCACGTACAATATCTTATTGGAATGTAGAGTCCTAAATGTTTGGCTTTGTTGAAATTAGAGAAAAATCACGGCTATTGTTCTTCTGGAAACGGCAGCAAGCAAATTTTGGGGAAAATGCTTGAGCAAGACGGTGTGAATATTACCGATATTTTATGGTAATCTCGGGTGCTATTAGGTTCAATTTCCTTATGAGAAAACTTGAGTTTTTTTCAAGTTTCACCGGAATTAAAACTTGATCTGAAAATCAGATTTCATTATTTTCGAAAGCGAATGATCGTATCTGACGGTTTAAAATAATCTATCCAGTTTTTTCATTGCTGGGTGTAAAAACCATAATTTCAAATAAAAAAGATATGCATAGAGCTTCAGCTATGTGTAAGTGGTGGATTTGGATAAAGATATGTCCCTCACACACACACATAGATGCCTCTTTAATCTCTTTCTGTTTTTCACATCTCTTTTCAGATAGAATGTTATCGTTGACAGATAGTAAAAATCACTGTTAATTGCGACTAGAAAGCAATTTTGTCTCAAAGAGTATTATCAGAGGAAATAAAGAAAAATATTTGAAGATTTTTTTCTTTCTGTAAGTACTACTATATAAAAATTATTCTTATTAAAAGTTTTCTTTTTATTTTTGTTGTTATTATTCGTGTTTTTACGTAACTACTGTTCAGTTCTTCATCTAAACAAAAAAGCTGTTTAATTATGTTTTTATAATTCAATGAATTATAGAACGACAAAAAAGGAAGAATGAAAAAGAATTACACTTTTAAAGTGCATTTGCGCAGTTGTTGAAACTAAATCAAAATTCCAAAAGTTACTACTACCAGCTCTTTTAAAATAAATAAATAAATAAATAAATAAATAAAATAAAACTACTCCAGCCGAGTTTAGGGGAAAAAATAAATGAAAATCATTATACTATAATGAAATATAAAATAAAATAAACTGTATTAAATACGTAAATAAATAGTATATAAATAGTAAACTAATAATAAATTAATTAGGTAAATAAAATAATAAATAATTAAATAAATAAACAAAATTGTTAATAAATAAAGACAAAAGAATTAATACTGAAATTAATAAATAAAATAATGAAGAAGTAAATAAGTAAAATTATAAATAAATAAATAAAATAAATTTAAGAAATTGAATAAAAAATTTAGCAAATAAATAATACTTTGCATTGTTAGAAGTTTTCAGTTATTTTATTAAATGCAGAATGTGCATTAAATATGTTTGTTAAACCACGAAATTATCGTCAACCATATTTTTTCAACCTATTTATGATGCAATAACGTGAAAAGCAATTTTATTTTTTGCTTTCCTAGTACAAAGTTTATCTTTGACTCTCCCACTGTCAGCAGTTCCCTTTCTACTTTTGTCCCTTTATACTTTGTTTTTTTATCACTGAGATATTTTTTTTTGTAAAGGAAGAGAAAATAGAATTTTTAATGCTGAAAGTGAAAGAAAAAAGGGACGAAAAACTCATGAAAAAGCCTTTACTACTAAAAAGCTTTTGTGATGCAGCTGTGTTCAAAGCACGAAATTGCTTGCTGAAACGTTTTATGAATGACAAAAGCGAGGGAAAAGCTGTTAAGATTATCTTTAAGCAACGCGAATGATAAGTCGGATATTTTCTCATTTTAAAATTAATGCATATGCATAACGGTTTTACGCATCGTCTGACACAGGACAGGGGAGTTATTTTTTATCATTTTTTCACACCCTGATGGATATGCATGTGGATACCGTCCCATTTTCTCTCTAAATTACATTTTCTTCGCATTTCCATTACGCATCAAAGTCTAACGCAGTTTCGATTTTTCCAAAAGCTGTGGATAAAACTACGGATTTCATTTAAATTTCTTCCCAAAAATGGATAAAAGATTTTAAAAAATGAATCTACTCCGAATAAAATGTAATACTTTTTGAGCTTACTAAAATATGTTTAAACAAACAAATGGGCATGCTATCGATTTCTTTCACTCCCAATTCTCGAATATTTGTTCAATAAATTTCATTTTTTTGAATTTTTGATTTTATATATGATGTGGTTATTTTTTTCCTGGATCCAATCTGTTTTAAAATAAAAACTATCATAAAAATCCGATGGCGCTGTGCAGAGAATTTTTTAACTGGTCCCACTAATATACCCGTGAATTACGTCAGGCTGCAATTTTCAGTTCTGAGCATGTAACACACCTCGAGAAATAGATTCTAGCACGAAGAGTAAATTTCGTGCTCTATGCCATCATTCAATTTCTGATTCAATACAGCTTAAATTTACCGACAAATGAGCAAATGCGTACAGGAAAACTTTCATGAGTAACAGCAATGTGCAAAAATTGTGTGTTGAAACTTGTTGCGTTGATTCAAAACCTTTGTGTACATACTTTTTCTCATACAAAAGAAAATCTTATTATTTTTTTAAACTGTATCAACTTGACCAAACATAGTTCAAGTAGATACATACACAAATGAATAAATTTTTATACTGACGTAGTAAAAGACTTTTCAAGAATTAATTTTAAAGCAAAGTAAAGTGTTTGAATTAGTAATCCGAATTGGATGATAGACGTAAATTTGTCTTTCAGCTAATTCAAGCTTAAGACGGTGGAAAAACAACTACAAACATAGGCAACTTCTCTTATGTGAAATCGCGCCTCCTAGTCAAAGGACACAGTAGAATATTGCTTAATACGATATAATTACTTGAACCTCATGCACGACAGTTGAAAGCAAGCCATAAAAATTTACATTGTTGTACAAAAAATGATATCTTTAGAATAACTCCAAAACGAATAAAGACAGGTTCTCCCTCCTACGTAGGTGAAATCAGCCTAAGTTTGTTATTTCCTCCTAAGACTTGCAGTCGTGGGTACATACCCACTCAAGAATTAAAGCCCTTATATTAATTGGACCAGGTCTCTCTACCTCTGAGGTCTACAAATGAACCAATTTTTGTCTGAATCCACCCGTTACTTAATGGGATAATGTAGTCACGCATGACCGAGGAAACGTTCTATTGCTCCGACTCCTTGTAGGAATTGGTTCTAAAAACTAACCGGCTCCACAGAACTCACATAAAAATACATAGGGGAGTGTGGCCCAAAGCGGGTTTGGTTTCTAAGAACGCTCGAAAGTTATAGTTTTCGATTTTATCGCAACAATTTCGGTTTTGTTTTGTAGCAGGGTTCTTGAACTTTAAAATAAAAAGTGATTTTTGTATTATTTCAAACCCAATACTTATTTATTATCAAACTTTACAAACATTTGAAAAACCCGCTTTGCCCTACAAGGGAGTCCAAAGCGGGTAAGCTTAAGTAATTTCAATTTGGTACTTTTGCCTATCAAATATGAATTTATAAATGATTAAAAATAATTGACTAGCTATCTGCTATTGTAAATATATATATATATGTATATATATATATATATATATATATATATATATATATATATATATATATATATATATATATATATATATATATATATAACAGTTGAACTTATCCAATTTAAAAAAGAAACAAACGAAATGACTATCGTGGTTTGTAGGTGGATGGTATCAAAATAACGTATATTATTGGGAAAAAAAAGGCTGGTCTTTGACTAATCACAAGATACAAAACTTCATTTAATTTTAAAAATGTGTCTTGTTTTTTTACTTTAAGCCTGGTTGAGCCATGCTGCTTCGTTGGGACTAATTAAAAGTTGGGGGTGCTCTTTTTAACACGACATACGTACGCGTCACAGCTTCACACCATGAAGGGGGGGGGCATATAAAGCCTACTCGCTTTGGGCCACCTTCCCCTATGTGTACTAAATTTGGTTCGACTTCAAGCAACAGTTTTTGTTCTATAGAACGGTCCAAAAAAAAAAAAAAAGTCTCTTACATGCAGACACACGCGCACATACATAGATAGACATTTTATAAAAATGGTCAAATTTGATTCAGCACACTTCAAAATATGCAATTTCGTCAAAATTCAAAAACTTTCACAAAACTAGTACTTTTTTCTATGTATTAGATATAGAAGAAGAGAAAAATAACTGAAAATTGAATAGATGCAAGAATTAAATCAGAAAAAATAACATTCCTGCTGATCAAAGTGCTGGGCGATACTTTTTCTTAACGTTGTTTAAAAAAAATTATTAAAATATAACATGAAATATCAAATTCATTGAAAATCAGGGACTTTACACTAATTTGAGCAACAAAACAGGAAATATGTGCAAATACCAGCTCTTCAATACTGATTTTAATTTTATGAGCAGCTTTCCTTCATTTCAGTTAATGCACAAAAGATAGTTTTAAAATCCAAAGATTTTACAGCTATTTCCCGAACGAGGAGTTTCAGAATAACAATATTCATTACTTTAAGTACTATCGTACTACAAAAACTTTCTAGACTGATTTCAATAAAAGCAGCAAGTTTCCCTTGATTACGCTATTCCTTTTGTAAGTATATCGAAGCTGAAAGTTTTTTTTTTAACTCAGTGGCAAAGCAATACAAAGATAACTAACAAATGGGAAAGTTACGTTTTAAAGTAATTCAGTGTTACTATTCAAAGACAACTTGAAAACTGGAAAGTTTCTTTTCCACCCGCGGCCTTTCACTTTGTTCGCCTCTTCACTGTTGCCTTCGGGATGTTTGGATTGGTGTGTTATGTTATCTCGCTTTACCTCTTGTATCTTTTCTGCGTTACTCCATTTTCTGAAAAGAGCGAAATATAAAAGAAAGAAAAAAAAACATCTTTCCGAGTCTTCTTTCTGTTTTCCCATTTCATGACTTTAAAAGTGTGAAATAAATGTATAGAAAAATATAAATATTGCACAGAAAGTGTTGCTTTAATGTAGTTTTTGTTGGAGCAAGCGTAAATGTGTTTGCTTTTAAATTTTTCATATTTTTTTGTAGAGTTATAAAAGATAAAAACAATTAAATGTTTTGCATTTATTACTTATTTTGTTTGTAAAAGGTTTGACTGCAGGCGAACGATACAACATAATGTGCTATTAAAGAAAAAAACAAAAAAATGGAAAATAAAGTTCTGCACCATAGTCTTCTTAAATTACTAAACAAGCTTCTGTTTTGATAAAATTTGACACCTTTTATCAGTGTTTAAGACTTTATTATAAAAAACACAACATTTATATTTTACAGCCCATCACAGTGCATAGCGTTCATTTTTTTAACAATATGTCTGCATAATTTGTAAAAATGAAAACAATAGTCGTTATACCATACAATAATTAGAACAAGAGGAAGATCGGCAAGCTATCTTAGAGAAGCAAAATAAAGAAAAATATTCTAGACCTCGTGAAAATCGATGGTATTTTAGGCATAGATATAGTTATTAGCTGCACAAGTGGTATAGTAAGGCAGATATTATCAAATGAAAAAAGTAAAATCTATCAAATTTGCCATAAGGGTCTGCAAAATGAGCGAGCTTTCCTGAAAATCCAAGCCCGCGTTTGAGGATAACCCAAACTAAGAAAGGAAGGGGGACGGGGTGGGGGATAGTTGATTGCATTAATGAAGATTCAATCACAAATAGCAATCAACTGGCAAACCGTGGTAAAATTCGAAATTTTAATGTTTATTCAGGTTGGTCTAGTGAGATGGTCATGTCATATTGCAGTTGTCTAAGCTCATATTTCGAATACAGCGTCTTTGTTGATGGAGACAAGATAGGAGTGTGGGAGTGAACTTCTAATAAAGTTGAAAAATAAGAGCCACCAAAGTACATATGAAATACACCGCCAGCTCAGTCATTTCCAGTCGGGGACTGCAGTTTCGTGCTTCTTAGCGCTCATCAGCCCAGCATAGGAAAGTGACTGAGCTGGAGATGGAAAACTTCTTAAGGAAGCCAAGAGTGCCAAAACAAACTGGTAGCTAAATAGAATTAGCACAGACCAGACGAGTGACCGAAGCAATGGTTCGGTTCAACTTGGAGATTGAAGGCGAGGCATGGTATATTCAGTAAATTACCATTCATCCTTAATCCATCCTTTTCCATCTCCAACTCAGTCACTTTCCTATGCCGAGCTGTTGAGTGCTAATAAGCAAGAAACTGCAGTCCTCGGCTGGAATGACTGTGCTGGCGGTGTATTTCATGTATTTCTGCTTTAGCCCCGGCTAATGGGCTGTAATTTACTGAATACATCAAAGTATATGTATATTGGCTGCCGTGACCGGGTAAATGACAGTTGCAGCAGAAATGAATTTTCAAATATTTGAAGAAACGTATTTTGGACTGAATACTGACGATAGAGAAATGTTGGAATTGGACGTTTTTTTTGAGCTTTTCTTTCAGCGGAAAACAAAGCTGTTACAATAGTGCAAACGAACAATAATGATGAAAAAAAAATAATTTGAATTTTGACATCTTGAATTCAAATTATGTTTTTCGCAATCACGAGTGTGTGTATGTAGGCGTGTGTGTTTGTGTGTGGGGGTATGTGTTTGTGTGTAGGGGTTATGTGTATGTGTTGGCATATGTGTTTGTGTCTGTGTGCGGGCATCAATGTGTGGGTAGTTGTGTGTATGTGTGTGTGTATGTTTTTGTGTGTGTATGTATGGGTGTCTGTATGTATGCGTGTGTGTATGTGTTTGTATGTGTGTATGTGTTTGTGTGTGTATGTGCTTGTGTGTATGCGTGTGTGCGTGTATGTATGCACGTGTGTGTGTGTAGTTGTGTATGTATGCGCGTGTGTGTAGGACATGGATGCAACCTGGAGACGGCTTTCGCAATAGGAGCAGCATCGTGAGGAGCCGGTCGACGGTGATGGTGCGGAAGGTTGCGGTGGGAAAAATCAAAGGAACGTCAAAAACAGTCAAGTGAGAACAATAAGCAATCGTGATTGCTCAAAAAAAAATTTGCAGTTACTGCCCTTGACCTGCCCATAATAGTATATATCTATGCATGCGTGCGTGTGCTCATGTATTAATATATTTATTCATTTGTAGATCATAAAAAGAGGAACACAATTATGTGCGAAGGAGGAACTATCTTTGAAACGTGAAAGACAGTAACATTACATTCATTTTGTTTCTCTTCTCTCAAACATTTCCAATTTTTCATAACGGCTTACGTCAAAAATAACGTTTCCTCGAAAGTAAATTAGTATAGCATTATAGGATTACAGTTTTCAACCATCAGAGTTTCGCGGAAGTAAATATTTCCTCTCTCAACTCTGCATACAGTATACTTCTCTTCAAAATTCCAATAAAAATAAGTAATAATCCACAATAATAACAGTTCGTGAAATAGAAACTTGGAGATTCATTTTAAGTATAGTTTCTTCGCAGTGTTTTGACATTTGTGAGAGCATGTGATGCTTAAAGTTTTCACGTTGTTTGCTGTGGGGTTACTAGAAAAATATTTTCAGCTCAAGAAAATGAGCATACTTATTTTAGGTGTGTGTTATTGCTATATTATATCTGGTAAAATTATATGTGGTTTTACCTTTTCTTTGATATTGTGCTTCATCTGTGCATCTCTAACTCACTTCATTTCTATAATTAAATGTTTGTAGCTACTTTCTCTTAAAATGTTCCGAAGCATTTTTAAGTTTAATGTGACAGATATTTTGAAAATTGTCTGGAGAATTGTGGATCAGAAGGAACTAATGTATATTTATCTAATGTTTTATTAGGATCTATGAGGCTACATTAGAATGTTTATAATTAAAAAAATATTATGCTTCTGTAATTGCCATTTGATGAGAATAATAATTCCGAAGCTCATGAAACTGAAATATGTATGGGACTTCTAACTTATTTTATTTAAATGTTTAATTCAAGTATTTAATTTTTTGTTAATCGTTTCGATATTTAAGATTGTTTGTGACTAATATTTCGTCACATCAACAGAATTAATTTTTCATTACGTTAAACCTGATTTCATACATTTTTTCAATCCTTATCTCTTTAATTTTGTAGAATTTCTGTTTTTTAGCCTGAAATGTTTTCAGCCTTATATTACACTAAAAGTTAACTATTCGATCTTTGAGGACGATGGGGAATTAACTTTCTAGCCACTTTAGGAATCATTGTCTTTATCGTTTCACTAAAGGATATCGCTTGGCCTTAGTATTGTAAGAAAGCAGCATTATTATTATTTTTTTTTCTATAACAAATTTAAGAATTTCATCACGTTAGTGCAGTTTAATGGACTAAGTGTTACGATCCACTAGCGTAACCAGAACTTACCTTCTGAAAGGTGGGGGGGGGGCGTCTTAACAGTCTTGACATGTGAATAAATTACTGCATTAATACTGACCATGAATGCATTGGCCATCATTATAATTTTAAAACCAGGGGCTATGGAGGGGGTGAGTCCACCAAGCTCGCCCTCCCTCTGCATTCCATTTAAGGGAAAAGGTCTGTACATTTTGTTCGAATGAAATAAAATGTCCGTATTTTACCTAAAAGTTAAATTTACTGATTTTTTTTCACTGTGAAATTAATTGCACACCTATCTCGCAATTTACGGAAATAGATGTTTATTAAATTACTTTATTTTGTAGAATCATAACGTTTCCCCTTAGAATAACATTGTGTCGGACAAATGCAGTCAACCTATATTGAACTCAATGAGGTAATGCAACTTCCGAAGCTCACCACTCAAACTCCAACAGACGCAAGCGTTAAAAATGTCGAATTATGAAAACATGGGCTTGAGACTACAACAATTTGGACGTTAGAGACTGCCTTCAGAGCCGGATAGGCGAACCGTATGTGAGTTTTCAAAACGAATGACTCATTTTAAAATCACTACATAAAAATGCATTGCTTTGAAGTATGTTCATCTTCAAAATAAAGAACTTGTCGAGTCAAAAGAAAAATGTAGATCAGCTTGTGTTTCTAACGTTAGATCTAAAGCTAGTCACCCAAATTTGTTTGATCTGAGCAGATTTAAATATAGGAATGTATCACAGCAGATGAAATTATTTCTTTAAAAGAAAGTTGCTTTTAAAAGTATCCAAACAGTTTACGTACTCTCATTGATACGAAGTAGGGTTTTAAGTATTTATTCATAGAAATAGGCTTTAGCTCGATTTCTAACCAAATTGTATGGCTACATTCGGAGCATCGATTTTCCCCAACAGCTCAATACAAGCCCTAGTAGTGAAACTAGAATTAAAATGAAGCCATTAGATTCATTTAACGTTTAGCATAATTTTGCGTTTGGTGCAAAGCATAAACTTGCGGCAATGTTAATTATAAAACGATGTTTGCCTTGAGATAGGTTTCGGGGGCATTATTCATTATATGTTACTTTATGCATTACATCAAAAGGGATATCGATAAAATATCAGTACAAATTTAAGCCGGAAGTGATTTACATCACATACAGCTTGAGTGTTTTATAATAAGAGAATAATATGTTGCTGTGCTATTTGTTAGGATGTTAATGGTCGTCTTAATAACTGTTTGTCTTCCGAATAAAATGATGGAAAAGCAAAAAAAAAAAAAAAAAAGTGCATAATGTGATGATATTTCACTTTCGGGCAGAAAATTGTACTGATGGGTAAAGTACTCATAAATTTCAGGTTTTCAACTTAGGTGGATTTATAAATACAAGAATTTCTTTGAAAACTTAAAAGTTTTTCTGCTGTAATTTTACATTATTAAAGAACACGTTGCTTTGAAATTTTAGGAAGATGAAAAAAATGATTTGATTAGTATTATGACATTATCTTTTTCATATGTGCTTATGAACTGGGGTGGGGTAAAGGAGTCATAGTAAAAAAAAAAAAAAAAGAAAACAGTACCCAAAAATAGTAGTAATGGATGTACAATCATAATAGTTTTCATGCTCAACACACCTAGTTCTTTTAAAGAAATTGATTTTATTTGAATAAATTACAAATTTGTAATGGTCAACTTTTGTCAAAATTTGGCTCACCAAAAATTTTAATCACATTGGACTTATTGATTTCATCAATATCATCCGTTAAGATGTAAAAATTTCCAATGTGCTATTTCTTTAAGTAACCTTATTAAAAATAGCATCTGCATATTTTAAAGAATGAATAAAAATGAATAGATAATGAAACAGTAAAGAAATAAAAAGCCAAATAAATTATTTAATGCAGAAGAAAAAAAATAATTGAAAGAAATAGTGAATCAATGAGAAAATAAGTTAATAAATGAATAAATAACTAAATTATTATATTAAGGATTGTAAATGAATTAATGCATTAATATGAAAGTGATTTAATTAAAAATTGAATAAGTAACCGAAATGAACTATTTCACTTTACCCCGTCCTCTTTGCCCCGCATGCACTAGACTAACTGAATAAAACATTAGAAATAGAAAAGATTTATATGAAATAAATAAATAATGCAACGAATATTATCAGGTCTCTATTAATATTTAAAATTTAACAACAAGAATTTTATTATTTTATAATGAAAGAAATAATTTTTGACTTACAACTTCAAAATATTACAGTATAAGTATACATTTCTGAAAATTGCTTGCTTTTCCGCATTCTGTAATCTACTAAGATAACTTTTTCCTGAATAAAGTGGGCTACATGTTTTACTACATAAGCTAAATATTGCCAAATAGGTGGAGCTGAATTGAAGAGAAAATATTTCACCCTTTCACTTTGTTCCACCAATTCTCTGACTTTATTCATTCTACATGCATAGCCAAGTGAAAATTTATTAAACTCTCAATTTATCGTGGTTTAACGGAACAAAAAAAAATCAGTGCCAATGCTATACTAGTTCCCCTCCACTTTCTTCAATACCTATTTATTTCTGAGCAAGTGAATTTTAGGTTATTTATTAAATTTTTATTTCTTAATAGCGGACCATGTTTGGGACTAATTTTATCTGTCATAATATTACTGTGATGGGTTGGATCGGGTAATTTTTTGGGCACATTTGTAGGTATTTTTAAGGCAGAATATTAAAAATAATGCTAAAATATCGAATTGTATTTTATTTATGATTTTTATTTAAAAAAAAGTTCTTTAAAAACATTTCCTCTTGAGCTGCTTTGTAACGACTCGATTGTGCTCGGGTTTCTCTTAAAATTACTCCAAAGCTAATCTAAACTATTTGTATAGTTATAATTACAGGTTAATCTAAAAAAAACCTTTTAATTTTGTTTTCAATTTTGAGAATCAAGAGAAATCGCCGAGTAATAATTGAGGTGAGTATGGGGTTCAGGATTTAACTTGTAGACGGTGTTTTTTTGTTAAAAAATCTTCTAGTATGATGTAACCGGAGGAATTATCGTGAAAGAATGATTCTATACGCATGTGGCAAAATCTGCTCATTCAGTTTTTTATATTCTTAAATCAATATATTTTTGATATTTGTTCCAATGTCAGTTAGGTATTCAAAAAGAAAAAAGAAGAAAGGGGAGAAAATAAACTTAACTTTCTATCGAATACTTGTCTAGCTCAAATATACAACGATTGTTTCGATCGCATTGAGGCTTTTTTCGGGCATCAGTGGACAGTTACGGTCAATAGCATTCGTACAAAAAAAAAATGCAAACAATTATGAACTTTTTTTTAAAGAGCTTTAGATGCTTTTTTGAGTGTGGATACATTATTTCTTGGTATTAAAATGTTTATGAGACTCTTGCTGCATATTAGCAGTATGAATATTCATATGCATTCTCTAAATGTCAAAAATTCCTTCATTTTAAAGAAAATTTTTAGTCTTATGATTAATTGTTTGTGAAAAAATTTCAAATTTTCAAAAAACTTTTCACAAACCATAGCTTTTTCTTCATAATACATAATTCTAAATGTGAGTTGTTTATTAAAAAAAAAGTCGTTGATTTTGTTTTTATGCTTTAACATCACTTTTTACTTGTAGAAAACTTTCTGAGTTGATACTGCTCGAATGCAGTATAATACAGACAAAAGCATAAAAAATCTTTCCACGAAACACACCATACTTTATGAGCTTTAAACGCCTTTTTGAGTGAAGATATATTATTTTAAATGCAAAATTGGCTCTACATTTTTTTCAGAAGCTTGCATATTATATATTATATTATATGAGTATCGATATGCATTTTCAAAATGTCCGAAGTTTCTTCATTGATACGAAAATTTTTATTTGACTGTATTACAGAAATTTTTTCACAAACCATTGCTTCTTCTTTATAATGCTAATTGCAAGTTGTTTACTAAAAAGAAACCTTAGCATGTATGAATTCCTGATTGTTGATAAGCCTATAAATTATTGCAACAATTGCAGAAACTTGTGCTATTGCAGAAATTCCAAAATCTAAATCTTCACCATCAACATTGTTGCTATGTGTTTCATGGTAAGAGGCTGACAAATTTGCAAAACATGCAACTAAAATCGACATAGGGTGACCAGAATGTAATATAAAAGGACTCCAATTTGACTCACTTTAGCGCTTGGTAATCCTTGTTAATTTACCCCAGCTACTTTTTCACTTAGGGCTGTTTTGGCATAAAAAGCAAGTTTTTTTTTTTTTTTTTCTGCTAAATTTAGATATTTTTCCGCATATTATATTAAGATGCAAATCAATTCCAATGATTTGCAAGCCGAAAGATCATGTTTTATTTGTAGAAGCATTTCTGAATTGGTATTGCTCGTACGCAGTGCATTACTGAAACAAAATCATAGGCAACATTTTCATGAAAGACACTACACAGCGTTAAAAAACATGGAATTAAACTCTTGAATTCAAAAATAATGATAAGTTTCTTGAAAATATCATAAGATTCCTAAATTAAATTACAGATTAGCAGCATCGGGAGTGTTAGAATAATTGACGAAAGCCTTGGGGTTTCATTAGATGCCAAATTTATCGATTGCAGCTCCAAGTTTTCCACAAGCTTTGCTAAATTTATAACTATGTACAATCTACCTCAGCAGTTAATATTGCAGTATTCATAAGCATGACCTTAGGCAGATCTAAACTATAATGTAAGAAACGATATCTAAGTATTCCATGCAGCATTCTATGTTTAGAATTTTAATTATAACTTCTTCCTTATTTCATATGATGTATGTGAAATAAAATTGAACAGCAAAAATATTAGGTCATTCAGTTTTATCCTAAAAGTGTTCAGCCTAGAAACTAATTAACGCGTAAAAGTTATGTAAAAGTGTGCAAAAAATAAGAAGGATCTATGCTTTAAATGAGTTTTTAACATCGACGAAAATGATGAGTGCTTTTGGAATATTTTTGTAATACTTTATATTTTGTAGCTTAAAATAATTAGATCATAGCATTTTCTTGAATCGAATGAGCGGATGGTAGACCTTTGGGAAATGCAGAAAATTAGGAATAAAATATGACGGCGATAATAAAATTTCAAGATTCGGGTAACTAAATTCTAAGACTATGCACAATGCAGTTAAGCCAAAATTAGATTAATATTTATATTGAAAATGTGTAGTTAATTCTTATAACGCAAGGCCATACATAATGATGTCAAACGAAAATTAGTTTTAAAGCTAAAATAAGTAATAGTAAATTAGTAAATTCTTTGAATACATTTTGTATATTTAGATAAATAAGTTAATAGTAAAACTCAATGCATATTTACAACAAAAAAAATATTTTAAAGATTTTAATCAATGTTTTTTATGTCTCTGAAGAAAATTTTAATGAAAAAAGTTTACTAAAAACAGTAATTAACATTCTTAAATTTTGAAAATAATTCGTAACATCTGCTTTTAAATCCATGCACTACCATGCAAGTTGATTTCTAAGTACATTTTTTAAGTGCATGTCTAAGTGGTTCTAAGTCTAATCATTTATTTCTTTATGTTTTATCAAAAAATGTGCTGACTTATACTGATCCAATTTGAATTAAAAATCTAACTTTTTTTATAATAGTAGTTAGTTAGTCAGTTTATTAAATTATTTATTGCTTCATATGTGACTGACTAATGTACCAAATCACAATTGGTTAAGCTTACCCGCTTTAGCCTAACGACTTACCCACTTAAGTCCCCTGGTAGTGCAAAGCGGGTTTTTCAAGTGTTAATAATGTTCGATAAAAAATAAATATTGGGTTTGAAATAATGCAAAAATCACTTTTTATTTTAATTTAATTCTGTTTTAAAGTTCATGATTCCTGTTAGGAAATAAAACCAAAATTTTTTCGATAAAAAGCAAAAACTACAATGTTTGATCAGTCTTCGTTAACCTACCCGCTTTGGGCCACATCACTGAATAGAAGAAAAAGATAATGTTCGACGCTACACTAATAAATTGCTGTTGCAACAGTTGGAAAATGATTTGGACAATGATCAATAAAAAGCATAATAAGACATTAAAAAAAAAAAAAAAAAATACAAATGACACGTTAAGGGCTTAAATTCTATTTCTTTGATGACAGATCCTGTCTAACTGGACAAAAAGTCGTTAATGGGCAATTGATTTTCATTGATGTCGTAGCCAAAGATAGAACGATAATGCGGATACGGCTAAAAGTAAATCTAGTTTTTAACAGAAGAAGAAAAAACGTGATAAAAGACACCGTTGAAAAAAGAAAGGTAAATAAAAAGTACATAAACTACACATATATAAATGGTTGTATGTTTGTGTGTGTGGTATTGCGTTTGCTGCTTATGCAAATCCACTGTTTACGTCGAACCTTTGCGAGATTTGGCACAGAGATCCTTCTGTTGGCAGAAATTCACATTGGGGTTTTTCGCCCCAAGGGGGGAGGGGGGTTGTGAAAACATCTCCAGAAAACCCGTGAAGCCAAATGTTTACTTTCAATAATAAAAATAACAAAACTGTTGGAATTTTTAAAAAGCGCAAATAGATCTAAATTTGAGTTTTGTGTCATAAAATTGGTACTCTTTACAAGTTGATGGGTAATTTTCCCTTTTTTTTCTAGACACAACTTTAATTTTTGAGGTAGGCTGCGCAACGCTGGGCAATGCAACTAGTAGAAATATAATATACAGTTGACTTCCGCTACAACGCGATTCGACTTACGCGAAATAGCTATAACGTGAATTTTTCACGAGTAATGAATTTTAGAGCTAACGCGAATTTTTCGTCCACAACACGAAATTTTTTAGGGAGGAAGAACATCGGCATCGTTATTGGCTACTAAATATTGATTTAGGAGTGTTATTACATCCCTTTAAGCATCACTGACAGTGAAGGTTCCCACACCAAATTAGTCTACGCATCGCGTTGTTAGTGCATCAAATAACTACTCAGCATCTTTCATGCATTTATTTTTTTCTTTCTAAATATAAAAGTTGATAAATATAATGGCACCTTCAGCTAACGTTTGTGAAGATGGGAAGAAAAAGGTAAGTTTCTGACTTAAAAAAAAAAAAAAAAAATAAAAAAAAAAATAAATAAATAAATATGAGTGAATCTTCCATACGTACAGTTAAAAGTCAAAACAAAAAGGATCCGTAAAAGTTTAGAACTTAGTTTCAATATTGAAGCTTGCAGAGCAGGCTATCAATGTAAATATTTTGAAACTGGAAACTGCTTTTGTATTAGGGATTAAAGAGATCAGGAAGAGGGGCTGTTGCCATAAATTGAAACGTTATAAAAAAAAGGCGAAGCAACCGTATTTAAAAATGTATTAAATAGGAATAACGATCTGATAATGGAGCATAAATCATCATTATCTTCATTTTTTAACTCATAAGAATTGTTACTGTATCTAGAGTACAGTACTATTATAGTGCAGCATTTTATTATTACTACATATTGTACGTACCGTGTTGTTTTAATTTATGTTTTTTCCTCCCATCGATCATTCATTTTGGGAATCTTAAAGTATTTCATGTTAAACAAAACAGTTTTTTATTTTTTAAATACAATAAAAGTTCAGTTGTTTAAGTAAGAAACTGTAGTGTATAGTTAGGAATGCTTTAAAGAAGTTTGAGGGGTGTTTATAAGTGTCTAAAAAAGAATTCGGTATGCTTTAAAAAAAAAAATGTATGCCTATGCATATATGTTTTCCACAACGCGAAATTTCTACTACGCGAGGAATCTTGGAAACGCATCCCTCGCGTAAGTCGGGACACAACTGGGTATATATATATATATATATATATATATATATATATATATATATATATATATATATATATATATATAGAAAAAGGTCTAAATATAGGCACCCTCTTTTGTTTTTGATTTAATGTTACTTTTAATTCGTAAATTTCCAAATTTTTAGCCTTCAGAAATTACAGCAAGTATCCGATATGCGAGAAGGGCTACAAATGATTCATATCAATGATTTCATTTCAAAAACGTCGATTTACAAAAAGTTTTAAAAAGAGAACCAAAAAACACGTTGTATAAATATGGGCACCCTTAAAAAATCACAAAAAATAGTTTGAAAACAGGTTTAAACTACACAAAATTGTAGAGAACTTAAATATTACACGAAAAAAAAATTACAGAAGTCGCAAACATAACGGGCTCTTTCTGCCACTTCACAGTCTAAGTGTGCCCACATTTGGCACACTTAGATTGTGCCGGATGTGACACATTTCACCCGCACCTCTTACTGAGGGTCTTCAAGGAACTTTAAATCCCAAAGGATGCTAGTTACATCGTTTGAGAAATAATTTTTGTTGTTTTAAAAATAGATGTGGTATAGTTATGGTCACTTTTAAATGGGGGCCCATACTTACACCAAGAAATATGGCCCCTCTCACATGTAACGAAAATACGTGCGTGACTTAAGGTGTGCCTCAAAAAGTTGCTTAGGATTTACGCTCCCCGGATGCCACTCTAAAAAGCTTGCTGTCTAAAAAAACACCAATTTGCGCAAAAACTTAAGCTGCTTCCACACTGCTTGAAAGAACCCTTTCAACTGCTCTGTGCTGTCATATAGGTTATATGTAAATACAAAGCACCATATAAAGTTCTCACCACCACAGTCTTCAGTTCCTCCCTTAGCCACTAGGAAGGAATTCCTATATTTTTACCAGTGCCCATTTTAACACCTTTTCCTCTATGTATTACAACCAGGTACATTCGTATAAGTACCGTTCACATATCTGATGGAAGTTTGTTCACACAAAACGGAGTCGGAGTTGCATAACAATTTGTCGGTTACGTTGTTACGGACAATGAAAGTTTTCTTCGTACAAAGCTTGACAGTTAAAATTAAAATTTAGAAGCAGTGGCAAAAAAAAAAAAAATAAATAAATAAATAAAAAAATAAAATAAATAAATAAATAATTTTGACATCTTGAATTCAAGTTATGTTTTTCGCAATCACGAATGTGTGTGTGTGTGTGTATGTGTGTGTTTGCATATGTGTATGCAGGCATGTGTAGACGTGTGTGTAGGCATGTGTGTATGTATGTGTGTATGTATGTGTGTAGGCATGTGTGTAGGCATGTGTGTTTGTGTCTGTGTGCAGGCATGAGTGTGTTGGTATGTGTGTGTGTGCTTGTGTAGGTATGTATGTGTGCGTAGGCGTGCGTGTATGTATGTGTGCAGGCGCGTGTGTATGTATGTGTGTGTTTGTGTGGATATGTGTGTATACATATGTGTTTGTATGTGTGTAGGCGTGTGTGTCTGTATTAATGTATGGGAAGGCGTGTGTGTTTGTGTGGGTAAGTGTGTGTGCATATGTGTGTTTGTGTCTGTGTGCAGGCATGAGTGTGTGTGTATGTGTGTGTGTAGGTGTGTGTATGTATGCGTGTTTTTGTAGGATATGGAAGCAACCTGGAGACGGTTTTCGCTAGAGGAGCAGCATCGGATGGGGCCGGTCGACGGTAGTGCTTCAGAGGGAGGCGGGAGGAAAATAAAATCATAGGAACGCCAAAAACAGTGAAGTGAGAAACAATATGATTGCTCAAAAAAAAAAAAAAAAAAAAAACCCGAAGAATCTATTAGATGAGTAACTTTAATAAGCAAGAAGCTGTCCAACTGTACTGGGAATCGCATATTGAGTGAATAACTCCAAATACAAAGTTTGACATGGAAAACAAAGCAAACTGTTTAAGAAGATAAACAAATAGAAATAATCAGATGCATTGATTGAGATGCACTTGTAGTTTTCTCGCAGTAATATAAAACATTTTGAAAACTTTCATCTGAAAACAGTTTTCGAACTCGCATAAAGTCAGCTAACCTTCCAGACCCAACTTACACGAATAAGAATTGCTTGCAAATAAAAAAAAAAAGGTTTTGATACCAATCACATTAGAGAAAAGTCTAAAATTACTACAGATACCAATCACCGCAAAATTACAATTGTTGCATGTTTTACTACCCCCTCTCCAAAAAACCCCACTCTTTCACTAGTTTGTCATTTAATTTATCAAGATAAGTTTAAAAGAGATATCATGAGCACGTAACTAATTGCCATAGAATTCCTTAAAATGTTTCATGAAAATATCTATTTCTATTCAGTCAGTACGCAAATCTTAGTATAGATTAATCGACGGAATAAATAGATTATGTATTCTGGACGACAGTAAAAGCAAAGTCGTGTGCCGTGTTTATCCAGTTTATGAATGACTGCTACTCTATTCACTGAAGGTTCTATCTGGAAGAAGTATTTGCTTTATCTGTTAGCTTTCCGGTAGAAATAACAATGGGGAAATCTATTTGTATGTAGTTTCAGAAATCATATCATCCGCATTTTCTATCAATGCACCAAGTCAAATTCTTATTATTTATGGCAAATGAAAACTTTTAAAAAGATCTTAATTCCTGTTACGAGAGATTATTAAATGTTTAATATCAAAATTAATTTAAAGATTTGTCTAACTTTTTAATAATGAAAAAAAATCTAAAATAAAGAAAAGCATCATATGGAATTTGAAACTAATTAAATCTAGATGGTTTTGTGCAGCTATGGTGATTGAAAAGGTTTATTTTTACCAATAGTAAAGTTGAAAAACCGGATGTCTGGATATCTGTGACGCGCATAGCGCCTAGACCGTTAGGCTGATTTTCATGAAATTTGGCACAAAATTAGTTTGTAGCATGGGGTTGTGCACCTCGAAGAAATATTTCAAAAGTTCAATATCGTTCTTTTTCTATTCCAATTTTAAGAACATTTTACTGAGCAAATTATCATAACATGGACGAGTAAATTACCATAACATGGACGAGCAAATTACCATAACGTGGACGAGCAAATTAATATAACGTGGACGAGCAAATAACCATAACGTGGAAGAGCAAATTACCATAACGTGGACGAGCAAATGACCATAACGTGGACGAGCAAATTACCATAACGTGGACGAGCAAATTAACATAGCAAATATGTGAGAAATTCATCATACATTATTTGTAAATATACAAGCGAACCAAATGACCTTTTAATTTTCTACTTCGGACAAAGCCGTGCGGGGACCACATTTCAGACATAAATAAAATGATCTGGGGATAGTTTAGTTTTAGTTAGCAAATGTTTGGCCATCATCATATTATTTACCAAATTTTTGAACGACATTTTACGATGGTATGAATATAATTTTATTAAATTAACTCAAACATTTCAGTAAAATACTTTAATACTGTAGAATATATCATCATAATGCAATTACTGTTAATTTAACATAAATACAAATATATAAACTAAATATAATTTTTTAAAACAAAACAAGATTTTTCGGAAAAAGTTTTTAAAACCTTTTCGGGAAAAGGTTAAACAAGGAAATATAGTACCGTAATGCTAGCTTCTTCGGCGCACATTTTAATTTTTTTTTTTTTTTTTATCTTTTCTCAATAATTTTGTACCTATTCATATTTCCAAAGCTATGGAAACTTGTTTTAAATATCTATAGACCTCTTAATTTTAATTTTGAATAATGATCAGTTTATATCCAAGTATTTGTACCTTTTATTATTGTTTTTAATTTGGGCCAATGTTATCCTTGCGTTTGAGTTACTTTGACCCAAACTTATTTTACCTTTTGAAAATCTTTGTAGAACTAACCAGAGTCAAAGAAAGACGTATATTCATACGAAAACTATTTATTTGAAAGAAAAATACATTTTAAAGAAGTTTGAGACGCACATTTTTTTAAAAAAGAAAATTAATTTTTTTTGAAAAAAAAAAAATGTGTTCATACCTAGTTTCTGTCTAGGAAACTGCCAAAAGAAATGGTTATATTTTAATTAGTTTTAGAGGTTGATAATTTCGCTAACCAAACACCATTCGCAAAACAAAGGATCCTAAGTTGTCGGCCACTTCCAAACTTTGCTGGTGCGTTCCATACTAAATGATAGCTCTTTCTTCTCTCACATCAACAACTATCCCTGAAAACCTGAGTTCATTCAGTCTACAACAACAAAACTCCGTTAACTTTACAACAAATTTATCAAAATTTGTAAGAAGTAAATGCAAGTGCGTCAACATTTTTAAAACTTGTTACAACTTTCAGTTCCTCTTCATTTTTCATAACAAAAGCCATGTAACTGAGCCTTGATGAATTGAGTCTGCAATCTCTCTTTATTCGTTGATGAGAATTCCAGGTTTTTTCTTGTGTTTTTCCTACTTAGTGTCTTACTTTTAGCTCTATTCTTTATTTTTCCAAATCTTTCTAACGGATATTTTCTAAATTTTATGTTGGGCCAAAGTAGGTCGTATTTTTTAGGTTAAGAAATATGTTGTAAATGTCAAAAAAAAAAAAAAAAAAAAAAAAAAAATGAGAAATACAACTTTATTAAAGCCTAAAGTATTAAATAGTGGTCATAAATAAGCACTTAAAAATCCTTAGCTGATATATAATAGTTTCTGCATGGTAAAGTTTAAGAGTTTATAAAGACACATGTTAGCACAAGGAGCACATAACCACTGGTCTCGATTCTTTAACAAAGCAATGGAACTGCTTGGCACACCTTACTGAGTGCTTATGGGATGCTCTTTAGTAGTTCCGGTCAAAATATGTTTAAAAGTTGCATCCCGAAGGTTTACAGAGAACGTTGTATCTTTTTCTCCATTTGGGTTAAGAAGGACCTGTGGGACAAAGTAGCCCACGTTTACGGTCGCTGAACATTTTTACACGTATTTAGTAAAATCAAACCCTGTAGCACGGCAGCCCGTGAGGTTCAAGGCCTACTGTGCCCATCTCAGTTTTTTTGACAAGAGGGCTCTGGGGTGCAAGGCAGATGTTCCGGTTAGGTGGTCAGCCTAACACGGAGCCCCCAGTGTTTGGTCCCCAACTACGCCTGGTACTCATTTTATCGACCCATTGAAGGGGTGAGCCGCTTAGTCAACCATGCCCGACCCTGGAATAGAACCCCGGGCCTGTGGCGTGGGAGCACGAAGCACTACCACTGAACCACTGGGCTTCACCATATAAATATGAAATCAAAAATAATGTATTGACGGTTATGCACATTACAGCCCAAACCTCGTAAAAATGTAAGAAAAAAAACATTTATTTCACCGCTAAAACAATATAGCATGACATTCTTCTTTATTACTGTTTCTTATTCACGAAACATTTTTTTTCTTCAAAATATAGTCAACTCTTGATATCTCAAAACTTTATAACTCGATATTTTCTTCAATTGAAAGTGTTTAATGGGTCCTAAACTCTTGAGAAAGCTTTGGGGAACTTACCATAACTTGAATTACCAATAACTGGAAGGTTTTATCCGGGCCTATGGGACTTCTAGTTATTGAATGTTGGCTGTATTAGCCATATTTTTGCTTTTTACTTAGTGTGTGCGGATTTCAATATTTATTGGTTTTTGTGAATATTTCCCCTCCTTTAGATCACGTAGAAACCACGGGGTTATAACCTATTTGCGATGAATTGCGTCATTAGTTTTGGCAGTTTGAAAAAATGCCCCATTATCAGAGCTTTTAAAATTTCATGTAAGGTAACTAAACTTTAACTGTTTAATATGTGTTGGATTTATTTGAAAATTAAAAAGTATTGATTGTTAAAAAATATCTTACGATACATAAATCCATGAAACGGATGTAAATCATATAAAATTCCTTGAACATAGTTTTATCTTTTAAAAGAATAATTAAGAAAAATTTTGCGTATAGCTCACTGTCTGCAGTAAAGGCATATCTTATAAATTTGGAAAAACGTAGAAACTATTTATTGAAAACCTGAAATTCTTGCTCATTCTTCCCACAACACTGGCATAAAATTTATTTACATAGATGGTGCATGGTGTCGAATAAATGATTTTGTAAAGTAATGACTCATCATTTATTTTTCACAATTTAGATCAACAGTTTTCGAAAATTAACTAATTTTTATTATGAAAAGAATGAATCAAATTTTTTTGAAGCTTATTGCTTAGAAGTTTTCTTGAAGAAATGAGGTAATGAATTTCTGCTTTAGCTTTCATTTTGTTTCATTTGTTTTGTTTTGTTTATCCTCAATATTTGCTATTTAAACTGTTTTTGGTCCAAATGGTTGCTTTTATCAGATTTTTTTTCATCTTAAAGCTCACACTTCGATGCATTGAAAAAGGGGTCTTTTCAAACCCCGAAACACGTGCCTGTAACTAGTTTGCTTGATTATGGCATTTATTACTGTTATATTCTATCGACTTAGAATGCAAAAAATAACAAAAAGTAAACAAAATGACTATAAATATTTTATTTTTATAACAGCATTTGCGAATAAATCATCATATTACGATGAACCTTAAATCCCCCCTCCCTCCCTCTCATTTTTTGTTGTATTTTTTTTGAGATGAGCCTCTATTGTTGTCGATGAGCGATATGTTGTTCCAAATTTTATTTTGATAACTTTTCAAAAAGCAAGCAAGCAATAATTTATAAAGCTTTCAATTCCTAATAATTTTACTATTTAATCTTGGCTAAAAATACGAGAAACATGTATGTTTTAAAACAACAAATCATTTTCTTGAAAATATTCTATCTATCATTATGATGTATTATTTTCAGCATACAACACAAATAATGTTTTTCTGCAAGCAGCTAAAGGGCTGTCTAGATTTTTTCCTCAGTATCTGCAAGACATGCGATACACGCTAACTGATCCATTTTCCACACATGACTTCGACGGGTAGCGAAAAGGTTTTTTTTCTTTCTATATCTAGATGTTTTAGTGATGGATAGATCTAAAAATTGGAAAAGAAACTACGTTACCTATAATGGTACTTTTGGAGACATAAAGAAAATATATTTTGTTGTTTTTTTCCTCCTTTCAATAAGTATTTTTATTCTAGAAAGTTACTTTGGATGAAAAATGTAATATTCTTTTAATTTCCAACTTTTAAAAATAAATTTTAAAAAATACTTTAAATATTGAAATAAAATTATTTATGTTATCAGTTTTCAGTTCTTCAAAGTGTGTTCATGAAAAACTATAACATTGTGAACTAGTGAAAGTTAAAAATTCATATATAATCATTAATTCATAAGTCCCCACTTTCATTTAATCTTTTTAAGGTTTTAACATAAATATATTTTTTTGCTCCAAGTAAAAAAAAATCGAAAATTTCAGTTTTTATTAAAAAAGACAACTACATATTTATGCAAAAAGAAATAATGTTCTCGGCCAACAAAGGCGAGAAAAAAAAACTTCCGCATTCCATTAAAACATTTCAAGTGAGCTATAGAATTGAATTTGCCGTTGCCTATCGTTAAATTAAATCATACAAATAAATTTAAAACTTTGCAGACGATGATAAATTGATAAAATTGATAAATAATAAATGTAAAGCAAAGCAGGCGATAAAATTAAGCAATATATATATATATATATATATATATATATATATATATATATATATATATATATATATATATATATATACAAGTCAATAGTGAGAAGAAGTAGTATCGACAAAAACACAAGGTCATTTTAAAAATTTTAATAGAAAGTCAGCCCAAGGGAAAGTTATTTTCAAACCGAATCACTCCCTAAACGTACCTATCTCCCTGATCAGCTCTTTCACAGGCTAAAGGTGCATATTGGTGATTTAACTGGTTCTTCGTTTTAGGTCATAGATTCTACATACTGTACATGCTACTATGCTACCAAATCGTCACGAGGAGATAATTTTCGCTGCGAAGGTATCTCTGGCTATTGTCGAAATGAATCTTTCGAAATGAGTTCTTGAAGGTTAAGGCATATAAGACATGAAAATGCCAAGTAGCTAGTCAATTTTCAGTAAAATAAATGAATAAGAAAGTGATGCGCAAACTTCGTACTTCGATCAATTGTTATGCCGGGGTTAATATTTAACTGGTGTAAACAGTAATTGAGGACGAGATAGTTTTCTCAATAAATCTGTGCCCAAAAGCATTTTAAATAAACGCAAGTAATATCCCTCAGATTTACGAACATGGGTGATGCAAGCATTACTTCTCAAAACATAAATTAAAAAAAAGTAAAAACAGATTCTATTGATTAGAGCACATTGCTACGGAAAGTCGAAACATTCATGCGGCTGCTGTTAAGCGAGAAAATTACAGAATTTAGTAGAGAAGATGATCCTTCCTGTCTAATGCGTAGGTTTCACATCGTTTGCCAGTGCTGAGTGTGATGTTGTAGATGAATTGTGGAGACATTGCTGTCTAACTTTCTTGTAGCGCCAATAACAGCTCTGGAATCGTTACTAGTCTCAGGTTACTGTAAAGAGTCTCACTAGAAAGTTTCGTATACGCTCGATGGGATTTATGTCCAGAGATCTTGTCGGCTAATCCATTCGTTCAGCCTTCTTCTTTACCAGCAGCACTTCGGCAGTCATCGCGGAATATGGTGGTGTTTTGTGGTCTATGAAATTAACTGAAGACCCATAGAAGTTCTATATAGATGCACTTAAGGATAGAGAAGCTTGTTGTAATAACGGGTCTCAGTGGTACAATCACCTTCGAAGATGTAAAGGTTTGTACGATCACCAGCAATGTTGTTGCCTCGAAACGAGAACTCTACGACCTTTGAACCGGTCTCTTCTGATGATGCTAAAAATCTTCATATGCGTAAACGTCCAGAATCGCTACTCAGAATAGATATGTTTTTATCCGTAAAGAGAAATAGACCAAACGGATTATTTATCCAATGTTGATGTTCCCGGAACTGTATAAAATGCTTTCTCCTATAAATAGGTCTCAAAGGTACACGCTTTGCAGGTCATCCGGAAAACAGATCGCCATTGGGATGCTTTCTGGATTCGGTAATAAGCGAGACTGGTCTCCCAATAGTCTGTTGCATGTTTTGCTACTTCTGCTGTCTACTGCCTGTTCTATCTCTCCTTGAGGGCAATATATTGGCCTCTATCTGCTATAGTTACTAGTGGACGGTACTGCTGAACTGTCGGATTGCTGTTCTTATATTGTGAACTTTTTCTCCAAAATTGGGAACTGATGCTATGAGCAATCACAAATCCGTAACCACACTTTGACCTAAGCATCTATTATCACTTTTTTAACGCAAGGATAAAACGAACTCTGGTGGAAGTCAGCTTTGGTTCTGACGTGCGAATCAACTAACTTTTCATTCATTCGACCTTAGGTAAATTCGTACAGATTGCATCTAAAACATAGATTTTTTCACATTTCACCCCGAGGCAGCAATTCGACGTCTTTCAAACTGATACAGAAAGTATACAATTACTTTCCCTTTGACGCTGAGTCTAAGTCCAGTTAGCAAGTACGTAATTAGATAGGATAAAACACATTATAAGAACACTTTATACGTATTCCAAACGTTATATATATTTTTAATTTTATCAAAACTGAATCGATGTCACTATTTTTCACTTAAAAACTGAATTTTCAATACTTTTTTTATAATTAGAAGGGTGGATAATACCGAGCAAGAAAAATTTAGGCTGTATTAAGGAATACAATTGTTTTTTCCAAAAAATCAAAAAGGGATAATAAAATAGCTTTCTCAATCCGCAATTCTTTTCTTCGGGACAAATAAAAATGACTTTATAAAATATTTCCTCGAAACGAAATTCCTGTGCAGAATGCAATCACAACTTTGAGAATTCCAAAATAATGACATCATATTTGAAATAAAAATACTGTACTCTTATTGTCTTTGGAATTTATCAGCAGTTTTTCTCGAAAATTCACTGTTTTTACAGCTGTAGCACTTCATACACATCATTATTAAGAAGTATCGATAAAAAGACAAATGAATAAAAGTAATTTGACTTGTTATTTCTGCAACGATAGAAACAACAATACATTTTATTTACAAGTATTGGGAGCAGAGATCGATTGAAACAAGATGATTTTGAGTAGATTATTGATTTTTAATATGACTTTACAAAGAAGTTGGAATAAATGACATAAATATAGATTTCATGTGAAGTAGAAGTGAAATGGAAACGTAAAATAATATCACTAATATAAATTTCTTATGGCTTTTCTTCTTGTTACATGGGCCAAATAGAGGCATTCAGCTACTACCTACGATAAGCTACCCTTTCAGAAACTTAATGAAAAAAAAGAAAGAAACATACAAACTGTTGCATTGTAGTTCGTCTTTTCTAAATTTTATATAACTATTATGTTATATCTCATGTATTTTTTCACAAAAAATTAAGTATGTTTAGAGTAATATCTAGCAGTTATCCTTACCATTTGCTTCCAGACATCGCTAAATACCAGTGGGTACCAAACATTTTGTCCCGCATACCTCTTGTCTATACTTTTTGATATTCGCGTGTCTCCATTCTAGGAACAGTTTAAAAAGGAGTCGGGCCAAATAATTCCTTTTTATACATGAGTTTCAGAACTATTAAAAAATAGGTAAAAATCACAGAGGCTGTTCTAAAACGAATTAAATCACAATGTATAAAGATGTAAATAAGCAGCTGAGGAATTTAACTTTGAAAAAATATTTTCAGAGTTATTTCTGCGAATTATTTTTGTTATCATGTAAAACTTCAACATTTCATGATAGGATAGGGTTTTGCTACTAATATGAAATCAAGCAGTGAGAAGTAAAGGGATGTAAATGTCACAATTAAAAATTTGGAGCTAACTAGAACAAATGCTAGGAGAACCTCGTCTCTGTTTTGGGGGTGAGAGATAGTACTAGTAGGCCTGTTAGATGCTGAGATACAGCCTGATTTAGCAACAAAAAAAAAAAAAAAAAATCAGTGAAATCCTGCCTAAGATTTGAACTTTAGACGCATTTACCCCAAACTTGAAAATTTCTACTTTCATCGCTTTGCCCCAACTGTTTCAAATGTGCAAGTTTTATTAACTGATAATACCAAGAAAAGGTATCAATGGCGCAATTTATAAATTTATTTAATTAATATAAAGTTAGCTGTTTTATTTATTATATTGATAAGTATTGCGATATAGTAAATTAGTTGAATTTTGGAGATACTTGCCAAAACAGGTCGCAATGTCCAAGACCCTTTAAATCTCATATAGACCCCCATTCTTGCTTTCGGTAACATACACTATATGACCAAAAGGGACGCTTTCAAAAATTCACATTTTTAAGGATTTCTCAAGAAATAAAAGACCAATTGTTTTTTAACCCTTGTCACATAAAAGGTATGCTCCTGCTATAGTGCCTAGAAAGAGTAGTGTGCCGACCGGCGCTTTTTTCCTCTCGATTCTTGAAGAGAAATTGTATGAAAACCGTTAGATGACAGTGCGGTCGAGGTGCACGTTCAATTTGGCGGTGTTTACATTAGTAGACGCGGGATTTTGTTACAATTTAGTTCCGCGTTTCTCTTTTTTACCTTTATTTCGTGAATATTTCATCAAACAGCGTTCAAGGCTTTTAATGGAGGCATCAAAGTTGAACATTAGAAGAAATAAAGCTTCATCTTGTTTCGTTCCAGGGTGCAAAAGTGGATACAAAACATTCAAGGAAAAAGTTACGCTTTTTAAAGCTCCAGCAGATGAAGAAAAACTAAAGTGGAATTCGTAAATTCCGTTTTTACGGATACATTTCTTTCACTATTTTACATATGAGATAAAAGATAAAAATACATAAATACTTTTTTTTGACAGTGATAACGTCAGATTAAAACTACTTCTATCTCGATAATTATCTAATTATTAACAACAAAACCGTTTGCTGACAGGTTACGTTATAAAAATAAGCAAACTAGCAGTTTGACGTTGATAAGTATTACCGAAAATTCAACAAATAATCATGCCATCTGTTTGCCAACTGCAGTTATTTGCAAATTAGCAATATATGTGATCAGAGCAAGTGGCACTATTATTTTTTTAATGTAAGGAAAGTCCTTGAAAATTTAAAAAAAAAAAAAAAAAAACAGGTCGCAGTCGGTAGGTTTTCAAGCGACTCCGACTCTTTGACTCAGACTGAGAAGCCCTGATAATTTTAATTAGCTTCAAGAATTTAGGAGCAGTTTTATTTTGAAACTAGCGGTACCCGCACGACTTTGCCAGGAGGAGAAAATTAAAAGGTCATTTGATTAGCCTGTATATTTACAAATAATGGATGATGAATTGCTCGCCAATTGGCTATGTTCATTCGCTCTTCCCATGTTACGATTCCACGTCATGATAATTTCGTAATTTACTCGTCCATCTTATGATAATTTTGCTTCGGAAACTGTTCTTAAAATTGAAATAAAAAAAGAACATAATCGAATTTTCGAAAATTCGCTTCGAGGTGCACACTCCCATGCTACAAACTAACCCCACTAAAAAGGATCTCAAAAATTTCTCTAGAAAGTGCCGCTTTCTTGAGAAATTCTGCAGAAATCTGAAGATATTTTTAAGATTTTGTTTTGCCTCAAAAATATCTCAAGAATTTTTTGAAACATTTTAGAGTCATTCACAGCTTGCTAAATTTGTCTCAAGAATTTCTACACAAATTTAAAAACAATTTGGCGCTAAAATAAAATCTGAAAAAAATCTGCAGATACCATTAACATCGAACGAACAACGATTTTTGCGATTTTCTTTTTCGAAATTTTAAAGCTTTTTTTTTTTTTGAAAATTCATTTTATAAATGTTGTGCGAAGGTCCTTTGATGCTCGAGAATTCAGAGGGGGATTCCTCTCATTCCTATAGTGAGGGGAGGATTGTCGATTATCCCCCCCCCCCCACCATTGAAAAAGGTTTTTCTTATTCAAATTCAGTTTTCATCGGATCTAAAGTGATTTTGGCACCAAGGTCCTTTGATCAGGAGGAGCTCATATTGGTGTTTTCGCTCCCTGTAGGGGGTCGACCTCCATGGGGGGGGGGCCTTATAAAAATTCAGCTTACATCGGATCTTTGCTAAATTTGAACAGAGGTCGTTCAATGCTCAGAAATTTACGAAAGGAGAATCTCGACTGTGGGCGGGGGGGGGGACCCTTAATGAGGGGGGCGACCCCCCTCATTGGGCTGTTTTCTTTGTACAATATCTGTTTTCGTCCGATCTTTCACAAATTTCACACAGAAATCCTTTGATCAGTAGGAACTCGCATAGGTGGGTTTTCGCCCATATGTGGGGGGCGGGGGGGGGTCGCCCCCCATGGAGTTTTTTTTTAATACTAATCCACAGTTTGCATCGGATCATTACTAAATATGAAACAGGCTTTTAATGCTCAGGAGTTTACATGAGGGGTTTTCACCCCTTTGCGCGGGGGGGGGATAGACCCTCCAGGGCGTTTCGCCAGAAAGTCTGTGAAACGGGAATGTTTACACTTTTTTTTTTACAATGACTGAAATTTTGAGATTCTAAAAAAAAAGTAAGAAATCCAAAGTCATGTAAAATTAAATATTGAGTCATAAAATAGCTCTTTGGGAAATTTTACACTTTTATTTTTCTTTTATTAAATGTTGATGTCGAATGGAGTTTTTCGATGTTAAAGAAAGTATTGTGAACATAGGTGTCCTTTAGATTTTAAGAATATAATCTGTGATAGTACAATGCTTACTTTTTAAATTAAAATTATACAAATTGAACACATATTTCTACATTTTTATCCATAAAAACAAGATACGATTGACATAAAAGAACCAATCTATAAATGAAATTAACTTTTGATTGCGCAATAACTTTCCTGTCCTACTGCAAAATCTAGAGTCCAGCAAAATCTAAGCAATTCACGACAATGAAAATTAATACAACACTAGTTCATATTCTGATAGTTTGTCCGAAAATGCTGCATTTTTTTTTTCTTAATTCGTTGTTGTTTTTTTTTATTTAATGATTTATGAATCACTTTTTTTCATATTTTTTTTGCTCCAAACTAATCAGTTTCGGGCTTGAAGTGAAGAGAACTTGCTTCCAGCTTTACCGGCGACCGGCGATTTGTTTACCTGCTTGTATGCCTCTTCCATGCTTTTCGCTTCCGCTCATTCAATTTTTTTTCGCTATTATTATAATTTTAAGCTTTATTTTGTCTTTAAACTGCTTTTGCTCATATTAATTGAGCTACAGGTTTTTTTTCTACAGGGTTTTTGTTGTCATGCGATTTCTTTACTATCGTATATCGCCAAATCGCTGGGCTTGTTAACGTAAAACACGTGCTTATAATTGCTAGTTAATTCTTTAGATATTTTAAATTTTCAGCTTCGTTATTTCTTTGTTTTTGTTTAAAGCAAATTGAGTCTTTGATGTCCCTACTGTGCTTTAATTTTCATATTAATGTGAGGAAAAAAAAATCACACTTTTGTTCATGTGCAGCTTTTATTGCGTGTTTTGGTAGTTGAAACATTGTTCGTTTTATTTGATATGTTCGGGTTTTTTCTTTTTACTTTTATTATGATTATTTTTATTTATAACGTTATTTGCACGAAATTGAAACTACAGTTGACTGTGAGTAACTTAATGCATAGAAGTAACCTAAAGAAAAACGAATTTCACATAAGACTCAAATATCAAATGTATAGTTAAAAATAAATTGAGCAATGTGCAAGTAGACAAGCATGGAAAGATAGACGCATGTTACTTGACTATATGGTGAAAAATTTAAATGAAAACTTGAATGTAAGTAAAAAATTTCTAATTAATAAGTAACCCGAAATTAAGAACAAAACGGAGAATGAGTGAAAGCGTAGCAAGGCAGACTTATACACTATAGCTGACACATTTATTATCAGGTCAGTCCCCCTTGCCAGAAACCTACCGCATACGTCTTTCATTTTTTGTCAATAAGTATAAAAAATAGCTTAAATTAGAGACGTACTGAGTACTCGGTACTCGACTTACTCAGACAATTTGCCGAGTACTCGGTACTCTTTCATTTTTTGTCAATAAGTATAAAAAATAGCTTAAATTAGAGACGTACTGAGTACTCGGTACTCGACTTACTCAGACAATTTGCCGAGTACTCGGTACTCGGCCAAATTTTGATCAGGTACTCGGCCAATACCGAGTAGTTGTAAAAAATTGAATATTGTTCAAAGCGGATTTTACAATTAATAAAAAAGTGCAAGCATATAATATACTGCAGTCATTTAAAATTCAAATTTACAAGTAAAATTCAAATTTTGAGAATAATGAAGTTTGTTATGCTTCAATGGAGTAAATCTTATATTTTAAAGCCCCAAAGTTGATAAAACTAATTTATTAAAAATGGAGCAAAAAGGTAAGTACAGAAAATATGAAATGTTAATATTATTAAATGGATTTTTGCCACTTCGAAAATTATTTATAAGAAGTATAAAAATACCTTTTCTTACAAAATGAAACAACGTCAAAAGCACAAATGTGCAGGAACACTGCAAACACGTGTTTTGGCATTACAAGGAATGCTTTTTTTAATTCACAAAATGTGAGCTTACGGATTTAAAAACATCCGACAAATATCCGATTTTTTTTACATTCATTATCTCGCATTTTATGCACTGAAAAAGATGTTCCTTGTAATACAGAAACACGTGTCTCGGTGGCTTGTGGCTTAATTCGGCGGGTGGGCCCGCTGTTATCAGGGGCACCCCGATGGAAGTCATTGTGGCCTCCCAAAATATTCTTTATTTGGCAAATTTGGAGTCCATATAGCTGTTAAGGCCCAGAGTATCCTCTAATTATATTTAAGTATGTGTGGATGCCAATTTTTTATCATTTGGTAAAGTTTGGAGTTTCATTTTGTAAATTGACAACTTAACCACTCTCCTCCTAAAAGTTTTAGTTTGGGTTGCCTCTGACAATTGTATAAAAGTTTTCACAAATAAAGGAAAACATAAATTGAAGAGAACTAAGGTGAGTATGCCAAATAATACGGCAATGAAGACCAATGAGACCCCCCCCCCCTCTTTTTCCCATGCAGGATAGCAAAAATTAGATTGTGACTGGGATCATGCAGCAGCATTAACTTTCACTCTAAAATGCTTCGTTTATATCAAATTACGAAACTGGTAACTAATTTTTCTAGAAACACGCAGTTTACTTAATTACCAATATGTTGTTTTTATAAGAAAATTAAATTACTTTTGATTGAGTAATAATTTAGGTTTGCTCAGTGCTAGAATACTCTAGCGTAGTAGAGGCATGACAATAAGCCCAACACGACTAAGATTTATTACTTTAACCAAATATCTAGCTTGAAAGAAAATTGAAAATGTCACACTCAATGAAGACTATTTTAGGAACAGCTTTTAATCCAAAAAAATAGTCTTAACTTTTATTATACTATCCCGACACTGAAAACCAACTGAACCTAAATTCAAAATGAAACTTAAAAAATGGCAAACGCCTTTTCGAAAATAAAATCTCCATTCAGAAATTTCGAAAATGCGCTCTTAGTTCCATAAAGATAAATAAACAAATTAAAATAGGCATCCCATGCAATGAAATGAGTGGGAACCCAAAATATTGTAAACACCAATACCTGATAGTAACAGCCGTTTAAGATTAAAGAAAAGGAAAAAAATGGATTAAATCAAAAGAGAGAGAGAGAAAGAGAAATCGATGAGAGAACTTTTCCTTTCCCCGTGGGGTGGGCTCTGAAATTTCTGCCCTTTGCCTCACTGAAACATTGTATAAGCGACACGAGACGAGACACATTCTTCCCACTGCTTTTACTATTGCTATTAGATGAAGATATTTTTCGAAGAGGCAGGAAGGGAGCCGGCCCATACACATCGTTCGGGGTGACGTCGCTTGCCGTTTTCGTAATGCTCGCAGTTGGTTAAGTTGTGGGCCGTTATTGAAATGGTCTGAAGGATCATTCTTAAAGCGCTGTCGCTAGTCACCAGAAAAAGAACACTTTTTTCTTATATTAGCGATTAGCAGAGTGCTAAAATTTAAAATCAGTTTCATGCCTGATTTTATTTAAAACTGAAACACAAAAAGACATTTTTATATAATCTAACTATGCACAATTTTTCCGAGTGGGCTCGGCCCATAGTGACGAGTCGCCACTGACGTGTCTGCAGTGCTCTTGCACATTTGTGCTTTTAACGTTGTTTCATTTGCTTTAAAAAATTATTTAAGTTTGCCGGACTAGAAGTATAGGTTGATATGCTTTGTTTAAATTCCAACTTGATTAATCCTACCTTGTTGTGAAACTTTTCGAGACTGCCCCAAATTTTTTAATTTGTATTCTCCGCAGGTGCGAATGAAGAAGGAGGAATAGATTGATTTCAGATATTTACCCTTTTATAAATTCGCAAACCTCCGCCTTGTAACATCATGGAAGATCATCTTAGATAAATTTTTAACTTCCATTCCTCAAAACTTACGTAATAGTGTTCTCCCCCCCCCCCTGTTCCTTACCGTAATGTCTTCAAATTCAGGCCCGAATTAACGTACCTGCCATGTGGGGAAGGGGGGGGGGGGCACGCCTCTAAAACGGCAGTGGCCATTAGTGCCATAGCATATTCTGGTGGACAGTTAGGGGGCCCAAAAGTTACAAATCCAGGCATGATCAAAGGTGTCCTATTCAGTCAACTCTCGATAACACGAAGCCTTACAACTCGAATATTTCTTTATCTCGAGGATTTCACTCAGTCCTAAAATAATTTAGTTTTTTCAATACAAAGTTCTCTTATATCTCGAATAAACTCCTTTTAAGTTGTGTGGAAAGTTCTACGAAAGCTTTGTTTTGGCTAATGCGTTAAATTGCATTTAAAATAAGAAAAAAAACAAGATTTTCTAATCAGCTTGTGTGAGGGGATAATTATTTTATATTAGTGCTCCTAAAATGCACACAGTGCTTATGAAATCACTACATTCCTAGATTTTGCACAATTGTGGCAAGTACCGTGTGCAGCAGAGTCAAAAAACTTACCCTAATGTTGACTAAACGGTGGCCGAATTTGGAAATGCCAGGAATTCGGGAATGGGGTTTAACAACAGTATTTTCACCCTTCTCAATGTGTTTCTGAGAGTCTGACAAGTTATCCAGTTCCGAGACTCTACTGTATCTCTTTTACATACGATTGCTTCTACTTTATGCTTAAAAAGGTAAAAATATATTGCTAAAAAATGTTAAAATTTTAATTCTGATTCTACATTCATAATATCTTATTTATGCACTTTTTCAAAGCACGAAAAGAGTTGATTTTCAAAAATTTCACATTAGCCAAGAACTTATTCTTACAGTAAGAAAAGAACTTATTCACATCAAGCATCACGCTGAAAATTCAAAAATATCTGCAGGAATGAAAAACAATATGCAGTTGAAAGATGAAAATAAATGACAATCCCATTAGCTTTTTTTCCAATCATATATCCATGACAGCAAAAATGGAATTGTTTGCATTACTTTACCGTTTTTGAAGATAATGCTTAGTATAGATATTAATTAAATATTATCAGGCAATGCACATATCTACAGCAAATGTATGTGCGCACAACATGTGCCTCTGTAATATCTATGCATATTCATTACAGGGTCAAGAATGAAAATACACCATTAACACTTACTTGCCTGTTTGGAACATTTAAAAATACTAGGGGGCTATCGCCCCCTGCTCGCTATCGCTCGCCAACCCCCGGAACTGCTTACGCAGTTCCCTGTGGATCGCTTCGCGATCCATGCTCGCTTCGCTCGCTCGCTGTATGCCAATACATTAGCCTAGCTAAAATTTTCCGTAAAAATTAAAGTTGGTAATTGCATTTAGGTCACCATCCATTTAACCAATATGAAAATTACGTTCATAATGTTAATTTGTCTGCTTTAGCCAGATTTTCGACAGTTTAACTTTGCTGTATGTAAGATGACTGCCTTGGCAATGTGCACAACTTTACCATTATAGATACAAAAGTGTCTGTCATTGCTTTGGAGAGATTGCACTTCTACCTGTTGGTCCGCGGAAGGTATTTTATTTCCCTTCTACCACCCATTGGAAAACCAATGAAGGCATTCCCCTATCCGCCACCTGGGGACGCGCCCTCTAGGGGTTACAGGCTCCCCCGAGGGATGTATTTACATTATTTACACTCTTATATATTTACATATTTACACTCTTATATATTCTAATCTGAGAAAACTTCCTCATATACACAATTAAAAATGTCCCGTTTGGGAGCCACAACTGACACTGCTTCAAAAGATCTTGTTCTTGATAATACCACATAGAGCTGGCCATGACTAAAAACAGGCTCAGAGAGCACCAAACATATTTTCTCAAACGTTTGTCCTTCTTGTTGTTATTCTGAATCCTTGCCACGTCACGAACAAAAAATGGTTTAACTAAAAACGCGAAAACTCGCCAAGGCTACTTTGCTTGCACAATACTAAAACTACTATAACCCTAAACAAATTTGGCGAAACCTTTCAGCTGAGAATAAAAGGAATAAAGTAAATTCTTTCTCGGTTATTCATTTTGAACTGAACTGTCGTACTGAAGCAGAGAATAGACGACGCTCAAAGCGCCTACGCGTTCAAAACAACATTGCCGATGAACATGATTGTGGAGCAATGTGTGAAGAATGCGAATTTTGTGGTGCTCTTTATTGGCAGAAAGAGCGTAATACTGCAAATAAATATACTAAATGTTGCCATGACGGAAAGGTGCGGTTACCGGCATTGTGTGACGCACCTGATCTGTTGAAGGAACTGCTGACTGAAAATTCCCCAGCCGCTAAAAATTATCGGCAGCGAATCAGAGAATACAACTCTGGAAATGGCTCGTCTTAAATTGGATTCAAGAACGGTTTCCTGCCTTCTTTGAGCTTTTCTTTGCTGATTAAGGTTGAAATGGGCCACAGCCCGACTCAAACTCATCTCAAAAAAAAAAAAAGTTCGTTGAGTATTCTGTGATTCAAGATTTCAAAACAACGTAGAAGTTTGTTTACATGATTTATCGGCGAAGTGTTGCCAACAGAGGTTTAGAAATTCACCCCTTCATTTGCCGGCACGTAAGAGAATTATATATATAGATTGATAGAAAATGGGAAGCTTGGGTAATTTTTATCTAAAATTATTCATAAGTGTGGAAATGTAGTTTACACAACATTGGGAATGTTTCAAATATTTGTAGGTTTTCCTAAAATTTTGTTGATCAAGTTGGTAAGTTAATTTAATTGTTTATTTTATTCTGATTATTTATTTCATTTGGTTGATTCTGAACTTGATTTTAGTAAATTATTGATAGTCACGCATTTGAAAAAGAAAACTGCTAGCTTTCAAACGAATTAAATCTTAGCATCTTTCTCTGTTCTTAAAATAACATATTTTTAAAAGTAAATTTCAAAAAAAAAAAAAATGCAGTAAATAAAACCAGTTTAGCAGGTTCCTTTGTTTTGTAAAATCAGTATTTTTAGTAATTGAGAGATTATTGTGTATTATATCAGATATTTCAAGGAAAAAATAATAAATTTGCTTTCATGAAAATTCCTACCTAATTTTTGTATGATTTGTTGAAAACCAGAAAATGTTCTTGAAATTTATTATTTCTGTTTTTTAGTTACAATAGTAGTTCAGCTCATTACATTTCGCTTTAATTTAATGTCTAACTTTAGTTCATGTGGTTGAAATTTTATTTTTCACAAAACACTAAATTTCGGTATTCTTGTGAAAAATGAATGTTTTTTCTACGAAATTGTAACTCATGAGTCATGGAAAGTTGCAATTAAAGTCATGGATCTCAAAACTCTAAATGTAGCACCTGCACTTGCATGATTTTCAGTGCCTCTGCATGCATAAACACATGTGATTGCCCTACATTATTATTGTTTATCTTGTCTGATCTAAAAATTTGATAAAATTTAGGTTTATAATTAAAGGAAGTATATACCTTTAAATAACCTCTCCCTCCCTGCAATATAGTGCTCTATTTTCGCTAAAATTTGAATGATTAAACATCGCTCTTTGTAGTGACGCTACTGAAATATGTACAGTGGTGTTCCCATAGGGTATACTTCATATTAGGGTGCATCAAACGCCCCATCAATTTTTTTTTCGTTTACAAATGCTTTGTCCCTAAGCTATTTTTATTCTACATACAAAATTAATAATTTGTGTGAAATTTTTCACACTTTGAACAATATCTATGTGTGCCACCTGCCAACTGAAAGTTATGAAAACTCGGAAACTCGGAAAAATAACACAGTAAGCAATTTTTTTTAAATTTGTTTAGTTACTGAAAGAGTTATTTTACTTATTGAAGCAAATTTACAGTATATTTCATAATATTACTTTGTTAATTATTAAAGTTTGGCTTGAAAGTTAGTTTTTAATCAATTTTCCTCCTTTTGAGAAGATTTGGGAATTGTTTTCGATCATGCTCAACTACTTGTAATATATTCTGGTAATGATCTTTAGTTTTGGCTGATATTAAAAAGTCATTGTTCAGCTTTATTCCTCGCTCAGCACAATCGTTTACTACATTTATTCCTTTCAAATTAGTTTTTGAAGTCTGAAATAAAGTACAATTTGGTCACTGTTTAACATCTTCCACCATGACTTCTGAATCTAACCTTCAAAACTAAAAGTAAAAAGCAGGAATCAATGCCAACAAAATCAGACAGTGTTGATGATGAACCAATTTCTGTTGGAAACTTTGGTTTTCCACATCCCATACCAAATCTGTGTTTTGGATTAGAAAGATTAGCTGGTCTAATGGCTAACATACTGTCAGCAAGAGCACTTTGCTTTATCACTTTATAGTGCTAGAGGTACAGTTTCTTCTGTCAGATACCAAAGGTGATTTTTAAAAGCATTAAGTGCACTTCCAGAAGTTTCTGAATTTATAATACTATATTTTATAAGTAGTTGAAAGAATTCAAGTCATTCCATGGTGCATCGAAGACAGAAGTGCATGACATCCACCATGAATTATATACCAAAGTGACGAAATTAACAAAATTTCTAAATTTTAAAACTTGTTAATGTGTAGTTATTGTTCCAGTTGGCAGTTCTCGGATTTGATGTTGAAATAGGCAAATTTTGATTGAATAAATTAATTTTGCCATCCATTGTGCTTTGTGTAAAACTCCTGGGCGTTTAAAGTCGACTGCAGTTATCTCATTTGCATTGTTTACTAAAAATAAAAGACAAAGTTGAACGAATTCTAAGTAGTCACCTCTGCAAAACACATTTGATTTAGCTGATTTGATAACAATGTTTTTGCACTCGTCAATTAATCTTTTTGCGAACTCACTGAATGAACTGTCATCAAATTTGAATAAATTTATAGGTATATCAGCGTCACTCTTCCACAAACTGTAGTAATGTATAATGTTTGGGAAATCTTTTAAACAGATATGTGTGGTGACTTCGATGCTTCAATTTTTAAATCGTCAAACACATGTGACAACATAATTTCTCCAATGTGGTGACGGCAAGCTGACCACAGGAGAGCTTTACCCAAATGCTCTTGAATAACTACACATGCTGCAATTATATGCACCCGTATTAGAAGCAGTTGTGTCAAACGACATATTAACTGTTGAGTCAGAACAGTTCCATGAATTTAGCAAATTAGTTGTTAATTAGCAATGATATCTCCATTTTTTTTTGTCTGTTCCTGGTGGATATGCTGGTATACCAAGAAGCTTAACTTCATATTGAATTACCCAATATAACTGCAAACCTTTCTTCTGCAATATTTTGATTCCTTAAAGTTGGTAAGAGTTTAGAATCCCAGTGCAAAGTTGCAAAATCATAACCATTCCATTGATCCTTACAAGCTTTGGCAATGTCTCTGACACTTGATCATCTTGCTCTGTCTGTTGTTGCATATGATGCTGAACTTTTGGATGAATCACCACCAGCTTCTGCTATTAAAACTTTAGTGTATGAAGCTTACTTGCTGGTGTCATTTTTAAACGTGTTGCTAATGATATAACATCAGGTCGTTTTATAATATCATGTGGAATAAAAGCATATGTACCAGTTCATATTGTACGATGAAGATTTCTGGTATTATGAGCATTATAAATCTGATCTCTCAGATCTGTCTCATCACTTGCATCGCTATTTTCATCTCTTAATTTCATCAATAATAGCTGAATTAAAACTTGTATTGAAGTTGCTTGTTTCCTTGGCTATTTTTTCATAAAATGCTGCTTTTGATATTTCATGCATTTCCCTGACACTTAATTTTTTGATGTAATATTTTATCATGTGAGCCAAAAGTTGCTAGACGATAACTTTTCATAGATTGAAGAAAAGCTAACTCTTCTGAATTTTTTATAAGGCATTCTTCATTTTTAAGCCATAATGAAAATGTTTTAGCTATTTCTTCTTCCACTTTCTTTCCTTCATTAATGGAATTTGTGGTATTTCTTCTTTGAAGAGGAATTGCTTTTAATTTTGTAATGTCTTCATGAAGTTTTAGTATTTTCTCACATGATTTACATTCAGTAATCATTGGAATGTTTGCTTTTGCATAGAAATCGGATATTTTTGACAAGACAAGTTTTGCAGACTCCCATTTCGTAAGATTATGATCGGCACCTTTCTCAATATGATACATCAAGCAGGGAAGCACTTGCAAGCTAGTGCTTGAACCCTTAAATTCTGAGTCCTCTTGAGTTATTCCACTTCCAAGTCCAAATAAAATTGAAGATTGTCTGGTTTTGACTTTTACCTTTTATACAGATGAACAAAGCTTTCTTTGTGGAGAAAATGTCACTGATTCAACAGCAGCTGATTCACTCATGTTTATTAAAAGTATTCAAAATACGTTACTTTCAAAAATTCATACACCTTATGAATTAAAATAGAATAGATTAACTTGTTTTAGTGGTTTACGACACAGATATGCATAGAATAACAAGAAAACTTAAAGAACTAGCATTAGTAGTTGTATGATAGAAGAAAATGGTAGAAAGTTGAAAACGAATAGTGAACCTGAACAGTGAACAGTTACTGAAAATATGGTAACAATTAAAGTTAAGACAAGTACAATGTAAATTAAATAATTAAAGAATTATTTCCTAGTATTGCACTTTGAGTCACTTTTGATGTTATAATTGTTCATTTACCTTAAAAAATAAACTTCTTGCTTGAGGTGGGATACCTAAATTAATTTTGATTTTCATAAAAATTCACAGGAATGCTATCTAGTGGTATGAGAATATTTTTAAATTAGGGACAAAACAATTTTAGACTAGTTGGGCAAATGATGCACCCTACTTCATATATATGCTGTATACTCTCAAACATTGTTTAGACATATAATACCAAATTGCATAAATTTTCATATTATAATATACTATGTATATGATCACGTACACCAATTGTGGATAATGGATTACTGGAAGTATAACCTCAGAAAAATTGATGGTTACATCACTGAATATATATACAGTGGAGCTTCATAACTCGTCACCCCAAGGGAAATTAAAAACATGTTGATTTAAGTGGATGTCAACTTATTGAGGTTCCATAATTTTAATTCCTGAAGAGTTTCTGTATCACTTTTACTTACCAAGGCTGCAGAGTTAGAGACTGACAGATTTTAGGACAAAAGAGTCAGATTCAGGAGTCGAAGGTTTAAAATTTCAAGCGTCAGTTATTTTCTTCCTAAGCCCGCAACTCTGCCACTGCTCGCGGAGTCGTAGTCTAAGGGTATGAAATTTCCTGAGTCAGAACCGGTAATTTTCTCTCCCTACACCACAGCCCTGTCACTTTCTAATGCTTAACATTTACATCATGGAAAATAATTCCAGTATATGAATTTTCTTATTTTGAAAAGTACATAATAAATCCATAATTTTTGAAAAGAGATAATACAGATTCTTGTCAGTCAGGTCTGAATTCACACCCCCGGGGAACATGAAAACATGTCGACTGAAGCGGAAGTCAACTTACTGAGGTTCCATAATTGTAATTCCTAAACAGTTTCTGTATCACTTACCAGGGCTGCGGAGTCAATGACTGACATGTTTTGGGGCAAAGGAGTCAAAGTTTTAAAACTTCAAGAGTCTGAGTCGGTCATTTTCTCCCAAAACCTGCAACTCTGCCATTGCTAGTGGCGTCGTAGTCTAAGGATCTAAAATTCCCAGAGTCGGGGCCGGTCATTTTTTCCCTCTACTCTGAAGCCTTATCACTTACAAATGCTTAACATTCACGTTATGAAAGTTTATTCCGGTAAAAGAATTTTCTAATTTTAAAAAGTACATAATAAATTCGCCATTATTTTCTTTAAAGAGATAAAACAGATTCTTGTCAGCCACATCTTAAGATAAAGTCCTGCTCACCCTTATTTGAAAAACATGTCACAGTGCCACCTTTCTCTAGAGGACATTTATCTTACCTTAGCCTTTTAGAATTGCATTAACAGCACACAGTGGTGACAGACTCCCCTGGATAAAAATGGAATTCTCTAAAAGAACTTCCCAAAAAAGATTGACTGACCAAGAAATCACAGCGTAAGGTTCTGAGAAAAGGTCAGTATGAAAGAATGTTGAAAGAAAAAATTGTGGACTAGAATAGCAATTGGATGTTGACTTATAGGGGTTCCTGCAAATGTGCGTCAAGTTAGAGAGATTTTAGCCCATTGAAATTAGCATTGAGCCAACCATAAGGAAAATGTTGAGCTACCAGGTTAGTCTAGTTATCCGTAAGTCGAGTTTCCAAAGTTTCACTCTACATGAAACTAAAAGTTTGAAATATCTGGCAACTGTCCACATGAGACGGTGAAAGTCAACATTCTCTTATTTTAAAGCTTTCACAGTAATATATATTTAAATGTGTTTCGGAATAAAGAAATTGTTGCACAATTAAGTCTCAGAAGTGTAGAATTGATGCTAAATATCTCATATCAGAACAAAAAATTTATATTGTGTGTGTATTCTTATAGCCCCGCTTAAACGGGTAACGGATAAACAAATACCCCAAATATGAATAAAACCTTTTGGAACCGAATACTTCCCCACTGAGGAAATGTCAAAGATCCTCGCTTAATCGAACAATATTGATCAGCTTTCACAATATTTTGCTAAGAAGTTTTTTAAGTATTTTAAAAATTAATTACGTATGAACAATTATTCATGTAAAAATATTAAATTATATTTTATGCATACAACAGATGAGGTTGTAAGTTGCATTTTTTTCCTTGCACCCTTCTAATATATATTTAAAATTATTATACATACCTATTATTTTGTTGTTCACTTAGCTTGTTTCAATATATTTTTACCAAAAACATTACTCTCATTATATAGTTATTGATTCATTATTACTACATTTTAAGACAAATGTTGTCAATTTGGAATGATAAAAAGTATTTCCCCGGTTAATCAAATAATATTTCTTGGAACTGACAGTATTCAATTAAGCAGGGCCGACAGTATATATATTTTTAAAATCAGAGTAGAGCAAATATATATTATAATGTAAAAAAAAAAAAAAATCAAGGTTATTACTATCTTCCCATTAAATTATATTCTTCCTACTCTGATTGGAAAAATATTCAGGTGCATTCCACTTCTCAAATAGCCAATGAAGTACTTTTCACAACAAAATTTTCAACAATATAACTAACTGTTCTTGAAGTAGAAGGGATTTCTGTTGTCAATTTCTGTTTGAAATATTTGACTTATGACCATTATCTTAAAAAAATTAGTACCATCTACAAGAAATAAAAAAAGTGTATCCTATTCATAACACCAATGAAATAAAAACACATTGTATACGTTGTCCTACATCAGTACGGTGAACACATTTTAGTCTAAATTAAAAAATCTTATTTCAAGGTATCTGTTTTTGCCAAGCACAATGGAAAAAAAAAAAAAAAAAAACTCTAGGTTTATTCTTCTGAACTAATTTTAAATACTACATTCCAAGTTATTTCTGGTAGGAAATTTTTATCATGACAGCATCTCATGTATGTAGATTGAAATTTCAAATGCTTCTTAAGCTTTTATTTGGATGATCTACGCACATAATCAAATCTAGATTAAATACATTATCATTATGCAATTTTTAGGGAGTTTCAAATCATTTTGAACTATGTTTTAGCCGAAAGAGTTTTAAGATTTTCTTAATTACTGTATTTTTCGAAATAAATAAATAAATAAGTAAAATTTTCTGAAAAAATTAATTTTTAAAGAAAATCTTCAGAAACGCCCACCTTCAGAAAATCTCAAGTTATTTGGCCCACTTTAAGCCTATATATTCTAAGAAAACCTTGAGAATAAAAATTTGAAGATTTTCTTCAGAGCTTTTTACAGAAAATCTACAGATCTTAAGTCTGTAGAATTTCTTAAGATTTAGGTTTAAAAGTGGGCCAAATACCTTCAGATTTTCTCAACTTCAGAACATTCTGCAGAAAATCTAGAGATCTTCAGTCTGCAGATTTTCTTAAGATGTAGGCTTATGAAGTGGGCCAAATACCTATAGATTTTCTCAACTTTTTTTTTTAAGTTTTTTTTGAGATCCTTTCAAGTGGGGTAACTTTGTACAAAATTTCATGAAAATCGGCCGAACGGTCTAGGCGCTGTGCGCATCACAGAGATCCAAACAGAAATCCAGACAGGAGACTTTCAGCTTTATTATTGGTAAAGAAATAAGAGACGCGCAGTTATTGAATACTTAGGAGCCATTCATTAATTACGTAAGGATGATTTTGGCAATTTTTGACAACCCTCCCCCTATGTAAAGGTACGTAAGATTTTTCACCTCCCTCCCCCATTCTTACGTAAGATTCCATTTCGTTTTTCAAAATGATAAAATAACAAATCTTGGAATCGTCACATCACTGGAATCGTTATTAAATTCACATTATTAAATTAAACCTTTTGCGCAAAGAAATAGTTACTGAGAAGTTAGAATCTAAACTGAATGTTTTTTCGACATTTTTTTTTTGTTGTTGTTCTGATGTAGTATTAATTACAAATAAAACATGCCATACACAATGCGACTCTTTTATTATATTTTACACTTTTTTTTTGTAAAACAAATAAAAAAACATCTTATCCTAACACGTTTCTTACCTTCCAGTCGCAAATGGAACATAATCTCTGCCAAATCACTTGACCGCGTAATTTCTAATGTGAAATACCGACTTGGAAAATATTACGTAGGAATAAGTTTGACCCCCCCCCCCAAGTAAGGGTACGTAGACGCTTTTCCAACCCCCTCCCCGACGGGACACTTACGTATTTAATGAAGGGCCCCTTATAGTCTACTATTTTCATTGAAGATAAATTAGCATACGGTAATTTTATATGCTTAAAAAAATAAATGAACACCCATGTATTAGCACTTATTACAGAATTTGTCTTTTGCGCAGAAATAAGTTCAATCCGAAAAACGGGGCTTTTAAACTGCGAAATCAGCAAGCAATCGCTGATTTAAAACGAGTCTGATTGAGGAGCATAACGTACTCCTCGAGCGCAGCGCCATCTGGATTTTTCTCAGATCTGACCTTACTTTTTCCTCGTCGATCGACACACTACTCTTTCTAGGCACTATACTACTGCTGCCATTTTCCAATAAAAGTTATATCCCCATGGTTTCGGGGATCAGTAACAAAATGAGGAAAACAAAAATGCTTTCTGATTATCATTCATCGTAAATAGCTGAGAATTAATTGGAAGTTTAAGAAATAAGTTAGCTTACTATGTGCTATCATTTTACATACTTTCAAGAAAGGGTCACTGATATCCACGAAGATATAAGCATTTCTTCCAAAACTACGGAATTTATTTGAAAGTTTTTCGCTCATAATACGCAAAGTTTTCCACCAAAGCTTAGCAAACTTTCAGAAAACTTGACAGTATACAAGAGAAGTGTAATGCTAAAATTTGAAATTAAAATGTTGAAAATCTGATAAGATATGGATGCCTGAAATATTTAATTTGTCACTGCGCATGCGCAAAAGATAGCAATTTATACCTTTTATAAGCTAAACCTCAACCAGATTCCTCATCTCATAATAAAATTCCAGTTCAATATATCAAAAATTCAGAAAGTTATCAGAGATGAGCCGAATTTCAACAATTCTTGGACAGGCGACAAATGGTGAGGGGTCGTTCACAAGTTTGCAACATTTGTTTGCAATCGTTCAGTGTGATTCATGATAAAAACAGATTATTTGCGAACGAGCCCTCACGGCTCGTCGCCAATTCAAGAATTGTTGAAATTCGGCTCAAGATCGCTGATAACTTTCCGAATTTTTAAGATATTGCACTGGAATTTTAATGGGAGTTAAAGGAATATAGTTAATTTTAAGATTATGAAAGTTAAAAATTTCCATCTTTCGCACATGCGCAGTGAAAAAATAATTGCTTTAAATGTCTATATTTTACTAAATGTTCAATATTTTAGTTTCAAATTTTAATTTTATACTTCTCCTGTATGTTGTCAAATTTTCTAAAAGTTTGGTAAGCTTTGATGGAAATCTTTGCGTGTTATGAGCCAAAAATATTCAAATAAAATTCATAGTTTTGAAAAACATTCTTACATCTTCGTGAATAACAGTAATGCTTTCTCAAAAGTATGTAAAATGATTCTACATAGTAAGCTGACTGATTTCTGAAATTTACAGCTAAGTCTCTGCTATTTACGATTAATGATGATTGAAAAACATTTTTATTTTCCTCAATTTGTTACTAATCCCCGAAAAGCAAGGGGAATTATGTATAAATTTTATTGGAAAACGGCAGCTGGAGCATACCTTTTACTTGACAAAAGTTACAAAACAATTATTCTCATATTTCTCGAGAGATCCTTAAAAATGTGAATTTTCGAAAGTATCCCAATACTTTTGGTCATACAGGGTAGATCCTTCGTAGGTTAGGTAACTGACAAGATCCTTCTCAGTCAATGTGGACCACTTTGGAAATCACTTAGTTTAACCAATAGGAAGGAAAACAGCATTAAGTTAAATAGTTACACAATATAATTGCTAGTATATCCTAAACGAAATATAGGTAAAATATTTCTAATGCAATTGTGTATGTGATACTATAACTTTAGAGAATAATACAACCAGTTTCACGAAATGTCACAAAATTTTCCTTTTGTAGTAGTTATAACTTTATTTCAATGCTCTAAAATATTCTTTTGATATATTTTGCCATTTAAATCCGACGCATTCAAACTGCCATCCATTTTCCTTTGTCGGATGGGGAACGATTCCCTGGAAACGTAAATGTTCCACATACAGCATCTGACTGTGACACGTTGTTTTCAGCTATTTGGACAAAATGAATGATGAACTAAAAGGGGGAACAAGAAATGTTTTTTTTTTCGTGCAACACATGCATTGATTCTTTTCATAATCGGATTGTTTCTCCTGATCGTGAAACAATAAAGACCAACTGCTATTATATTTTTGCTCCAAACACATTCGTTACTTTCTAGATGGGAAGCATATTTTATCTTTGTTTAACTTTCTTTTTTATTCCTGTGGATCTCTATATATATTTTGTAAGTTGTGTATTTGTCGTAAAATTTAAAGATCTAATCCAATTATTGTCTGGGTTCTGCACTGGGTAGTGAAGTCAAAAATTCGCAAATGAAATAAAATATAGAAGTCGATGCCACCCCACGCTAATAACTTCTGAAAGACGTGAAACATAGAAATTCACAATTTAAAATTATAAATTATAATTTGCTTTTAAGCTTAGTGAATGACAGTAATTGATCGTCATGTTTTCCGAGTTTCTCGTTTGTATTCCTTCGAAATATTTTAAAAAAGTCTTGTGGATATTTTGTTTCCTCTAGAAAGAAATGAAAAATCAGGCAGAATGGAAATTTTACCTCTTTTGCTAATTTATTAAACCACCGTAAGGTGGCGTATTCAAGCTCTAGAATTTTCAAATTACCAATTTCCGATAAAACGAAAAATAAACTAGGTCTGACATATTAATATTTTAAGATATAGGGTAACGACCACGGTAATTGACCCTTTAAGAGTTTGTCCTAAAACGTACCTCTATTTTCATTACTTGGAAAAAAATTATTCGCTTGTAGATACTTTTGTATAAAAAAGTCACATATGTGCATCTATTTAGTTCACTAAAAGCAAGCATATTTGAATAGATATTTATATAAAAATAAATGCATAAAAAGTTACCAAATCACCAGTAATTGGCACCTGATACCCCAGTGTTGACCACTTTTGTTGGTCAGACAACCACCCAGACCACCCAGATCAGACCACCACCCAGTGTTGGGTGGCCACTTTGCTGGGTGGTGATCACCACCCAGATCAGACCACCACCCAGTGCTGACCACTTTGTGATCCAGTGACTAGCACACATTAATAGAACTAGAAAATTACTTTTTATCCCCACTTTTTGATTACTTCCAAATTTTATGATCATAAGAAACATAATTAATGTTAATTTAAAGTAGGCACTTTTACATAAATTAATGTTAAATCACATATTTGACGTTTAAAAAGTATTTTAGAGAAAAAAAATGAGGAGGAGTGAAATGAATTGCAGTGTTACATGCAAAAAATATCGAGATTATTGTTGTTTCATTTGTCAGTATGCAGTTTTGATTTTACGTATTATAGTTGTTTCCGCAGAAAAAGGAACATTGCCCGATGATTCTAAGGGATCATAAAAATGAAGCGATTATCTGCAGTCGAAATATCTGACTGGGATGGCCAAACATCTTATTTGTTTTTTATTGTTTCGCTTAAAAATTTAGCAGCAGATTCTGTAGGATTCAAATCAATTAGAACCCATATAATGTTCTTGCAGCAAAAGTATCAGAGATCAAACTAGTGACACATTGCACAACACATTAGTGACTATAGGTACATATGCCAATTACTGAGGACTAGCAAAATTGAAGTACCACTAAATGGCATATATCATTGCTTTAAAAATCCAAAATGGGACAAAAATATGCTAAACCCACTAAAAACAACGTCTTTCAACTGCAAAAATTTTTGCAATCAAAATTAAAAATATATGTTTTTAGCCAGATTTTAATGGATTGATGCACATGCTTCCCTTAAGTCAGAGAAGAAGCTTTTGCGACAAAAATGGCTGATTTGACACAAGCCACAATTGTTTCTCTTTCCTATGCACTGCTACCATTTAGTAACATAAACTGACGTTATAATCTTTAAAGTAAATGTACATTCAGTTGGTATACAGCCTTCTACTTTTAAAAGATCGGTTATGAATCTTATTTTAGGACATTTTTGTTGGAAGCGCATATCACTGGTGACCTTCCAATTACTGGGGGTGTTACCCTACGGATATTTAATTCTTGAAGGATCATTCCACCGTGTTTGGCTGTAAAATGTCTCGTGCGTAACGCTAAATCTCGAAATATTTAGGTTTTTCTCTCGGTAAAAATACAGATAACGAAGTTTTCTATTATTTTCGAACTTCATTGTAACTTTACAATGAAACGAGCTGATGTGTGCATCACATGACTTCCTTTTACACCAATTTAATGCTATTTCCCTATTATTGCAATTTTAATGGGATTCTCTCTCTAACTCTTTAAATATCACTAGCAATGGCCACATTGAAAGCAGATTAAAAAAAAAAAAAAAAAAAAAAATCGCCAAATTTTTCGCCAAGTTGGCGACAAAACTTGGCAACCAAAAGACTGGCGATATATCGCCAAGTGACCGCCAAATTATAACACCACTTGAGTTTGCATCGAAATTAACAATGATTTCCCCCCAAAAAGGTGCAAAAGACCCCTTTAGAAACACCCGAATGCAACCAAAATAGGAGGTGCACAACTAGACCCCACTACGAGTCTATGTACCAAATTTCAACTTTCTAGGACATACCATTTTTGAGTTATGCGAGATACATACGCACATACGCACATACGCACATACACACATACGCACATACATACAGACGTCACGAGAAAAGTCGTTGTAATTACCTCGGTGATGGTCAAAATGGATATTTCGCGTGTTTATACATTCTTAGGCTGTTACGGAACTGGTTTATGCCATGACTTAATTTATCGGAAGTTCTAATTAGTGAAAATATTTCATCAAAAGGTTCATTTGCGGAATTAATGGTTTTAATGTGACCGGAAATATTGAATAAGGTTAATCTAATGTCTAAAGTTAATTTGCATGTAAAAAGTCAATGATAGTTTTGGGTTCCTAACAAATAAATATAAAATATTTCATATATTGTTCAGTGTAATAAAAAAACTTTGACAATTAATTAACTGGTTTCTGCCATGGAACCTTCATAAACCAGCAAATAAAAGGTAAGCTCCAAGTGTGTGTGTCAGCTCCAAGTGTGTGTGTGTTTTCCCGAAACAAGTTCTCAATTTTTCAAAATAAATCTTTTCTGAATATTTTAAAAAATTGCGTTCTAAAGGTTTTATTGTAACTCTCTCTACTTCCTTGCACGAAGTGCAGAAAGTAATGTACTCGCGAAAAAAATTAAATTGTGACTACCTCTAGGTTTGTCAGTGATGTAAACAATCTCAGGAAAATACCTGTACAATAATTGCATTTTAACCGAAATATCATCCAATTTTTTCACATAGAATATAGAGATTTTTACCAGATGATAGAAATGTTTAACAAGTGATAAAACTAATATTTAAAATTATTTTCAGTAAGTTATTTACTAACTAGCTGCATGCCCGGCGTTGCACGGGCTGCTTAAAAAATGAAAGAGATGTCAAATTGATGTTTTTGTATTACTCTGACATCAGTTTCTAAGCGCTAAGGAGTAAATAAATACGCGTAATGCAAGGTTTGCAAAACACCAGTAGAGCATATTTTTGGCAAAAATGTCTTTAACGTTAATCATAGTTATCAATGGTACAAGTTATGAGTATTTTCAATTAGCACAAAAGATGAAAATATACAGTGGCTCCCAAAAATGTTCGTACACCTTGAAATTTTGAAGTAAAACCAAAATAACGCAAAACTGAATTCGAATATGAAGTCCAATTTTTTTTCACACCATTCCTATGCCATTCTGAATAAAACCCAATAGTTTTTTTTCAAAATATTGCCAAATTTTATTTTTGAAATTTGTCAAAAAACGAAGAGACAGAGAAAAGATACGCCACAAAAGTCATCGTACACTGAAATATTTTCGAATAAATTCATAATTAAAATTATCATACGTGTTTTTTTTATTATTGTTGCATTGTAATGATACTATAAAGTCATTTGCCTTTAATTTTTTGTGTATTTATTCTCTAATATTCTGCTTATTATTTTAAAATGGCAGGTATGCGTAGAAAACAACGAACACGATTCGAAATTTGACTTTTTCCGCTCACAGTAGCCGTAAATTGGTTTGAAATGTCTCTAAATTAGTTACTTTATTCCATTCCATAGAAAAGTGCTTGATAAAATGCTTTACAGTAAAGACCGAAAACAAGGTAAGAAAAGGTCAACCGGCGAAGTTGACAAAGCGTGATTGAAGATTCAAAGTTAAAAAATTTATGAAAAATAACATTTGATTGCTGTAAAGGTTTCTGCAAGTTTAAGAAAATTTTTGCACTTCATTTTCTCCTAAAATTGTTCGCCAAGTTCTCTGATTAGCTGGATTAAATGGGATCTCTTCCCGCGGAAATTTTCTTGGCCCAGCAAAAAACAGAAAGCTTTCGCTTTTCGTCGCAAAATCAATGATAAATAAGCTCAAAAGGTTTTGGAATTACGTCTTACTTACAGGAAATCAAGATTTTTGGTTAAATTGTTGTATAATTGTAAATAGAAGAAAAAATTAAGCACTTGATCTTAAGAACTTAGTTGGAGCAGTTAACCAGGACGGTGAAGGTGTTCTTGTGTGAGGGTGCATATCAGTACCAAGACTTAATAGTTTGGAATTTTTTTTATGAAATAATGAATCATGCTGATCATTTAAATGTTTTAAAAACGAATTTTAAAGTCTTAGCCGAAAATTTGGTTATCAGAAACAACTTTGTCTTTTGATCAAGATAAGGATAAGAAGCACACGGTTTTCAACATTTGCGTCTAGTGCCTCAAAAATTGTCCTAAAGTTTAGAAAATACCCCTTCAATCTCCAGATTTGAGCTTAATGTAACATATTTAGAGATATCTGGAGGCTAGATTACGAAAATACGGCTTTGAAACGAAAATAGAGCTAGAAATAGTAATACTCGAAGTGTAGTTAAACACTTATTCAGAAATTACGCAAAAAAAAAAAAAAAAAAAGAAAGAAAAACGAATGAAATCTATTCCCAGATGTTTAGAAGGTGTTGTTGATACTGCATGATATTCTACTAAATAATAACTTAATAAAAAGTTAGATTATTCAATAATATATAGTCATTTTTTAAAGTGTACAAAGACTTTGTGAGATAAAATTTCCGGCACTTTTTTTTTTTTTTTTTGATTTTTGAAAAATTTAGTTTTAATACTTAAAAAAAAATCAAGTAGTTTTGTTGAAAATTGATCATAGATCTTATAATTAAATACCTCTTCCGAAATATTAATTCTAACCAATGGATAGAGTACAAATTCATTGAAAGTCGTAGGTGTACGAACACTTTTGGGAGTAAATGTATGCATTATCTATATGTGTGCTCACGTTAAAATGAATTACATCTGATAGACTATATCTGAAATATTTATGTACAATTACAATCAGCTTTTTACATAAAATGACACACACTTCTTGCTTGATTACGTGAAACTAAAGCACCAAGACTAAATAAATACCAATAAGCATTAATTTAATACCAAGTCATCAGATTCCAAATTAGTATTAGTTAAAATCCTTAAAAACAATCTTTTTTGTTCAACTCTGTTTCACTTAAAGAAGTCCAAACAATCTTAATTTAACATGTTATTTTAACGATACAAACTGTATTTCAAAATAGAAACAGGAAGGAAAAAGAGAGTTATTACAATTCGAAAACTCACCCATGTGACGGGAAAAAGTTCAACAAAATAAATGTAATTAGTCACACATCCTAAATGTACCAAAATATGAGGCCGGTGAATGATAAACTTACACTACAATCAATAAACATAGCTAAAGAAACAACTTTCATATGCTGAAAAGAGTTTAAAACGTTGAATGTAAAAAAAAAAAAAGACAGACGATAAAATAAAGGCTATGTCCAAATAGAGCAACCAATTTTAAACTAATTTAAAATGAAATTCTAGATGGAAACGTTGTTTTAAGATTTGGACAGCAGCCAAAAAAATCTCTTTTAAAACAATTATTAGAATTTTACTTGCTCACCCATATGCAAAATGGCAACAAGAAAGAAAAAAAAAATCCTGAATAACGTTATGTTAATAAACGTTTTAATTAACTTTATCTCCTCTAATTAAAGTCGCACAATTACGAGATTGGTCCTATTGTTTTCTTTGGAAAATTTTAAATTGATCGGTATCCCGTTTGACTCTCGATTCGCAGCGGTTCTCGAGAAGATCGATCTTCAGACAGACAGACAGACGGACGCGAACAGATTTTAATATTATAGTGGATATTTTGAAGTTTAAAAACAAGAGAAATAGTCTTTTGAATTAATTTATGAACTCAAGTATTTGGAATGAGAAGGATATAATGAAAACAAGGTTGTTTGTTTAAAATAATATCACTATATAGTTATTCCAGAATTTCAGTAACAGTATTTTAACAAAACCGCATTGTTAAATTTCCCTAAGTTTCTATTCCAGGTAATTACTTAGTTGAAATTTAATTAAAACTAACCTTTTCCCGAAAACTTAACTGTGTTGTTATAAAAGAGTACTAGTTAAGCTTTAGTTTTAATTAGTAACTTGGTTTTATGTTTCGTTTCAGGTGATTTGCGGCATAGATATTTTATTTTGTTGATATTTATTACCTTTAATGTTTTTTTTAATGCATGATCAAAGTTAATACTTTTTTCATACAATTCTGTAGGTCAAATTTCACTGTCATATTATCCTAGCATACAAGGCTTATCATTGAGATCAATAAACTTCCTTCATTGTGTTTCCAGGAGTTTCAAAAATTAAAATTCATATATTTTTAAAAACGTTTTCTTCCATTTCAGGATCATTTTCAAAAACTATAAGTCGCATACATTTTATAAGTTCAATCACTAGAAACTAATATTTTAGCCCTTTTATTATCTTACCTTTTTCAATTTCGAAATATGAAACATTAAGCATAATACAATTGATAGCATAATATCAAGCATAAAAAATATTAAAACTGTATGAAAATATATTTTATGAGCAAAGAAAGATACAATGATACAATAATGTTAAGGAAAATGTCGCGCTGATGAGGACTTAATTTTTTTATTCCTTTCCTTCTCTCTGTTTTTATTTTTATTTTACTGAGGAGTTTTAAATTTTCAATCTCTTCATTTTTAAAATCTGGATTTTATTTTTTACATAAATTTATTTCGGGTATCGTATTTCTTTCGGTCTGTATATTTTCATTTTGCACTAATTCAGTAAGCATGAAAAAATGTCCCGTTTCAATAATTCTCTTTCAACGCAGCCGGATTCAAATCCTCTAGATGGGCTTTACTCATGATAATCCAAGAGATTTTTGAAAAGGTTACTTATACATTTTTAGCTTATTCATTTGGCACCAATTCAATTTTGAGTACTGCCAATATTTCCAAGCTTGTAATCACTGTATCTAATGAACAAATTATCCTATCTTAATGAACAAAAATCTTATTCTATAGGATTTGTCTGCTCTTTTCAAATATGTACTTATTTTGCGTGTAAATTTTGAAGAATATTCGAAAATCGGTATTTTTTTCAAATTTTCATTTCAATTTTTTTTTTTTTTTTTTGCTTAATCCTACTATAACTTGGAAACGGTTAAGGATTGTATCTT